>NC_030829.1:56730328-57330328 GCF_001704415.2 Capra hircus | reverse complement strand
CCCCTGGGGAGCGCACGGCCGGGCTGTTCTCCAGCGCCCTGGGGTTCGGGTGTTCCCAGGCTGAGCCCTGCTCTCACTGCAGTGGGGTCTGCAGCCCCTCGCTGAAACCAGAGACACCCTGGTTGCACAGTTTGGTCAGCTGGATGCTTTCTGTAAATCTGGAAGAGTTGATTAAAGCCTCCGTTGTGTCCTCTTCTTTGTTGTTGAGAGAGATACTGATGTACTTGTATTTGAAGGAGTTTATGCTCTGAAACCTCCTGCCACATGAGGCCAGGCGGTGGCAGTTTCACTTCTGCCATTCTGCGGCCCATATGATGGTGTTTATGCTGCGCCCTGTTGTCATCTGTGCGCTGGAAGACTTGCTAGTTCAGGTTCAGACTCTATCCCTTGTCTGTGGCCACCGCTTTCTAACTGGCCTTCCGTGGACCGTCCTTTTCTGTTCCCTCCTCACTGTCCCCCGAAGGATTTTTTTTTTTTTTGGAAGAGCCATGAATGGCCACTTCATCTCTCTGCCGCACCTCTGGTAGCTCTCGCTGCCTTCAGTGTCCGGCCCTCTCCTTGAGCGCTCCAGCCGTCCCCCGCAGGTTGCCTGCTGGTCCTCGACTCTGCGTCCTCCTGTGGTCTGCCCGTCTGTCTGAAACTCTCTCCCACCCACCCTCTGTCCGTTTGCTCCATTCCACTTCCCTTCAAGACCAGTCGTCTTGGCTTCTCTCCTGTGAAGCTGCCATCGCTTCTTCCTGCGGACTGTAGCATTTACCTTGCTCAGTCCTTACTGGTTTCCTTCATAAGTTCTTCAAGGACAAGGACTTTCTCCTTTATTTCTTGTTGTTGTTACTCATGCTCAGCAGTCAACTTGTTGCCTAGTTACTTTAAAAGGATGGATGGTAGTTGAACTTCGTTAGTTGAAAACCACCATAGGAAAGTATTCCATAGTAGGTTGGTTTTATTGTTTAACTTAGGGTACATGGTTTTCTGCTCTTTGGTTAATTAATGAGAAAAGGGGGGGTGCGGTGCTCCAGGGTTAGAAGGCAAGCAGGCAAGCGCCAACCTTTGGAGCCTTGTGCTTCTGAACCGGGAGCTGCCCGCGTCAGTGTCCTGCCCGGGGTGCGGTGGCCCCGCAGCGAGTGTGCGTTACTCAGCATGGCGCTGCTTCGCTCTGCCAGCTAGGCTGTGGCCGAGGCCTTTGTCTAGTCTGTAGTGTCTAAGCAGTAGGGTTTTCTGGTTTGTTTTTTTTTTCTCAGATTTCAAATGCAGAATTATGTTGTTCTAGTGAATATGGCTTTTCAAAGTACACATGGACATAACCCACTGCTCCCCAGAGCTGCTGTTTCTTGAAAGACACCCCCTACTTGGTAGCCATCTCCCGATACCCTTTCCAAGGCTTTGCCCTTCCCTGTGTCCCAGGGGCCACCTGTGACTGGGGTAGCCAGGAAAACAAGCCCTGAGGGGAGCCTGACCCCCTGACATTGTCTTTTTTTCCTAGGGCATTTAAGTTAAAGGTCCCCCCTCACTTCCTGACCTCACTAGAGGATGCTGTTTTACTTATTTCTCACTACACTGTGATGCCTGCAGGAAGCAGCCTCTGTCTTCTTTGGTTTATACCTGAGGATAAGATGCGGTTTGCAGCTTTACATGTTTTTTCAAATATGATGAAATGGAATATGTTTTTAAAATTTTCTCTCTCTCCTACCTGGTCTCTCTGGATTTAAATCAGTGTTGGGAGCAGTTTTCATAGTTCAGTCTCTCTCATATTCTGTTAGTCTCCGCTTGCCTTTCCAGAGGTGCAAATTCGTCCTTGTTCATTTGTAAGCACTTCCTAAGCTGCTGTTGGTGGTGACTGTAGTTTCTTTGGTGGCGGAAAACTAACAGATCAAGAATTATAAGACATCGAGTATTGGGGTGGCCAAAAAGTTTATTCTGGTTTTTCCACAGCACCTTATGGGAAAAACTCAAACGAACTTTTTGGTCAATCCAATATATAAAGGAAGGTTGTTGCTCTGGGTATTGCATGTTTGCTATAGACCAAGAGGTTGGCGTGGAAGGGAGAGCAAGGTGGGGAGGGGGCCGCCTGCCCCAACAGAGAGCAAGCCTGAGCTGTAAAGGGGTAGAGTCAGATGGTGAGTAGACAGAGGAAGGCAGGACAGCTGTGCAGGAGAGCAGAGACCCGCGAGCCACGTCCTCGGGAGCACGAGGTGTGGCCGAGGAGTCACTGCAGACGAGCGAGGAGAGCTCAGATTGTTCCCGGAATGGGGTCGAAAATTGATGATCCATATTTGAAGAAAATTCACTGGACCCTTTGTCTACCTCTGGACTCAAGAGTTAATTTGCAGATGGATTGAGAACTTAAATGTGAGAGACTTAAACATATTAAAATTAGGCTTGTGACTTTGGGATAGGACAAAATTTTCATAAATAAAAGTACAAACTGTAAAGAAAAAAAAATTTAGCCTTATGAAACTTAAGAACTTTCATTCATCAAAAGACACCATGAAGAAAGCAAGCAGATGAGCTGCAGAGTAGAAGATACTTATCATTTATATAATCACCAGAGGATTAATATGCAGAGTGGTTAGCTTTCCTGAACTTCCCAGCTCACTGCTGCTTCTCTGAGGCCTAATGTCTGCTATCACCAGTCATTAGCAGTATCTTGCGGCCCCCTGAGCCTTGGCTGAGGGGGATGAGTCCTGCAAATTGAGTGTTAAAGTGAGTCACTACAGAAAGGTTTCTGAGTTACTATCAGACAGTCACCTGTAAAATCCTTTTCACCACATATCTTAGAGGTGATAGACAAATAAGAGGTGTCAAGCACCTCTTTTAGGGAAACCTGGTAGAAAGGTATGCCTTTCTAATACTTTGTTATTTCTCTACTCTAATACTCAATGATACTTCCCTAACACTATTTTTTAATACTCAAGTTCATGTATTTCTTGCATCAAAATGCAGTTGATGGCAACACAAATGCTCGTAACACCTCAAAGTGTTACAGTCGCAGCTGCATATTTGGACTTAATTTCTTACTGTAGTGTAGCTGTTTAGATTTTATTTCTTAATCTAGTATATCTGTTTGCTGTCTTTATCCATCTGATTCCTTAGAGAGCTCTTATTTAAGATTTTGAGGAAAAAAGATTAGAGCTCTAGAGGCTTCACGTGCAGTAGTGGTGTTTTTATCAGGTTGATTTCTGGTGCATGTGAAGTCATTCTTTTTTGCTCTGTCTCTTATTACAGTTGGAACCAGACTGTAATAGGGGAAGAGACAAGAGTGTTTCTCAAAGGTTTTTCTTGTAGAAACAAACAGGAGTAAACAAATGTTAAAATTCTTGACTACTTATTAAAAGAATTAATAATCGGAAGCACTTCTCCTTTGTCTTGGACCTGATCTTGTTCTGTGAAGGCGATCCACTGACACTGGTGACCTGGGGTTATTGTCAAGGCCGGTGTGATACCTGCTCTTACAGGACAGTGATCCTTGAAGTCGGGGCCATTCTTCTCTTATTTGTCTGTCATGGCTTCATTCTCCATTTCTCGCTCATTTTGGTAATAAAATAATCTGAAGGGGAATTAGCGATAATAGAAGTGGCGGCTGTCTAATAGTGGATAGTATAATACAGAAGGCTACCAGAGTGGAAAAGTTCTGTCGACATCAGTGCTTAAAGTAACACTTCAGGTGAGAACTATGGAGAGTGCTCTGTGCAGTTGCATTGCAGAGTATTCAGTGCCTGGGAGGGGCCAGGCACATGGACTGTGTGTGCATTTTGTGTGCTGCACGCTGGCTGGGCCCGTGTAGGTTCTGTGTGTGAATGCTGAGAGTAAGTCACACAAGAGCTTTAGATTCCTGTTAACCATGGACCTGTGCAGTCAGTAGTGAAGTCTGCCTTGTCCAGAATGTGGGTCCAAAGTGGAGTCCCTTTATCCTAGGTTCACTGTGGCAGAGTTATTGGAAAGGGTTTAGGGACTACTCAGGGTTTCCTTGATGGCCCAGAGGGTAAAGAATCCACCTGCAGGGCAGGAGGTCCCCTGGAGAAGGGAATGGCTACTCACTCCAGTATTCTGGCCTGGAGAATCCCATGGATAGAGGAGCCTGGCGGGCTGCAGGCCATGGGGTCGCAAAGAGTCGGACACGACTGGGCGACCGACACATAGAGGCCCTCGGGGGAGCGTTGCTGCATGACCAGAGGACCAGGGGTCAGTGTCATCAAGGTGCCTGCACTCCAGTGCTCCTGACCCGGGAGACCAGCACCACGGTGCCTCTTGAGACGATCTTCCTCGATTTTGAGGCAAATGATGGCATACTTTTTCTAGTAAGATAAAGCTGAATTATTTGTGTTTCTAATTTAAAGAGGGCTTAAAAATATAAATTGATAAATTTATGGGTACCGTGTTCTTAGCCCACTTCAGTAATGTCGTCTCCTTACTGCTTTTGTTAATGTCTGCTTTTTAACTTCTCAGTGAGGGGTGTTACACCGGCAGGGCTCTGCTCCCTGCTTGGCCACTAGTAACGGAAGCTTGGTTGCTGAGAGCAGTCTAGGGCTCTGTCTGGAAGTTGACCTTAACAGCTTTCTCAGGTAGCCGCCTTCACATTCAGCATGCTGTGACCCGGGGCCATCCAAGTAGGTGTCTCCCACCTGCCTGAGAGGTGAGCCAAGCTGTTACAACCCAAGAGACCTGGCAAAGTTCCAGATTCGTCTTTGTGTTTACCAGGGGGGATTCTTGTCCCCAGACCAGTGTTTCTACTGATCAGTATTGGTACCTGTGATTGAAGAAGCTGGTTAGCTTGTGGTCTGAGGACAAAATCTGCACCAGACAGTACCAGAGGAGAATTTTGATTACTAATGTTTTTCAAGGAGGCTGGTTTCTGCCCACCTGATGGAAGTCGCTGCATCTTTCCAAACAGGTTCTCTAATGGTCTTGCTTCACCATGGCTACAAATGCGGAGGGGCTGGTGCAGCACAGAGTGGGGACCCGGCAGGTGGCTGAGGTGAGTGACGGCGGCTGGCCCACCAGCTGGCACTCTTGCTCTTACAGCAGAGTACATCAGTGTGCGCCGCCCTTTGAAATGGTCCGATGCAGCCAGCATGCAATCCGAATCCAGAGCAGGGTGCTGCCTTTGAAGATGAGTTAAAACCACAAGCACGATGACTCCTCAGGTTCCTTTGCGTAAATAGGGTGGCCTAGCTGCATGCAATAAGGTGACTTTAAAGATTCTACCTTGGACAAAAACGCAAAGAGTCTGATGCTTGTCAGGCTTGTGAATGTGTGATTCCCAGTCCCAGGCTCTTAGTCTCTTGCACATTTGATTCTCTTAATCCCGTGTGTGCTGGGGAGTGGGTTCTGTGCAGTCCACAGTCACTGTTGACCTTCTTCCCTGTCCTGGGAGTTTTGCTAGGTGGCTCAGTGGTAATGAATCCGCTTGCCAGTGCAAGAGACTCCTGGGTTGGGAAGATCCCTGGGGAAGGAAATGACAACCCACTCCAGTATCCTTGCCTGGGAAATGCCCTGGACAGAGGAGCATGGTGAGGTACAGGCCATGGGGTCGCAAAGAGTCGGACACAACTTAGCAGCTAAACAACAAGAACTACGGAGGTGACTGAGCCATCAGTCTTAGCTTTAGTGTTCTCGGGGGCAGGTTAGGAAGTGTTTATAAAATGCGGAGACGTAGAGCTCCACGCGAGGAGGGGAGTCCTGGAGGCTGTCCTGCACTGCAAGTAATCGTTTGTTAGACCCCAGGAGGCAGGGTTGGAACCTGGCAGGTGCTGACAGGGCTTCTTAAGTCAGAAACCTGTGCAAAGACAGGGTGGAGACATGAAGTCCCTTGGTCTAGGCAGGCAGCCCGAGGTGTCCAGGAGGGAAGTAGGGCCAGATCGTCTCGCTGTGTGCCAGCCCTCCACAAGGGCTTCAGTCCTCAGCGACCTTCTGAGGTTGATTCGATCGCTGAAAGTGAAGGTGAGGAAACCAAGGCTCAAAGAAGCAATCGGCCAAGGGCACACTGACCCTGTTGTGTTTCACTTCTTCTGAAGCTCCTGTGTAAACTGTGCTTTGTGCTGCAAATAAGAGCCGTTAGAAGGATTCAGAGTTGTATTTTTGAGCCACTAACCATATTCCTAGAGTGGAGAAGCAGGTTTACCAAAGAATGGACATTTAGAGAAAGGATTTTTTAAAGTAAAAAATAAGTACACACATGCCAGCTTAAATCAGTAAAAATGGTGAGCAGATTTTTCAGATTTTCAATAATCCATTAATCTTAAGGCGACAGTATAATCATCCCTTTCACCCAGCAAATCATCAGTTCAGTTCAGTCACTCAGTTGTGTCCGACTCTTGGTGACCCCGTGGACTGCAGGCTTCCCTGTCCATGACCCACTCTCAGAGCTTGCTCAAACTCATGTCCATCAAGTCTGATGCCATCCAACCATTTCATCCTCTGTCACCCCCTTCTCCTGCCCTCAACCTTTCCCAGCATCAGGGTCTGTTCTAATGAGTTGGCTTTTACATCAGGTGGCCAAAGTATTGAAGCTTTAGCAAATCATGATTAAATCATGTATTTAACTGTCAACAAATCATGGTTAGTTTTAACTGAAGATGAAAGCAGACAGATTTCACAGATTTTTCAATGTTATATTTTTTAAAGAGCTACAGAGCTGTGAAAATATCAGGATTAAGATGCTTGTGTTTATTTGTTGCATTAATTTGTGATAGGAACAGTTATCTTGAAAATCTTTGTTGGCTTTTCATATTTAGGGTTATTTTGCATTTAATACAGTTTCTAGTTGACACAGACTTGGAGACTAGTATACGGATCACTGCCTTAAGAAGTCATCATTATGTCTTATGGGTTTGTTTAGTTATATATAGTACTGACCTATAGTAACTTAAAGGATAATATAAGCTTTGTGTATGTATTCAGAAAATTCACTAGCTGAAATTTTCTGTCAGATGCCTTATTTCCATGAGGAAATGGAGTTTCATGTATAATAGTACAACTATTGATTCCCATGGCAAAAAGTACATTTTGTGGAGACTTCCACAAGAATAGGCATTGTTAATTTGAAGAACAAAAGTAATCTTCCTATTCAAGCTATTCCCTATATTTCCATGATTATTTTGAAATTTTAAGCTTAATGACTTAAACTATTAACATACAGTATTTGTATAACACTAGGTCAGCCAAACGTGTAAGAGAAGCTGCAGGTCATCATTCTGTTGCTAAACAGTAATTGAGTGGGGATAAATTTTTTCAGTTCGGGGTTAATAGCAGTCAGCATGGGATAGTTGTTCATTCATTCAGCAGAGGATGAAGGGCCCCTTCCCTGCCTGTTTGCCAGAAGCCCACGCCGGTGAGTAACAGGCCTGGGGATCTGCTCCCCAGAGCTCTGTTGTAGGGATGAGGCATGAGACAGGCTGCCCTGGAGGATGGGCTCTCCAGGGATCAGAAAGATACGGGTTCAGATCCAGGCCCTGCCCCTTGCCGTCTGTGGCTGCGTGTGCCTTGGTCCTCATCTAGAAAACGGGAGGAGGAGAGTGCCTGTCATCTTGTGGGGTTGTTGTGAGAGGTCATTGAAATACAAACGTGTAGGAAACTTTAGGAGGTCCCTCCCTAGTGGCTCAGAAGGTAAAGAAGCAGCCTAAAATGTGAGACCTGGGTTCGACCCCTGTGTTGAGAGGATCCCCTGGAGAAGGGAATGGCAACCCGCTCAAGTATTCTTGCCTGGAGAATTTCAATTTCATGGACAGAAGAACCTGGCGGGCTATAGTCCGTGGGATTGCAAAGAATTGGACACAACTGAGCAACTTACAGTTTCTTCTTTCTTTTCCTGCTTTTGCCATTTGAATGAGATATAGCAACATTGTCACTTGTGCAAATGACTTTTTCCCAAGTTCTCAGAACAATCTTTTTTTGCTACAGACCAGAGAAATCACATTACCAGAATAAACTAGGAAAGATGGATCACACAAAACAACAGCTCGGTGTACTACAATGTATCCAGATTCTTTGAGTTATTCAGAGAGTGCAACACAGTGGTCAGGAGTATAGACTCTGGAAAAATTGCCTGGTTAAAATCCTGGCCCTGCCGCTCACAAACTGTGTGACCTGCTTTTTTTGGAATTGTTTATGAAGAATTGCTGATTTTCTGTAAGCGTCTGGTGGAATTCAGCCCGGAAGCCGCGTGGGCTGGGGCTCTTTTTGCAGGTAGGGTTTTAGTTCCGCATTTAGTCTCGTCACTAGTTATAGTTCTGTTTGTATTGTCTTCTTTTCTTGAGTCAGTTTCAGGAGTTTGTGTCTTTTTGAGGAAAACAAGGTTGGTTAATAGGTATTGGAGAGGGTGTGGAGAGGTTGGAAACTTGTATCGTTGGTCATAATATCAAATAGTGCAGCTGCTTTGGAAAACAACTTGGCAGCCCTTGAGAAGGTGAGCATGACGTTGCCGCCTGGCCCAGCAGTGCCACGCCAAGCTGCAAACCCAAAAGAGATGGAGCGAAAACTGGCCCACCAGTGTTTACAGGAGTATTCAAAATAGGCAAAAGGTAGAAGTGGTTACATGTTCAACAACTGATAAATGAGTAACAAAATGTGGTATATCTAGACCATGGAATATTATTGAACCATAAAAAGGGATGAGTTACTGATAACATGCCATAGCATGGATGCCCTTGACAGCATTAGACTAAGTGGAAGAAGCTAGTCACAGAAGATAGCATATCATTCCGTTCCTATGAAGTGTCCAGAACAGGGGACTCTGCAGAGATGGAAGGTAGATTACAGCACTTGCCTCAGTCTGGATATTGGAATTGATACCTTTCTGAGGTGTTGAGATTTTTCTGAAATTTACTGTGGTAAAAGGTTGCACATATCTGTGTATATATGAAAAACCTTTGACTTGTACTCTTCAAATAGAGTGTATGGTAGGTGAATTATATCTCAATAAAAACTTGTTTTTAAAAAATAACCCATAACAGCAACTAGATGCCACTACCAAAATTAGGGGATATTTTCCAAAATTTAAAAAAAAAAACAAAAAGAAAAAAAACCCAAACTAAAAGGACACAAAAACTAAAAGGATTTGTGACTTCTGCTTTTTAGTTAGAATTATATACTTTCCAAAATAGTAAAACTTGATGACATATGCATTAAAAATAGTAGTGTGTGCAGTTTCATTCCAGTTTTGTAAGGTATTTATGATTAACATGTACCTGTCAGTATATAATATAGTGTGCCTGGCAGTTTTGTAAGGTATTTATGATTAACATGTACCTGTCAGTATATAATATAGTGTGCCTGGTGTTATGCTTTAGCTCATCACCTCATTTAATACTTCGGTTAATACTGTAAAGGAAACATTACTTTCCCCACTTTAAATAAGAGGAAAGTAAGAGGTAGAGAGATCGCTTTGCCGTATCTGAGTAACTTCAGAGCCCAGACTTTCATATGGCACAGTAGGTTCATATTTTATTCTAGGAAAAACATCTTTTTCTCAGTTTTATTGAGATACAATTTACATATAGTACTGTGTAAGCTGTATATTAAAAAGCAGAAACATTACTTTGCCAACAAAGGTTCGTAGTCAAAGCTATGGTGTTTCCAGTTGTCATGTACGGATGTGAGAGTTGAACTATAAAGAAAGCTGAGTGCTGAAGAATTGATGCTTTTGAACTGTGGTGTTGGAGAAGACTCTTGAGAGTCCCTTGGACTGCAAGGAGATCAGTCCTGATGTTCATTGGAAGGACTGATGCTGAAGCTGAAACTCCAGTACTTTGGCCACCTGATGGGAAGAACTGACTCACAAGAGAAGACCCTGATTCTGGGAAGGATCGAAGGTGGGAGGAGAAGGGGATGAGAGAGGATGAGATGGTTGGGTGGCATCACTGACTGAACGGACATGAGTTTGAGCAAGCTCCAGGAGATGGTGATGGACAGGGAAGCCGGGCATGCTGCGGTCCATGGGGTCGTCGAGTTGGACACGCCTGAGCGACGGAAGTGACCTGAAGCTATAAGGTGTGCAGCATGATTTAACGCATACGTATCATGAAATGGTTAGCACAGGAAGTTTAGTGATCATCCATCGTGTTACATAGATACAAACTAAAGGAAAACGAAAATAAAAATTTTTTCCCTACGATGAGAACTCTTAGGTCTCATTCACTCTTGTTAACGACTCTCATACATAACAGGGAGCAGTGCTCATCACGGTAATTGTGCTCTGAGTCACATTCCTAGCACGCGTTTGCCTTATAGCCGGAAGTTTGTGCCTTTTGGCCGCCTTCCTCCAGTTCCCTCTTCCTCCACCTCTGGTAACCACAGATCTGATTTCTGTGTGTGTGTATGTGTGGTTTGAGGTGTAGATGACCCACAACACCACGTCCCCAGTGCACCACATCGCGATTCAATAGTTCTCTATATACATTGCAAATGCCCCCACAGGGGCTTCGTCTCTAAGATGCCCTGCATGCTGACAGTGTTTTTCGTTTTCTTGAATTTGGGCAATTTTCTTTATACCTTCATTTTCCAAATTTTAATTGTAACACTTTGTAAAGTCAGTAACTCTTATTTAAAGAAATTAAAACTTTCATGGTCACAGAGTGTCCGAGGCATGGCTAGATCCAGGCTTCTACTAAATGTGTGTGCTGTAGAATTGACTATGACATTTCATAAAGAATACAGGTTAATTTTTTTAAAGGGGCTAGTTGATAGTTGAGAGTTTGTAGCTGAAACAGTGGAAGGCTGGATCATATGTAACAGTAGCATTGGTTTTACTTGTCATGTCTTTGAAATGATCTTTGAAATGAAAGACCCTGTCACCACTGAGAAAATAACCCAAATTCTTATGACCCTAATTCCTTCTTTTATCATCAGGACTTGCATCACTGTTGCAGAAAATGTCACACTTCTAAGGGAATGTTTAAAAACCTAGGGCACTCCCTGTACTTGGAAAAAACTCATTATTGGCAAAACTACATCCTTAAGTGGAAGAAAGCAAACTCATCCCTCTAGTTTCAGGTTTTCAGTGTCCTGAAAAGACACAACTCGTTACATTTTATTATTCTGCCCTCTTACAAACTGGCATTTAAGTTTTCATTTTCTTGTAGTATGTATACATCCATTTTCTTGTAGTATGTACACATTGATTTAAATGTTGCCCAGTATTATGTTTGGCATGAGACAGAACAGGAAGCTTCTGAACCACCCCCACCCTTTCCTTAACCTCAAGTCTCTAAATTTGATTTCTTGTGGTATTTAACTCCTTATTCTAAAAGTATCTTTACCTTGCCTTTTTTTTTTTTTTTAATTTTTTAATCAGTGTTAGACATTGCCCTTTTTTAGGAGAGAGGTGTTTTTTTTTTTTTAATTGTGGTAAAATATAAAATTTAAAATTAGAACCATTTTAAGGGTACCATTCTGTGACATTGACTACATTATTATATAACCATTACCACTACCTATCTTTAGAACTTTTCATCTCTCCAAACTGAAACTCTCTACCCCCTACCCTTTTTTAAACTCTGTATCCTTTAAACACTTAATAACTATTCTCTCCTACCCTCTACCCTGGCAGTATTTTATTCTTTTTGATGCTGTTGTAAATGGAATTATATACTTAATTTTTTTTTTTTGAGCATCATTGTTAATTGTGTAGAAGTGCAGCTGATGTTTGTGTTGATTCTATATCCCGCAGCTTAGCTGAATTTATTTTACCAGATGTGTGTGAATGCGAGAGAGAGATCAAGGTTTCTCTGTGAAGATCATGCCCATCTGTGTGCTTACTCCTTCAGTCGTGTCCAGCTCTCTGCGATTTCATGGCCTGTAGCCTCTAGGCTCCTCCGTCCATGGGATTCTCCAGGCAAGAACCCTGGAGTGGGTTGCCATGCCCTCCTCCAGGGGATCTTCCCGACCCAAGTCTCCTGCATTGCAGGCAGATTCTCTACTAGCTGAGCTACCAGGGAAGCCCCGAGTCATCTGTGAATAGAGAAAAATGTTACTTCTTTTTAATTTGAATGCCTTGTGCTTATTTTTCTTGCCTAATCATTCCGGCTGGAACTTCCAGCATGTGGACTGAAAGAGGTGAAAGCAATCGTCCTTGGCTTTCTGGCCTTAGAGAAAGATTTTCATCACAAAATGTGGTGTTAGCTGTTATATGACATATTGACTATGTTGAGATAGTTTCCTGCTATTACTAGTTTGTTGGATGTTTTTGTTAAAAACAGGTGTTGAGTTTTGTTGGGAATGAGCCCCCTTGGGCTTCCCAGATGGTGCTAGTAGTAAAGAATCTGCCTGCAAATGCAGGAGATGCATTGGAGGTGAGGGTTCAATCCTGGGGTTGGGAAGATCCCCTGGAGGAAGAAATTGCACCCCACTCCAGTATTCTTGCCTGGAAAATTCCATAGACAGTGGAGCCTGGCAGCTACAGTCCATGGGGCTGCAAAGAGCTGGACATGACAGAGCACACAGACCTCAGTTAGTCATGGTGTATAATCTTTTTAGCATGCTGCTGTTAGCACTTCGCTGGAATTTTGCTGAGGCTTTTATGTTGGTATTCATAAGGGATGTTGGTCTATGGTATTCTTTTCTTCAGTCTTTGCCTAACTGGTACCAGGGCAGTGGTGGCTTCGTGGAATGAGTTTGGGAGCGTTCCCTCCTCTTCAGTGTTTTGTAGGAGTTTGAGAGGAACGGTGTTAATTCTTCTTCAGATGTTCAGTAGAATTCAGTAGGACAGGGCCAGGGTTTTTTGAGGAGTGAGGAGGCTTGATTACTGATTCACTCTTACTAGTCAAGGTCTACTCAGATTTTCTGTTTCTTCATGATTCAGTCTTCGTATGTTACATGTTTCTAGGGATTTGTCCGTTTCATCTAGGTTATCCATTGTGTTGGTATACAGTTGTGCACAGTGCTTGCTTATAATCGTCTTTATTTCTGCAAAATCAGTAATAAGGTTTTTACAACTTCTCTACCATATTGGAGATACTAGGAATTATGACATTATCACAGATACTTCCTAGTATCTCCAATAGAGTTGTAGAACTCTGAATACTATTTTTCATACAAATACATCAGAGGAGTTATCAGTTTCCGTTATTTTCCCGTGAAAACATTCCTCCTCAAGTCCTCTGACCTCCTGCTCCAGTGCTTACTGATGGCTTTTTAAGCCAGCTGCACAGCTGCCATCCTTTATCTCTCTCTTGTTTGGGATTCTTTCCTTGAGTTCATGTCTTTTTCCTTTTTTAAAAAATAAAGTAACATGCTCAAATAACTTCCTAAGAAACAGTGCATCAGAAGTGAATTGTTTTTAGATCTTAGATATCTAGATATGTCTTTATTTACATTCACATGCTTGAGTAATAGTTTGATGGAGATAGAAATCTAAGTTGAAAATATTTTACTTCAGAATTATGCAGCATCATTTTATTGTCTTTCAGCTTTGGGAAGCCACTTATATTCTCGATCTTTGTGCGAGTCTCTCTCTCTCTTTCTTTCTTGCCTTTTCTGTTCCCTCCCTCCATTGTTAAGATCCTTTCTTAATCCCCGTTGTTCTGAAATTTCACAGTCACACCTCTTAGTGTAGTTATTTTTTCATACATTGTGCTGGGCACTCAGAGGGTCCTTTGAATCTAGAAACTCGCGACCCCCTGTTGAAATTGTTTGACGCTAGTTCTCTGATTGTTTCTTTCCTCAGTACTTTTCCAGTCTCTTTCCAGAACTCCTCATTAAGTGGACACAGGAGCTCTGGAACAATCCTCTCATTTCCTCATCTTTTATCTCCTGTTTCCAGCTTCCTCCTGTTTCTCCTTTCGGAGAGATTTCCTGACTTAGATCTGTCTTCAGCTCTCCCAGTTGCTTGAACATACTAGTTAACCTTGCTGTTCCAACTATCAAATGGGCTAAATGATGGTGCTTACTCTGGAGGGTTACCGTTCAGAGTTAGTGTGTCTAGTGCATGACGTATAGTAATCATATATTGCAGCAGTCAGTGCCCAGCTCCGATTGCTGCTACAATTTTGTTTTCTTTGCTCTCTTATTTTTCATTTTAGGAAGTCTTTTCTGGTTTTCTTTTATAGCAATTTTTTCTTTGATTTTCCTTTCTTGATTGAAATTTTATTGGTTGTTTTTGAGGATCAGTACACAGATATTTCAGTTTGTTCACAATTTGTAATGTGTGTACTGAGCATTTGAAAAACCATGTAGTTGGGAGTTATATTAGTTCAGTTTAGTTCAGTCGCTCAGTCACGTCCAACTCTTCGCGACCCCATGAATTGCAGCACGCCAGGCCTCCCTGTCCATCACCATCTCCTGGAGTTCACTCAGATTCACGTCCATAGAGTCCGTGATGCCATCCAGCCATCTCATCCTCGGTCGTCCCCTTCTTCTCTTGCCCCCAATTCCTCCCATAATCAAAGTCTTTTCCGGTGAGTCAACTCTTCGCATGAGTTGGCCAAAGTACTGGAGTTTCAGCTTTAGCATCATTCCTTCCAAAGAAACCCCAGGGTTGATCTCCTTCAGAATGGACTGGTTGGATCTGCTCGCAGTCCAAGGGACTCTCAAGAGTCTTCTCCAACACCACAGTTCAAAAGCATCAATTCTTCGGCGCTCAGCCTTCCTCACACTCCAACTCTCACATCCATACATGACCACAGGAAAAACCATAGCCTTGACTAGATGGACCTTAGTCAGCAAAGTAATGTCTCTGCTTTTGAATATACTATTTAGGTTGCTCATAACTTTTCTTCCAAGGAGTAAGAATCTTTTAATTTCATGGCTGCAGTCATCATCTGCAGTGATTTTGGAGCCCCCAAAAATAAAGTCTGACACTGTTTCCACTGTTTCCCCATCTATTTCCCATGAAGTGATGGGACTGGATGCCATGATCTTCGTTTTCTGAATGTTGAGCCTTAGGCCAACTTTTTCACTCTCCTCTTTTACTTTCATCAAGAAGCTTTTTAGTTCCTTTTCACTTTCTGCCGTGAGGGTGGTGTCATCTGCTTATGTGAGGTTATTGATATTTCTCCCGGCAATCTTGGTTCCAGCTTGTGTTTCTTCCAGTCCAGCGTTTCTCATGATGTACTCTGCATAGAAGTTAAATAAGCAGGGTGACAATATACAGCCTTAACGTACTCCTTTTCCTATTTGGAACCAGTCTGTTGTTCCATGTCCAGTTCTAACTGTTGCTTCCTGACCTGCATATAGATTTCTCAAGAGGCAGGTCAGGTGGTCTGGTATTCCCATCTCTTTCAGAATCTTCCACAGTTTATTGTGATCCACACAGTCAAAGGCTTTGGCATAGTCAATAAAGCAAAAATAGATGTTACTCTGGAACTCTCTTGCTTTTTCCATGATCCAGCGGATACTGGCAATTTGATCTCTGGTTCCTCTGCCTTTTCTAAAACCAGCTTGAACATCAGGAAGTTCACGGTTCACGTATTGCTGAAGCCTGGCTTGGAGAATTTTGAGCATTACTTTACTAGCGAGTGAGATGAGTGCAATTGTGCAGTAGTTTGAGCATTCTTTGGCATTGCCTTTCTTTGGGATTGGAATGAAAACTGACCTGATATTAAGAGGATATCAAATGCCAGTATCTTCAAATGTTGCTAAACTGTTAAATTGTAAGCCCCACTGGTTCACAATGTAGCATCATGTACCTGTTCAGGTTTTCAGTCTTTCACAGCCTATTAGCAGTTACTGGGAAAATGGACTGCCATGGCCAAAGGAGCTGCAGAGAGCAGGCAGCTCGGACAGGCAGAGCCAAGGTCAAGAAGTTGTTTTCTTGAGGAAACAATTTTACTGAAAACAAAATGAGAACAGAAATAATTTTAAATGTTAAAGGCATATTAAGTGCACAAAACTGGCGCTCCCAAGTTGTCATTTGGTGTGCTTTATATAATAGGAAATGAAAAGGACCCCCCTCCGTGGCACGCTGAGCTGCCACCCGAGACAGTCAAAGAGTCCTGCACTCAATATTCTGCTGTTTTCAGGTTGTATCGAAAAATAAGCAACAACAGATAATTCACCACTCAAAAAAAAAGAAAACATTTACCCTTGAAAGATTGTATATGATGGGATTCCCTCCTTAAAAATGTTTCTAGAACTGCTTTTTTTTTTTTTTTAAACCCTGTGTTTACAAAATAGCTGGTAACTATTCCTCCGCCTTTCTCATGAAGTGAAACAGGGACCTCTACGACTTCGTGTGTGACGCCCCGCAGCGTTGGCCCCTTTCTCTCCTGCTTCATCAGAGGCTGGACTCTCCTCTCTCAGTTCTCCATTTTCTGCAGGTAAACCTTCTTTAGTTTCTTGCTTTTGGTGAGCCACTGTGGCCTGTTTTCCTTTGCTCCCGTATTCTTTTTTATTTTTATTTTTTGTCTGAAGAGTTACCCTTTCCCGTTTTGTCTTTGTTTCCACTTTTGCGGGAGCAGGTTTAGCTGAACAGGATGGAACTGCCTGGCGAGTTTTCCTTGTCTCGTGGATGAGGTAGTCTGTCCTTTCTAGTGAGGGTGATGATTCCAGTTTCTTGCTCTTTAGTTTTCTTTTGCTGCTTCCATAGACGCTGTTTTATCCAAATTCCTTTTTGTCTCTTTTGGTTCCCTTTATTCTATAAGGAATATTTTTCTCACATGGCTAATGATCCTTATTGTTGGCTCACATTTTTAAAGTGAAGCACTTAAAACTGAAAGCAAAGACAAACATGTTTTGTGCAAGAGGAAGTCTTGTCAGCTTCCAGTTTGATTTTACTTTGGGGTGATTAGATGGGCACCCACATACTTTGTTTGGAGAGTGCTCCAGATGTCAGTATTCATAGGTTTCTTTTTCAAGTCCACTCAGGTTTTCTAAGCAAGAATTCTTCAGTTTGGCGGTGGGTTGGGTTGGGGGTGGGGAGCGCTTCATGCCTTGTCTGCAGCATTTTCAAAGCTGGGGCACAAGGTGAGGGTCTGAGGCTCAGTACTTAGTGTCCCTCGTTGCACAGTGAGGACGGGGTCTCCCCCCTCACTGTGAAGATGATTCTGTATCTGGTCTGGGGCATGGTGGCTACACTCTCCCCCAGGGAAGTGACGAGATGATGGTCCTCGGTGAGTCATGAAGCTGCATGACAGGTGTTCAGCCAGGCCCTGATTCTCCACGTGTCTCTCAGCCCAGCCTTCTGCAGGACTGTGAGATCTAGTACTGAGCCCTTCCAGGGCTCTGGGGTGGCAGCTAGCTGATTTCTCATTAGTATTCCCCTCCGTAGTCATTTGGAGTTCGGCTTTGTTCTTTATGCTGAGTCAGTTTCCTCTCCACCATCTGCTTTCCATCTTCCTAGAGTTTGTTAGTATTTGTGATCCGCTGTCATCTCCTTGACTACTATCTTTGCCCTTGTGGATTTGTACTTTTTTTTTAATCCCTCACTCATACTTAAATGTGATTTGTTGAAGAAATAGAGATAATAAATGCCTGTATTTGCTATATTTAACTGGAAGTCAGGTAAAGTATTACTAGTAAATCAAATTATAGTTGTTCACTAATAGATTGAAGATACTTCATAAATATCCATTCATCCATATAACAAGTATTTAACGAGTGCCTACTGTGTGCTAGGCCTCATTCTGGTTTTTAAGATACTGTCCTCGCATGAAAACTCTATTCTATTGGGAAATAGCCAACATCTAAACAAACAAATCATATCACTCATATCACATGCTAGTAAAGTAATGCTGAAAATTCTCCAAGCCAGGCTTCAGCAATACATGAACCGTGAACTTCCTGATGTTCAAGCTGGTTTTAGAAAAGGCAGAGGAACCAGAGATCAAACTGCCAACATCCGCTGGTTCATGGAAAAAGCAAGAGAGTTCCAGAAAAACATCTATTTTTGCTTTATTGACTATGCCAAAGCCTTTGACTGTGTGGGTCACAATAAACTGGAAGATTCTGAAAGAGATGGGAATACCAAACTGTATGCAGGTGAGGAAGCAACAGTTAGAACTGGACACGGAACAACAGACTGGTTCCAAATAGGAAAAGGAGTACCTCAAGGCTGTATATTGTCACCCTGCTTATTTAACTTATATGCAGAGTACATGATGAGAAACGCTGGACTGGAAGAAACACAAGCTGGAATCAAGATTGCCAGGAAAAATATCAATAACCTCAGATATGCAGATGACACCACCCTTATGGCAGAAAGTGAAGAGGAACTAAAAAGCCTCTTGATGAAAGTGAAAGTGGAGAGTGAAAAAGTTGGCCTAAGGCTCAACATTCAGAAAACGAAGATCACGGCATCCAGTCCCATCACTTCATGAGAAATAGATGGGGAAACAGTGGAAACAGTGTCAGACTTTATTTTTTTGGGCTCCAAAATCACTGCAGATGGTGATTGCAGCCATGAAATTAAAAGATTCTTACTCCTTGGAAGAAAAGTTATGAGCAACCTAGATAGTATATTCAAAAGCAGAGACATTACTTTGCTGACTAAGGTCCATCTAGTCAAGGCTATGGTTTTCCCTGTGGTCATGTATGGATGTGAGAGTTGGAGTGTGAAGAAGGCTGAGCGCCGAAGAATTGATGCTTTTGAACTGTGGTGTTGGAGAGTCCCTTGGACTGCAAGGAGATCCACCCAGTCCATTCTGAAGGAGATCAGCCCTGGGATTTCTTTGGAAGGAATGATGCTAAAGCTGAAACTCCAGTACTTTGGCCACCTCATGTGAAGAGTTGACTCATTGCAGAAGACTCTGATGCTGGGAGGGATTGGGGGGGCAAGAGAAGAAGGGGACGACCTAGGATGAGATGGCTGGATGGCATCACGGACTCGATGGACGTGAGTCTCAGTGAACTCCGGGAGTTGGTGATGGACAGGGAGGCCTGGCGTGCTGCGATTCATGGGGTCGCAAAGAGTCGGACACAACTGAGCGACTGAACTGAACTGAAACAAACAAAAGTTGTCAAGAGAGCAGTAAGTGCTCTAAAGAGAAGTGAAGAGACAGGAAGTGATAAAGAGTAGTACTGTCTAAGCACCTTCAGGGAAGCCGTCTCTTAGAAGGTGACATTTTAAATGGAGACCTGAGTGACGTGAGAGAGGGATTCATTTGTGAGTGCCGGGGCGTGGCACCGGGAGCGGCCCAGGTACGGGAGAGGGAGCATGCTGGGCACAGTGCAGGAACCACAGAGAGGCCTGAGCGGCAGGAGTGCGTGGCGGGGAACAGAAGTGGCGGGAGATGAGATGAGTTCTGTGGGCCGTGCTGGAGAATTTGTATTTTCTTCTCTGTGTATTGGGGAGGCATTGGAGAGTCTGAGCAGGAGGTTGACCTGTCTTTGAAGGTTGTAGCAGGAGCGTGCTGATCATGCAAACCGCCACTCACACCCTGATCTGACAGACCAGTCTCTTCCTTGCGGGCAGGTACTTTGAAGAGCTTCCGCTTTGAAACTGTTGCCATCCATAGTCCCTGCTGTGGATGTAGCTGTGTGGCCACGTCCATAACACATTACCTTGTCTTGATTCAGCCAACCTGTATTCTTGGTGGACTGATTGAGCTGATAAGATTCCTACTTTTAAGAGTTGGAAAGCAAGTATTTTTGTTTTTGCATGAAATAGGCATCTCTGAAAAACCCTGTGTTTTCCACACTAGAGGTAACAGAACTTATAGGAAAAAAAACATTCACAATGGCCCAGAGCACTAACAAAAATAATAATCCTAGTAAAAATGCTAATATAATTAAGACATTAAATTCTGAATAATCAAACATTAGAGTAAGCATAGGATTTTGTCTTAAAAACAAGGTGCAAGTAACTTTATGGTAGTGGATACAAGGGAGGGTTCAGTTCAGTTCAGTTCAGTTGCCCAGTCGTGTCTGATTCTTTGCAACCCCATGAATCGCAGCACGCCAGGCCTCCCTGTCCATCACCAACTCCCGGAGTTTACCCAAACTCATGTCCAGTGAGTCAGTGATGCCATCCAGCCATCTCATCCTCTGTTGTCCCCTTCTCCTCCTGCCCCCAATCCCTCCCAGCATCAGAGTCTTTTCCAGTGAGTCAACTCTTCCCATGAGGTGCCCAAAGTATTGGCGTTTCAGCTTTAGCATCAGTCTTTCCAGTGAGCACCCAGGACTGATCTCCTTTAGGATGGACCAGTTGGATCTGCTTGCAGTCCAAGGGACTCTCAAGAGTCTTCTCCAACAGCACAGTTCAAAAGCATCAATTCTTTGGCGCTCAGCTTTCTTCACAGTCCAACTCTCACATGCATACATGAGTACTGGAAAAACCATAGCCTTGACTAGACGGACCTTTGTTGGCAAAGTAATGTCTCTGCTTTTGAATATACTATCTAGGTTGGTCATAACTTTCCTTCCAAGGAGTAAGCGTCTTTTAATTTCATGGCTGCAGTCACCATCTGCAGTGATTTTGGAGCCCCCAAAATAAAGTCTGACACTGTTTCCACTGTCTCCCCATCTGTTTCCCATGAAGTGATGGGACCAGATGCCACGATCTTCGTTTTCTGAATGTTGAGCTTTAAGCCAACTTTTTCACTCTCCTCTTTCACTTTCATCAAGAGGCTTTTTAGTTCCTCTTCACTTTCTACCATAAGGGTGGTGTCATCTGCATATCTGAGGTTATTGATATTTCTCCCGGCAATCTTGATTCCAGCTTGTGTTTCTTCCACCCCAGCGTTTCTCATGATGTACTCTGCATAGAAGTTAAATAAGCAGGGTGACAATATACAGCCTTGACGTACTCCTTTTCCTATTTGGAACCAGTCTGTTGTTCCGTGTCCAGTTCTAACTGTTGCTTCCTGACCTGCATAAGGGAGGGTTAGAGATGGTGAATTATTGCACAAATGCATAAAGATTAGCCCATGCGATGGGGTTTTCCAAGGCATAGAGCACATGGCCAGAGTGAAACTATGAAAGAACTAGGCGTGAATAGGCCTCATGCAGCAGGCTGAATTTCTGTTAGTTTCGATGCCAGTGTGCTTTGCATCCTGTGGTGTTTACACTGTGCTATAGAATAGAATGCGTTAAGGAATTGGGAGCAGTCACTTTTGAGTCAGTGCGATTTCAGCTCTTGTATCCCCACCATTTCTCTGTTTATAGTTTTGTAGAATCAAAATCACATTATGGAAATAACCTTGCAACAGAACATACTTTGCTAACAGTGATACTGTTGAATCCTTACTGTGTACCAGATATTGTTAGACTCTGTATGTGTTATCATTTTGCTTAATCTTAATGTCTGTGAAATGGTGCTCTCAATTTTCATAGTTCAGGAAGTTAAGACCCAGTAAAGAGTTAAATACATGTTTACTGGAACATGACCAGTGTAAGGTTACATTAGACTCTGGAGTTAGAAGATCATACAGCGTCAGGTCTTGAGTTGATGCTACATGCAAGCCCAGGTTGTTGGGGAACATAGAAGCAGAGAAAGCTAGCCCTCCAAGAGAAGCTTGGGAGTGATCAGACTCTCAGAAAAATGCCAAGGAACGTGGGCAGGTAGCCTCAGAAAGATGGAGAGAGAAGCTGCCTCACAGCTCTCCACTGTGCAAATAGCGTGGTCATGCATCCTGAGAGACTGGGCTCTGTGAGTGTTTTTCCAGCAGGTAACACCCGAGCAGGTTAGAGTGTCATTTGTAACCAGTCACAGGTAGAAGCACCCAGAACCTCCCAGTACTACTGGACGTGTGTCTGGCATGTCACATTTCAGAGGTATACACTACAGTTTTCTGTAAGTAGATTAATGTGACTCATTTCCCCCATGAAATTGAATAAGTTATCTGTTGGGGTTCAAGCCCATGGCTCTCAGATACACACATGGATTGGTTTTGGATGGGGAAGGTGCTGTGGAGAGGGGGGGAATGCCAGGAACGGAGGAAGAGGGCTCTAGTTCCTTCATTTCCTTTCGGTACAGCTATATATTTATGTATTTATTCTGCTGCTGGTAGTCATTTGAACTGTTTGAAGCAAAAAGTGAAGTCGCTCAGTCGTGTCTGACTCTTTGCGACCCCATGGACTGTAGCCTATCACGCTCCTCCATCCATGAGATTTTCCAGGCAGGAATACTGGAGTGGGTTGCCATTTCCTTCTCCAGGGGATCTTCCCAACCCGGGGATCAAACCTGGGTCTCCCGCGTTAGGCAGACGCTTTACTGTCTGAGCCACCAGGGATTGTTTATCGCTCCCCTTTTGGGAGTGACAGGCTGGGGGTGACATTGGTGGTGTGTCCCTAGTGCACGTGTGCGAGAGCTTCTTTAGGCTCACGGCTGATACGGTAGGTGTGCGTGGTCGTGCGGAGGCTCCTAGTCAGCTTCAGGAGGCTATACCGCATGGTCCAGTCCCAGCAGCACTGATTGGATGGGAATAACTGACATTCCACATCCTTGCTGCTATGTGGTAGCATCTCACTGTCAGGTAGGTAGGAAATTCTTGCCCAATATGACTTTATGCTTCTGCATTGATTAATGACATTAAACATGATCTTATATTTTTATGGGTGCCTCATTTTTTGAAATTGTGTTCATAAATGTATTTGTTTCGCTTGTCTTTTCTCATTAATAGGAATTCTTCATAGATTCATGATGTCAATCTTTTTTGCTTATATGTTTTGCGAGCATACTCTTAGTTCATGGCTTACCTTTTTATTCTCTTCATGATATTGTATATTCACCAGTGTTTTCCTGTGTAGTTTTCACTCCTTGTATCTTGTTTATGAAATTCATCCCTACCCCACGGTTCAATGCTTAAATTGTCTACTGACGATTTAGTTTTGCCTTTTAGAGTTCAGGCCTTTGGGCCTCCTGGAATTGACACTTAAGTGTCATATGAAGTTTTATAATAAGGATCAAGCTTCCTTCACCTTTGTTCTTGGCCTTTCAGATTGTTGTGAATTATCTGTGGTCCTTTTGACCTTCAACATATATTTTAAAGTTAATTGTTAGGTTATACATATAAGAAACAAAAAGCCTGTTGGCTGTTTAAAATTGGAATTGCATTTGCTTCATGAATGGATTTAGAGGGAATTTATATCTTTTTAAAAAATGAGTTTCTTTATTTTTGGCTATGCCAGATCTTTGTTGCTGTGCGGGCGTTTCTCCAGTTGTGGCGGGCGGCCTTCTCTTGTTGTGGAGCAGGGGCCTCAGTGCCTGCAGCTCCTGGCTCTGCAGCGCAGGCTCAGTGGCTGTGGCAGATGGGCTTAGCTGCTCTGTGGCATGTGGGATTTTGTGGACTTTGGATTGAACCCACATCTCCTGCATTGGCAGGTGAATTCTTTGTGAGCCACCAGGGAAGTCCAAAAAATTATATCTTGAGAGCACGGAGTCTTATAATTCATAAACATAGAAAATTTTTCCATTTATTTAGGTTTTTAATTTTTTCTGCTGAAATGCAGCATAATTTTCATGTGATTTGTTTCCCAATACTTAACATTCTTTGATGCTATTTGAAAAGAGTATACTAAAGTTTTGTTTTCCAACTCTGCTGGTATATAGAAATGCAAGTGATCTTGTCTATAGATACGGTGTAAATCCAGCACTCTTATTTTTTTATAGGGATTGCATTTTTTAAAATTTACTTTATATTGGAGTGTAGTTAATAATGTGTTAGTTTCAGGTGTACAGCAGAGTGATTCAGTTATGCCTGTTCTTTTTCTAATTCTTTTCCCGTTTAGGTTATTACAGAATATTGAGCCAAGTTCCCTGTGCTATATAGTAGATACTTGTTGACTATCTATCTATCTATTTAAAATACAGTGGTATGTACCTGTCAATCCCAGGCTCCCAATTTATTCCCGGTCCCACCTTTTCCCTTGGGTAACCGTAAGTTTGCTTTCTAAGTCCATGAGTCTGTTTCTGTTCTGTTTAAGCTCGTTTGCATCCTTGTTTCTTACATATTGGCTGTTACATTATGGCTGTCTTTCTCTGACTTCACTCAGTATGATAATCTCTAGGTCCATCCATGTTGCTGCAAATGGCATTCAGTTCAGTTCAGTCGCTCAGTCGTGTCTGACTCTTTGTGACCCCATGGACTGCAGCATTCCAGGCTTCCCCGTCCATCACCAACTCTTGGAGCTCAACATTGTGTCCATCGAGTCGGTGATGCCATCCAGCCATCTCAGCCTCTGTCGTTTCATCCTCCTGGGCTCAATCTTTCCCAGCATCAGAGTCTTTTCCAAGGAGTCAGTTCTTTGCATCAGATAGCCAGAGTATTGAAGTTTCAGCTTCGGCATCAGTCCTTCCAGTGAATATTCAGGACTGATGTCCTTCAAGAGGGACTGGTTGGATCTGCTTGTAGTCCAAGGGGCTCTCAAGAGTCTTCTCCAATACCACAGTTCAAAAGCATCAGTTCTTTGGCGCTCAGCTTTCATTGTAGTCCAACTCTCACGTCGATACATGACCACTGGAAAAACCATAGCTTTCACTAGACAGACTTTTGTTGGCAAAGTAACGTCTCTGCTGTCTATTTACTATGCTGTCTAGGTTGGTCACAGTGTACCTCATTGTAGTTCTTTTTGAAAATTTATTAATTAAAAATATTTATTTTTAATTAAAGGATAATTGCTTTACAGCATTATGTTGGCTTCTTCCAGATGGCCTTATTTCATCCTGTTCAGTGGCTGAGCAATGCTCCATTGGATGTGTTCGCCACAGCTTCTTTATCCACTCTGTTGATGGGCGTCTAGGTGCTCTCCATGGCTCGGCTGCTGTAAGCAGCACTGCAGTGAGCATTGGGGTGCATGGATCCTTTCAAACCATCGTTTTCTGCAGATACGTGTGCAGGAGTGGAGTTGCTGAATCATACGTTAGCTCTGTTTTTTTTTTTTAAGGGAACTTCCATACACTTCTCCCCAGTGGTTATATCAATTTACATTCCCACCAACAGTGTAGGAGGGTTCCCTGTTCTCCACACTCGCTCGAACATTTACTGTTTGTAGACTTTTAATCATGGCCATTTTGACTGATGTGAGGTGATACCTCATTGTAGTTCTTTTTGAAATTTTTTTAATTAAAAATACTTATTTTTAATTGAAGGATAATTACTTTAAATATTATGCTGGCTTCGACCATGCATCAACAGACTCAGTCATCGGTATACATGTGTCCCCTCCCTCTTGGCCCTTGCTCCCACCTCCCACCCCTGACTGCATCCTACCCCTCTAGATGGTCGCATAGCACCGGTTTGAGCTCCCTGAGTCGTACAGCAAGTTCCCACTGGCTGGCTGTGTCACACGCGGCAGTGTGCACGTGTCAGCGCTGCGCTCAGCTCGCCCCGCCCTCTCTTTCCCCTGGCCGCCCTCCCATGTCCACAAGTCTGTTTATCAGCGCCATCTTGCCAGATTCTGTATATGCATCAATGTGCGATACTTGCTTTTCTCTTTCTGACTCACTTCACTCTGTATAACAGGCTCCAGATTCACCCACCTCCCTAGAACTGGCTCAAACGCCTTTTTATGGCTTAGTAATATTCCACCCTATGTATGTGGCACATGCTCTTGATCTGTTCACCCGCTGATGGGCACGTGGGTTGCCCCCATGTCCCAGCTGTAGTGAATAGTGCTGCTGTGAGCATAGGGCTGCACGTGTCTTTTCCAGGTATGGTTTTATCATGGCGCATGCCCAGTAGTGGGACCGTGGGGTCATATGCTGGGTTTACTCCTAGTGTTTTAAGCAGTCTCCATACAGTTCTTTATAGTGGCTATATCTGTTTACAGTCCTACCAACAGTGCAAGAGGGTTCCCTTTTCTCCACACCCTCTCCCTTCTGACCTGTATGAGGTGATACCTCATTATAGTTTTCATTTCCATTTCTCTAATAATTAATGGTATTGAACATCTTTTCATGTGCATCTTAGCCAATGGTATATCTTTGGAGAAATGTCTGTTTAGGTCTTCAGGCAGTTTTTTCAGTGTGTGTGTGTGTGTGTGTGTGTGTGTGTGTGTGTGTGTGTTTTAATATTGAGCCTCATAAGCTGTTTGTAAATTTTGGAGATTAATCTCTTATGAGTCACATGGTTTGCAGATGTTTTTTCCTGTTCTGTGGGTTGTTTTTATTTATGGTTTCTTTGGCTGTGCAAAAGCTTTTAGGTTTAGTAATGTCTCATTTTAAAATTTTTTGTTTTTATTTTCATAACTCTGGGAGAATTCTATCTCTATTAATTCTAATGGTTTCACTATATATTCATTTAAAATTTTTTCCAGTCCTTATGTTTTTGTCTTGCCTTTCTGTGCTGGCTGGAATCTTCAGTACAGAGTGTAACAGAAGTGGTGGGAGCAGGCAGTGATGTCTTGTTCCTCGTCTTACAGGAATGCTTTCAACAAGGCCTTCTCTTCTGTTCCTATTTAGAAGAAAACTTAGATTCAGCAGATGTTGGGTTTTTAATCACTTTTTAAAAAATATACTAAAATGTGATATCTCTCTTTTAATCAGTTAGTGTGGTGAATTAGATTTATTTGTAAGCTCATCTTGATTCTTGGTTTTTTTTTATTCAGTCGCTAAGTCGTGTCCAGTTCTTCGAGACTCTGTGGACTATAGCACGCCATGCTACATCCCACAGATTATGGGGCTAATCCCAATCTAATCATGATTCGCATATACATTTTAAATTCAGTTTGCTAATGTTTTGTTTAGGAATTTTCCATCTGTGTTCATGAGAAGACTGACATTAAATTTTCTTAAGTTTTGTAATCAGGGTTATGCTAGCTTCATAAAATGAGTTGGAAGGAGAGCCCCTCCATTTCTACTTTCTGTAATAATTGATGTAAATTTTAAATTATTTGGTCCTTGAATGCTTATAGAACTCATCAGTAAAACTGCCAGGGCTTAGAAAGGTTTTAAACTACTGATTTAATTTCTTTAATGGTTAAAAGGCTATTCAGATTTTTTTTTTTTTTTTGGCTAATTGACTTTCAGTTTTAGTAAGTTATATTTTTCTAAGAATTTGACTTCAAGTTTTCACATTTATTGGCATATAGCTACTCAGAATAACTGTTTTATATTTTTAATGTTTGAAGCATCTCTAGTTATAGCTTATTTTCATTTCTAAGATTATATTATTTGTGTCATCTCCCCTTTTTTCTTGATTGATTTTACCAGAGAGTTGTTTTTACAACTTTACATGTGCTTACTTGTCATTCATATTACATCTTTGATGAAGTACCTGTTCAAATCTTTTGACTTTTTTCTTTGCTGTTGTTGAGTTGTTTGCGTTCTTACTCTTGAGTTTTAACAGTTCTTTATATATTCTAGATACATGTTCTCTATTAGATAAGTGGTTTCCAAATATTTTCTCCCAATCTGTGGCTTTTCATTCTCTTAGCAGTGTCTCTTGAAGAGCAGAATCTTTTTTTTATTTTGATGAAGTCTAATTTATCTCTTTTGAATATTATAAGTCATGCTTTTGATGTTGTATCTAAAAGTCTTTACCTAATCCATGGTCACAAAGATTTTCTTCTGCATTTTCTCTAGAAATTTTATAGTTGCTAGGCTTTACATTTATGATTATCTTTTTGTTGTTGTTGTTATTTTAACTTAATCACAATATAATAAAATCTGATCTGTATGATAACCAATTTTGGGTTGTTGTTGTTGTTGTTTTTTCCTAAGCTTTGATGAAAACAAAAGCAATATCTGGGCCACTGTGTTTTTTCAAAAAATTCCAAGATAATTCTGATATCCATCTGGATTTTAAAAAGTGGTTACAGGTTTTCTATTAAATGATAGTTTTAGTGATAAAGAATTCTGTTATTTTCTGTTGACCAATCATAAATTAGTTATTGTATTAAGCAGCAGTCGCAGCAGTGGAAGATGTTTCTCAGTTGTCACAGTCAGTAGCCAAACAAAAAATAAAAGGTCTCTACAACTGCAAGCCTTGATTAACCTACCAGAATAAACGCATAGAATTTGGGGTGTTGAGTAGAGCGGTGATGAGGGAAAGTGCAGACGTGCACGTGTGTTTCATCTCCCCAGCCAGTCTTTGCGTTCTGGTTCCTGCATTTACTCCAGTTATGCTTAAAGTAATTAGTGATATGTATGTCCCTTTTACCATTTTCTTGATAGTTTTGGGTTTATTTTCTGTAGGTCTTTCCCTTGTGTTTCCTGCTCAAGAGAAGTTCCTTTAGTATTTGTTGTAAAGCTGGTTTGGTGGTGCTGAATTCTCTTTTAACTTTTGCTTCTCTGGAAAGCTTTTGATTTCTGCATCAAATCTGAGTGAGAATCTTGCTGGGTAGAATATTAGTTGTAGGTTCTTCTCTTTCATCCCTGTATGTATAGATATGCTGCTGCTGCTAAGGCGCTTCAGACGTGTCCGACTCTGTGTGACCCCATAGACAGCAGCCCACCAGGCTCCCCCCGCCCCTGGGATTCTCCAGGCAAGAGCACTGGAGTGGGTGCCGTTGCCTTCTCCGATATGTAGGTATAGATAGACTTTGTATATCTTGCCATTCCCTTCTGGCTTGTAGAGTTTCTGTTGAGAAATCAGCTGATAACATTATGGGAGTTCCCTTGTATGTTATTTGTTGTTTTTCCCGTGTTGCTTTTAGTGTTTTATCTTTGTCTTTAATTTTTGTCAGTTTGATTCCTCTGCCTCAGCGTGTTCCTCCTTAGGGTTTTTCTGCCTGGGATTTTCTACTTCCTGGACTTGGTTGACTGTTGCTTTTCCCGTGTTAGGAAAGTTTTCAGCTATTACCTCTTCAGCTGTTTTCTCGGGTCCTTTCTCTCCCTCTTCCTTCTGGGATCCCTATAATGTGAATGTTGGTGCCTTTCATGTTGTCCCAGAGCTCTCTTCAGCTGTCTTTTCCCCCTTTCATTTTTCCTTCTGCGTTCTGTTCTGCTGCAGCCATCTCCACCGCTCTGTCCTCCAGGCCATATGCCCACTCTTCTGCCTCTGTTACCCTGCCGTCCATTTCTTCTAGCATTTTATGCATGTTTGTTCGTTAGTTCTTATAGGTCTTTGGTAGACAGTCTTCTCCATTGTTTTCCTGAGATCCTAGATCATCTTCACTATTATTATTCTGAATTCTTTTTCTGGAAGATTGCCTGTCTCCACTTTATTTAGTTGTTTTTCTGGGGTTTCATCTTGCCCCTTTATCAGGGACATAACTTCCCTTTTTCATCCTGATGAACTTTCTGTAATGTGATTTTTGCTCTAGCCGTTGTAGGGTTGCAGTTCTTCTTGCTTCTTCCGTCTGCCCTCTGGTGGAGGAGCCTAAGGGGGTTGTGTAAAGTTCCAGATGTGAGGCACTGGGAAAAGCTGTGTCTTGCTCTGGTGGCAGGGCTGTGGGCAGCAAAGCTTTAATCCTGTGTCAGCCGATGGCTGGAGTCGTCCCCCTCCCTGTTGGTAGTTTCAGTTCAGTTCAGTCGCTCAGTCATGTTGGCTCTCCGTGACCCCACGCACCGCAGCACACCAGGCCTCCCTGTCCATCACCAACTCCCAGAGCTTGCTCACACTCATATCCATACAGTTGGTGATGGCATCCAACCATCTCATTCTCTGTCATCCCCTTCTCCTCCTGCCCTCAATCTTTCCCAGCATCAGAGTCTTTTCCAGTTAGTCAGTTCTTCGCGTCAAGTGGCCAAAGTATTGGAGTTTCAGCTTCAACATCAGTCCTTCCAATGAATATTCAGGACTGATCTCCTTTAGGATGGACTAGTTGGATCTCCTTGTAGGCCAAGGGTCTCTTGGGCTACAGTTCAAAAGCATCAGTTCTTCAGTGCTCAGCTTTCTTTATAGTCCCAACTCTCACATCCATACATGACTACTGGAAAAACCATAGCCTTGACTAGACGGACCTTTGTCAGCAAAGTAATGTCTCTGCTTTTTAATATGCTGTCGAGGTTGGTCATGGCTTTCCTTCCAAGGAGCAAGCGTCTTAATATCATGGCTGCAATCACCATCTGCAGTGATTTTGGAGTCCAAGAAAATAAAGTCTGTCACTGTTTCCATTGTTTCCCCATCTGTTTGCCATGAAGTGATGGGAGCGGATGCCATGATCTTAGTTTTTTGAATGTTGAGTTTTAAGCCAGCCGTTTCCAGGTCTCCTCTTTCCCTTTCATTAAGAGGCTCTTTAGTCCTTCTTCACTCTCTGCCGTAAGGGTGGGCGCCTGAAGCAGCCCTGCCCTGGGTCTGTGGGCTCTATGGTGCAGTTAGTGGCGACCTCCAAGAGGGCTTCACACCAAGGGGCCCCTTCCCTGCCTGCTGCTGCCAGTGCCCCCTCCCCATGGCGAGCCCCTGCTGACCCATGCCTGCACAGGAGACCCTCCAACACTAGCAAGTAGGTCTGGTTCAGTCTCCTGCGGGGTCACTGCTCCTTTCCCCTGGGTCTTGTTTCCCCCAGTCCTGTGTAAGTCCTGTAATCAAATCCTACTAGCCTTCAAAGTCAGATTCCCTGGGGATTGCCAGTCCCTTTTTTGGAGCCCCAGGCTGGGAAGCCTGATGTGAGGCTTAGAACCTCTACAGCAGTGGGAGGGCTCCCTTGGTGTTATCACTCTCCAGTCTGTGGGTCGGCCACCCGGCGGGTATGGGATTTGATCTTTAACATGCTCGCACCCCTCCTCTGTCTTTGCTGCAGTGTCATCTTTGGATGTGGGTACCTATTTGGGTGGGTCCCAGTGCCCTCCTGTCAGGGGTTGTAAATGGAGTCACACTAGATAGATTTATTGTTCTGCAGATTGCTTTTTAAACTGTCAACAGTGATAAGACATAATTCTTTTACTATCATATTGTATTACATAGGTTACAGCCAAATTTTTTTTAGCCCCTCTTCTTAGAAGCACATTTAAGTTGCTTCCACAGTTTCTCAAACATAAATAGTGCTGCAGCAGACATCTTTGTCTTTGATGCCTCCTGGACTCACTTGTGGGTATATTTCTCTAGGCTGGAAGTAGAATTGCTGAATTAAAAGCTATCTAAGTGGCAGACAGAACTTTAATTTGAAAAGATACATGCACCTCACTGTTCATAGTAGCACTGTTTACAATAGCCAGGACATGGAAATGAGCTCAGTGCCCGCTGAAGATGAACGGGTGAAGAAGATGTGGTACGTGTATGCTGTGAAATATGAGCCATAAAATAGAGTGACACATACCGTGTGTAGCAAGAAGGATGGACCTAGAGATGGCCGTAGTAAGCGAAGTCAGTCAGAAAGAAACGCCAGGTGGCATTACTTATATGTGAGTCTAAAAATATGACAGACCTGAGCTTATCGACAAAACAGGAATAGACTCACAGACATAGAGAACAGACTTGTGGTTGCCAAGAGGGGAGGGGAGGAGAGGGAAGGGTAAGGAGTTTGGGATTAGCAGGTGCAAAGTGTTATATATTGGAAGGATAAATAGCATGGTTCTGTGGTATAGCACAGGGAAATGCACCAATATCCTATGATAAATCGTAGTGGGAAAGAATATGAAAAAGAGCATATATGTATAGCCGAGTCACTGCTGTGTCACAGAAATTAACACAGTGTAAATCAACTGTACTTCAGCAAATTGTTTTTAAAAGCTATCTGATTGGAATTTTATCTTCCAGGTTGTTTCTTTTCCTTTTTAAGTTTTTTTTCTTAAATCAATCATGCATTCTTACATGCAGAAAGTAGCTGGGTCGTTGATCAGCTTAGTTGTTAATTCAGTGAGCATGCATTGAGGACATACTGTGGGACTCTTCCTTCTTGGGGTTTTCATTTCTTTCCAACTCAGCCCCCCCTATTTATTGTAGTATTTTAAAATCAACCTTTTATTACACCAGAATGATGATTAGAGGAAATACAACAATTCATATACAAATAACTTTTTTAAAAAATTAATATAGTACAGTAACTATTCAACAGAAATAAAGGTAGTTTATCATGAAGGCAGTATTTTATATAAGTGCTTAGGCGCAGCTGTCACAGAAGATAGAATGGAGAATTCAGATGGTTGTATGTGCTTAAATAACCTGTGACTTAAGAGTAGTAAGAAGATGAAGCGTTTTGGGATTTGGAATAAGATTAGTGTTAGAATTGATCAGAAGATGAGGATGTGTGTTGTCACTGCAGAAGAGCTGCACCTTGTGGAGAAGCGTCTTGTCAAAATCTCTGCTGTCTCAGAAGACAATGGTGATGATCCATACCAGAAAATGTCTCCTTTCTTAAAACCTCACTGCATTTGAGGTGTATACGTTTAGTATCTGAAACTTTAAAAGACTTTGGAGACCATATTTGTTCATCGGTCGCAGGACTGGAGGTTTAGAAACCTTTTTGTCTGCCCAAACATAAAATACAGAAAATCCTAAACATCTTACATGGGGAAAAATAGCATTTTACTGAGGATTGTAGTTTTAACACTGCATTTGATTTCCTCAGGAAACTTGTAATAGAAATGCTGTGTGGTTTTTTTTTAATATACTACATTGAATTTATATATATTGCATCATTTAATCCTCCCAATGTCTGTGAGGAAAGTGATATTAACCTCAAATGAGTAGACAGAGTCTTGGAACAATTCCAGGACTTACCCAAAGGCACCCGAACGGGAGCTGTGAGATGTTTCCAGGGTGCTGGCTGCCCACTGAGATAATTCCATTTAGATCATAGTTACAGAAACACAGAGCCTTGTTAAACTTCAGTAGCAGTTCTTTAATAGGTAAGGAGATTGAGGAGTGTTTGTTTACAGCAGTTTGTAAACCTTTTTATTGGAGTATAGTTGGTGCACAATGTTGTGTTAGTTTCTGCTTCACAGCAAAGTGGATCAGCTATATATATATACATATAGATTTTTCCCATATTGGTCATTACAGAGTACTGAGTAGGACCTGTACCACAGCTCCTTACTGTTACCTATTTCGTATCTATTTTATGTGTAAGTAATGTGTGTGTGTCAGTCCCAATCTCCGGATTTATCCCTCTCTCCACTTTCCCCTTAATAACCATAAGTTTGTTTTCAAGAACTGTAAGTCTGTTTCCGTTTTGTAGGTAAGTTCATTTGTATCGTTTTCTTAAAAATTAGATTCTGCATATGAGTGATTTATTTGACTTGCTTCAGTTCATTCCAGTTCCCCGCGGGCTTCCCTGCTGACTCAGTGGTAAAGAATCTGCCAGTGCAGGAGATGCAGGTGTGATCCCTGGGTCAGGAAGCTTCCTTCCCGCTCCAGCATTCTTGCCTGGGAAATCCCATGAACAGAGGAACCTGGTGGTCTGCAATCCATGGGGTCGCAGAAGAGTTGGACAAGACTTAGTGAGTAAACAGCAGCAGCAGGTCCGTTTCATACACGCACCGCGCCTTCTGTGTCCGTTCTGCTGATGGGCGTTCATGTGGCTCCATGTCCTGTCTGTTGTGAATGTCACTGCAGTGAGCATGGAGGTGTGTGTACCTTTTGAACTCTGTGTTATTCTGGATGTGTACCTAGGAGTGGGATTGTTGAGTCAGACGGTAACTATTTTTAGTTTTCTAGGGAACCTCCATATTGTTCTGCATAGGGGCTGCGCAAATTTGCCTTCTTGCCAACAGTGTAGGAGGGTTCCCTTTTCTCTATGTCCCCTCTGGCATCTATTCTTTGTAGGTTTTTTGATGGTGGCTGTTCCGACTGGTGTCAGGTGACACCTCATTGTAGTTTTGATTTACATTTCTCTAGTAATTAGTGATGTTCAACATCTTTTCAGGAGCTTTTTGGCCATCTGTGTGTCTTTGAAGAAATGTCCATTTCTTCTGTCCATTTTTTTGATGGAGTTGTTTTTGATATTGAGCTGCTTGAGTTGTTTTCATATGTTGGAGAATAATCCCTTGTTGGTCACTTTGTTTGCAAATATTTTCTCCCATTCTGTGGGTTGTCTTTTCTTTTTCTTTGTGGTTTCCTTTGCTGTGCAGTAAGTTTTAAGGTTAATTAGGTCCCATTTTGTTTTTATTTTCGTTGCTCTAGGAGGTGCATCCGAAAAGGTCCTGCCGCGACTCATGTGTGAGAGTTTTCTACCTGTTTTCCTCTGAGAGTTTTACAGAATCTATTCTTACATTTAGGTCTTTAATCCATATTGAGTTTATTTTTTTGTAAGGTGTTAGAGAATGTTCTAATTTTTTCTTCTCTATGTAGCAGCTGACCAGTTTTCTCAGCATCACTTATTGGCAAGATACTTTTTTCTCCATTGTTCATTTTTGCCTCCTCTGTCATAGAGTAGGTGACCGTGGATGCCAGAGAGTGGGTTTATCTCTGAACTTGTTTCCTGTACCACTGATCTGTATTTCTGTTTTTGTGCCAGTACCATACTAGATTTAATTACTGTAGCTTTGTCATACAGTCTGAAGTCAGGAACCTTGATTCTTCCATCTCCGATTTTCTTTCTCAAGATTGCTTGAGCAACCTGGAGTCTTTTCTGTTTAATAACAAATTGTAAAATTTTTTGATCTACTTCTGTGAAAAATGCTATTGGTGATTTGATAGGGATTGCTTTGAATCTGTAGATTACTTTGAGTAGTATAGTCATTTTGACAATATTGATTGCGTCCAATCCAAGAACATGGTCTCTCTCTCCATGTTGGTGTCATCTTTGATTTCTTTCATAAGTTATCTTATAGTGCAGCATGTTTTTATATCTCATCTTACCAAAAAAGAAGGAAAATAAGATTCATTGTATTAAATTCTAGCAATATTTGCTGGTTGTAGAAGGTAACTTTGTTTTGGAAACATTTTTTTTGTCATTCTGTTGTTTTGGCCACACTGCTTGCCTTACGTGATTTAGCTCCCCAAGCAGGGATTGAACCTGGACTGTTAGCAGTGAGAATGCCACTGGACTGCCAGGAAATTCCCTGGAAATAGTTTATTCCTTATTTTTTTTTTTTTCACTATAGAAGTGATTCAACATTCTGAAAGTTTTGAAAAAGAAGAAAACCATATTTCCTTCATTTTGACACATTACTTTATTATTTTGCTGACAAACGTCCATCTAGTCAAAGCTATGATTTTTCCAGTAGTCATGTATGGATGTGAGAGTTGGACCATAAAGAAAAGTCACTAACTTTTTATTGCTTTATCAATCACCTCCCTATAAAGAAAAAGAATGACCACTTCTACTTCTATCTCTGTCATTCTGTATCCTCAATTTTATTTTCCTCCATAATGCTTAATACCAATTGACAAACATATACTTGTTTACCTGTCACATGAAATGTAAATTCCAGAAAAAGGCAGGAACTTTGTCCCATTTGCTGTTGTTCTCCACCCCCTAACACCCCCTGTCTAAAACTGGAACATAGTAAGCACTCGGTGTTAAGATTTCTTTTTTAAATGAACAGACATGTAGTTTTTGATCTTTTTCGGGTGTCATCCAGTTGTAATCATCCTGTGTACACAACTTTGTATCTTTTGGTCAAATTTCACAGACTAACCGTCATCATTCTTTTTGCAGAATGCTACATGGCCTGCATGACCATCATTTTTCATAGCTACATAATTACGTATCAAGGGAAAGTAGCTCAGTTGTGTCCAACTCTTTGCGGCCCCATGGACTGTAGCCTACCAGGCTCCCCCGTCCATGGGATTTTACAGGCAATAGTCCTGGAGTAGATTGCCATTTCCTTCTCCAGGGGATCTTCCTGATTCAGGGATCGAATCCAGGTCCCCCGCGTTGTAGACAGATGCTTTACTGTCTGAGCCACCAGGGAAGTCTGTGTATCAAGGGAGCATAGCATAATTCACTAACCCATTTCCTAGTTTGGGACAGTCATTGCTGACCTTTCTGTAATATAAATTAACACTGATAAAAAATATATCCATGCTATATCAGTCAGTGATTACAGCCGTGAAATTAAAAGATGCTTGCTCCTTGGAAGAAAAGCTATGACAAACCTTAACAGTGTATTAAAAAGCAGAGACATTGCCGACAAAAGTCCGTCTAGTCAAAGCTATGGTTTTTCCAGTAGTCGTGTATGGACATGAGAGTTGGACCATAAAGAAAGGTGAGCGCCGAAGAATTGATGCTTTTGAACTGTGGTGTTGGAGAAGACTCTTGAGAGTCCTTTGGACTGCAAGGAGATCCAACCAGTCAATCCTAAAGGAGATCAGTCCTGGGTGTTCATTGGAAGGACTGATGCTGAAGCTGAAATTCCCAATACTTTGGTTATCTGATGCAAAGAACTGACTCCTTGGAAAAGACCCTGATGCTGGGCAAGATTGAAGCCGGGAGGAGAAGGGGACGACAGAGGAAGAGAGGGTTAGATGGCATCAGTGACTGAATGGACATGAGTTTGAGCAAGCTCCAGGAGTTGGTGATGGACAGGGAGGCCTGGTGTGCTGCAGTCCATGGGGTGCAGTCAGACAGTACATACAGTCAAGAAAACTAATAGCAAATAACATGAGAAACCAGCTGTTGGTGATTTATCTATTTATTTTCTGGACATTTTTAGTTTTAACTTTTTAAACACCAAAAACATTTTGTATTGGGGTATACCCAATTAACAATGTTGTGATAGTTTCAGGTGGACAGTGAAGGGACTCCGCCATATGTATACGCGTATTCATCTTCCCCACACTCCCCTCCCATTCAGGCTGTCACAGGACATGGAGCAGAGTTCCGTGTGCTGTACAGTAGGTTTCTTTTTTTGGTTGTTCATTTTAAATATAGCAGTGTATACATGACCTTCCCAAAGTCCTTGACTATCCCTTCCCTCCTGCAACCATGAGTTCGTTTTCTAAGTCTGTGTGTCTCTTTCTGATTTTGCAAGTAAGTTCCTTTGTATCATCTCTTTTTAGATTTCACGTACAAGGAATGTCATGCTATTTCTCCTTCTCTGTCAGACTGACTTCAGTGTGACACTCTCTAGGTCCATCCATATTGCTGCACATGACCTTGCTTCATTCTGTTTAATGGCTGAGTAGCGCTCCATTGGATGTGTGTGCCACACCGTGTTTATCCACTCCTCTGTTGATGGCATCTAGGTGCTCTCCATGGCTCGGCTGCTGTAAGCAGCACTGCAGTGAGCACTGGGGTGTACGATCCTTTCAAACCATCGTTTTCTCCAGATACGTGTGCAGGAGTGGAGTCGCTGAATCATACGTTAAGTTTATCTTTAATTTAAACAGAAGTAAGATTCTCAAAAAGCATTGAGTTAAAATATATGTGAGGATAGATGGACAGCTTATTTGGGAGAGTTACCAGGAGGGCTGGAGAAGTAGCTTTGCAGCTAGGCACGACATGCAGATCTCACAGAAGGCTTGGTCTGATGTTGTGACTGCACGTCACACCCCGCAGCCAGGCCTGGGGCTCCCGCTGCTGCAGCGGTGCTGTCTGAGCCTGGTTGACCCCTTGCCCTCCTCCGAGGGAACCCAGACCTGCAGTATCTGCTTTATCTGCAAGTATCTGCCTTATCGGAACCCCTGAGAGAGGAATTTCCTATATTCCCTAGAAAAATAATACAGGATTGCACACTGTTAGTGTTATTTCCGTATTTAGGATGGTTTGTGTAGGGTGGATTCCTGGAAGTAGAATTACCAGTCCACAGAACATGAACAAAATTTTTGATGAGAAGATCAGACCTGTTGACCTCAACAGTTGGGCCTTGTAGCTTTTTGCTTCCTTGGATTAATCTTTTCCTTGATCGTGTCGTTTATTGGCTATACTTAGTGAACTGAGCTTTTTAGAACTTTAGTTCTTGATATGGAAGGACTTTTAATTTAATATCTCCTTTAAAAGAGAATCATCTTTCCTCTTGATTATTTTTTCCCTTTTGGGTTGGGGTGCCTAGATTCATGCTAGAATCTGAAAAATGGATGGCATATTCTTTCAATTTAGATTGTTTTAAGTTAGTACACATACAAACTTGGGGTGTGGAAATTCATTATTCATGGCAATGTGAACTTAGTTTTTCAAAAGTTCCTTCTTTCAATCCCATGCTCCCACCCCACATAAACGTAAACATCCATATGCTTCTTCCTGCCCTTTCCCTAGGCTTTCTTGTGTTTAGTTTGGTTTTGGTGATGGACCAGCATTCACTCTGCTTAAAACAGGAGACAGGTGCTCTTAGCTCCCCACCCCAGGAGCTGTGTTTCTTCTGTGGCCTTGGGGAGAGTGGGGAGGCTTGGATTTGAAGCCACTCCACAGTCACTCACCTGTTCTGACTACACCTTCCTTCTTACCAGAATCGGAGGCTCTTCCTAGGCCTGTTACATGTTGGGTGGGTGTAGGAAAATGTTTGTCAGCCGAGCCCAGTGCTTGTTATTCCTGTGGGTGTTTTCATATGTAATGCAGACGGTTATGTTGCTGCCTTTGCTTTCAGGGAAGGAGGAACTTGCAAAGACCCTGTCTCTTTACAAATAGTAACTTAATCTACTGCGATGTTGAAAATGCTTTGTGTAGACCTTGGTATTTCTGAGTTCTTCAAGTATTCCCTTTACCCCTTATAGTTTTAAAACTGTTGTGAGTTGGTTGCACCCCATGGTAACATTCTCCTGAGCCCCCTGTTCAGGAAAGGTGGTCTAGGATGTGGATTGGGGGGGTGGCATGTAGCAAAGGCAGCAATCTAGGTGAAGGGAGAACTTTGAAAAGCAAAAGACATCTTCCCTAGAAACAATTAATCATATTATTAGACAGACTGCTTCAGCAGCTGGTGAAACAGCAGAACATGTCAGTTTTGCTTCCTTAGTTACCGGGAGTGATCATGCACTTGACCTTCAGCAGAGCAGGGTCATAGAGAGGGCATCTTTAAACAGCTCTGTCTGGTTTTGGCAAATGGAATCTGCACTGGCAGTTTGAAGCACATGCCCATGAGTTCCCCCATCAACCCCTGGCTCTTCTGGTTGGACTGTCTGGCTGGGGAAGTTGCTGAGAAAAATGTAAATAAAGCTGCAGAGAGCCATTGGCATGGTAAGTGCAGTGTCCTGCAGAAGAACAAGATTCGTTCTGCAGCCTTTTCGTCTCTTTCTGGAGGGAGTCTTCTTGTGATGCAGTGTATTTGACAGGCACTTGTTTTTCGAGCAGTTGGTAAAATAGCCATGGATTTAGATGCCTACTGTGTATTTGAAGGAAGTTGGTTTAGTGTCTGTTTCTGCGCTTAGCACCTAGCAAGTTATTTCTTCATGGGAACTTGTATATGAACATGCTGGGTAGATTCAAGTGGGGCAAGAGCTGTTTGTTTGTTTCTTGTTCTTCAGCAGGTTGATCTGCTTCTGAGCAGAGAGTGAACCCCGCTGCTCTTATACACCTCCTTGTTTTGTATGATCAGGGGCAGTCCACATTGATTTTGGATCTTTGTTTTTGTGCTAAATTTAGGGCTATAGTCTTATCTTTTTAAACATACTATCAACTTGAAAATTTTAAAATGGTTGATCAGTTCTGATGTAAATGAGGCTGATTTATAATACTGAGAGGCTTTAGTATAAAGAAGAGCTGGGTTTGCCACTCCTCAGGAAATGTCGTTCTTGAGAAACATGGACGCTGGAAGCTTCTAGCCCTTTGTAGGAGGTGATGGCGAGCGCTTTGAGGACCAGCAGGCTCCTCCGGCTTCTTCCCACTGGTGTAAGCTGCCGCACAAAGTGGTTAATTCTTGGCCCATTGACCCTTTACCATACTTATTATTTCATGGTCCTTTGAAATAAAAATAAAAGCAGGATGTGGTACATTTCAGTTCAGGCTGGAAGTGTCTCCTGCCTGAAACCCTTTACCCACTTAGGCAGTTGTTTCCTTGTTCACTATTTCCTAGGAATGTTAAGGAGATGCGGAAGCCCCTGATTGAGATGCTCACGTGGTGGGTCTGCTTGATCTGTTTCCCTCCATAGGGTGTGAACTTTGTTACCCTATTAATAACCCATGGGAATGTTGCAGCCAAAAATTGAAGTCAGGATACATTGTAGATTTAGAAATTTAGTTTTTTCTTAATTAGCTGACTGCTATGGACATTCTCTTCAACCTAGATATTCATAGCAAATGACTAATACAGAAATTTTTCCTAAGAATTTCCCCCCCAACCCCCCAAAAAACTGCTCCCAAGGCAATGTCATGTTATGGTAAAATAGAGATGGTTCTCACTCGAGGGCAAAAATATATGTACTTTCCCATCAGCCTCATATATTCACACGTGTCGTATATATACTTTCCCATCAGCCTTGTATATTCACGTGTGTCAGTGGAACCAGTACACTTCCAGTTCAGTTCAGTCGCTCAGTCGTGTCTGACTCTTTGCAACCCCATGAATCGCAGCATGCCAGGCCTCTCTGTCCATCACCAACTCCTGGAGTTCACTCAGACTCAGGTCCATCGAGTCGGTTAAGCCATCCAGCCATCTCATCCTCTGTCGTCCCCTTCTCCTCCTGCCCCCAGTCCCTCCCAGCATCAGAGTCTTTTCCAGTGAGTCAACTCTTCGCATGAAGTGGCCAAAGTACTGGAGTTTCAGCTTCAGCATCATTCCTTCCAAGAACACCCAGGGCTGATCTCCTTTAGAATGGACTGGTTGGATTTTGGTTTATTTATATAAGAAACTGCCAGGGCAGACACTGCAGGTACCTGCAGAATGGTTAGTTAGCAGATAGATACAAGAGTGGAATATAACCAAAAAAAAGCTAGGCAGAGTCCCAGGATCAGGGACTGTAAAAATGACTTGTTATTTATTCCTGAAGTTAAAAACTGTTCCTCTCTAACCAATCATTGTGGGCCTAGTGTGTGCCTGGCCTGAGGAGTCAAAGGCCTTCCCTTCGGGCCTCTGAGCAGCTGCTGGGCGGGCCCTGGGCTGAGGGCTTGGATGCAGCTGCTCTGGGGACTTGGGCACCAGCCCCTGGGGCCAGGGAGGGAGCTGTCCAGAGAAGCAAGGCTTTCATGAACTCTTTAGGCAGGAAACAAGCATTCATGTGTTGGGTAAGCTTGGTTCACTTTAGAAAGGGTGTGAAACGGAACCACCTATTTACTCCGTAAGTGCAAGTCCGAGAACATGCTCTGGAAGAACTGTATCCGACGTGCTTTCACACCCTCCTTGCTCATGGTTTAGTTGAGTCCTTTGGACTGGCAGTTTTCTGGCAAAGTGCAAGTGCTCTGGCCAGCTATGACACACCTGGGTGTTGCCAGGCATTTACAGTCACTGTGAACTACATGGGCTGGAGCAGATCCAAGAGGGGAGAAGTAGGTAAGGGGGAGGGCCACGATGTACCTCGGGCACTAAAAAGGGAGGCTGGAAAGGAGATGCTTCCACTGGTCAGAAATGTACCTAATGTTTTTATGGCCTGTTACCAAATTGACTGTTTTTTAAAAAAATTCTTATTTATTTGCTTTTGCCTGTGCTGGGTCTCTGTGGCTGTGTGTAAGCGCTCTCGCAATGGCGAGTGGGGGCTGCTCCCCAGTTGCGCTGCTGCTCGTTTTGGTGGCTTGTTGCGGCGCGTGGGCCTCAGTAGCTGTGGCGTGCAGGCTCAGCGGGCGCGGCTCCTGGGCTCCAGAGCTCGTGGGCTCAGTAGTGGCATGCGGGCTTCGTTGCTCTGTGGCATGAGGGATCTTCCTCGATTAGGGACCCCAACCGTGTCCCCTGCATTGGCAGGTGGACTTTCAGCCACCAGGGAGTCATTGTGCGAAATGATTTTCAACAGAATGCTTGGAGGGAAAGGTAGCTGGCCTGCTTTGATGTCTGATCTTAGTATTAGGCCTTTAAATTCACACAGCTGCAAGAGTTTCTGAGGGATCCCATCGTGACATCACTGGGCCTTCAGGCTGAGTCATATCTAAGAACTGCCCCCGGTGCCACTGGAGCACACCTTCTCTCTGAAGGTCTTAGGGGTAAGGGGTCTGAAGTATTTTTCCCTCCCACCCGGCAGTTCTGAAGTTAGGCATCCTTCTCTGAATCCCAGGGATATTTAAGACTCTTCACCCAGTCTTACTTTATTACTGAGCTACAGGGAGCCCATCACCAACATGACACTTGCCCCATCAGCAGATTGGTGGAGATCTTTGCGTTTCTCAGGTAAAAGGGATTAGAAACTTTAGAAGCATATCCCTTAATGTGAAGGAACTAGAATCCAGGGAGTTTATACTACAGCTCAGGCAGGGTCAGAAAGCTGCAAGTAGTCTTGGTGCCCAGCCCACACTTCCTCCCCTGTCGCCATCCAGCCCCACCCCCCAAATGCGGGAAAGGAGGGCCCTTTCTGGTCGCCATGCACCCCCACACACAGCTGCAGGGGGCAAGGTCAGCGCTTAGCAGGCTCCCGTGGGGCTTGCACGAGGGTCACTTTGGCTTACTGACTTAGAATGCTTCTCTGAGTCCCTGTGAAATACTTTTTGAATACTGTTATTCTTTTAAATAAAGTCTTTATTGTAGTATAACATACCTGTGTTCACAGTTCATAAATGTGTAACACAGTGAATGAATAGGAATTATGCTGCTGTGAATATTCATGTACACATTTTTACATGGGCATACATATTTTCTTTGCTCTGGTATATATATCTGGAAATGGAATTGCTGAATCATATGGCAACTCTGTGTTTAACCATTTGAAGAACTGACAGTTTTTCAAAGTGTACCGTTTTATATTCCAAGTGGCAGTATATGAGAGTTCCAGTTTCTCCACATCCTTGCCAGCACTTACCTTGTTTTTCGTTACAACCATCCTGATGGGTATGAAATGATATTTTAATGTAGTTGTGATTTGCATTTCCCTGATGATTGATGACGTTGAACAATTTTTATGGGCTTGTTGGCCATCTGTGTATCTTTGGAGAAATGTTTGTTCAGCTCCTTTGCCCATTTTTTCTTTCTTTAAAATGTATTTATGTTTTAATTGAAGGATAATTGCTTTACAGAATTGTTTTCTGTCAAATATTAACGTGAATCAGCCACAGGTATAGATAAATCCCCTCCCTCTTGAACCTCCCGGCCCTGCCCCGCCTCTCTCCCCATTCCCACCCCTCTAGGTTGATACAGAGCCCCTGTTTGAGTTCCCTGAGACATACAGCAAATTCCCATTGGCTATCTGTTTTACATATGGTAACGGAAGTTTCCATGTTTCTCTCTCCATACATCTCGCCCACTCTTCCCCTCTTCCCATGTCCATAAGTCTGTTCTGTATGTCTGTTTCTCCGTTGCCACCTTGCAAATAAATTTATTGGTACCATCTTTCTAGATTCCTTATATATACATTAGTATACAATATTTATCTTTCTCTTTCTGACTTACTTCACTTTGTATAATAGACTCTAGGTTCATCTACCTCATTAGAACTGACTCAAATGTGTTCCTTTTTATGGCTGAGTAATATTGCATTGTGTATATGTACCACAACTTTTCTATCCATTCATCTGTTGATGGACATCTAGGTTGCTTCCATGTTCTAGCTGTTGTAAATAGTGCTGCAGTGAGCAGTGGGATACATGTGTCTCTTTCAATTTTGGTTTCCTCGGTATATGCCTGGGAGTGGGATTGCTGGGTCATATGGTGGTTTAACTCCTGATTTTTTAAGGAATATCTATACCGTCTTTCATAGTGGCTGTATCAATTTACATTCCCACCAACAGCATAAGAGGGTTCCCTTTTCTCCACACCCTCTCCAGCATTTACTGTTTGTAGACTTTTGATGATGGCCGTTCTGACCAGTGTGAGGTGATATCTCATTCTAGTTTTGATTTGCCTTTTTCTAATAATGAGTGATGTTGAACATCTTTTCATGTGTTTGTTAGCCATGTGTATGTCATCTTTGGAGAAATGTCTGTTTAGTAGATCTTCTTCCCACTCTTTGATTGGGTTGTTTTTCTGGTATTGAGTTCTATGAGCAGCCTGTGTATTTTGGAAATTAGTCCTTTGTCAGTTGTTTCATTTTGCTATTATTTTCTCCCATTCTGAGGGTTGATTTTCACCTTGTTTGTAGTTTCCTTTGCTGTTCATTTGCCCATTTTTAAATTGTTTTTTTTGGTATCATAGGGTTAACCATATATTCTGAATACAAGTTCCTTATCAGATAAGATTTACAAATATTTTCTCTCATTCTGTGGATTACTTTTTACTTTATAGTGTCCTTTGAAGCACAAAAGTTTTAAACTTTGAGAAAGTTCATTTTATCTTTTGTCTCTTTTGCTTTAAGTATAATAGCTAAGAAATCATTGCCTGTAATCGAGGTCATGAATATCTACACCTTTGTTTTCTAATTTGTATGTATAATGGGAGGTAGAGTTTAATATTTTTTTATAAAAAGAGAAATTTCTGTTCAAGGAAAGTCTCAGTAGTACAATTAATCATGTGTAACAAAGATATTTATACACTGTTTATAACTCAGGCTTTAGAAAAACATTTTCAGGAAGTTTGTGATATTACTGATAGCAACTATGTACTAAATAAATAGCATTAATACTTAGCATATTATTTATTAACCCTCTCATCAGTCCCATAAAGTAGTAACCATATGTCCATGTTGAATTTGAGGAAACTGAAGTTTAGAGGGTTAAGGGACTTTGTCAAGGTGACGGTACGTGTTTCAGAGCCTAGGTCTATCTAATTCCTAGTGTATGGACTCAAATAGTGCTGATTGCTTTACAACTTCTGAAGAGTAAAGTGAGTCAGAAAGGCAGCATATTATTCTCTCGATTAAGAATTCAAAGTATCTGAAATGAGTAGAATTAGCTTACAGAGCAGTAGTAGACTCAGCCAGAGTTCTAAATGTTCATTATTAAAGACGGATTTAATTCCTGTGCACTGACAAAGTGACTGGCCAGCCTTTTCTTAATCAGAAATAAACAGAGCTAACAGTTGGTGTAGGTCAATGCTGGGAGATAAATTCTGTAAGGTTTAAGCCTCATCACACTCTCTCTAAAATAGTTTCTGCCTATTCTGCCTCTTAACCAAGAGAAAACTAATTGATATGAAGCATTTTGTGAACTAAAAATCACTATGAGAATATTGCATTCTGGGTTTTTTGGTGGGTTTTTTTTGGTCTTTTTGAAATAATGTATTTTGGGCTGTGCTGGGTCTTGGTTGCTCAAGGCAAGCTTTCTCCAGCTGCAGCAAGCGGGGCTGCTCTTGGCAGCTGTGCACGGGCTTCTCCTGGCTTCTCGCGTTGCCAGGCACAGGCTGTAGGCACCCAGGCTCTGTGAGCGGCTCAGGAGCCCAGAGCACGCGGGCCTCAGGAGTTGGCACGTGTGGGCTCGGTTCTTGTGGCTCCCAGGCTCCAGAGCAGGGGCGCAGCAGGTGTGACCCACAGGCCTCGTTTCTCCACAGCATGTGGGGTCTTCCCGGAGCAGGGATCGAGCCTGTGTCTCTCGCAGTGGCAGGAGGAGTCTGCCACTGCACCACCAGGGAAGTCCCATTCTGTTGTCTTTCTATGGCAAATTTTTTGTTGGTAAAATCAACGCTTATGAAAGAAAAAGTTTTTCCTAATCACCCCAATAATTCATCATGCTTTGCTTTATAAAATTGAGATATAATTCACTTCCCATAAATTTCACCCCTTTAAAATGTACAGTTTAGTAAGTTTCACAAGGTTGTACAGCCATTACCACTGTCTAATTCTAAAAGATTTTCATCGTTTTAAAAATAAATTCCATTGAATTCCCTGGCTGTCCTGTGGTTAGGTCTCCGCACTTTCACTGCCAAGGGCCTGGTTCAGTCCCTCATTGGGGATCTAAGATGCACCAAGCCGCTGGGTTTAGCCAAAAGAAAAAAAGAAACTCCCTATCTATCAGACGTCCTCGCCCCTTCTCCCGTCCTTTCAGCGCCTGCCAACCACCGATGCACCTGCTGCCCCTCGGCGCTGCCTGCTCTGGACTGTTGTGACGCGCTGCACATGTTCACCTGGCGTGGCGTGTGCCAGTCTGAAGTCCCTTTGATTGCCGAAGAACACTCGATGGCGTGCCTACACCGTGCTTGCTCTATTCATTCATCAGGTAGCAGATACTCAATTGTTTTTACTTCTGAGCTATTATGAATGATGCTAATATGAACATTTCTGTGCAGGATAGTTGTAGACATATGTTTACCTTTCTCTGGAGTGTATACCTAGGAGTGCAGTTGTTGGTTCACATGGCAACCTTTGCGAATTGGCCAGACTGTTTCCAAAGAAGCTGTGCCACTCTGTATTCCCTCTGGCAGTGTGCTAGAGTTTCAGGTTTTCTGCATCCTTGTCAGCACTTGTCATTGTCCATCTTTTGGATTGTAGCCATCCAAATGGGTGCGAAGTGATATGTTGTTGTGGGTTTACATTTAATTTCCTTAGTAACTAATGATGTTGAGCCTTTCATATGCTACTGGTCATTTGTATATCTTCTTGGGAGACATTTCCATTCATCTCCTTTGCCTCTTTTTTTTAAAGAAGTACTAAGTTGTAATAAATAGTTCTTGATAGTCTATATGTACATGTCCATGTATTAGGTACACCATCTGCAAATTTTTCCTCCTATTTTACAGACTGTCTTTCTACTTTCTAAATCACATCCCTTGACGCACAGAGCTGTTTAATTTTGACGGCGGCCGCTCTACTAGTTGTGTTGTTGATTAGGCTTTGGTGTCATGTCGAGGAAACCGTCACCTAATCCAAGTTCACAAAGAGTTACACCTCTATTTTCTTCTAAGAATTTATTATTTTGCCCTTACATTTAATACTTTGATCCATTTTGAGTTAATTTTTCCTATTTTTAAGTTATGAAATATATAAGATTTACTACTTTACACATACAGGTCAATAGTATTAAATACACTCATAATGTTGTGCAGCGTCCACCACCATCCATCTCCATAACTTCTCTTCATCTTGTAGAACAGACTTTTTACCCATTAAACACTAATGCCTATTGCCATCTCCTCCTTGTACCCAGGAACCACCACTCTACTCTCTACTCTCTAAGAATTTGACTACTTTCAGGGTTTCACTGAGTGTGTGTGTGCTGACTCACTTCAGTGGTGTCTGACTGTGATCCTATGGACGCAGCCCACCAGGCTGCTCTGTCCATGGGATTCTCCAGGCAGGAATACTGGAGAATTAATTTAGGTCTCTGATTGAATTGATTCTTGTGTATGGTGTGAGGTAAGAGCCCAGCTTCGTTCTTTTGCATATGGATATTGTTTTTCTAGCACTTTTGTTGAAAAGAATGTTTTTTCCCCCATTGAATGGTCTCAGCTCCCTTCTCAAAAATTGTTTAACCATATATGCAACAATTTACTTCTGGAATGTCTTTTCCTTTGGTCTATATGTTTGTCTTTATGCTAATACCACAATTTTGTGACTAAAGCTTTGTAGCAGGTTTTGAAATCATGAAGTGCAAGCCCCCAAACTTTGTTCTTTATCAAGATAGTTTTGTCTATTTGGGATCCCTTGAAATTCCATATGAAGCTCAGGATGGGTTTTTCCATTTCTGCAAAAAAAAAAAAAAACATTGGAACTTTGATAGGAATTGTATTGAATCTGTAAATCACTTTGGGAAATATTGACATACTAGCAGTGTTAAGTCTTTCAGCCCATGAACATGGAAAATGTTTCCATTTATTCCTCTCAGCAGTGTTTTGCAGTTTTTAATGTACAAATCTCTTACCTTTTAGGGGCTTCCCTCAAAGCTCAGCCAGTAAAGAGTCTGCCTGCAGTGCAAGAGACCCAGGTTCAATTCCTGGGTGGGGCAGATCCCCTGGAGAAGGAAACGGCAACCCACTCCAGGATTCTTACCTGGACAATCCCATGGACAGACGAGCCTGGCAGGGGTTGCAAGAGCGGACACGACTGAGCGACTAAGCACACACTTACCTTTTGCTTCTTCTTTTCTAACTTGGATGCCGTTTCTTTCTTTCGCCTGCTTCATTGCTCTTGCTGGAACTTCCAGTACAGTGTTGAGTAGAGAAGGTGAAAGCAGGCATCCTTGTTATAGAGGAAAAGTTCTCAGCCTTTGACCATTGAGTGTGATGTTGACTCTGGGTTCTTGGTATACAGCTTTTATTAAGTTCAGATAATTTGTTTCCATTCCTAGTTCATTGAGTGTTTTTATCATGAAAGGATGATAAATTTTGTCAACTGCTTTGACTCCTTCTATTGAGATGATATTGTGGGATTTTCCTTCATTGTGCTAATGCCGTGTATTATGATGATAGGTTTTTGTATGTTGACCCAGTATCTTGGCCTGGCTTATGTCAAGGCAGTGCTGGCCTCAATAGAATGAGTTAAGTGTTCCTCACTCTTCAGTGTTGTGGCTGAGTCTGAGAATGCTGCTCTAAGTATTTGGTAGAAATGACCAGTGAAGCTGTTGGGTCCAGGGTTTTCTTTATGAGATTTTTCTAATTGATTCATTTCTCCTTCATAGTTAATGGTTTATTCATGTTTTCCGTTTCTTCATGCCTTAGTCGTGGCTGCTGAGTTGCTTCAGTCATGTCCGACTCTTAGCGATCTCGTGGACTGCAGCCCACCAGGCTCCTCCGTCCATGGGATTTTCCAGGCAAGAGTTCTGGAGTGGGGTGCCATCACCTTCTCCCTTTAGTCATGGCAGGTTTGTTAATTTCATCTAGGTTATCCAATTTGTTGGCATACAACTGATCATAGTATTCTTTTATAAACTTTTATATTTCTGTAGAATTGATAATCTCACTTTTCTTTCTGATTTCAGTAATTTGAGTAATTTCTTTCCCCTTAGTCCATCTAGCTAGGTTCAGTTGAGTTCAGTCCTGTGTGACTCTTTGCAACCCCGTGGACTGAAGCACGCCAGGCTTCCCTGTCCTCACCAATTCTCAGAGCTTGCTCAAACTCACATCCATCGAGTTGGTTATGCCATCCAACCATCTTATCTTCTGTCATCCCCTTCTACTCCCGCCTTCAATCTTTCCCAGCATCGGGGTCTTTTCCAGTGAGTCAGTTCTTTGCATCTGGTGGCCGAAGTATTGGAGAGGCGGGGATCTCCTTGCAGTCCAAGGGACTCTGAAGAGTCCTCTAACACCACAGTTCAAAAGCATCAATTTTTCGGTGCTCAGCTTTCTTTATGGTCCAACTCTCGCATTCATGCATGACTACTGGAAAAACCGTAGCTTTGACTAGATGGACCTTTGTCAGCAAAGTAATGTCTCTACTTTTTAATACACTGTCTAGGTTGGTCATAGCTTTTCTTCCAAGGAGCAGGCGTCTTTTAATTTCATGGCTGCAGTCACCATCAGCAGTGATTTTGGAGCCCAGGAAAATAAAGTCTGTCACTGTTTCCATTGTTCCCCATCTATTTGCCATGAAGTGATGGGACCAGATGCCATGATCTTCATGTTTTGAATGTTGAGTTTTAAGCCAACTTTTTCACTGTCCTCTTTGACTTTCATCAAGAGGCTCTTGAGTTCTTCGCTTTCTGCCGTAAGGGTGTTGTCATCTGCGTATCTGAGGTGATTGATATTTCTCCCGGCATCTTGCTTCCAGCTTGTGCTTCATCCAGCCCTGCATTTGCATGATGTGCTCTGCATGTAAATTAGATAAGCAGGGTGACAGTTTACAGCCTTGGCGTACTCCTTTCCTGAGGTGGAACCAGTCTGTTGTTCCATGTCAACTGTTGCTCCTTGACTTGCATACAGATTTCTCAGGAGGCAGGTAAGCTGGTCTGGTATTCCTGTCTCTTGAAGAATTTTCCACAGTTTGCTGTGATCCACACAGTCAAAGGCTTTGGCATAATCAATAAAGCAGAAGTAGATGTTTTTCTGGAACTCTCTTGCTTTTTCCATGATCCATTGGATGTTGGCAATTTGATCTCTGGTTCCTCTGCCTTTTCTAAATCCAGCTTGAACATCTGGAAGTTCACAGTTCATGTACTGTTGAAGCCTGGCTTGGAGAATTTTGAGCATTACTTTGCTAGCATGTGATACGAGTGCAGTTGTCCAATAGTTTGAACAGTCTTCTTCAGTTTTGTCAATTTTGTTGATCTTTTCAAAGAATCAGCTTTGATTTGTTGATTTTTTATATAGTTTTCTTATTATAAATAATAATCTTTATTATGTCCTTTCTCTTGCTAACTTTGAATTCAGTTTGTTCTTTTCTTTTTTACTCTAGTTGTAAAAGTTAGGTTATTCATTTGAGATTTTTCTTTTTCTTAAACTCATTTGTTAGCTCCTTAGTTTCCCACTTAACGCCACTTTTGCAAATTCCGTAAGTTGTGGTATGTTATGTTTTTGTCTCCATTCATTTCCAAGTTTTTTATTATTACCCTTATGGTTTCCTTTGTGATTCATTGGTCATTGAAGAATATGTTGTCTAATTTCCACAAAGTTGTGACTTTTTCCAGTTTCCTGTTATTGGCGATTTCTAACTTCATTCTGTTATGGTCAGAGAACACTTTGTCTGATTCAGTTCAGTTCAGTTCAGTTCAGTTCAGTCACTCAGTCCTGTCCGACTCTTTTGCGACCCCATGAATTGCAGCACACCAGGCCTCCCTGTCCATCACCAACTCCCAGAGTTGACTCAAACTCATGTCCATCGAGTCGGTGATGCCATCCAGCCATCTCATCCTCTGTTGTCCCCTTCTCCTCCTGCCCCCAATCCCTCCCAGCATCAGAGTCTTTTCCAATGAGTCAACTCTTCCCATGAGGTGGCCAAAGTATTGGAGTTTCAGCTGTAGCATCACTCCTTCCAAAGAACACCCAGGACTGATCTCCTTCAGAAAGGACTGGTTGGATCTGCTTGCAGTCCAAGGGACTCTCAAGAGTCTTCTCCAACACCACAGTTCAAAAGCATCAATTCTTCGACACTCAGCTTTCTTCACAGTCCAACTCTCAAATCCATACATGACCACTGGAAAAACCATAGCCTTGACTAGATAGACCTTTGTTGGCAAAGTAATGTCTCTGCTTTTAATGTGCTATCTAGGTTGGTCATAACTTTCCTTCCAAGGAGTAAGCGTCTTTTAATTTCATGGCTGCCGTCACCATCTGCAGTGATTTTGGAGCCCCCAAAAATAAAGTCTGACACTGTTTCCACTGTTTCCCCATCTGTTTCCCATGAAGTGATGGGACCAGATGCCATGATCTTCGTTTCCTGAATGTTGAGCTTTAAGCCAACTTTTTCACTCTCCTCTTTCACTTTCATCAAGAGGCTTTTTAGTTCCTCTTCACTTTCTACCATAAGGGTGGTGTCATCTGCATATCTGAGGTTATTGATATTTCTCCCGGCAATCTTGATTCCAGCTTGTGTTTCTTCCAGTCCAGCATTTCTCATGATGTACTCTGCATGTAAGTTAAATAAGCAGGGTGACAATATACAGCCCCGACGTACTCCTTTTCCTATTTGGAACTGGCCTATTATTCCATGTCCAGTTCTAACTGTTGCTTCCTGACGTGCATATAGGTTTCTCAAGAGGCAGGTCAGGTGGTCTGGTATTCCCATCTCTTTCAGAATTTTCCACAGTTTAGTTTCCATTAAGTCTTCTCTTTCCTCATACATCTTCTGATGGTTCTGTTCCTTCTTGAGATTGCGATATTGAAGTCTCCAATTATTGCAGAACTGTCTCTTTCTTCCTTAAGTTCTATCAGTTTGGGCTTCATGTACTTTTCTGGTTATAAAGTGTGTAACTTTGTGATTATTATATCTTTTTGCTGTGTTGAATCTCTTATTAGTATCCTTCTTTGGCTTCCCTGGTGGCTCAGAGGATAAGAGTCTGCCTGCAGTGCAGGAGACCTGGGTTTGATCCCTGGGTCAGGCAGATCCCCTGGAGAAGGAAATGGCAACCCACTCCACGATTCTGGCCTGGAGAATCCCATGGTTGGAGGAGCCTGGCAGGCTACAGTCCAGGGTGTCACAAGAGTTGGACACGACTGAGCGACTTCACTTTCTCCTTTCTTTCTTCTTTCTTTGTCTCTTAAACCCTTTTAAACTTGAAAGTCTGCTTTGTTTGATTTTAGAACAGCTACCTCTGCTCTCTCTTGGTTTTTGTTTGCATAAATTATCTTTTTCCTTCCTTTCCTTTTCAGCCTGTTTGTGTCTTGGGTTCTAAAGTGAGCCTCCCAGGCAGCATGAAGTTGAAACAGAAAGTCTCAACGGTGTTCTGCCATTATGCCCTTTGATTAGAGAGTTTTATTGATTTGCATTTACAATATTTACGCGTGAGGAGCTTCTGTCGTTTTGCTCTTTGTTGTATATATGCCTTACAGCTTTTTTGTCCTTCATTTCCGGCATTCCTATCTTCTTCTATATTTGGTTGTTTTTTTGGTAGTGAAGTCTTTAAATCACTTCTCATTTTCTTTTGTGCCTATTCCATGGGTGTTTTCTTTACGGTTACCATAAAGGTTACATATAACATCCTGAAGTTGCAAATTCACACTAGCATGAATTTACACCAACTTAATTTCACTCACCAGCAAACATGTTTCCTTTACAGGTCTGTCCCTACCTCTTTCAGTAGTTGATGTCACTGATTACATTTTTATGCCCCAAAACATAAGCTAATAATTCTTTTAAATACATTAGTGTCCTTAATTATGTAGAAAACAAGATTCTGAGTTTCCTGCCAAAGATATAGCAATAGTATTTACAATAATTGAGGGGTTTTAAAGTGTATTTTTAGAAAACAAAAGGTGCAGTTGTAAACCGTTGCTGCAGTGACAGCGGTGTTTTCTAATTGCCGTGTGATTGCATTTGTTGGCATTCTTGTTTCTCCGTGCCCTAGTGTCTTTTCCTTTCTTCTCGCAGGGCGAGGCTAGTCACCACAAATTCCCTTAGCCTTTGTTTATCTGGGAATGTCTTGGTTTCTCTCACTTTTAAAAATACTTGTTTATTTTCCTGTGTATTTCAGTTGAAGTATGTGTGTGTGTGAGTGCCCAGTCACTCAGTCGTGTTCCATTCTTTGTGACCCCTTGGACTGTAGCCCACCAGGCTCCTCTGTCCATGGAATTTTCCAGGAAGGAATACCGGTGTGGATTGCACGTTCCTTCTCCAGATCTTCCAGACGCAGTGATTGGACCTGGGTCTCCTGTGGCGCCTGCGTTGGCAGGTGGATCCTTCACTACTAGCGCCACCTAGTTGATCTACAATGTGGCATTAATTTCCGCTGTAGAGCGGAGTGATTCAGTTATGAATATGGTTTATTATAGGGTATTGAATATAGTTCCCTGTGGTATACAGTAGGACCCTGTTTATTTTTTGTGTATTTTATGTGTGTATAATAAAAGGTTTTTACATATTAGATACAGGGAAGTCATTCTGTTTTATGCATAAGTTAACTTAAATTTTATGCTCATTAGAATAGCCTGTTCGTGGTCTATCGAATATGCATTGTATATCTGCTTTAATTATTAAAAAGAAAAGGGCACATTCACCAGAAGAATGTCCATGTTAAAAATAAAGATTAAATTCCTGTCTTTCTGGATTGCCATTGCTGGTTCTCCTTTGATGATAAGACTCTCTTGCAAGGTGCCAAGGCCATGCCGACTTGCTGATCTCTGATCCACGTGAGGTTTTGTTTGTTTTTGTTTTTAAACCTTGAAGAAATTGAATGTTCTTTGTTTTGATGAGATGCAAAACTCTGCTTGGCAGCCATGCTTCTCCAGAGGAGCTGGTCAGAGTAGTCTGGGAAGCTGACCTCTGGGCTAGTCTTCAGTTTGGCTCACAGAAAACTCTTCTTATTATAGAGCATTTATTAGTTATTTTTACTGACATTTGTATTTGTTAATCCCAGAGTCCTAACTTATGTCCTTCCCCTTCGGTAACTGTAGTCTGTTTTCTGTGTCTCTGATTTTGTTTCTGTTTGGTAAATAAGTCCATTGGCATAGTTTTTAAAAGACTCGACATATAAGTGAGATCATGTGCTATTTGTCTTTTCTCTCTCTCAGCCCACTTAATATGCTAACCTCCGGGTCCGTCCGTGCTGCTGCAGACGGCACTGTTCCATTCTTTCCCCCATTCTTTCTTCTGGCTGAGCTGCATGCCGCTGTATGTACACACACCGCATCTGTGCCCACTCATCTGGCGACGGACGTTTAGGCTGCTGCCATGTCTTGGCTATTAAGTGCTGCCATGAACATTGGGGTGCATGTTCTCTTTTCGAGTTAGAATTGTCACCAGATTTACGCCCAGGAGTGGAACTGCTAGATCATATGGCAGCTTTTTTTTTTTTTTTTGAAGGAACCCCCATACCATTCTCCGGGCTTCCCAGGTGGCGCTAGTGGTAAAAAACCCACCTGCCAGTGCAAGAGATGTAAGAGACGTAGGTTTGATCGCTGGGTTGGGAAGATCCCCTGGAGGAGGGTGTGGCAGTCCACCCCAGTACGCTTGCCTGGAGAACCCCATGGACAGAGGAGCCTGGCGGGCTACGGTCCATAGGGTCCCACGAGTCAGACAGGGCTGAAGCGACGTGCCGCACACACACACGCTGTTCTCCAGAGCGGCTGTACCGGTTTCCATTCCCACCAGCAGTGTAGGAGGCTTTCCTTTTCTCCAAACCCTCTCCAGCATTTTTTATTTGTAGACTTTTTGACTATGGCCATTCTGACTGGTGTGAGGTTATACCTCATTGTTGTTTTGATTTGCATTTCTCTGATAATTAGTGATGTTGAGCACCTTTCCATGTGTCTTATTTGCCAACTTGTGTGTCGTCTTTGGAGAAATATCTAGGTCTTATTTTTTGATTGGGTTGTTTGCTCTTTTTGTTACTGAGTTGTATGAGCTGTTTGTATATTTTGGAAATTAAGTCCTTGCTGGTTACGTTATTTGCAGGCATTTTCTCCCAGTCCACAGGTTGTCTTTTCATTTTGTTTATGGTATACTTTGCTGTGGAAAAGCTTGTAAGTTTTATTTCTGTTGTCTTGGGAGACTGAACTAAGAAAGCTATGCTGTGGTTTATGTCAGAGAATGTTTTGCCTATGTTCTCTTCTACGAGTTTTATTGTGCTGTGTCTTATATATGTCTCAGCCATTTTGAGTTTATTTTTGTGTAGGGTATGAGGGAGTGTTCTAACTCCTTGATTTATACGCGGCTGTCCAGCCGCTTGCTGAAGAGACTGGCTTGTCTTCGTTGTGTACCCTTGACCCCTTTGTCTGAGATTGATTGACCGTAGATCTGTGGGATTATTTCTGGGTTCTCTGATTCTGCCAGGACTACCTGACTTGGGTTCCTGTAGCTTTGCAGTAATGTCTGACGTCTGGGGCGGGTTATGCTTCCAGCTTTGTTCTTTTTTCTCAGGATTGCTTTGGAAATTCTGGATCTGTTATAATTCCATGAAAATTTTGGAATTATTCTAGTTCCATGTAAAACGTCATGGGTAATTTAGTGGAGAATCCCGTTAAGTCTGTAGATTGCTTTGGGTAGTGTGGCCATTTTAGCAATATTCTTCTAATCCGAGAGTATGGCGTCTTTCCATTTTTTTTGTATGCATATTCCTTTATCAGTGTTTTAAAAGTTGTCTTTCGCCTCCTTGATTGAGTTTATTCCTGTTCATTTTATTTTTTAATGTGGGTTTAAAGGAATCTTTAAGAAGAGTTTTTCCCTTTCTGCTGTTTCATTGTTAGTGTAAAGAAGTGCAACTGACTTATGTGTGTTAATCTTGTATCCTGCCACCTTGCTGAATTCGTTGATCACTTCTGGTAGTTTTTATGTGGAGTCTTTTTATACCTAGTATCAGATTTTTATCCCTAGTATCAGATTGGATGGCACCTAGTCTAAGACTCACAGCTCATTAAAAAGGCCATGATGCCTTTATACCCAGTAGACCCTAATCCTTATATACTTCTGAAAGAAAGACCCCCAAACAGCAGCTGGTTCTCACGCTCAGATTTAAAGGAGGCTTGCTCTCTCATCGCATTGGCACCAGAGTCACGATACTTGTTGCATTGAAATAGAAACCCTCAACAGTACCCCCTCAGTAGTTGGCCTACCCCAAGGCTTTAGATAGCCCTCATCTTTTGGAGCAGGCTCTAGCCCAGGATCTACAAGACCTAACTCTTGAGGGGGGGACGTTCATTCACTATATTGATGATCTCTTGATCTGCTCCCCCACTCAGTCCCACACCATTATATATACCACTCAGGTCCTAAATTTCCTGGCTTATTAAGGTTACAGTGTGTCCAAATCTAAGGCCCAGTTGGTACAACAAGTGTCCTATTTGGGGATTATTTTTACCCCTGGTAGGTGCAGCCTTCTGGCAGATTATACACAGGCGATACCCCATCTACAGATTCCCACTACCCATAAACAACTACAAGCATTTCTGGGTCTAACCAGGTATTACAGAGTCTGGATCCCTAACTGTGGTCTCATTGCATAGCCCCTTATGTCAAGCATTAAAAGGTAAGGAAGATCAGGTACCCCTCAAACGAGGACAAGTCCAGCAGGAGCCGTGGCCATTTCAAGGAGCCTCCTCCACGGCGCTCCCACTTTGGGTCTACCTAACCCTTCCTAACTGTTCTGATTCTGCACCCAGGAAATAAGGAGTGCGGCCTTGGGAATCCTAACCCAAAGACTGGGAGAAACCACACAGCCAAAGCCTCTCTCTCCGCACAGCTGGAGCCCACTGCTGAAGGCTGGCCTTCCTGTCTTAGGGTGCTAGGAGCACTGTCCCTCCTAGCTGAGGGAACACGGAAATTTACTCTGGGAGCCCCATTCAGGTTCTGATTGCTCACCAGGTACCAGACCTACTAAATGATCAAGAATTTTCAGATAGCAAATTCTTTTATTTGAAAGCCCACGGATATGTTTGAGTATTTGCAAGACTCTAACCCCAGCAACTTTACTGCCCATACCAGGAAAAGATGACCCTACTCAAACTTGCTGCGAGATCCAGATAGTTTCTCCCAGTGTCCACCCAGACTTCTCAGACCAACCCTTGGCCAGTACTGATTAAATCTGATTTACTGGTGGAAGCAGTTACATTACAGAAGGAAAAGGCAAGGCTGATAAGCTGTTGTGTCCCTTTATGGGAATGCTGAAGCCCAAATTCTAGCCCAAGTGACGTAGGGCTGCCCAGGTGGCTCCAGTGGTCAAGGACCCACCTGCTGGTGCAGGAGCCATAGAGACTCCGGCTTGACCCCTAGGTGGGGAGACAACCTGGAGGGCGTGGCAGCCAGCTGCAGTGCTCTCGCCTGGAGAATCCCTCGGACGGAGGCGCCCTCAGGCTGCTGCCCATAGGGTCGAAGAGAGTGAGTGGGACACGGCCGAGAGACCAAGCATGCGTGTGGGCATGTTGGGTGCATATGTTAATGAGTGTAATATACCTTCTTATATTGATCCTTTCTTTAAATCATTATGCAGTTTCCTTCTTTATCTTTATTTTCAGCTTTTGTTTTAAAATCTGTTTTGTCTGATACGAGTATTGTTACCCCTGCTTTCTTATTTCTGTTTGCATGAAATTAGATTTTCCATCCCCTTACTTTCAACCCGTATGTGTTCTTTGCTTTAAAATGGATCATTTGTAGGCAGTATATTGTAGCCTCTTGTTTTACTATCTAATCTGCCACTGTATGTCTTTTGATTGGAACATTCAGTCCATTGACATATAAGTAATTATTGATAGATATATATGTATTGCCATTGTAAACCTTGTTTTCCAGTTGATGTTACATTTCTTCTTTTCCTTTTGCAGTTTGATGGTTTTCTGTTATGCCTGTGTTTTCTTCTTTTTGGTTTTTGTGAATATATTGTATGTTTTTGATTTGTGTGTGTGTGTTAGTCACTCAGTTGTGTCTGACTCTTTGCGACCCCATGGACTGTAGCCCACCCGGCCCCTTTGTCCATGGGATTTTTCCAGGCAAGAATACTGGAGTGGGCTGCCGCCATCTTCTCCAGGGGATCTTCCAACCCAGGGTTTGAACCCGGATCTCCTGAATTGAAGGCAGATTCTTTACCATCTGAGCCGCCAGGGAAGCCCCCATTTACTTTAGATGGGTATTCATATATATATTCCAAACACATTCTAAAAAACAAACAAACAAAACCTATTTTCTTACCTCCCACGCATTTTATGGTTTTGATGTCTTTTATATCTTCTTGTTTATCCTTTTCTTGTTTGTTGCAGCTATTATCACTTTCACACAACTGTTTTAAAAATTTTTAATCGGTGTACTGGTTTATTTAAGTGATCTACTTTCTAGTTATGTTTTTCTCTTTCCTATAGGTTCTTCCTTCTTTCCAATTTATTTATTTTAACGTTTTTTAAATAGTTTATTTTAGCTGCACTGGATCTTCATGTTCATGCACAAGTTTTCTCTACTCATGGTGAACTGGGGCTCCTCTGCATTATAATGTGCGGGCTTCTCTTTGTGGTGGCTTCTCTAGGTGCAGAGCACAGGCTCTTGGCCTGCAGACTCAGGAGTTACAGCACACACACTCAGCAGTTAGAGCACAGAGACTCAGGTGTTACAGCACAGAGATTCAGGAGACAGAGCTCACAGACTCAGGAGTTACAGTACACACACTCAGGACTTAAAGCACACACACTCAGGAGTCAGAGCACACAGACTCAGGAGTTAGAGCACAGAGACTCAGGAGTCAGAACTCACTCAGGAGTCAGAGCACACAGACTCAGGAGTCAGAGCACACACCCTCAGAAGTCAGAGCACGCACACTCAGGAGCCAGAGCACGCACACTCAGGAGCCAGAGCACGCACACTCAGGAGTCAGAGCATGCAGACTCAGGAGTTGCCGCTCACAGGCTCTAGAGAGCTGGCTCAGTAGTTCTGGCGCTCGGGCTTAGTTGCTTCGTGGCATGTGGAGTCTTCCCAGACTGTTGATTGAACCTGGGTTCCTCCTTTGACAGGCAGATTCTTACCTACTGTACCACCAGGGATGGCCCCTTCTTTACTATTTAGAGAAGACCTTCTGGTATTTTTTTTAACAGTAAAAGTTTAGTCTTCCTATATTATTTTAGTTTTTGCTTGTCTGAGAAATTCTTTCTCCTTCTCTGCTAAAGATAATCTTGCTGGGTAGAATATCTTAGGTCGCAGGTTTTTCCCTTTAAGGATTTTGAATTTATCTTTGTCACTTCCTTCTGGCCTGCAGTATTTCTGTAGAGAAATCCGAGGATAGCCTTATGGGGACTTTTACCCCCCCCCCCTTTTTTTTGCTGCCTTTAGAATCCTCTTTAACTTTAGCCATTTTAATTATAATCTCCCTCGCCTTTGAAGGACTGTTTTGCTGGGTATAGGATCTTGAATTGACATATTTCTTTTCTTTGAGCACTTTGACTGTATTGGCCAACTGTCTTCTGGCCTCCAAAGTTTCTAAAGAGAAATTTGCAAATAACCTAATTGTGGATTTTTTTGTATGTGACAATTTGCTTCTCTTTTAAATGCTTTCAAGATTTTCTCTTCTTGTCTTTTGAAACTTTGGTTATAATGTATCTTGATTCAGGTCTCTGTGAGTTCCTCATATGGTGAACTTGGATGTTTATGTTCATGTCTTTGATCAAGTTTGGGCACCTTTCCAGCCATTATTTCTTTGCATGCTCTCTGCCCACACCCCTCTCTCTCAGACTCCCACAGTGCTGCTGGCCTCACTGCTGGTATCCTGCAGGCCTCTTTGGCGCTGGTCACTTCTCTCCAATCTTTTTTCTTTCTATTCCTCAGATTCACTAAATCCCATCAAGGTTACTGATTTTTCTGCTTACTTGAATCTTCCTTTGAATCCCTTTAGTGAATTTTTCATTTCAGTTTCTGAACTTTTTTAGCTCCAATTTTTTTTGCTTTCTTTCTAGATTTTCTGTCGCTTATTGGTATTTTGATTTTGTTCATATATCATCCTCTGACTTTTCTACATCTTCCTTTAGTTCAGTCCTTATCGAGTACATTTGACGTGAGATCTTTTTCAGATGTAATTTTTGTTAATTTTTTTTTCCTTTGCCTGGACCATACTTTTATTTCTTTGTATGCCTTGTGATTTTGTTGTTGAAAACTGGACATTTGAATCTAATAATGTGGTAACTCTAGAAATCAGATTCTCTCTCTTGCCAGATATTTGCTGGTTTTTGTTAATTTGTTTTTATTGTAAGCACTTTCTGTAAGCAACATCCTGATATGTAAATTTAAGATCTTTTCTAAACCTGTGTCTTTCCCTAAGCATGTGTAGTTACTTTCTAATTTTTCCTGTATATGCAGTTAGTTTGAAAGTGTTTGTCTTTAATGTCTAATTCCCAAAAGAGGAAAAAAGAGAAAAGTGGGTGGTGGGAGAACAGACCAGTTTTTAAAGTCCCCTGGAATCACTTTAGCAGAGATGGGCATTGGCAACAGCAGGAGGCGGTGCAGAGACCATGGATGCCACCTCCTCGCCTGCACCTCTGGGATCAGAAGCAGTCAGCGATTGGCGCACGGGTCCCCAGTTGTGGAAGACAAGGGCCCTTTCTGCCACCCTGGCTCCCACAGGCTGTGTGCAGGCTTCTTTGGAGCGTGTGCACGGTTGCCTCGTCTTGAGTAGGGGTGGGGGCAGGTAGCTGCGCTGCTGTGCTAGGAGCTGGAGTTGACTAAAGGTAACCGCACTGTGTCGTCCAAGTCTTCCCCTGGAAATTGCAGGCCTCATTGGACTCTGGAGTTCCACAGTAGTCCCATCTGACAGTTTCTGATGTCTGTCTGTGATCTAGGTAGAGAGACAGATTCCCGGTGCTTCCTACTCCACCATTTCCCCAGGATTCTCTCTCTTGAATTAATTGTTTTTTATATAATAGGAGTTAGGTGTCTAATTTCATCCTTCCATGTGGTGTCTGATTTTTCCATCACCATTTGTTGAAAATGCTCTTCTTTCCCCATGGAGTTATCATGGCACTTTAATCAGAACTCATCTGACCACTGATGGAAAAGTTCGTCTCTACGCTCTTTGTTCTGCTTTGTTGCTCTAGTAGTCTGTGTTTATGCCGTGGCCATGCGGTTCTGTTTACCACTGCTTCTCACTGGGGCTTCCCAGGTGGCAGAGAACCGGCCTGCCAGTGCAGGAGACACGAGAGACACGTGAGTTTTGAAACCAGGAAGCTGAGTCCTCCAACTTTGCTTTCTCTCAAGATTGTTTTGGCTATTCTGGTTCCCTTGCATTTTCATGAATTTTAGGATGAATTTATCAGTTTATGCAATACAGGCAGCTAGAATTTGAATCGGAGAAGGCAATGGCACCCCACTCCAGTACTCTTGCCTGGAAAATCCCACGGACGGAGGAAACTGGTAGGCTGCAGTCCATGGGGTTGTGAAGAGTCGGACACAACTGAGCGACTTCACTTTTACTTTTCACTTTCATGCATTGGAGAAGGAAATGGCAACCCACTCCAGTGTTCTTGCCTGGAGAATCCCAGGGACGGGGGAGCCTGGTGGGCTGCCGTCTATGGGGTTGCACAGAGTCGGACACGACTGAAGCGCCTTAGCAGCAGCAGCAGAATTTGAATAGCGACTATATTGAATCTGTTGACCGGTTTGGGTAGTATTGACATCTTAACAGTATTAAGTCTTCTGATCCATGAACACAGATGTCTTTATGTTTATTTACATCTTAATTTCTTTCAACAATGTTTTGTAGTTTTCAGTATACAAATGCTGTATTTTGTTTGTTAAACTTATTCCTAAGTATTTTCTTGTGTTTGATTTTATGGTTAGTAGGATTGTTTCTTTAGTTTTCTGAGTGCTCTTTGCTAACGTATAGAAAAATAACTGATTCTCATGTTGATTTTGTATTCTTCGACCTTGAAACTCATTTATTAGACCTAGTAGTTTTTCTGTGGATTCTTCTGGATTTTCTGTATAAAGGATCGTATTATCTGCTAATAGAGATGGTTTTCCTTCTTTCCAGACCTTGCTGCTTTTATTTCTTTTTCTTTTCTAATTGCCTTGTCTAGAAGTTGCAGTATGATGTCAAGTGGACATGGGGAAAGTGGACTTCTTTGTCTTGTTCCTGATCATTGGGAAAAGGGCTTCAGTCTTATATCGTTAAGTATTATGTTAGCTATATAAAAAGAGGTTGACATATCAGTACTTCTTAGTTTGCTGAGTGGGTTTTTTTTTTTTTAATAATCATGAAAGACTGTTGAATTTTGTCAAATGCTTTTTCTGTCCATTGAGATGAAGATTTGACTTTTGTCCCCTTCTAAGGTATATTGTTTGATTCATATATAGAAGCAAGCATGTATTCCTGGGATAAATCCCACTTAGTCATAGTGTATGGTTTTTTATATGCTTCTGGATTCATTGTGTTTGGATTTTGTTTCAGATTATTGCATCTTTATTCATAAGGAGCATTGGTCTGGGTCTGTAGTCTCCTGTGATCATCTGTCTGGTTTTGGTATTAGGTAGTATTGGCCTCATAGAATGAATCGAGAAGTATTTTCTTCTTTTTTTTTTTTAAGTTTGAAAAATATTGGTTCGTAACATACTTTTATTTAAAGAAAAATAATACCTGATGACTTCAGGTGTCCAAGTGACCGTTCGGAACCTTGAACCTTTACTTTGATGGGTATTGACCTTGTGTTATTGATGAACTTTTCTTCAAGTTTCATCCCAGTGGGGGTGGGAGGTTGCCAGACTCTTTGACAAGTACTAGTAATCCTGGTGGTTTACAGTGTAATTCTGGTTGTGTTTGCCATCCTCAGCAGTATTGTGAGAGCCTTTCTTCTGAACACTGTCATCTCACAGGAGTGCTTAATAGCTGGCTTTGGAGACAGTGGGGGGAAAAAGTTGAAAGATGATTTCTAAGAAGTTATTTTGGTAGCTTTATATTTAATTGATACTGCACAGAGCAGACCTGAACACCCCTTTCATTTTTTCTCATATTTTCAACATTAGAAACAGCTATTTCAGCTGTTTTCAGGACCATTCTGTAGAAGTGTCTCACTGATTGCTTTCTCATCCTAAACTACGCATTTTGTCAGTTGGAGCCATAAGTGAAACCAAGAGGCATGGTCCTCAGACCCCCACTGGGCACCTTTCTCAGCCCCCTTGTGATCCAGCCCGCTTCTCGCCCACAGGTACCACGTACACAGACTTCTCGGCCGGAATCTCCAGGGATGACCAGCCCCTCCCCGCGCATCCAGATAATCTCCACTGATTCTGCAGTAGCCTCACCTCAGCGCATTCAGGTACTGCACCAGTCCCCCTGGGGTCCAGCCACCTACCCTCCCTGAAACTGTTCCAAAAACAAAGCTGCCTAAGGGTCTCAGTAAGGAGCTGTGCTTCTCAGGCATCCAATATAGTGCAGTCTCAGTTATTTTTTAAAATGTAAAAGAAGAGAGAGTTTACATTTGCTAAGCTAATTTACTTTTAATCTAAAAGTCTAAAGTGTCACTTCAAACTGTTGGAATGAAGTACCGTTTTATAACTTTTGTACTTCAGAGTTGAGAGGCAGTATGTCCTAGTATACTAGCAGCTAAGAGTGTGGACCCCGCTGGAAGTCAGATCCCAGTGTTCCACTTTATAGCTTTTCTAACATCTCAGTTTTTTCATTTAGAAAATGTCCATAATAGTAGTGTTTACCTCATAAGGTTATTAGGAAGAATCAGTGGATATTGCTTGTGAGATGCTTATAGCGGTGCTTGGCACATGATAATGTTCAGTGTGTACTCGTTATCTATAATAACTATTAGTACTCATAGAATCGTTCCTGTTAACTATTTCATATTCACTTATGGGAAGGCTAGTCTTCCCCAGGGCTCTGAGCCTGCCTCTGACCAGCAAGCAGGAAGAAGGGCAAAGTGCTGGTGACACAGATTAGATTCATAGTTACCTCAGAAGGTAACTGAATCAGAAGACCGAACCAAAGCACATGGGCAGAAATGAATGGCAGGAAAAGCACTATATGTAACAGAAGTCTGAGAAAATACCAGGCAGACATGTATTCGAGTGGATCAGTTAAGGATTGCTTTCATTTTAAGCTAAGTAAAAGTGAGCAGTATGCTGTAATAGAAGATGGTTTCTATAGTGTTTTCCCATTCTTAAAAGTGATGTTATGGATTGTTAAAAACTAAGCAAAAAAGAGTTGTATTAAGGAAAGTGAAATGAGTTGTTAAAAATTATATTTCCATCATGCCTATTTCACATAATAGTTAATCATAAATACAGAAGTTCATATACTTGTAATTTTTTTCACTTCACACCAAGTAGGACACATATATCTGAGTGTTTGGAAATTCAGAAGTAATTGGTCCGACGTTAATGAGGTTTTACTATTCTTCAGAATTAGAAACTTTATGTAGCTAAGTTATTTTTTCTTTCACTTTGTTCTTATTTGCTGATTGTGACTTGAAAATGAGTCCTTTATAGTTTAATGTAATAGATATTAGGATCCTGCCTACATAACTCTCCTAGGTCTGGAAAAGGGGCTAACTTGGTATATTTAACTGTGGCTGTTACATTGTGGTTTCACAGCCATCCAAGGGCAGGTGAGAGCATAGGACACTCCCCTAGAAGACTCCAGCTAGTCTTGGAGCGAGTGTATATTTCAAGAGAGCATGTACAGCCCCCTGTATTGGTGTAAGAAGAATCCTTGTTTTCTTAAGGGCTGTTTGGGCATCCCAGTTCATCCAGTGGGGGATTCCCATGCCCTGGTGCTTGGCCCATGGTTCCACCATGCCCTGGCTAGAATGCACTTAGATTTTTGAGCCAGAAGTCTTGTAGAATGGATCTGTGGTGGTGTGCTTTCAGTTTCTCTAGGGAAAATAACCCTTTAACATGAGTTTGATGTGCAGTAAGTATAGCTGAAAATCTTTTCATTGTGAACTGTCAATAAAACTGAATATACTTTGCTTCAACTGAAGTGTGTTTGAAGGTTTGGTATTTAAAGAAGAGCTATGGTCATAACCAGCTTAAGTTGGTTTCTAGTTCTTGATGTTGGTGCCGGTGTCTTCTATCAAGTTTTCCTTTCTAGTCCTGACTTCAGTGTTGGATCTCCAAACCATTGTGGGAAGAGAGTTCCTTTCCTGATGTTTTAATGAGCAATCAGTGCTCTGACCTAGATAGTAGCTCTGTGATAAGTTTGTGAGGGAAAGATTATTCAGTAAGGATGGTAAGCTGTGCAACATTTAGAAACTTTTGGCTCTGAACGAAACAGACTTTAGGATTAAATCTTGTTTCTACTCCGTTGTGTGACCCTGGGGAAAGTTTCTATAACATCTGTAACTGTTCAGTGACAATAGTAATAATACCTATTTTATGGCATTGTAAAAAGATTAAGAGATAATGCCTGTAAACCTATAGGAAGTAGAGATCAATAGATGTTAGCATCTGTGTTACGATTTTTTAATGTTTTATTTTCATACAAGTTCAGACATAAGGACAGTAATGCATAGGAATCTTGTATTCCCTTTATACAGATTCACCAGGTTTTGCTGTAACATTCTGAATGTATGCATGATGTATTTTTTTCTGAATCATTTGAGAATAAAAATAGAAACATCACGCTGCTTTGCCCTGGATACCTCCGTTGCATTTTCTATGGAGAATGACATTCTCCTACATAATTATACTACAGTGATCAAAATCAGGAAATTTAATATTGAAATAAGCCATTATCTAATCCGTAGTCCAAATTCTAAAATTCATCAGTTTTCCCAACCAAGGCCTCTGTAGTTGTTTTTTCCCCCATCCTAGGATTTCTTTTTACTGGTTTTAATAATGACAGCAGAAATTAAGGTGCCGGTCAGCACGCGACCGACAACACGTCTGGCTGTGTGGACCGGCAGCGGGCTGCCCTGACGCTGGGCCTGTGTCGCTGCTGTGTGCTGTCCCGCTGGCTGCGAAAGGGCTTTGGGGCCACAGTGGGGGAGCGACGCTCCCGGTGTGGGGAGAGGCAGGCACGTGACTGGGTGGAGAGCGCTGGTGTCTTGGGGACGCAGCAGTGCCGTGCAGAAAGTGGGAGGAAGAGGATGGCGGCAAGAGGGAGCCCCCAGCTTGTCTGAGGGAGGCCTCGCTGGAGCAGTCCAGTCACAGAACCGAGCTTCTCAGGAAATTCCATGAGTGTTCATCATATGCAGTCTCTCTAGGCCAGCGGTTTTCAAGCTCTGTTCTTTATTACTTCCAAGATCATGCACATACTACGTTCAAATGTCATTTTTTAATGCAGCTTTCACAGTGATTCGTTGTTGCTCAGTCACGTCTGCCTCTCTGTGACCCCGTGGACGGCAGCACACCAGGCTTCCCTGCCCTTCACTACCTTCTAGAGGTTGCTCCGTTTCATGTGCATCAAGTCAGTGATGCTGTAGATTAAAAGGAAAACACTTGCACACATTACGTACAAATTTGACGTGCTGGAGGTCACTGTGCTCATTTGGACACCGCCTTCATTCTCGTCAGGGCAGATCTTGGCTTAAAGCTTCTTTTCCACCTGTGGATTTTAAGGCGTGCCTGAGCTATTCCTCCACACTCTCCATTTCACATTTATGTTTTCAGTAGAGCATAATTGTACTTACTGTTTGAAGGAAATGTTTAAGCTTATGAAATACATTTATATGATACAGTGCTTTTTTATCTCCTTTTTTTTTGGATATTTCACCTGTTACTAGAAAAGACTTGTGCTGTCTGTCTTTTGAAAGTCTGGAATCCTCATCACATTCCCCAGGGGAGTGCAGCTCGGGCTCCTGCGGCTTCCTTGCCGTGGTCTCTTCTGTCAGCTCTGCGTTTCTGCGCGTCCTTCTGGAGCCGCCGGTGCCTGCTCTCGGTCCTTTCTCCATCCACAGCCTCTGGTGCTTCCTCTCTTGCTCTGATAGCTCTGGTGGCTCCTCTCAGGTTCTCATAGGAGTTGTTTGTGTGGATTGAATGGGTAATAGGGACACGCTGTAACTGAGTCACACCAGAGAAAGTAAAAGATGAGTCTCCCTCTCTGTATCTCTCCCAAGAACGGCCGCTGTTGCCATGTTGCTTCCTTTTTTCAGAGGCTGGCCCTGCGCCTACACCTGTGAGTATGCGTGTAAGCAGAACAGCATACTTTACACGCCTGTCCACATTCTGCCCACACTGCTCTGCACTTCACTTTTTCGGAGTAAAGTGGTAGAAATAGAGCCTCCTCTTTTTATTAAGTAGGGTTTTGAGATTTCATTTTATGAATGTGGCGATAAATAACCTTCCACCTGAGAGTATTCCTACAGGATCAACTATTCAGAACAGGGTCGCTGGTAGTAAGCATGTCCTGTCATCCTGACAGTAGTTGCCAGGCTGCCTTCCAGAGAGGTTCTGCCAGTTTGTACTCCGGCCAGCCTGGTATGAGAGTGCCTGTTTCTTACATACTCGGTGAAATATTTTGAGAGGGTGTGTGTGTGTGTTTTCTGGCCCAGAATGTGGTCTGTCTTAGTGAATGTTTCACGCAGGCTGCGGAAGAATGTATATTGTGCTGTTGCTAGCTGGAGTATTTTATGAATGTCAGTTATATCAGGGTGATTGATAGTGCCCTAACTGGTCTTCTGCCCACATAATCTGGCAGAGAAGTGCCAACCCCAGGTACGATGGTTGATTGCTTGCTTCTCTCTGGCAGCTGCGTCCATTTTTGCCTCGTGGGTTTTGGCGCTCTGTTGCCAGGTGCGTGCACATTTAGAGGGTTGTTACGTCTTTGCGGGGAATTGAGCCATTTTATCACATGAAGCCCCTCTTTATGCCTGAAATTTTCCTTGTTCTGAAGTCTGCTTTGTCTTTATATTAAAGTAGTTATTCTAGCTGTCTTTTGACTTTTCACTTTTCACCTGTCTGGGTTTAGGGTTTTCTGTAACAGTGTATAGTCGAGTTTTCTTTTGTATCCCGATGACGGTCTCTTTTGGATGGTTTATGCAGAACACCCACATTTAAAACAGATTGTGCATATATTTGAACTAATGCTTCCGTGTATGTGACTGTTTCTGGTATGATGCCAGGCTTCTTTGTCTGCCTTTTCTAGTTTCGATTGAGCAACTTTTCTCATCCACTTTTACCTCTTTTCTTAGTGTATCACATGTACCTCTTTACAAGTGTTTTTAGTTGTTGCCCTAAAGTTTACAATTTACATTTTAAACTAATCTAAATTTATCGTCAACTGACGGTATCCTGTTTCACCTGTAATGGGAACCTTTTCACAGTATTACCAACCCCTGCCTCCCATCTTTTGTAATATTGCTGTAATTCATTTCACTTACCCACATGCTATAGTCACCCAGTACATTGTTACTTAAACAGGTTGTTTTTTTTTTTTTAAGATCAATTAAGAATGAGAAAAACAAGATTTACTTTTACCTTCATTAATTCCTTCTCTGGTATTCTCCCATTCTTTATGTAAATGCAGGTTCCTGACCTGTTCAATTTACCTTCTGCCTGAAGAAAACCTTGGGGCATTTCTTACAAGGCATATCTGCTGGTGATGAATTTGTAGCTTTTGTCTGAGAAGAGGGTCTTCCCTGGTGGCTCAGAGGTTAAAGCGTCTGCCTGCAATGCGGGAGACCTGGGTTTGACCCCTAGATTGGAAAGATCCCCTGGAGAAGGAAATGGCAACCCACTCCAGTGTTCTTGCCTGGAGAATCCCATGGACAGAGGAGCCTGGTGGGCTGCAGTCCACAGGGTGGCAGAGAGCTGGGCACGACTGAGCGGCTGGACTGACTGAGGTGTAGCTTGTGAGTGCTCCCTGTGCTGGATGTTTTCTGGGCTCGCGCACCTGTGGTTTGGTGTTGGGTCGCTAATTGTGGACAGTTCTCACCTGTTGTTACTTTCCATATTTCTTCTTCCTCCTCCTCCTGGTGGTCGTATGTTTTCCTCCTTCAGGTTGGCGTATGTTTTCTCCTGCAGCTGCCCCTTGGTTCTTGGATATTGGGTCCTGGGTTTTGCGTTTGTATTCTGTGTCTGTTTTTTCCATGCTGTTTCCTCTTCACGTTTCAGCTAGGAGAGCTCCTGCGGGCTTGTCTTCAAGCTCGCCAGTTCTTTCCTTGGCTGTGTCCAGTGAGCCTGTCAAGGCCTACTTCATTTCTGCTACATATGTTTGATTTCTAGCGTTTTATGTTTTCTGAGAATTTTCATATCTTTGTAGATTCCTCATTTGTTCTTGCATGTTGTCTATTTTTTTTCTTCAGAGATCCTTAGATACTAATCATGGGTTATTTTAAATTCCTTATCTGGTAATTCTAACATTTGTGTCATATACGAGTCTGGGTCTGGTGCTTGTATTGTCTTTCCAGATTATATTTTTCTTGTGTTTTGAAATTCTGTGTAATTTTTTTTTTTTTTTTTTGCTAAACATCAGACAATATTGGCTGTGTTAGATAGCAGGGCCTGAAGTGAATCAGCCTCTGCTATGACGGGCTATTGTTCTGGCCAGGAGTTGAGCTCTGTGTAATGTTTGCTGCAGCTGTAAGTGGCTGAACCTTCAGATTCCTCTAGATTCCTTTGTTTGTGTGTCCTCTTGACTTTGAGCTGCCCTAGATATTCCCCCTCAGAGAGTTTGTGTCTTGAAGCTAAGCCGTAATCCGCTCTTACAATTCTGAGCCCAGTTGGTAAGGTGTAAGGGAAGGGTGGTTCTTCAGTCGCTCAGTCGTGTCCAACTCTCTGTGACTCCATGGACTGCAGCACACCAGGCTGCCCTGCCCATCACCAATTCCTGGAGCTTGCTCAAACTCATGTCCATCGAGTCCACCACTACTGCCAGCCTTCCTTACAGTCCACTCTCACATCCATACATGATTGCTGGAAAAACCGTAGATTGGACTAGACGGACCTTTGCTGGCAAAGTAATATCTCTGCTTTTTAATACACTGCCTAGGTCTGTAATCTTATGATGAATCTCAGTATTTTAGTGGTCCTTTGTCCTTGGGCTGTGAACCTCACAGTTCAGTTCAGTTCAGTCGCTCAGTCGTGTCCGACTCTTTGCAACCCCATGAATCGCAGCACACCAGGCCTCCCTGTCCATCACCAGCTCCCGGAGTTCACTCAGACTCCCATCCATCGAGTCCGTGATGCCATCCAGCCATCTCATCCTCTGTCGTCCCCTTCTCCTCCTGCCCCCAATCCCTCCCAGCATCAGAGTCTTTTCCAATGAGTCAGCTCTTTGCATGAGGTGGCCAAAGTACTGGAGTTTCAGCTTCAGCATCACTCCTTCCACAGAAATCCCAGGGTTGATGTCCTTCAGAATGGACTGGTTGGATCTCCTTGCAGTCCAAGGGACTCTCAAGAGTCTTGTCCAACACCACAGTTCAAAAGCATCAATTCTTCGGCGCTCAGCCTTCTTCACAGTCCAACTCTCACATCCATACATGACCACAGGAAAAACCATAGCCTTGACTAGACGGACCTTAGTCGGCAAAGTAATGTCTCTGCTTTTGAATATACTATCTAGGTTGGTCATAACTTTCCTTCCAAGGAGTAAGCGTCTTTTAATTTCATGGCTGCAGTCATCATCTGCAGTGATTTTGGAGCCCAAAAAAATAAAGTCTGACACTGTTTCCACTGTTTCCCCATCTATTTCCCATGAAGTGATGGGACCGGATGCCATGATCTTCGTTTCCTGAATATTGAGCTTTAAGCCAACTTTTTCACTCTCTTTCACTTTCATCAAGAGGCTTTCTAGTTCCTCTTCACTTTCTGCCATAAGGGTGGTGTCATCTGCTTATGTGAGGTTATTGCTATTTCTCCCGGCAATCTTGATTCCAGCTTGTGTTTCTTCCAGTCCAGCGTTTCTCACGATGTACTCTGCATAGAAGTTGATAAAGCAGGGTGACAATATACAGCCTTGACGTACTCCTTTTCCTATTTGGAACCAGTCTGTTTTTCCGTGTCCAGTTCTAACTGTTGCTTCCTGACCTGCATACAGATTTCTTAAGAGGCAGGTCAGGTGGTCTGGTATTCCCATCTCTCTCAGAATCTTCCACAGTTTATTGTGATCCACACAGCCAAAGGCTTTGGCATAGTCAATAAAGCAGAAATAGATGTTTTTCTGGAACTCTCTTACTTTTTCCATGATCCGCCGGATGTTGGCAATTTGATCTCTGCCTTTTCTAAAACCAGCTTGAACATCAGGAAGTTCTTGGTTCACGTATTGCTGAAGCCTGGCTTGGAGAATTTTGAGCATTACTTTACTAGCATGTGAGATGAGTGCAGTTGTGCGGTAGTTTGAGCATTCTATGGCATTGCCTTTCTTTGGGATTGGAATGAAAACTGACCTTTTCCAGTCCTGTGGCCACTGCTGAGTTTTCCAAATGTGCTGGCATATTGAGTGCAGCACTTTCACAGCATCATCTAAAGGATTTGAAATAGCTCAACAGGAATTCCATCACCTCCACTAGCTTTGTTCGTAGTGATGCTTCCTAAGGCCCACTTCACTTCACATTCCAAGATGTCTGGCTCTAGATGAGTGATCACACCATCATGATTATCCGGGTCGTGAAGATCTTTTTTGTACAGTTCTTCTGTGTATTCTTGCCACCTCTTCTTAATATCTTCTGCTTCTGTTAGGTCCATGCCATTTCTGTCCTTTATTGAGCCCATCTTTGCATGAAATGTTCCCTTGGTATCTCTAATTTTCTTGAAGAGATCTCTAGTCTTTCCCATTCTGTTGTCTGCCTCTATTTCTTTGCATTGATCGCTGAAGAAGGCTTTCTTATCTCTTCTTGTTCTTCTTTGGAACTCTGCATTCAGATGCTTATATCTTTCCTTTTCTCCTTTGCTTTTCGCCTCTCTTCTTTTCACAGCTATTTGTAAGGCCTCCCCAGACAGCCATTTTGCTTTTTTGCATTTCGTTTCCATGGGGATGGTCTTGATCCCTGTCCCCTGTACAATGTCACGAACCTCATTCCATAGTTCATCAGGCATTCTTATCTATCAGATCTAGGCCCTTAAATCTATTTCTCACTTCCACTGTATAATCATAAGGGATTTGATTTAGGTCATACCTGAATGGTCTAGTGGTTTTCCCTACTTTCTTCAATTTGAGTCTGAATTTGGTAATAAGGAGTTCATGATCTGAGCCACAGTCAGCTCCCGGTCTTGTTTTTGTTGACTGTATAGAGCTTCTCCATCTTTGGCTGCAAAGAACATAATCAATCTGATTTCGGTGTTGACCATCTGGTGATGTCCATGTGTAGAGACTTCTCTTGTGTTGTTGGAAGAGGGTGTTTGCTATGACCAGTGCATTTTCTTGGCAAAACTCTGTTAGTCTTTGCCCTGCTTCATTCTGCATTCCAAGGCCAAATTTGCTTGTTACTCCAGGTGTTTCTTGACTTCCTACTTTTGCATTCCAGTCCCCTATAATGAAAAGGACATCTTTTTTGGGTGTTAGTTCTAAAAGCTCTTGTAGGTCTTCATAGAACGTTCAACTTCAGCTTCTTCAGCATTACTGGTTGGGACGTAGACTTGGATTACTGTGATATTGAATGGTTTGCCTTGGAAACGAACAGAGATCATTCTGTCGTTTTTGAGATTGCATCCAAGTACTGCATTTCAGACTCTTTTGTTGACCATGATGGCTACTCCATTTCTTCTAAGGGATTCCTGCCCACAGTAGTAGATATAATGGTCATCTGAGTTAAATTCACCCATTCCAGTCCATTTTAGTTCGCTGATTCCTAGAATGTCGACGTTCACTCTTGCCATCTCCTGTTTGACCACTTCCAATTTGCTTTGATTCATGGACCTAACATTCCAGGTTCCTATGGAATGTTGCTCTTTACAGCATCAGACCTTGCTTCTATCACCAATCACATCCATAGCTGGGTATTGTTTTTGCTTTGGCTCCACCCCTTCATTCTTTCTGGAGTTATTTCTCCATTGATCTCCAGTAGCATATTGGGCACCTACTAGTATTTATTTATTTCCCCTGCCGCCACTTAGATAAGAAAGGCAGGGCAGAGGGACCTGGAGTTGAAGAAATGCCCTTTGTGCACTGGGATAAGGCAAGTCTCTGGTAAAGCCTCTCCTCCTGGGGAAGAGGCCTTTGCCACATTGAGTTTTTTGTTCTGTTTTGTTGTTACCAAGAATACTCTTCCCTTCCCCTGCCAGAGTCACCAGAGGCTCATTCTCATTTCTTTACCAGGAGAACCAAGTGGGTTCCTGGAGCTGAAACTCGTGCGCATGTAGGCCCCTCTGTGACTTCACCCCCGGAGTCTGTCACTCCCATGCTGGTTATATGAGGGCTGCAGCCCCGCTATGACTGCCACTTGGGTTTCCCGCCCGCTCGGCTTCTGACCCGTAAGCAGGCCTCAGACTTGATGCGTCCACTTCTCTCCGGATCTGAGTTTGCCTCACGGTCAGCTCTCTGATGAGCCCTCAAGGACAGTCCTTGGTTTTCAGTTTGTGTAGTATTTTTTAAGGACAGAATGATGACTTCCCAGCTCTTCACGTGTAGAAGTTGAAACTGGAAGTATGCTTTGAGCGTGACTCATCTGTCTGTAGTTTGTTGGACATCCTCACCTGGGCATCTCACACTTGGCAAGCCAGAAACAGACTCTCAGTGCCTACTGCCTCTCGCCCATCCACTGCCTGCTCTGGCTGGAGACTGAGAGCCGCTTCGGGCACCGCCTTCATGCTCACGCCCCCCCTGTGCCCCGCTTCTGCGCTCAGCTCTGGGGGCCCCAGGGGCTCCCCAGCTGTCCCCTGGCTGCCAATTTCTTGTTTTCCCTTTTTTCCGGCCAACATCTAAGAAGGTCTTTGTTTCCCATCATTCCCTCACTTAAAACTTTGAGTGTATTTAGAAAACACTTTTTATCTTATTTAAGAAAGAAAACTTTGTCAAATATTTCACCCGCCTGAACTTGTAGGAATTGAGGCGTTAGTGGGGCCGAATGGAGAAGATGGCTGTTTTATCATTGTCGCCTGGGAGCAACACTGATTATTCATGAGACATTTATTTAAAAAATCATTTACTTTTTGTGTAGTTCAAAAAATGTTTAAATAGGTTTTACCCTTTTCATTTTAAGTTTAGTCATCTTTGCTGTTGTTCTTTGTTACACTTGAACATGTGCTGGCCTGTAATGATGAGGACAGATTTTGCCTGTATTATATAAAGACCTGTCTGTCTGGGGTGCATGTGTGGGTGTATGTGTATATAGAATAGTATAGGATAGGTGTCCAAGAGCACAAGGGACCGGAAGACCTGCTTCTGGGGAAACAGCCCCTGAGTGGCTCTCACTGTGCTTAGAGGCCCACACTCCCCACAGGGCCAGCCCCCTCCCCTTTAGATCCTTGGGCCTGACATCAGTTCCCAGAGCTCCTTCCTCAGGACATCCCACATGCCAGAACATCTCCTGTTGCTTAGAACACACTTTCCGCTAGACCTGTACCTGGCACCATGCTCCCATCCTTGCATCTTCTTGGAAACGTCGCCTCATCACAGAGGCCTTCCCTCATCTCTCTTTCTAAAGAGCCTGCATTTTTCTCCTACCCCAGCCTGATCTTTCCCCTCAAGGCATGTATCATACACTTAAATTATTTCCTGCTTGGTCTGTTTACTTGTTTTTTTGCCAGTCTTTCTCTTTAAAATAAAAGCTTGGTGAAACCAGACACCATCTCCGTAATGCCTGTCTCTAGCCTAGTGCCAACAAAGGTCTGTCTAGTCAAAGCTATGGTTTCTCCAGTAGTCATGTATGGATGTGAGAGTTGGGCCATAAAGAAAGCTGAGTGCCGAAGAACTGATGCTTTTGAAACTGTGGTGTTGGAGAAGACTCTTGAGAGTCCCTTGGACAGCAAGGAGATCCAGCCAGTTCATACTAAGGGAAATCAGCTCTGAATATTCATTGGAAGACTGATGCTGATGCTGAAATTCCAATACTTTGGCCACCTGATGCGAAGAGATGGAAAAGACTCTGATGCTGGGAAAGATTGAAGGCAGGAGGAGAAGGGGAACACAGAGGATGAGATGGTTGGATGGCATCACCGACTTGATGGACGTGGGTTTGAGCAAGCTCCGGGAGATGGTGATGGACAGGGAGGTCTGGTGTGCTACAGTCCATGGGGTCACAAAGAGACACAACTGAGTGACTGAAGTGAGCGTAGTGCCTGACGCACGTGAGTGAGCCGCAGAAGAAAGTCCTGATTTACTCAGTGGGGGAGAATTGATGAGATGAAATGGCTGAGACAAGACTTGGAAAAGTGAGGGAGAGAAGTGTCTGACAGCTTAGAGAAGGGAAATCCTTTTATCTAGGTCCTGTTATGTTCCAGGCAGTGTGCCAAGCACTTCCACATGTGTTGTTTCACTTCCCTAGTGATCCTTTTTATAGAGATGTAAGCAGGCTCAGAAAGCGCAGGCTCAGGTGTTCCCAGGACCAAGCAGCAGTGGAGGAAGAGGGCGAGGCAGGGGTTGGCGAAACCAGCTAAAGGGGCAGCCGCACCCACCCAGCTGGTACCGGGGGGACGTGGGCCCAGGACGGCCAGAGCTGCTCGTTTGTCAAAAAGAACTCTGGTCATTTGTGTCCGACTCTTTGTGACCCCGTGGACTCTAGCCCGCCAGGCTCCTCTGTCCATAGGATTCTCCAGGCAAGAATCCTGGAGTGGGTTGCCATTTCCTCCTGCAGGGGGTCTTCCCAATCCAGGGGCTGAGCCCACACAGCTCCTGCATTGCAGGTGGATTCCCCCTGGGCCCCCAGGGAAGCCTGGAGAGCAGTAAACAGGACTTCTGTGGGAAACACCCCATTTTTAAATGTTGCCAGTTGCGTTTCAGGTTTTTTTTTGTTTTTTTTTTTTTTTTAATGTAAAATTTGGAGAAATGAAACGAAAGTTAGGTCATCACTGGCTTTTTACCTTCAGGCCGTCCCTTTACAAGCTCTTTTTTCCAGTGGAAACGATGGGCCCAGCCTGGTTGGAACAGAGGGTGAATAGATGAGAATGGCGGCGTGTGAGGCCATTGCTGAGGGCCTTTTCGATCAGAACCGGGGGCCTTGGGCTGGTAGAGTGCAGTTGGCACTGCTCCGACGGGGCTGCACCTCCCCAACAGTGCCCACCCTATGCAGAGTGAGCGGCAAAAGCCGCACAGGGCTAGCGGGAAGAGATGGCGTTAGGGCACGACGCCCGGGAGCTGTTGCTGACACTAACAGCGGGCGTGGGTTCAATGTAAACTGCCACGCTACATATGTCAGCAGGAGTGCACGGCGACCCCGGTGCACGTGGCATTTCACTTGAAGGAGACCTGGAGCTCGCTCGTGGAGGGTGCGGGGACCACATCCCGGGGGCTCCTGTGCCTGGCACCGGCTTCTCCCGCACCATTCGCTTCACCGGGGGGCATTCTTTGTGTTCACCCGGTGTTTCTCACTGAGCAGAGTGTTACAAACACGCTCACGATTCACATTAGACTCACATTGTTCTCTAATGTATCAGTCCATGGATGATAGAGCCCTTGGAATTCTCCAGGCCGGAACACTGGAGTGGGTAGCCTTTCCCTTCTCTAGGGGATATTCCCAACCAGGGGTAGAACCCAGGTCTCCCACATTGCAGGCGATTCTTTACCAGCTGAGCCAGCAGGGGGCAGTGTATAAGTCAAATTGCAACAAAAGCACTTTTCAAAACCAGCATTAAAGCAGCACTGATGGTAACCAGGCTGCGGAGGCCTTAACCGTACAAGTCAGAACCGTGTCCCTTCTTCCAGCACTCCCGCACCCCTCCCTGCCTCGCCCGCAGTCTGTTAGAGTTTGCAGGTTGGGAGTCTGCATATTTGTTCCAAGTAAAGAAATTAAAGTTTGCCTCTTGTGTTTGTTTCCTGGGGCTGCCGCAGCAGATTACCACAAACTGAGTTGCTTAAAACAACAGACGTGTGTTCCCCTCACAGTTCTGGGGACCAGAAACCCGGAATCCTGGTGTCGGCAGGCCCAGGCTGTGTCCTTCGGTTCTAGGGCAGCATCTCTGCTTGCAGCCGAGTCGCTGCCACCTCCGCCTCTGTCGTCACGTGGCCACCTTTTAAAGGGCAGCGCAGTGTGCTGCCACCTCAAGTCGATGACGTCCGCAGAGGCTGTCCCAAGTTAGGTCAGCTGTGTGAGTCCGGGGGGTCAGGGCTGGGACACCGTTTTGGGGGGTCGTGGTTCTCCCGCCACGCCTTTCTCCTCCGCAGGAGACTTAATCTTTGGATGCGTGCCCTCAGTTTGCAGTCTCGTCAGTCTCATTGTGGAGCCTGCCTGCCCATGTGTGTTAGCAAGGTCTCCACCTCATGGTCACTGTGAGGTTCCAGAACACTTCAGGAAGAAAGTGAGAGCTGGCAGGCGCGAAGAGGAGGTCAGACCTCTGGCTCCCAGATCCCCAGGCCAGGGGAGGGCCTTCTGAAGGCTGTTGGGCTTCGCTCCTCACGAGGCAGGCGGGGCGCTCCTGTGGCCACCGGGATGTGTTTGCTCACCCGGTCCAGCTCTCTGCCTCCGGGTGGCCTGCTCCGGGGCCGGCACACCGCAGCTGGTAGCAGCGAGAGGGCCTTCCTGTCCGCCCGCCCGGAGGTGCTGCTCCAAGCGTGGGATGACGGTGAGGGGGCCTGCGGTGCTCTGGCCCGCACTGTCGCGGCTCTGCACGGCCCCCTCTCTCGCCTCAGGGTCCCTCCCTCGGAGCAGTCTCACCTCCTCAGGCTGCCCCACGCCCTGCCGTGTCGTGCTCCCCTCGTTCCCCTGCTGTTTGGCGTCCTCCGTGGCGCTGGCTGACTGTGCGGCTGCACGGGGGCCTGGCCCCTGGCAGGCGGGCTCCCCGCCGGGCTCACGCCGCGTCCTCGGTACCGGGGTTCAGAAACTCAGGAGAGGGCATTCCCTGCGCATCCAGTGGTTTGGGTTCCACGCTTCCAGTGCAGGGCGCCTGGGTTCCATCCCTGGTCAGGGAACTAAGATCCTGTGTTCCAGGCAGTGTGGCCAAAAAATAAGTTAGGGCTGTTCACATTTCTCAGTTTGCCTAGAAGGAGATACACACGTCCATACATCCATGAGCCACACACACACGGATGCACGTACCTCCTTAGCATGCCTTCCCTCTCTCTCTGTCTCTCCGTATGTAAGTTAAGATACCATCTACCACGCCCCCAGGCCTGGCCTCGCCCCTGAGGTCTGCACCTTGGAGCAGTTTCCTGTCCCCTCCTTCTGAAGAGCATTGTGACTGTAAGCGTAGTAGGGAGGTCTCACGCTGGAGTGACACAGCTCTGTGAAAAGTGGACTCTGAAAGGCTCCCTGTTGCCCTCTCTGCGGCCCTGGTGAGGCCGTCCTGGCCCAGCTGCCCCCAGGCCGGCGCTGGCACGCCCCTCGCGCTCTGTGAGAGCCCCTCCGCGTTGTGTCTTGTAGATCGTGACTGACCAGCAGACGGGGCAGAAGATCCAGATCGTCACCGCGGTGGACGCCTCCGGATCCCCCAAGCAGCAGTTCATCCTGACCAGCCCCGATGGAGCTGGAACTGGGAAGGTGATCCTGGCTTCCCCAGAGACCTCCAGTGCCAAGCAGCTCATATTCACCACCTCGGACAACCTCGTCCCCGGCAGGATCCAAGTAAGACCTGTTGACAGGTGTTTATCTCAGCGTTTCTGCTGCTGTGCTTGTTCTAGACTCTTACCTCTACTCTGGAGGCCAGATCTGTCCCTGAAGGTCCTTTGGGGACCTCCAGCCGTGGCGGGTTGCTGCCTTGGCTCAAGTGAAAACCAGCAAGTGAGGGGCAAGGCCCAGAAGGCAGCCACTGCGGTGCTCAGAGAGGGTGGAGACAGGAGGCCAACTGAGAAGGCGGCGTGGCCCCCTGGACGACTGTCTCACCACGGCTGGCCGCAGCCAGGTGAGGGCCGGCTGGTTCTGATCTTGCTCGGCCTGGCCAGCCCTCTGTTCTGTCCTTGCTTCTGTGGGCTGCTGCCTGTGGCCCCTCAGCTCTGGTCTCTGTCCCTGCCTTGGTTCTCCCTCTGATGGGCAAGGTGGGGTCCAGGCAGGTGCAGGAAGGGGAAGAGCAAGAGCTGGCAGAAGGGCAGGGTTACTGGGACGCACTGAATGTCCAGGTCCAGCACCTGGAGGAGTAGGGGCTCCAGGCCAGTGTCCCGCGTTGGCCAAGCACAGAGCACATGCTGTCCACGGTCTTGTTGAGTTCTGCTAATTAAAAAAAAACAAAAAACAACTTGTGGTAACATGTGAACTTCACTGTCTTAATCAGTTTAAGTGTCCAGTTCAGTGTACTGACGTTGGTGTTAAGTGTTTTGACGTTGCTTTGCAACACACCCCCCCACCCCGCCCTGGTCCATCCACAGAGCACCCCATCCTCCCCGACCGAAGCTCTGGCCGTTAAACACCTCCTGTCCCCACCTCTCCCCCAGCCCCTGGCTATCACTCCACTCCTTTTTGTGGGTCTGACGACTCTAGGGACCTCACATAAGGAGACTCCTGTAATACTTGTCCTTCTGTGACTGGCTAATTTCACTGAGCCCAGTATCCTCAAGGTTCATCTGTGTGGTCACATGTCTCAGGATTCCTTCCTTTTAAAGCTGAATGATATTCCACTCTGTGGATGGACCATGCATGGGTTATCCATTCATCTGTTGATGGATACTGGGGTTGCTTCGACCTTTTGACTACTGTGAACAAAGCTGCTAAGAATCCATGTGTTTTGCAGGGGGCATTCCGCTATGGAGAACATTCAGGAAGGAAAGGGTTTATTTCCTCTGCTCAGCCATGTTCAGAGCACCATAGGTGTAGCTTTCAGAGCTGTGCTTCTGAGACACTGCATGGACTCAGGGAACATCTCCTCATCCTTCCCTTCCCAGCTTCCACTCTGATCACCTGGAATCCGAATCCCTCCCTGCTTGCTTAGGCTCCTCGTTCGTGAGAGGATGGCTGTGACGCTCTTGCATCTCTTGTAAGAGGTCACTGCGCACACTGACTTCTGTGTATGTTCACTGTACTTAAATCGCTTGAAGGCTTATTGGTGGTGGTGGTGGTCGTTGTGTCCCACTCTGGGACCCCATGGACTGCAGCATGCCAGGCTTCCCTGCCTTCACCGTCTCCTGAAATTTGCTTAAATTCATGTCCATTGAGTCAGTGATGCCATCCAGCCATCTCATTGTCTGCTGCCCGCTTCTTCTTTTGCCTTCAGTCATTCCCAGCATTAGGGTCTTTTCCAGTGAGTCAGCTCTTCACATCAGGTGGCCTAAGTATTAGACCTTCAGCAACAGTCCTTCCAGTGAATATTCAGAGTTGATTGATTTCCTTTAGGATTGACTAGTTTGATCTCCTTCCGGTCAGAGGGACTCTCAAGAGTCTTCTCCAACACCACAATTTGAAAGCATCGATTCTTTGGTACTCAGCCGCCTTTTTGGTCCAGCTCTCGTATCTGTATGTTACTACTGGAAAAACCGTAGCTTTGACTGTACAGAGCTTTGTCGGCAAAGCGGTGTCTCTGCTTCTAACACACTGTCTAGGTCTGTCATCTTCTCCTTCCAAGGAGAGGGCATCCTCTAATGGCTGCAGCCACTGTCCACAGTGACTTTTGTAGCCCAAGAAAATAAAATCGAGCACGGTTTTCACTTTTCCCCTTTCTGTTTGCCATGAAATGATGGGACCTGATGTCATGATATTAGTTTTTTGAATGTTGAGTTTTAAGCCAGCTTTTTCACTCTGTTCTTTCACCTTCATCAAGAGGCTCTTTAGTTCCTCTTTGCTTTCTGCCATTAGGGTGGTGTCATCTGCATGTCTGAGGTTGTTGATATATCTCCCAGCAATCTTGATTCCAGCTTGTGATTCATCCAACCCGGCCTTTCACATGATGTACTCTACATATAAGTTAAATAAGTGGGGTGATAATATACAGCCTTGTGGTACTTCTTTCCCCATTTTGAACCAGTCACTCATTACTTCCACTGTATAATCATAAGGGATTTGATTTAAGTCATACCTGAATGGCCTAGTGGTTTCCCCTACTTTCTTCAATTAAAGCCTGAATTTTGCAATAAGGAGTTCATGATCTGAGCAGCAGTCAGCTCCAGATGTTGTTTTTGCTAAGTGTGTAGAGCTTCTCCATCATTGGCTGCAAAGAATTGCAGTCAGATGTTGGTACTGGCCACTTGGTGAGGTTTATTTGTAGTCATCTCTTATGTGCTGTTGGAAGAGGGTGTTTGCTCTGACCAGTGCGTTCTCTTGGAAGAACTCTGTTAGCCTTTGCCCTGCTTCATTCTATAGTCCAAGGCCAAACTTGCCTGTAACTCCAGGTATCTCTTGACTTCCTACTTTTGCATTCCAGTCCCCTATGATGAAAAGGACATCTCTTTTTGGTGTTTGTTCTAGAAGGTCTTTATGGAACAGGTCAACTTCAGCTTCTTTGGCATCAGTGGTTGGGGCATAGACCTAGATTGCTGTGATGTTGAATGGTTTGCTTTGGAAATGAACTGAGATCTTTCTGTTATTTTTGAGATTGCATCCAAGTACTGCATTTCAGACTCTTCTTGACTAAGATGGCTATTCCATTTCTTCTAACAGATTCTTGCCAACAGTAATAGATACAATGGTCATCTGAATTAAATCCACCCATTCCCATCCATTTTAGTTCACTAATTCCTAAGATGTTGATGCTTACTCTTGCCATCTCCTGCTTGGCCGCATCCAATTTACCTTGATTCATAGACCTAACATTCCAGGTTCCTGTACCATGTTGTTCTTTTATAGCATCAGATTTGACTTTTACCACCAGACACGTCCACAATTGAGCGTTGTTTCCACTTTGGCCCAGCCACTTCATTCTTTCTGGAGCTATTAGTACTTACCATCCACTCTTACCCCAGGAGCATACTAGACACTTTCTGACCTGGGGGGCTAATCTTCCAGTGTCATATTTTTTTGCCTTTTCATACTATTCGTGTTCATGGAGCTCGTGCAGCAAAAATCCTGGGGTGGTTTGCCATTCCCTCCTCCAGTGGACCACGTTTTGTCTCCACTATGACCCGTCCACCTTGGGTGAACCTGCATGGCGTGGCTCGTAGCTTCATTGAGTTACACAAGTCCCTTGGCCTCGACTAGGCTGTGACCCACATCATTTCATAGCAGCTGTTGTTCACTTTTTCATGCTCCTTTTTCAGTCACATGACTCTTATAGATGGAGAGCACTGTGGGTCATGCAGAAAGTCACCTACAAAGGAAGGAGAAGTAGGTTTCAGAGGCTCCCTGTCCCAGTCCCTCCACTGCCCGAGCCTCACGAGAGAGCTGGTTGTAATCAGTAAGGCTTAATTATTTTTCTGCTAAACGTACTAGTCTGAACTTCTAAGCTTTTTCACGAGAGTAGAGAAGCAGCCAGAGAGACCTTCAGTATCCTCACGGTTGGAGCATCTGCATGGGACTCCCCCACGGCCCCGGGTCTTGGTGGTGGTAGCAGGTTGGAGGGTGAGTCACTGAGAAGTAACATCTGACCCTGGGCAGCCCCACACCCACCCCCACCACTGCTGAAGGACGTGGTCCAGAGGCACAGCCTCCCATTCCTCCTGGCAGATGAGGTTGTCAAGTGGGATTTTCCCATTTCTGCCCAGAGTAGTTCTTAGAAACCCAAGATTAGGAATTCACAGTTGAGCCTGACTTGGCTTCTTGCTCTGGTTTTTCATCATCTTCAGTTCAGTACAGTTGCTCAGTCGTATCTGACTCTGCGAACCCATGGACTGCAGCACACCAGGCCTCCCTGTCCATCACCAACTCCCAGAGCTCACTCAGACTCATGTCCATCGAGTCACTGATGCCATCCAACCATCTCATCCTGTCACCCCCTTCTCCTGCCTTCAATCCTTCCCAACATCAGGGTCTTTTCCAGTGAGTTAGTTCTTCACATCAGGTGGTCAGAATATTGGAGTTTCAGCTTCAGCATCAGTCCTTCCAATGAATATTCAGGACTGATTTCCTTTAGGATGGACCGGTTGGATCTCCTTGCAGTCCAAGGGACTCTCAAGAGTCTTCTCCAACACCACAGTTCAAAAGCATCTCAGTTCTTTGGTACTCAGTTTTCTTTATAGTCCATCTCTTACATCCATACATGACTACTGGAAAAACAATAGCTTTGACTAGATAGACCTTTGTCGGCAAAGTAACGTCTCTACTTTTTAATATGCTGTCTAGGTTGGTCATAACTTTACTTCCAAGGAGCAAGCGTCTTTTAATTTCATGGCTGCAGTCACCATCTGCAGTTATCTTGGAGCACAAGACAAAAAAGTCTAGCAACTTTTTCCACTGTTTCCCCATCTATTTGCCATGAAATGATGGGACTGGATGCCATGATCTTAGTTTTCTGAATGTTGAGTTTTAAACCAACTTTTTCACTCCTCTTAAATTTTCATCAAGAGGCTCTTTAGTTCTTCTTCACTTTCTGCATCTGCATATCTAAGGTTATTGATATTTCTCTTAGAAGTCTTGATTCCAGCTTGTGCTTCTTCCAGCCCAGTGTTTCTCATGATGTACTCTGCATATAAGTTAAATAAGCAGGGTGACAATATACAGCCTTGATGTACTCCTTTCCCGAGTTGGAACCAGTGTGTTGTTTCATGTCCAGTTCTAACTGTTGCTTCCTGACCTGCATACAGATTTCTCAAGGGGCAGGTCCAGTGGTCTGGTATTGGCATCTCTTTAAGAATTTTCCACAGCTTATTGTGATCCACACAGTCAAAGACTTTGGCACAGTCAGTAAAGCATAAGTAGATGTTTTTCCAGAACTCTCTTGCTTTTTCCATGATCCAGCTGATGTTGGCAATTTGATCTCTGGTTTCTCTGCCTTTTCTAAATCCAGCTTGAACATCTGGAGGTTCACAGTTCACATATTGCTGAAGCCTGGCTTGGAGAATTGTGAGCATTACTTTACTAGCGTGTGAGATGAGTGCAGTTGTGTGGTAGTTTGAGCATTCTTTGGCATTGCCTTTCTTTGGGATTGGAATGAAAACTGACCTTTTCCAGTCCTGTGGCCACTGCTGAGTTTTCCAAATGTGCTGGCATATTGAGTGCAGCACTTTCACAGCATCATCTAAACGATTTGAAATAGCTCCACTGGAATTCCATCACCTTCACTAGCTTGCTTTGTAGTGATGCTTCCCAAGGCCCGCTTGACTTCGCAGTCCAGATGCCTGGCTCTAGGTGAGTGATCACACCATCATGGTTATCCGGGTCATGAAGATCTCTTTTGTACAGTTCTTCTGTGCATTCATCATCTTATTTCCTGTTTATTCTTAGATCGTCACGGACTCTGCCTCTGTGGAGCGTTTGCTGGGGAAGACCGACGTCCAGCGGCCCCAGGTGGTAGAGTACTGTGTGGTGTGCGGCGACAAAGCCTCAGGTCAGCAAGCGGTGGTCGTGCCGGGTGTACCTGGGGACCGGCATCACGGACCAGATCCGGGCGGGGGAGGGTCAAATGTGACTGTACTTTTCTTTATTGGGATGATGATGTCCATAAGCAGATCAGGTTGTCAGATTATAGGAATCAAAAGGAAAAGTCAAGAAACTGTGTCTGTGATTTGTAAATCATGGTTGACTGTTGATTATTTTTGTACTAGTAAGAAGGTAATCAAGATTTCCCTCATGGTCCAGTGACTAAAAACATGCTTCCACTGTGTTTGATCTCTGATTAGAAAACTAAGATCCCCCATACCTTATGGCCAAAAAGAAAAGTAATCAGTTGTGAGCGTAGTTAGCATTTGCCCAGCGCTTCGCTGTCTCACAGGATGTCTGCTGCCTGTCCCGCCCTGGTCCACACTGCACCTTTGTCTCTCGCGCCCTCCCTATAACCCAGGGTGATAAACAGGAGGGAACTTGCCCTTACGGCTGGAGTCCCAGGTCAGGAAAGGCCTGGAGGCACAGTCGTGACCTCGGTGGTTGAGCGTGTGCTATCGGGTAAAGAGAAGGCTGCCCCAGCTGGCAGCCCGGCCTGGGGAGCATAACACACACAGCCCCTGTGTCTCTGGGGATGCACTCCTGGGCCTCCTTGGTCGGGAGGGGACGAGGGGACCTCAGAAGAGGCCTGGCCCCTGCGGGAGCCGTCGAAAGTAACAGTGCGGGGGACACTGCCCTGTGAGCCGGGGACACTGCATTCATAGCAGCTTTGGGTGCTTGGTGGTCCTGGTTTGAAAAAAAAAAAAGGTGAGCCAAGCCCCTGAAGAGAAAGACAAGCCCTGGTCAGGAAGGAAGCTCCCGCGCTGCCCGCTCCTGCCACAGTGCTGTCCCTTCTCTGAGCCTCCCCTGCGCAGCCTTGGTCCTCTTTGCCCTTGTGTTCAGACCTCTGGGCACTGGATGTGCTCTTTTCTAGTTGCTTCCTGACAGGCCTGTCTGATCCCTGTGTCTCTGAATCCCCAAGGAGAGACACTGTAAAGATTTAAGCAAATGAATGACGCTTGAACATACCAGAGGCCACAGAATCTGCTCAGCTTCCCCTGTCTGGGCTTAAAGCTCATCATAGGCTTGCAGTGCCCTTGTCTCCAGATATGAGAGGTCCCTCTACAGCCTCAAGAGCCCGAGGAAAGCCACTGCAGGGAAGGAAAAGAGATGTGTGCAGAGTCACGTCAGCACCAGTGTTCTTAGAGGCTCACAGTTGGGGCGCTCAGGTGCACAGCTGGAGAACGGCCCGCATGCCAGAGCTCAGGGCGGTGGGCTGCTCTGCAGCCGCTGTCCACAGTGGCCCCATGAACTCTGACCGTGCAGTGTAGTTGTGACCTGGGTTACATGAGAGCGTCTCGAGTCAGTCCCCGCTGGGATTTTGACGAAAGGTAAATGTACCGATGCGAGTCTTTAGTGTGGCAGGGAGTCAGAGTTTAGAGGCCCCAGAGTGAACAAGCTTAGAATAGAGAGTTGAACTCGGGACGTGCATCTCGAGGACAGGGAACCACCGCGAGCCGCAGGCATGGTGCTTTCTTGGGGCCTGGCGTCCTCTGGTCACGCCCCCGCCCCCAGGTTCGTCTACAGCCAGGACAGGACTCACAGACAGAGTGACTGTGGGCCAGGACCCCGGGGGCTGAGGAAGCACAGGCTGTGTCAGCTCCGCACGGCTCCCCGCAGGACATGGGAACTGAGGGTTCCTGGCTGGGCCGCCTGCCCAGCCCTCTCCACGGCCCCTGAAGGGCACCAAGCTCGCGCACGCCATCTGCCAGCACCATGCACCATGTCCGAGCTTGCGGCCTCCATATTGGCCTCGCAGGCTCCTCTGAAGGTGGGAGGAGGATGTGTAGGCCCCGGGGGCCCATGGTTGCCCAGTGGCTGCCAGCATGGGAGCCTGCACACCAGGCCCACGGACCTCCCTTCCTTTTTCAGGCCGCCACTATGGGGCTGTCAGCTGCGAAGGCTGCAAAGGTTTCTTCAAAAGGAGCGTGAGGAAAAACCTGACCTACAGCTGCCGGAGCAGCCAAGACTGCGTCATCAACAAGCACCACCGGAACCGCTGCCAGTTCTGCCGGCTGAAGAAGTGCTTGGAGATGGGCATGAAGATGGAGTGTGAGTAACAGGACTCACACCCACAAGCGTTAACAAGAGGGAAGAATGTGAGGTTTCGCTGTGTGGCCTTAACATTAGCCAGGAAGAACGTGCCTGCTGGGGCTTCGCTCCCGTTCACCCTCTGGGTCAGCTCGGTGGTGCGGTGTCGCCGCTGCCGGGCAGGGTCAGTTTCCGCAGTGAGAACCTCGTCCCGACGCGCGGGAGCCAGCGTGCGTGTGTGGGGAGCATCCTCAGGCTTTGGGGTGAAGCCGAGAGAACGCGGCCCCAGCCCTGCCCCGGGAGCTGGGGGGCCTGGGCACAGCACATGCCCTCTGAGCCTCCAGTCCCAGCTTGTGAAGTAGCGCCGTTGTTGTGCCACGTCTGGCTCCCCTTTTCTTTCCCCGTGAAGGTCTGTTCTCTTCCGTTGTTTCTGGCACGGGTGCATGCACTTGTGCCAGACGCTGAAGAGAGTGGCTGCTGGCGTGACCCCACTGGCAGGTGGCAGAAGCTGTCGCGGCTGGAGCCGGGCATTAGGGTGCATCCTCCGCCCCAGGGGGCTGGGCAGCTCTGTCGGGCCCACTTGAGGGGCTGTTTCTCCCCCGGGAGAGAGTCCTGTGAGCAGCGAGAGCCCCCAGTGGAAGCTGGGCCAGGCGTGTCTGCCGCGGTGCTCGTCACCCCCAGAGCAGCGGGCTCAGCGCGGGGGAGCCCGCCTCCCCGCAGAGGGAGGGGCTTCTATTGCTGCAGCTCTTTCTTCTCAACACGGGCGTTTCTGTCGTCACTTAAGCTGTGCAGAGTGAACGGAAACCCTTTGACGTGCAGCGGGAGAAACCAAGCAATTGTGCTGCGTCCACTGAGAAGATCTACATCCGGAAGGACCTGCGGAGTCCTCTGATCGCCACGCCAACATTCGTGGCTGAGAAGGATGGGGCGAGGTCAGTGCGTGTGAACAGCCTGCGGGGCCCTGGAGCTGACGTGGGAGGCACAGGTGTTCCTCGTGGGGGGCTGACAGCCTCACCTGTGGGCCTTGGCCACCCTGTTGGAGCCGCTGCAGTCACACCCCTGGACAGGCCCGTGGAGGGTGGACTCAGGAGAGAGTCAGAGCTTCCTGTCTCAGGGACTCGGATTACGTGCTGTAGTTCAGGCATCATTCACGCAGGAAAACGGTTGTTCCAGGAGTCAGGATCGGGGCTCTTGCAGTAGAGATAAAAGGCGTGAGACCCAGGTGTGGTCTGGACAGCACCATGGGTCAGTTCATACGTTGTTTTTAGTGTGATCTCTCAAACCTAACTTTAAAGAAGCAGAGGGAAATGGGAAGCCCTGTTTGGTACTGTGGCACGCCCCAGAGCTGGGAATGCCCTGCTGGTGCTCCAAGAGCAGGTGTCATCGCTGGTAGGGCCGGGAGGCGTGTGCGCATCCTGTCTCGGGCAGGCCTGGCGCTAAGCGAGCACGGGCATCCTCCAGCCCAGCCCGCAGACGCGCAGGGTCGATGCATCGTGAACTCTGCACTCAACGCTGGAAGCTACTCTGGGTTTCTTTATGTCTTAACTAGACAAACAGGTCTTCTTGATCCAGGGATGCTTGTGAACATCCAGCAGCCTTTGATCCGTGAGGACGGAACGGTTCTCCTGGCCACGGACTGCAAGGTGATGTCCCGCTCGCACCCTTCCCCCTTCTGTCTCCATGCGGGTACTGCTCTCGGCCTTCGGGCTGTGGAGTGGGTGCCCTCCTCGGCTCTGTGCCCTTGGTACAGCCGTGCAGTGGGCTGCTTACGGTCACAGCGCGTCGGGAGCTACCGTTCGACTTGGTGGACGCTCTGGGGTCTCTTCTGAGGTCTCTCCCCCGGTAATGCACTTGGGCAGACTGCCAGCCGGCTGGGGAAGTGCTGCCTCTTCTAAGACGGCCTTTGGCAGCAGCCCGCAGTTCCTCTGTGGTAGGCGCCCGCAGGAAGAAGTCCCTCCAGGGCTGACGGGGACAGAGCGAGGCAGCTCCAGGGAACCCGGTGTGTAGACAGAGACGCTGGCCGCCTCCTGGGAAGGAGCCTGAGCAGAGGGCTTTATTCCGGCAAGGGAGCCTACTGTGTCTCTGGCCTGTGGTCCCCGACACACACAGCCCAAGTGACGGGGGTGGCAGCTGCCCTGAGCCCAAGGCCCCGCTCCGGAAGGAGCCCCTGGGGACAGTGCTGGCCTCACTGTCCCCCTCAGAGCTGCAGCTGGGCCCCATCTGCTTGGGCACACGCGGTGCGTCCTGGCGCGTCCTCTTGGGTCCAGGGGAGGGGGATGAGGGCTGAGGCCCACTGCCTGCACCGGCCGTCTCCCGTGGGGCGGTCGGCCTCATGGCTCGGGCGCCTCTGACCTGTCTCCCCAGGCACATGGCCTTCGCCCAGCAGACGGGCAGGGCATGACCTGCCACCTGGGCAGAGGGGCAGGCACGCCAGGAGCAGGAAGTAGGGCCCGAGCGCCCCGAGCTCCCAATGGCCGAGGACCACACCCCCATCCTGCGTGCCACCCACACAGAGGGCAGTGCAGAGCGGGCGCCCACCAGGCAGGGAATGACTGGAACCTCGAGGGGTCAGCTCCATGAAGCGTGCAGCACCCACTCTGTAACTGCCAACAGCTTGGAGTTGGCTGAGTGGCAGGAGTGAAGCACAGTCAGGAAAGGCGGCCTGCGGTGCCTGCCCCCTCCCCCCGCCCCGCCCCCCGCCAGGGGAGCACTCAGAGCCCCTGAGGACAGCTGTTTGCAGGAGCTGACTGGGAAGCTCTCTCCTATGAAATAATTATACATTCAAAATCATTTACTCTGAATAAAAGTAATGGTATCTCAGATACCACCGAGACCCGTGCTCCCTCCGCCCCTTCTCTCCGCGGGTCCTGCCTAGCAGTAGCCCAGGACCGCGGGCAGCGCACGACACGCGTCCAGGCGCGGGGTCTCTTTTTCACTCTGCAGCGTATCTGTCAAATGCTGTGTTCATACGACAGAGATCAGCAGATCTGTTCTGTTACACGGTGGTTCTGTGATTTATTAATCACTTCTCTGTTTATGATCTTTTCTACTGATTCTGGTCTTTCATGTTTATAATCAAGATACAGCAGACGTTTTTGTTTATGTACCTTGATTTACCTTTTTTTTTTGGCTTGCTTTTTAAAAAAATTGAGATATTAATTCCCACACCAGAAAAATTTACCCTTTGAGCATGTAATTCGTGGTTCTCAGTTTATTAACATAATTGTTACAACCATTCCTACTGATTCTAGAGCATTTCATCACCCCAGACAGAAAGCCTGAACCCACGAGGCAGTCACTGCCCCTTCTCCCACTCTCAGCCCTGCCAGCCACTCGTGTACTCTCTCACTGTGGTTTTCTCGGTGCTGGACCTTTCGTCTAAAGGGAGCCATGTGGCACGTGGCCGCTGGGCCTGGCTGCTTTCTCGTAGCGTAATGTTCTCAAGGCCCAACCGTGTCGACGCCTCCTCAGTGCCAATAATGTGCCGTTAAATGGCTGTGTTGTGGTTTATCCATTTGGCAGCTGATGAACGTTGCGTTGTTTCTGCTTTTTGTCTCTTAAGAATAATGCTGCTGTGAACATTGTGTACAAGTGTTTCTGTGCACGTATACTCTAACTTTTCTTACATACGTGCCAGGAGCGGCATTGCTGTGGTCGTGGCACAGCTGCACGCTTACCCTGCTGAAGGACTGCCAGGCTTTTCTCCAGCAGCTGCGCCATCTCCTGTCCCCACTGTGCTCCACTTTTCTCCATGTCCTCGCCAGCACTCAATATTATGTGTCTTGTGGGTGTGACATGTCGTTGTGGCTTTTATTTCCGTTTTTAACTAGCTTATTTGTCTTTCTATTATTGAGGTGTGAGAGTTCTTTAGCTATTCTGGCTGCTAAACCATTATCAGATGTATAATTTGCAAAAAGTTCCTCCCATTTTGTGGGCTGTCTTTTGTGTGTGGGAGGAGAGAAGTTGTCTCTTTACTTTATTGATAATCTTTTGAAGCACAAAGGTTTAAACTTTGGTGACACCCAGCTTATCTGGATGTCATTTTATCCATCATTTTTTCTGTCATTTTTTCTTGTGTGCAGGTTTGTATAACTGGCATCACAATCAAGAGACAGAGCTGTTTCGATAGACCAAGAGCACTTCCTCTCACTGCCCATCATGGTCACACCTCCGTAGAAGCTGCTTTTAAAACAAAACTCTGCCCTCACTTTCCTGAGAGGCATGTTGTATGTCCATCTTTAATATCACTATTTTCTGGTTAACAGGCTGAAACAAGCCAGGGAGCCCTGGGCACATTGGCAAATGTAGTCACTTCCCTCGCCAACCTCAGTGAATCCCTTAACAATGGTGACACTTCAGAAATACAGCCGGAGGACCAGTCTGCAAGTGAGATTACTCGGTACGAACCCTTGAGAGTGGAGGCCCCTCCCAACACACACAGTCACTGCTCTGTGAGGGTGGGGGGCAGCATCTTGATGCCTACCCTGTATTTAATGACAGGTTGCAGAATTGTCACAGGACCCCTGCATGTCTGTCTTCTTCGTCTTAACTACGGGGCTGTGGACCTGTTTAGGTTATGTGGTACAAAACAGTCTGAAAACTTCATTCCAGATGATAAAGGGGACTGAGTAGTTCAGGGGAAGCTTACAGGTCCAGGCATACTTGTCACTGTTTATTGGACCTAAATATCAGTAGTGCAGCCCCTTTCTCGCTTTTGTTTCAGCCTGTTTTTCTCAAGTAGTGAGTCCAGAGCTGAGATAGATCCCTCAGGGTGGAAGGACACTGGTGGTGAGATGGCACCAGCTGGCTGGACGCCTGTGCCCCCTGCCAGGGTACACTCCTTGCAGCTGGCCTGTGCGTTTGCTCCTTTTCTGTTGGACCTGCCACTCCTGCCCGTCATGCCAGGCCAGGTGGGGGCCGCTCAGGGGCAGCGGTCCTCAGGTTCCCTTGTGGTGTGGTAGAAGGTGCCAGTCTGGATCCGGCGGAAAGAGGGCAGAATGTGAGTTAGGCCGAATTCCATTCTACCACTTAATCCTGGTGTTCTTGGCAAAGTGAGCTTTCACATCTCTGAGATGGAGGGAATTCCACCTTGGAGAGTAGTTCTGAAAAACAGAAATTATGTGTGAGAACAAATAACGTCTAGCTTAGTGTCTGAGACCCTGTGGAGACACGTGTAGCGGCCGCTGCTCCTCCTCTCAGGCAGAGTTAACTGTCTTTTCCTAAAAGATGTTTCAGCTAGGGCGCGCCTCCTAGAAGGGGACTTACGGCGCGAGCCTGCTCCCTTTCTGCTCGCAGGGCATTTGATACCTTAGCGAAGGCACTTAACACCACCGACAGCGCCTCGCCTCCGAGCCTGGCGGACGGGATCGATGGCAGCAGCGGCGGGGGCATCCACGTCATCAGCAGAGACCAGTCCACGCCCATCATTGAGGTCGAGGGCCCCCTCCTCTCAGACACTCACGTCACGTTTAAGGTGAGGGCTTCTGCCTGCCTGCCTCGGTTAAAAACCAGACCTGGAAGTGAGCCCATCCAGGTGGTGGCAGCCTTCTGGCCCATCTTTGCTCGCCTGGCCGTCTGGCTCTGCCGCTGACCCTGAGGCTGGCGTGGCCTCCTGTCGCTGCCAGACAGGCCAAGGCGAGCTGCCCTGCCGTCCACTCTCCCGGGACGGCCTGGCTCCAGCGTCAGCTCAGGCAGGTGCTTGGCTCCCACAGGCGTTGTTCCCAGCCCTTAGGCCTGCCCTCCTGCCCACTGGGGCCACTGAAAGTAGCTCTCAGATACGCTTGCAGGCTGGCCAGGTCCCCAGGGCCCCCCTCTGCGCTCACCTCCCGAGCCTCACTGCTCTCTTGAGGACACTCCCAGGCTCCCTGAGCCCCCAGTCTCGAGGTCTGCAGAGTGAGTCTTCAGTTCCCCGGTATTCTGCGCTAGAATGAACTCGTGAGTCCTTGCCCGCCGTTGCCCAGGGATCGAAGGGCAAGGGTCCCTAGGGGGACTCCAGCTGCAGAGGCATTCAAGCCCTTCTGGACAGAGAGGCTCCTGGGGCCCAGCCCGGCCCCCTGGGTTCTGCTCTACTCTCCCTCGCTGTTCCCTGACACCGCCTGCCAGTCCCTGCCCGGCCGTTCCCACTGGACTTAGACTTGAACCTGCGGATGAGAGTGGAGCTGCTGAGAACCAGTGCCTGTGCTGGGACGCAGCGTCGGTGCCTCATCCTTGTGGATGAGCTGGGCCCCGTCCCCGCCTCTCCAGGCCTGTCAGACCCCAGCTCCCTGGGCAGGCCCGCCTCCCGAGGGTCTGTGCGGGGCTGGGTGCTGACAGGCCCCGGGCCGTGTGCCCTCTCCTGCAGCTCACGATGCCCAGCCCGATGCCCGAGTACCTCAACGTGCACTACATCTGCGAGTCGGCCTCACGCCTGCTCTTCCTCTCCATGCACTGGGCCAGGTCCATCCCCGCCTTCCAGGCCCTGGGGTGAGTGGCTCTTCCCCTCTGTGTCCCTGGCAGGACCTCCCTGGCTCCAGGAACGGCCTGGAAGGGGACTGAGGGCCCTTCCAGTGTGCTCCTCGATGAGTAAATACAGTCAGCAGACGGGTGGCGAGAGACCACCTTGGCTGCCAGGGCTGGGACGTCCCCCAACCTTTACTGCGCCTCCTCCATGCACCTCGGGCGTGCTGCCAGAGCAGGGATGGAGTGGACGGGAGGCAGCTGTCCCCGGGTCTTGAGGCAGGGTGGGGGCCCCAGTATGGGGGCCCCTGAGATGACAGACGGTCTCAGGGTGCCTCACCCGTGCTGTCCTGAGTGGAGACTCACCCCTCCCTGGGCGGCGACACGTCTCTAGCCTTGGGAGCTCCCCTTGGTCGCTGGGGCCAGCCCCACCCAGGGCTGCTGAGAGAGTGGTCTGTCCTCAGAGGGCCTTCAGGCGAGGCAGTCGTGTGGAGAGCAGGCCTGAGCCCTCCAGAGGCCTCTGGCACACGCACGCCGACAGGACTTGCGAGGGGTGTGTGGGGCTTGAGGCAGGGGCAGCAGCCCCACACCCAGCCCGCCTCCGTGTCCCTAGGCAGGACTGCAACACCAGCCTGGTGCGGGCCTGCTGGAACGAGCTCTTCACCCTCGGCCTGGCCCAGTGCGCCCAGGTCATGAGTCTCTCCACCATCCTGGCCGCCATCGTCAACCACCTGCAGAACAGCATCCAGGAAGGTAGGGCCAGCCTGTCGCCGCGCCGCCCCGGGCGGAGGGGGGTTCCCGTCGCCACCGGTTTTAGTGTCCGAATTCCTACCCGGCTGCTGCTTCTCCTGTCATGAAGATGAAAGGGGAAAGGGGCTGAGTTCCGAGGCAGACACTCTGCACTGTTTTCAGAGTAGTCACCATCTCTGTCTTCATCCTCAGGGACAGGTTACCCTTTCACGCAGCTCACAAACCCTCAGGACCCTGTGGATTAGACACTGTTCCTCAGGGTTGCGTGTACGAGTCCAGGTCCCAGGGAGGGCTGGGCCCTAGGGCACAGGCCCGGGTCCACGGCCCCCCGTGCAGGGCATGGGTGGACACATGGCGCAGTGTGAGGTCAGGGCCGTGTCAGGGTGGGAAGCAGCCTGTGTGGTCCCTGCGTGCTGTGTGCCCGCGGCAGCCTGAAGACTGTTGGGTGCCCACACCGCCCAGGGTCTAAGCTGACCCTGCGCGTCACACCTGCCGCCGAGCTGGAGCCTGCCACCCGTCTCATTGGGTGTCCCGATGTTGGAGGCACCTGGTCACACCTTTCTGTTTCTAGTTACTTCCTTCAGAAGTTACATAAAGGTAACTTTTATAATCTGTAACATTTTATTGAGTTTTAGATTTGTTCACAAATGAGCTTTAGTTTTATTTCTAACTGAACATCACACTACCTTCAGCAAGATACTGTCAAGAAGACAAAATCAAACAGTAAATAAAACTGTCGTAGCAACTAGAAAAGGCCAGGGTGTTCAGGTCGGCAGATGTTTATCAGTGCCTGCGGAGACTTAGAAAGAACTGATCTTGATGGGATCTGGCGTGTGGGCCTCAGCAGGTACGGGCCACAGGGCCACCCAGGGAGTCGCTGTCCAGGGCCGGGGGTCACACAGCGGAGCGGGTGTGGGTGCCTAGAGCCACTTCACGTGCAGCGGGAAAATGGGGCTCTTGAGATAACTGGGTTTTCATTTAAAAGTGAAATTCTCTCCTTTTTTCCCAATCTGTGTCCCTCCAAGAAGCTAGCTCGTTTACTGTTCTCAACAGCCTTTCTCAGAGGATGTCTGTGTTGATTTCTAGATAAACTTTCTGGAGACCGGATAAAGCAAGTCATGGAGCACATCTGGAAGCTCCAGGAGTTCTGTAACAGTATGGCGAGACTGGATATAGACGGCTATGAGTATGCATACCTTAAAGCTATAGTTCTCTTTAGCCCCGGTAAGATATGCAGTGGTCACTCGCGGCGGGGCCCCCCGTGCTACTGATAGTTCTGCGCACGCGCATGTTGGCACGCTGTCAGCAGTGTGGAGCCCCACGCTGCGTGCCTGGCTGTTCCCACAGCACGTGTGCTTTGCCAACTGCTAACATGAACAGGACGTTTGTTACAGTTGTTTTTAGTCCCAGTGTTGTAGTAACTGCATGTGTTCAGTAGATGTCATTTGAATCCTAACAAATAGGATCATTTCTATGCCATTGGCCAAATGAGACCACAGCTTACAAAACTGAGTGTGCATTTAGCCTTTTGTATCCGCGGGTTCTGCATCGGGTTCAGCCAGCCGTGAATCAGAAATACTCAAGGGCCACCCCTGGCCGTCCAGTGGCTGAGACGCCAAACTTCCAGCGCAGGGTGGCCAGTTTCAGTCCCTGGTTGGGGAATTAAGTTCCTACATTCTGTGTGGCAAAAGAAAAAAAAAAGGCAAGGAAAAAAATGTTCCAGGAGTTCAAAAGTAATATAGAGGGGATTTAAAAGTGTACGGACAGACGTGTAGGTTACATGCATGTTTAACGTAAAGGACAACAGGTGATCTGTGTGGGGGTCCCAGAGCCAATTCCCCGTAGCTACCAAGGGACAGCTAGGCCCCGCCCACTGCCTTCTGCTGGGTCTTGCTCTCCGCCAAGGTTTAGGGACATTAGCACATACTCCAGCAGACAGACCCTGCCCAGCAGCTGCAGGGCACGCCGAAAGGCCTGGTCACAGCCGGCGAAGAGGCAGCGGGGCTGCGGGCGAGAGGAAGAGTGGCCGCGGGCAGTCTCGCTCACTGCCCCGCGGCCGTTTGAGCCTCCTGAGAGCCCACTGGGTTAAGCTGGACCCAGCGTAACCTCTCCACCCCACACCTCCCAGCCTCCTACTCAGGAACGAGAAAATAGCTGACAGGACGGGAGACAGATGACATGTGTAGAAAGCAGATGGTGACCCGTGATTCCGCATGTATGTGTTTCCTAGAGTAAGTAGGAAGCCCCAGGGTTAGAGCCAACCCCAGTGGGACTGCGGAGGCTGGTGTGACCACTCGGGGCCAGGCCCCGCTGGGAACCTGCAGGTCCCGGCAGAGCAGAGGAGGGACCCGTGTTCTAGCAGCAGTCTCTGACCTAGACCAGCCCCCAGAGCTCAGTCTGTTGCACTTGAGAAGTTTGTCAGCAGTATGATTAAAAATAAGTACTGAGAAGTCTACACATGAGGCTTTCGAAATACAGAGGGACAATTTGCGGTACTTTTCTTCCCTCAGATCATCCAGGTTTGACCAGCACAAGCCAGATTGAAAAATTCCAAGAAAAGGCGCAGATGGAGTTGCAGGACTATGTTCAGAAAACCTACTCGGAAGACACCTACCGGTGAGGCACACGGGCAAGACGGGGGCGAGGCTGGAGCTAGCTGCAGATATCAGTTACGCTGGCCTTCCACTTCTGGCAGCCCGGTAGAGCCTCCGTGTGATCACACTTTAATTCTTGCGTTTTCTCGGTGACGGGGGAGTGCGGAGGATCAGGAAGCCCAGGTCGTCCCAGTGTTGCTGGGTGACTGTGGGCAAGACCTGGGGTTGCTCCTCTAGTTCAAGGGGTTGGGAGTCGTCCTCTCGTTTGGGGCTAACAGTGCGTGAGACATGAGTTCTCACAGAGACCGCCCCCCAGTCCAGAAGAGTCAGCAGCTCTGCCCCTGGCTCCCCACCTACTGAGGAGACAGTGCTAGCTAGAGCGCTTGACAGAAGAGCCCACTGACACAAACCAAATCCGACCCCTACAAAACGCGACTGGGTTGTAGAAAGTAATAATCCACTCCCCGCGTAAATTGATATTTTAAAAATTCGTTTATTCAAGTGCAAGTTTATCACGTTTGGGCCAGAGAGACCTGTGCCCAGCATGGCTGGCAGAGAGCCTGCTCCTGCTTTAGGCACGCTACCATGGCCAGACACAGGTTTTGCCAAAGCAAGATCCATTTTCTGCTAGCATCTTTTTCACTTAATATTCAGCAAGTATGTATATATTCTTTAAGTCGTTTTCCGTGGCTGAGGAGATGCCGCAGCTTCGCCACGATTTCCCTCCTGATGAAAGGGCCTGTGGTACAGGGTCCAGTTCATAGGGGCCCAGCGCCACCCCTCCAGGCGCTGCCGGTGGCCTGGCCCATCCAGGGGAGGCTTCAGATGACGCCCAGAGAGCTGCAGGACAGGGCTGTGGTGCGCCTTCTTAGGGCTCCTTCAGAATGAACATCGTACTGCTTTCCTTTTAATTACAATGCTGAATGAACACTGGAAGTTAGAGCAGCATAGCAACAGTTTCAATTGATAAAATCACTTCAAATCCCAGTACCCAGAGGTCAGCAGTCAGCATCCTGGTGACCCTCTGAGCACTTCATTCACACACACACATCCACACGTTACTCCTGCTGGTGCACATCCTGCTGTTTTATTCAGCTGTGTGTCATGGAATTCTTACCAGCGAGTATAGACTTTGATTCTCCTCCTTAATGTGTGTAGTGATTAGACAGGTTAGTTTAACCTACCTTCCGTTAACAGGTTGCCAGGTTTTTCTTTTTGGTGGGGTTGGGGAGTGTTGTTATAAACAACGAAGGGAACACGTTTGTACATCATCATTGCACTCACGATAAATTCCTACAAGAGCGACTACTGAAATCAGGAAAGCACGAGCGGACACTGGCGGTCTGGTTCGGTCCCGAGGGCTGCAGATGGGCCCTGTCTGGGTGAAGCCTGGAGTGCCGCGACCCTGCCCCTCTAACGACCCCCCTCTTACAGGTTGGCCCGCATTCTCGTCCGCCTGCCGGCACTCAGGCTGATGAGTTCCAGCATAACGGAAGAGCTGTTTTTTACTGGCCTCATTGGCAATGTTTCGATAGACAGCATCATCCCGTACATCCTCAAGATGGAGACAGCGGAGTATAACGGCCAGATCACCGGAGCCAGCCTATAGCGCACAGCCTGCCCCGCCGGGGCCGCCCAGACACAGACAGTAGGGTAGTGGTGGTGTGGTATGTGCAAATACTCCAGTACGTCAGCTGTTCCCACCTGGCTTCTCCATATCTGTTAGTCCCAGACAGTAGCCACTAAAAGACTAGTAGGAATTCTCTCCTGCCATAAGAAATGTTTTAATGCCTTTTGATGAAGCAACAGATTTTTAAACAATCTTTTAACTCAGTTTGTATCCAGAAATTCTCAAAGGGCAAAAAACAGCAAAGTTTTATAATGTCAGAGACTAGTATTAAAACTAAAAGAACCTAAGAGAACGGTATGTGTGTATATATTAAAATGTCCTTGGGATAGCTACTAATGACCAGGGTAATAATACTAGCACTTTCTAAGCACTTCCTATCAATGTATAATGTTAGCAACTCCTTGCCAATGTGCAGGGCAGATGGAAAACTGTGTCTGTCTTTTGCCGAAATGCTAATGGTTTCTATGAAAATGCAGTAGGGTACGGGAGACAATCACTTGCTCAGGGAGCGAGGCGTCCTTCCTGACCGCGCGCACGCGCTGCTGCTGCCGGCCGAGCCCCAGGCGTGAAGGAGGTGGCAGGGCGGGGCCCCACGCGTGCTGGTCTGAACGCGAAGCTTCCTCGGCCTGAGCGGATGCTGACTGGCTTCCCCAGTCTGTGATGGGCCTCCGCAGGCTCCTCTGTGACTGGTTCTCAGAACTGGATTCAACCAATTCCCACGGCAACCAAAAAACAGCGCTGCATCACCTCCGCCCCCACGGCAGATGGAGTGGTCTGCCCAGCAAGTGCAAGGTGGGCCTTCTGAACCCTTGTCGGGACCTCCCGCCGCACGTCTTCGGGGGAGGGTGGGAGGGCTGTTGTCTCCGCAGTACACGCCCCACGCCTGGCCAGGCAGCAGCCGCGGTGGAGCCACGCTGCACGGCTCTCAGCGTCTCCAGGCCCAGCACCACCTCAGGCGGTGGGCCTCTTGATGCTCCTGGTGCGGCACACTGGGGTCCCCCGGGGCTGCGTCCACAGATGACCCCTGGAGTGTTTTAGACGATGGATGAAAAGGCAGGCTGCCTTCTCCTTCAAAACAACCTTTAACCCCAAAGCCATCTTAGTGACCATCGTTTTATTAAAACAGAGCAGTTATTGGGAAGTTTACTAGAGAAAAGTGCTCACAGATGCCCCCGGTTGTCAGCAAGCAGCAGGTTTCTACTGGGAAGCACAGCAAGGCTGCCTCAGGTGTCCGCACTGTGTGTGGCCCAGGTTAAGTACAGCGCGGCCAGGTTTGCAGCTCTGAAACCTTTGGATCAGATGGTCCCTCCTAGGCCCACGGCAGACGAGCAGCAGGGAGGTGTGACGCCGGGGAGGGAAGCTGGGTGCCGGGCCCCTGCATGGGCTCGAGGCAGAACCAGATGGCACCCCATTACTGTCGGGAGCACTTGAGTCATTAGTGGGAATTAAGGGAACAGTGTCTCCAACTTACAGATATTCCTGTTTGTGTATCATTATAGTTTACTGTTCACGCTTTGAAGCAAGTCTTAGAGAAAGTGTAGTACCCATTGTAAAATGATGGAAAGGATTTAATATTGCCAGCTTACCATTTTGGTTTTCTAACTTCAGAGTGACTTAAGTTTCAAAATTAAGCTAGGACACTGGCCAAGAGAGTGAGCAGGGTGGGTCTGTCATTTCTGCTTGGGAGGGGTTTTTGCAGAGGCACCTGAAGTGTTTGTGCACATCTCACGTGGATGGTGAGGCGCACATCTGTCCTGATTCTGGTGTGAGCGCGTCCGAGGGTCCTGTAGCAGCTCCCTGGGAACACGTGTCCTCTTGTGTCAGCTCTTCTAGGTCTGAGCTCTCGGTGATGGTGAGAAGGTCAACACTGGCCTGCTCTCTGGGGCATCATCCTGTCTCTGTGAGGCCTTTACATTCAGGTGGCCTTAGGTATCAGGGCAGCCTAGCCAAGACCTGGGCCAAGGTGCTGTTGAGACAGGCTGGGAGGAGAAGGTGGGAGCGGCGGACAGACAGTGAACGCTGGGATAGGCACATGCCCCTCGCCCACAGGATGCCCTGGGAGAATCGCCGATTCTAACCAGGTCCTGCGCCGGAGTCCCCATGCCGCTGATGGCTGACTCCAGTGGACCATTCTGGGCTCTGAACACTCCCTCTTTGGTGTCCCAGACTGCCTTGGCCTTACTTTGAAGTGGTCTTTTCCTTAAAACTCGGCTCCACGCTATCTGAATTCTCACCGCTCCTAAATCACTTCAAACCTTTTGACAGCAGGCCCATCCCTCTCCTGTCAAATTGATTAAGAGGAGCCCAAAGTCAAAAATTATTTAGAGAGACTGGAAGTAAATACTTAAGCCTCAACTTTCATAGGGCTCTTCACCCGTTAATATTTTGTGAGACTCTGATTCAGGGAAGAGAGCACGCCCTCTGCATCTGAGTGAAGCCAGGATTGGGGTTCTTGGCGGCCCATTCACACCTGCCTTCTGGTGGCCCCGCTGCAGAGCAGAGGGGACGAGGGCACCTGAGGGAGGGCGAGGATGGACGCATGGTGCTGCTTCCTGGGGACGTGGGCTCTGCTCCAGGGGCATCTCAGATAGCGGGGACAGTTACATGTTGAAATGTGTGGAGTTCATTACATGTAACATAACAAGATGACATAGGGAAAGACCGAATTACTCAAGCAGGGATTTTCCAAGGTATTCCTGGAAAGTATTTTTAAGGAAGGGTGTGGTTTGGGGGAGAGGGGCCTACATTATTTATTTCCTACCCTCTGCCAGGAGGCTGTGGTCAGGGCCCTTCTGTTGTCCGGGTTTTTGGATCTGGTCTCTGTGCAGTCACTCTGGGGTGTTGTGTGATCGCCCGTCCGTCAGTATTAAACGTGGATTCTGGTGAGGGTGGTGCTGGCAGAGCCAGATACTCGCTGGGCTCTTGCAGTATCTATGGCTTTATCCTGGCCCTTCGGGGGAACGCCTAGCAGAGCACTCTTGCTTCCACCCTGCCCTCGGCCTGACAGGCAGCCCTTGGCTGGGGACCCAAATTCCAGCGCCTGAGGAGAGATGAGAGCCTAAGAGCATCCTGCCCATTTTCCAGGGGAAGTGGCCTTCCGTGCAGTGGGGCTATAGGTGACATCTCAGCTCCCCTGAGTCTAGGCCAGGGAAGGTGGCATCTTCTGATGTGCACATCCTTACCCTGGAGGCTGCTGCCCTCCAAACCTGGGAAGGCCCAACAAGGCAGGACAGCCACCCACATCCTCCAGGGTCCCACTTCCCTTCTCCACTGATCGGGTGACTCTCTGAAAATGTCTTAACTTTGATGTCAGTTTGCAGAGTCAGCCTCTCCTCACAAGAGAGTGGTCTGAGTCTTTTGTACACAGGGTCCTGGGCTTCCTCACCCGTGCCTCCTACTAGCGGGCACTTCTGTGTGTCCAGCCCTGGGGTCCCTTCACTGGCGTTACGCGTGTACAGATTTATAGGCTTGTATGACTGACTGAATGTACATGTGTTTATACCTTCTCTGTATGTACAGTGTATATAGCATTGTGTACATAGGTGTATATTATGTATACAGACACACAGCCACATAGCCAGACTTCTCTTGCGTCTTACAGAGAATCTATGAGAGAGTGGCTGCAGTCATTGACGTGGGTGTTACCTGGTCCGTCAGCAGGATGGATCTGCTGACACTTTCCTTGGGGTGAGCCTGGCTGGGAACGGCCCTGCCCTCCACCAGGGCCAGGAAGCTGGAAGACATTCGTTTATCCCAATGTCCAAAACGAGGTGGGGATCTTTAACCTAGTTGCTATACGTCTATTTATGGCCTAACTGGGAGGACCTTGGCAGGTAGTGGTATTGGGCTCCCACGTACTCTCAGTCCAAGACCGAGAACAGACTGCGTGGTGGGCCGTGACTCCCAGTGTGGTGGAAACAGCCCACACATGCTCCGGGACTCAGCGGACAGTGAGTCTGCCTATGACCCTCTCTCCACCACAGCTGCAAAACAAGTATTCCTTAAAAGTCAGCATGAATGTTGAGCTAACTCCTATGGCATACAAATTACAGGTCTTTTATTTCTCTACCTGTAGCATGTGAATAAAATTCACTGCCCTTATTCCTTTCTATAAATTATGATTCTGGAATTTTAAAATTTCAGATAAAACTTGCATTCTGGTACAGATATATACCTTAACACTATAGATGCCAAACTGTCCTTGTGCAGGTCTGTTCCGATGAACTCTCCCCGTTAATCGAGCTTTAAGCTGAGACACCGCACTCGGGAGCCAGGGCCCAGCAATAGTTGCTCACGCAGCTTTAGCAGGAGACCTGAATGGTGGGAAGGTTGAAAACTGGCCTGCTAAAAGAAATCACTGGATAAGTACGAAAACTCAGACACCACAGGTTACTTTAAAAAAAAAAAAATTTGAAGTGTTTGAAAATAGCTCGTTGAGACCAGAGTCCTCGGTGCCTTTGTGAGACGGGGGGTGTGCAGTCTTCAGCGTCCTGCGGCTTTGATGTGAGAGCTCCCGCTACTCCAGAGGCCTCGTCCCGCTCCCACGTCCCCACCTGTCGTGACAATCACACTATAGAAGGGGGCTCTCCAGGCGAAATACAAGTGGAAGCTTAGCAGTCTCTAAATGAATCTTCAGAAGTTCTCCTCGGGGCTATTTACCTTAACTAGTCTAGGAATAAACTCTCAGTTTTAAGAGTATTTTAGGGGTGAGGAATGTCTGAGATATGCTAGGAAAAAAGGCTCAGCAATATTTATCAATTGACAGACTGTGATAAAGCTTAACACTTGGATAACATTTGGAAATATATAAAACATGGCTTTTCTTTAGAAAACTATGTCATCAATTATTTAACAACCAGAGCACTCACGGACTCCAATGCTGCTGCCACACACAACTCAAGAGCTCGAGTATTTTTCTACAGTCTCTCTGTTCTCCCAGTTATCTTGTGAACCAGTGTTCAACTAGTTTTATATCTGAAAGCTGCACATTTTTCATAGTACAAACCATAGTTTTTACCTGTAGTTCAGAGCTCTCTGTTAAAATGTACCTGCATTACCAACCCTTTTAAAAGAAGTGTATTAAAGGAAAATTTGCGTGTTACTTTCTTGGGACCGTTTCTGTAGCCTCTGCCCTTCACAATATAGAATATATTGTTTATGCCATCACATTTTAATTCCAGGTTTAAAATCTGTTGAAAGCTGTAGCTTGAAATCAGCTTTGTTTACGTGATGGCATTTAAAAAACAGCATGTTCTTTTTAAACTGAATTTTATATCTAATCAATGTCTTCAGTCTTGAAGAAGAATTTGCATTGTTGTGTTTGTATATAGAGTATTGCAGTGCATGAATTAGCTTTATGCATTTTATTAAATGCTGTTTCAATGTGGCATTATTGTTGTGGCTTAATACTACTACCTAAATGAGGTTTATACTATTAAAAGTGAATTAAAAACTAGTAACGTACATCCTGCTCTTCATTTCTCCTCGTGATGGTAATAACATCAGTAACCCTGAAGCCCAGTAGGTGGCAGAGAGGCACCTGGTTGCCAGAGCCATAGCGCTCTCACCCTTCCGTGCTGGAGGGTCTGCTGGGCTGTAAGTACCTTCAAGGGAAGCACTGGCGAGACCGTCTCCTCTGCATCTTCCAGAAGCCATGCAGACCTTTCTGGAGAAGACAGCCTGTGCGGCCGGATGCACAGACGTACAGAGCCAGGCTTCCTGGAAGGGTCTCTGCTATCCAGGGGGTAAAAAAAAACCCTCGTTGTGTCATCTGATGGCTTGTTTTACAGGTGAGGATGCTGAGGTCCAGTCTGACTCGTGGCAGAAACCACTGGAAGCTTTAAATGGCTTTGCCAAGCAGAAGTCAAAGTGAAACTCAAATGGGTTACTTCAGTAGAACAAGGCCAAAAACCGTCCAGTGAACAGTGCTTATGCAAATGAAAGTATATCCATTATAAGATCCTCATAGCAATCTTCTCTATCATCGCATCCGATTTCTGCAAATTTTAAACCCATCTTTCTGTCCCTATTTAAAGTAGGAAACGAGGAGAGAGCAGCGCCCCGGGCAGTGCGGATGCGGCGACGAAACGGCTGCCGGCGCGGCTGGACATCCTTCCCTAGAGAGGGGCCCGCACCTACCTTGGTTCCGGGTGATCCTCCTACTTAGCAGCCGTATTAGGGCGCCCCCGTGGCCATGGCGGGAAAGGCTGTTTCCGTGAGGCTGTCTCACTGCGTTCTGGAGACTGGAAGGGCACCCACTCTGACAAGCCTAGCCGGCCAGAGGGAAGGCCCTCAGCGGGTGTGGCGTCAGAAGCAGGGCAGGGCCGAGACCCCACCGGGGAGGCGGCAGAACGCGGGACAGGCGCTTCCCTCCAACATTTCAGGGACGCCGCCCCAGTCATCAGCCTGCAGCCATTCAGGAGCCTGGGCATTCCTCCTTCGACCCGCACGCCCACCTCCCTCCCAACCCGCATATTCAGACCATCACCATGAATGCGGATTTGGTACAAAGTCACAGTAAACCATCACCCGAGCATCAGGTGGGAAGAGCGCCAAGCTTGTATTACAGGGAGATCAATCTGCAGCGTTTATGCACAACAGCTCACGGGGCGCGCTCGGGGTCAGCCCAGGTCCCATCTCCTGAGGCCTGAAACCAACACGACCGGAGTGACGGCGACTCGGCGGCCGGTGAGGAAGGAAGTCCCAGCCAGAGCCCGTGGCGTCGCGCCCCCTCCCGGCCGCGCAGGAGGCGCTGCTCCGTGGGGGCCCGGCGGGCAGGGGGTGTCAGTGCACAGGCTCCCCACCGCGGCGGCCGCGGGACCCAGACGCGCGTCTCCAGGCGGCGGCCTGGCCCCTTCCCGCCCTGAAGCCCCGTCCCCGCCGAAGGCCCAGCGGACGGGGTCACAGGGCGCTGCTCAGTGGCGCGGCCTTCACGCACGGCCGTGATGGCGCAGGGTGTTCACTGAGCAGCTTGGCTGCAGACCCCCCCCCCCCCCCGCCACCGCAATGTGCTTCCACACACGTGAGTAAAGGGGACCCTTTTATTGCAAAGTGGCCGTCAGTCTCTCGGGGCACAGAAGCGGGGCTCTCGGGGCCTCAGTCCTGGGCGCCGGCCCTCAGGGCGGCCTGGAATTTGCCGGTCATCTCCCTGGGCAGCGGCACCACGGCCGGGCAAGGCACCTGGCCCTCCACCTCGCAGATGCACTCCCGCAGGCAGTACTTCCGGGGCCCGAAGTGCGCCGGGTGGGAGAGCTGCTCGCGCTCCTGCCGCTCCCTCCGGAGGGTCTCCCTGCGGAGAGCAGAGCGCAGGAGGGGTGGGCGCCGCGGAGCGGGGAGCCCTGCCCTGCACCCCAGTCCCGGGCCGCGGAGGAGGGCGCACAGGAAGGCTGCAGCCGGGACAAAGGGGGCTCGGTGCCCCGCGCGCCGCCTCAGGACAGCTCTTCCCCCGTCCCTCGCTCCACTCTTGGAACAAAAGGGACACGGCACAGCAGGCCTGGGGCTGCTCCCCACTAGGGCCCACCTGAGGCCCAAGGAGGGACACGGTCGCAGCCACCAGGGCAGGGGTCCCAGAAGCTTCCCAGCCCCCTGTGCACCCAGGAGGAAGGGCCTCCGGCCGCCCCCTCGACACCCCTCCCGACCGCCTGTCTCCTCCGTCCACCCGACCTCCGGGCTAGGGACGCCTGCGCCCCTCCAAGTACAGCCCAGCGACTCACTCGCTCTTCCCCAGGATCTTCTTGACGTGCTCCATGATCTCCTTGTTGCTCTTGGTCTCCACGTCCACGAGCACTTGCTCCCCAGAATCTGGAGCAGGAAGGGAAGGAAAGAGGGGAGAGGGCTGAGAGGGCGGCAGGACCCCGCTCAGTCTCCACCGGTGCTGGGCGGCGGGTGTGCGTTCAGTGGAGAATTCTAGCAGTAAAGCAGGCGTTTACATAACCCACAATGCAGCCCTTTTGCATTTCTGTAGTACCAGGTATGTACAAAAGCATCCATTCTGTTTTAAAGGAAACAACGTCCACGTTCATGGATAGAAAGATTCAATATTAAGATGGCAGTCCTAGCCAAACCAGTCTATGGATTCACTCTCCAAATCCTAGCAGATGTTATTGTAGAAACTGAAAACCTTAGCTTTAAATTCACACAAAGGACCCAAAATAGCCAAAACAACTTTGACCAACCCCAAAATAGGAAAACATTTCACTTTCCAGTTTCCGTTTTACTGCAGGCTACAGTAATTGCCAGGTGGTGTAGTGGTAAAGAATTCTCCTGCCAACGCAGGAGATGGGGGTTCGATTCCTAGGTCAGGAATATCCCCTTGAATAGGAAATGGCAACCTGCTCCAGTCTTCTTGCCTGGGAAGTTCCATGGGCAGAGGAAGAGTCGGACATGACTGAGTGTACACACACACACCCCCCATAGGCTACACAATCAAGTCAGCGTGGTATAAGCGCAAGAACAGACTGCAGAAATGGAACCCAACTGAGTCCAGAAATAAACATTACATTTACGGTCAACTTCTTTTCAGCAAAGAGGGCAAGACAGCTCCATGAGAAAGAAGAACATCTGATAAAAGACCTGTTTTCTGCCTAAAGAACTCCTACAAACAATCCAAAGGAAAAATGGGCTAAATACCTGAATAAACAGTTAACAACAAAAATGGATGATAAGCACATGAAAAGATACCCAGTATCATCAATCACTAGAAAAATACAAAATAAAATCAGTGAGATATTAAGTGGCTGATTTTTTAAAAAAACAATACCAAGTGTTAGGATGCAGAGTAACACTCAAAACTTTCGTGAATTACTGGTGAAAATGCAAAAAAATATTACAGCCATGTCAGACAGGGAATGAGGACACATAAAAAAGATTGCAAAGAAGTAAAACTCACTTTGTAGAAGGGATGATTGTGTATGTAGAAAATCTTAAGTAATTTAGCAAATAAAAACTACTAGAAATGTGAATTATCAGGGTTACAAGACACTAGACCCACGTATCAAATCAGCAGCACTTGTATAAGGCTGTTTGATGCTTTAACCAAAGAACCGGAAAATGAAACTGAAAACTACTGTAAACCGACAGAAAACATACTCAATACTATTAAATTGCTATTTAATTAAGTAATTTAAATTACTATTAATTCTCATCAAAATCCCAGCAAGCTTTTCTTCCCCTAGAAACTGGTAAGCAAATTTTACAGTTAATACAGAAATGCAAAGAACCTACAAGGGCCAACTTTAATCTTGAGGGGAAAGAAAGGGTGGAAGGACAAAGTTGGATGCACACTACCTATCTAGACACATATTTTCAATCGACAAAAACCAATACAGTGTGCGTTAGCATGAGGACACACACAGAGCAGTTAGAGAGGATGGCCAGTTCAGAAACTCCAAAAGCCAAAGCAGTCTTAAAGAAAACCAGCTCAAGGAATCACGCTCTCTGACGTGAGACTACAGCAGAAAGCTGCAGTATTCCACACTGCAAGATGTTGGCACAAACACACAAATCAATGGAACACAAAAGCGACACCGGAAATACACCTGCACAAATTACCACCAAGGAGGCAAAATATACAATGGAGAAAAGACACTCCCTTCAGTGAGCGATGCTAAGAAAACTGGAGAGCAACAGGTAAAAAAATTAGAACGTCTTCTAACACTATCTACACAGATAAACTCAATATGCATCAAAGACCAGCTACCACAAAATTCCTAAAAGAAGGTAAACATGAAATCTCAGCAATTATTTTTTTGATCTGTCTCCTAAAACAAAGCAAAAATAAACAAACGGGGAACCTCCTTGGTGGTCCAGGGGTTAAGAATCTGCCTTGCAAGTCAGGGGCCGTGGGTTTGATCCCTGGCTGAGGACCTAAGATCCCTCCCACATGCCGCGGAACAACTAAGCACGTGCACCACAGCTAGAGAGCCCGCGCGCTGCGGCCAAGACCTGATGTAGCAAACACGTATGGGAGAGGGATCGCTACCCCATGGACTGTAGCCCATCAGGCTCCTCCGTCCATGGGATTTTCCAGGCAAGAGAGCTGGAGCGGATTGCCAGTTCCTTCTCCAGGGGATCTTCCCGACCCAGGAATCGAATCCAGGTCTCCTGCATTGCAGGCAGACGCTTTACCTTCTGAGCCACCAGGGAAGCCAAATACATAAATACTTGTTTAAAAACTAAAGACACATGAGTCTGAGCAAGCTCCGGGAGTTGGTGATGGACAAGGAAGCCTGGTGTGCAGCCGTCCGTGGGGTTGCAAAGAGTCGGACACGCCTGAGCAACTGAACTGAACAGATGGGACCCAGTTACACTTAAAAGCTTCGGACACAGCAAACCAGAAAACAAAAAGACAACCTATGATGTGGGGGGAAATAATGGTAAATGATACGATAAGGCGTTAATTAAAATATATAAATGGCTCACACAACTAGGTATCAAAAATAAAAGCTGAAAAAAAAGGGGCAGAAGAACTGACATCTTTCCCAAAGGAAATGCAAATGACCAACAGGCATAGAGAAAGATTCTAAGATAATCTCCAGAGAAACGCAAATCAGAATGACGATTAAGCTATCACCTCCCATTTGTAAGAATGGCTATCATCAGAGACCCCACGCACAAGGGCTGGCAAGGGTGGGAGGAAACGGCACCGCTGCACCACGCTGTGGTTTAGTCCCTGAACTGTCTGACTCTTGAGACCCCATGGACTACAGCCCGCCAGGCCCCTCTGTCCACATGTTGACTGTAAACTGGTGCAGCTACTGTGGAAAACGGCACAGAAGTTTCTCAAAAAACCAAACACAGAACTACCACATAACCCAGCAAGTCCACTCTTGGGTATACATCTGAAAAAACAACACTTATTTTAGAAAGATACATGCACCCCAATATTTGGAGCAGCATTATTTAATACAACTGTCAAGATGTGGAAGCATAAATCAACAGATGAAGGGGGCCAGCTGCGCTGTGCGTGCACACACACACAGTGGGATATTACTTAGCCACAGAAATTTTTTTCTGCGATTTGCAGCAACATGGATGGGAGAGACAGCTCTACATCTGGTGATGGATCACCAGCTGGTCAAATACAGAAATCAGACTGATTCTATTCTTTGCAGCCAAAGATGGAGAAGCTCTATACAGTCAGCAAAAAGAAGAGCAGGAGCTGACTGTGGCTCGAATCATGAACTCCTTATTGCAAAATTCAGACTCAAAGTGAAGATAGCAGGGAAAAGCCACTAGACCATTTGGGTATAACCTAAGCCCTTATGGTTTCCCTTATGATTCTAGACTGGAGGTGACGAACAGATTCAAGGGATTAGATCTTGTAGGACTATGAATGGAGGCTCGTAACACTGTACAAGGAGGTAGTGATCAAACACATCCCCAAGAAAAAGAAATGCAAGAAGGCAAAGCAGTTGTCTGAGACCTTACAAATAGCTGAGAAAAGAGAAGCAAAAGGCAAAGGAGATAGGGAACGACATACCCAACTGAATGCAGAGTTCAAAAAAAATACCAAGGGGAGATAAGAAAGCCTTTTTAAGTGAAAATGCGAAGAAATAGACAAAAACAGTAGAAAGGAAAAGATGAGATCTCCAAGAAAATTGAAGATAGCAAGGCAACGTTTCATGCAAAGATGGGCACGATAAAGGAGAGAAACTGTAAAGACCTAACAGAGCAGAAGAGATAAAGAAGAGGCGGCAGGAATACAGAGAACTGAACAAAACAGGTCTTAATGACCCAGATAAGCACGACGGCGTGATCACTCACCTAGAGCCAGACACCCTGGACTGTGGAGTCCAGTGGGCCTTAGGAAGCGTCACACAAAGCTAGTGGAGGCGATGGGATTCTAACCAAGCTATTTAAGACGACGATGCTGTGAAAGTGCTGCATTAGTGTGCCAACAAATCTGTGAGACTCAGCAGTGGCCACACGACTGGAAGATCCCAGTCTCCATTCCAATCCCAAAGAAGGATAAAGCTAAAGAATGTTCAACTACTGTACAATCGTGCTCATTTCACACGCTAGCAAGGCAATGCTCAAAATCATTCCAGCTAGGGTTCAACAGTATGTGAACCAAGAACTTCAAGCTGTGAACCAAGATGTACAAGCTAGATTTAGAAAAGGAAGAGGAAGCAGAGACCAAATACCCGACATAGGTTGCATCATAGAGAAAGCAAGAGAATTAAAAAAACAAACAAACCATCTACTTCTGCTTCGTTGACTATGCTAAAGCCTTTGACTGTGTGGATCACAACAAACTGTGGAAAATTCTGAAAGAGATGGGAATACCAGACCACCTTACCTGCCTCCTGAGAAACCTGTATGCAGGATAAGAAGCCAACAGTTAGAACTGGACATGGAATGGACCGGTTCAAAACTGGGAAAGGAGTACGTCTAGGCTGTATATTGTCACCCTTTCTTATTTAACTTATATGAAGAGTATATCATGTGAAATCCTGGGCTAGATCAATCACAAGCTGGAATTAAGATTTGTTCATTAAGCCAGGAGAAATAATGGTATGCAGATGACACCACCCTAATGGCAGAAAGCAAAGAGGAACTAAAGAGCCTCTTGATAAAGGTGAAAGAGGAGTGAAAAAGCTGGCTTAAAACTCAACATTCAGAAAACTAACATCACGGCATCTAGTCTCATCACTTCATGGCAAACAGATGGGGAAACAATAGAAAGTGACAGACTTTATTTTCTTGGCTCCAAAATCAAGGTGTGGACGGTGACTGCAGCCCTGGAATTAAAAGACGCTTGCTCCTTGGAAGGGAGGCTATGACACACCTAGACAGCATATTAAAAAGCAGAGACATCACTTTGCCAAGAAAGGTCCACATAGTCAGAGCTATGGTTTTTCCAGCAGTCATGTACGGACGTGAGAGCTGGACCATAAAGAAGACCGAGCACCGAGGAACGGATTCTTTGGAACTGAGGTGTTGGAGAAGACTCTTGAGACTCCCTTCGACTGCAAGGAGATCCAACCAGTCCATCCTAAAGGAGATCAGTCCTGAATATTCATTGGAAGGCCTGATGCTGAAGTTAAAGCTCCAATACTTTGGCCACCTGATGCAAAGAACTGACTCATAGAAAAAGACCCTGATGCTGGGGAAGATTGAGAGCAAGAGGAAAAGGGGATGACAGACGATGAGATGGTTAGATGGCATCACTGACTCAACAGACATAAGCCTGAGCAAACTCTGGGAGACAGTGAAGGCCAGGGAAGTCTGCCATGCTGCAGTCCACGGGGTCCCAAAACACTGGACACGACTTAGCGAATGAACAACAACAATGGAAGTGAAATAAGTCAGACAAAGACAAATACTGTGCACTCTCACTCGCTTGTGGCATCTAAAAAGTACAACAGACTGGTAAGTACAACAAAAAAGACTCACAGACACAGAGAACAGACAGACTCACAGACACAGAGAACAGAGCAGTGGTTAGCAGAAGGGAGCAGGACGGACAGAGGGGCGGCAAGGGGCAGGGTGCGTGAGATGCAAAGCATTGCACGAAAATAACCTACAAAGATGCACACCAGGGGCACACAGCCAGTGTTTCACCATTATAAACTGCATAGAACCTTCACAACTGTGACTGTTCTGCACACCTGTGACTTACACTACTGTACATCAACTATACTTCAGGTTTATTTGGTTTTGGCCTTGTGTCTGCAAGATCTTAGTTCCCCAAACAGGGACTGAACCTAGGCCTTTGGCAGGGACAGCGTGGAGTCCTAACCGCTGGACAGTCAGGAGCGCCCATGTAACCATCTTAAAGTGCAATCTGGCGGGTGTTGGTGCTCCCACTATCGTGCAGCATCACCGCTACTGAGGCTCCAGCACTTTCCTGTGACCCCAAACAGACCCCTTGTACCCGTGAAGCTGTCCCTTCCTCCTCCCCACAGCACCCCAGCCCCAGACAACCACCTCCTGTCCCGTGGTTTCGCTTGTGTGCCTCACACAGCTGGAGGCACACACGCCTTCCACACCTGCCTTCTTTCTGTTGGCGTGTTTACAAGATTCACCCATATTGAAGCCTATGTCGGTACTTCAGTCCTTTTCATGACCGAATAATAGCCCACTGAATGAATATATGCATTTTGTTTATCCATTCACGGTCAATTTTTTTTTTTTGACAGAGACGTCAAAGAAATTTCACAAGAGAAGTGACTACCTTTCAACAAAAGAGCTGAATATCCCAAATCTAAAAAAATCAAAAATAAACGTCAATCCTTATCTCACTTAACACACAAATAACTAGATCACAGAAGTGAATGTAAAATCAGAGGCTTTCCCCATCTTAAAGGAGACAAATCTTTATGCCTTTGAGGAAGAGAGATTTCTTGGCTAGGACACAGAAAGTACTAGAAAAAAGAAAACAGCTGAGAAGCTGAAATTCATCAAAATGAAAACTTCTGCTCTTCAAAAGGCACCATTAAGAAAATGTAAAGCCCGCCACAGACAGGAAATATTCACAATACATCATCTGACAAAGGAAGTGAATGCAGAATATGCCAGCAACTCAACCAGAAAAGAGCCTCACCTTTTCAAATTTTCAAACAGACACAAGATCCAAGTAGACTCTTCAGAAAAGAAAGAAATGAATGGCCAATGCACGCATGGAAAGACAGGGAAATGCAGACCAAGACGTCCAGGAGACACACCACCGCGGGGCTGGCTGACCCTGAAGACACTCGCGTGGCGAGAGGAGGGGCTCCCACAGAGCCTGTGAATGACGCCTGATAGGGCCAGGGCGCCTCTGCAGAGGCCTAACTCAAGGACCCAGATATCAGGAGAGTCTCCCGGGCAAGCTGGCGCCTCCACTTTCCACAGTCCTTAGAGCTGGAGAGACTCCCACGCGGTGGTCAGAGGCACGTGGGACAGGGAGGCAGCCGGCCGCCAAGGCAGCGCCCGAGGACAGAGGGAGGCCCGGAGCCGAGGGCGGCGCGGCCTCAACAAGCTGGACACGGCCCGGGAACGCTTCCGCCCAGGGCCTCCAGGAGCAGAGGCTCTGCTGGCAGCCTGAGTGTGCGCCCTGCTGGGTCCGAGAGTACAGATCTCTCAGGTGAGGACTCTGTGTGGCTTTAAGGCCCCAAGCCCCCGGTGACAGGAAATGCAGACGAGCAATGGGAGCGGCCGGGCTGAGGCTGGGGGCCAGCAGGACCCTCACCCTGCGCACTGCAGGCGGAACGGCAGGGTCACCTTGGAGGCCTATCTGGCGGCTTCTAAGGACGCTGTGCACCTACTCTGTGGACAAGCCCAGCCTGAGCCTGTGCCCAGGAGCACTGAGCACCTAGGTCCACAGAGGAGGCTGCTCGCAGCCCCCTAGAGCAATGACACCCCCCACCCGGCAGCAGAGCCAAGCCCAGCGCCCGTGGCCTTGGTCCAGGACCTGCTGCTTCTGCAGAGCTGCCTGCTGGCCAGCCCCCCGGTTCCCAGCGCTGCACCTCCATCTGGGGCAACTCCTATCCAGGCCTCCTTCCGGGGACGTCAGCCCTGCCGTACCATCTGAAGACTTTCCCTGCCTGCTGCCCTGCCCTGCCCTCCATAAATCTGACACCTGTAACTCTGTCTGGGTATCTGTCAAACACCCAAATGTTCATCACACTGATCAGTAGTAAAAATGAGTGCGCTACGGATACGCACAACGTGGGTGACTCTCAACACCACAAGTGAAAACCAGACACAGAGGAGTATATACTGTGAGACTCTAGATTAAGTCCTGAAAGAAACAAAACGAGCTAGTCTTGGGCGCCCCTGGTGGTGCAGAGGAGGAGAATCCGCCTGCCACTGCCGGGGACCCAGTTCAATGCCTGGTCTGGGAAAAGCGCACACCTTACTCAGAGCAACTAGCTGCCCAGGCCCCGCGACAAAAAGTGCCCGCTCACCTCAACTCGAGAAAAGCCCATGCAAAGCGGTGAAGCCTCAGCGCAGCCAGAAATGAATAAACAAATAATTCATCTATGGCGAAAGAACTGCTGACAGCAGGAAGTCCCTGGTGGTCGGTACTTAGGATTCAGTGCTTTCCCTGCTGAGGGCCAGGGTTCGACCCCTGGCTGGGGAACTAAACCCCACAGGCCATGCAGTTCAGCCACATACACACACCCAAAAGGAAGAGCTGCTCACAGTGGGTGCCTCTGCTGGGAGTGGGAGCTGACTGGGAGGACTGTGGGCCCTGGGGGAAGTCCTGGGGGGCTTCCTGGAGCATGGGAGATGTCCTGTCTTCACTGGGGATGGTGACACGGGCCCTTCACGTCCATCAGAGCTCATCCCTCTGTGCACAAGAGACCTGTGCATTATGGGTAAATTATCCCGCAATAAAGTTAGCTTTTTAAAACAACAACACAAATACAAACATAGAATTGCCAAACTACCACCATGCTCCTCAGTTCTGCCTTGCTCTGGTTTTCTTTTTTCCCACTGCACTCATCTTCTAACAAACCATGTTACTGAGTTTCCAGTTTATTCTATCTCCTCCTGCTGGAATATCATCTCTACACGACTAGATATCATTGTCCTTATGGCTCCCTGATACCCCAAGCACCCAGAAGAGTCCCTGTTGAACCTGATACATATTTGTCGAATGAATGAAAGACCATCATCGATTTGTTTCCTGATGCATTTCCCAATCCACACTTCACCTGATTCTCATAACCGCGTAAGGCAGATATTTCGCCTTCCCCTAGAAATACGGAACTAGGAACAATGCTTGATCAGAATGACTGAGGAGAGAGCCAGGCTAAAACACTGGATCTGACTTCCAGGGACTGAGCCCAGTTGAAAGGAATCTTCACAATTTGTGCCTCAAGAGGACAGGAGAGCATCGCGAAAGTGTGTATGATCCAGAAAGGGGACACACACAGTTCAAGAGGACACGGCCAGTGCTGAGGGACACACCCTGGGAGACCCATCTAAGGTGCAGGGAGGCTTCCTGGGGGAGCTGGTACCCAAGCTGACTCTCAAAGGATTCATTTTCTAATCTAGCCAAGAAGAGTAGGGGATTTCCCGCAGAGGGCCTGACATGAGCAAAGGCACCGAAGCACAGTGCGGCAGGGGGTCCGCAGAGACGGGCCGCTGTGCGGGCCTGGAGGAGACGTGGGGCGACAGCAGCGAGTCTGGCGGGGGTTGGGGCTGCGGGCAGAGAGATCTTGGTGGCCACCGGGCACCAGGTGCAGAAGCCAAGGTGACAGGACCAACAGGTTTACAGCGCTGCCCTCTCAGGGCCCAGTGACGGCCGCGTGCTCACTGTGGAGCCCTAAGCCATGGCCCCAGAAGTGGAGCCCAGCACCAAGATCACCTCCGGAATGACTGTGCCCCACGGTCACCGTCCCCAAAGCGCCCCCGGTCAGCACCGAGCAGGCTTCCTGACCCCAGGTTAGGCGAAAGTGCCCACTCCAGTGCTCACCCTCTAGGGCCCTAACCAAGCACCTAACGCCACCCTTCCAGCAGGAATTTTGTCTTTAGGTGATAAAAACGCTACTGACCCCCGAAAGCGTGGGCCCTCCCTGGCCTGTCAGGTGCTGGCCCGCTGTGTTTGCCCTTTGCTCTTAATAAACTCACTCCTTTCTGAAATGCTCTGTGTCTGGAAATTCTTTTCCAACCCGCGCCAGACAGCCGGGACACTCACCCAGGTAGAACCGCAGGAAAGGGGTCGGCGTCATGTTCTTAAACAGCATGATCTGCACCCAGGGGTTCTTGTACTGGATCTGAGGTATGTTGAAAAACACGAATTTCCTGCAACACAAGAAATTAAACCCATGAGAGTTTCTAACCTAAAACTTTATGTACCTGTGTATTCTTCTAAAGAGAAATCCAGAATTCTCATCAGATTCTGAGAGGACTCAGCCCCCCAAAAAGGTGGAGTGAGGAAAAGCAGGTCTCAGGAGTCTATTAACATGCTGTCTGAATGTAGGTATTGGGACCCCTGATTTGTCATTTAAGGAAAAGAAATCTATATCCTTACCTCACATTGCACATTAACCTAAAACTCACCAAAGCAGAAGTACAAATACAAAAATGAAATGTCCTTGGTCTCGCTTGCTGGGACAGCTACACAGTGTGCTCGTCTGAAGCTGTGTGTCTCCAGGTGAGCCCTTTATGTTTTTAGCATCGTCATGAAAGTTGCTCAGTCGTGTCCGACTCTTTGTGAACCCACGGACTATACAGTCTGTGGCATTCTCCAGGCCAGAATACTGGAGGGGGTAGCCTTTCCCTTCTCCAGGGGATCTTCCCAACCCAGGGATCGAACCCAGGTCTCCCCCATTGCAGGAGGATTCTTTACCAGTTAAGCCACAAAGGAACCCCAAGAATGCTGGAGTGGGTGGCCTATCCCTTCTCCAGTGGATCTGCCCGACCCAGGAATCGAACCACAGTCTCCTGCACTGCAGGTGGATTCTTTACCAACTGAGCTATCAAGGAAGTCCTTATGTTTTTATACCAATATTTAAAAATAAAAGGAACCATAAGAACAATCATGGGGAATACTCTTACAATCTAGGAGTGGATAAATCATTGAACTCAGAAGGTTTAAAACACAGACCACTTTGATTAATTAAAACCTTTGCAGGATTTCCCTGGTGGTCTGCCATCGCAGCCTTTGTGTGGTGAAGGAGCTTGCGTAACCCAAGCTATGCCATTCAGGGCCACCCAAGACCGACGGGTCACAGTGAAGAGTTCTGACAAAACACGGTCCACTGGAGGAAGGAACGGTAAACCACTCCAGCATTCTTGTCGGGAGAAGCCTATGCACAGTATGAAGAAGCAAAAACCGTACCACCAGAAGATGAGCCCCCAGATGGGCAGGTGTCCACCACGCTCCTGGAGAAGAGTGAAGGACAGTTACCGATAGCTCCAGGAGGAAGGAAGCCTCTGGGCCAAAGTGGAAACGATGCTCAGTTGCGGACGTGCCTGGCGATGAAAGTAAAGTCTGATGCTGTAGAGAACATCGTTGCGTAGGAACCGGGAAAGTCAGGTCCACGAATCAAGATAAATTGGAAGTGGTCAGACAGGAGGTGTTAAGAGTGAACATCAACATCTTAGGTTATCAGTGAACTAAAATGGACAGCAATGGGTGATTTAATTCAGATGACCATTCTATCTACTACAGTGGGAAAGGATCCCTTAAGAAGAAAGCAGTAGCTCTCACAGTCAATAAGAGTCTGAAATGCAGTGCTTGGGTGCAATCTCAAAAAGGATAGAATGATCTCAGTTTGTTTTCAAAGCAAACCATTCAACATCACAGCAATCCAAGTCTCTTCCCCAACCACTGATGCCAAAGAAGCCGAAGTTGACCTGTTCTATAAAGACCTACAAGACCTTCTAGAACTGACACCACAAAGAGATGCCCTTTTCATCATAGGGGATTGGAATGTAGAACTAGGAAGTCAAGAGATACCTGGCTGCTGCTGCTGCTAAGTCGCTTCAGTCATGTCCGACTCTGTGCAACCCCACAGACGGCAGCCCATCAGGCTCCCCCGTCCCTGGGATTCTCCAGGCAAGAACACTGGAGCGGGTTGCCATTTCCTTCTCCAATGCATGAAAATGAAAAGCGAAAGTGAAGTCACTCAGTCATGTCCTACTCTTAGTGACCCCATGGACTGCAGCCTACCAGGCTCCTGCGTCCATGGGATTTTCCAGGCAAGAGTACTGGAGTGGGGTGCCATCGCCTTCTCCGAGAGATACCTGGAGTACCAGGCAAATTTGGCCTCAGAGTACAGAGTGAAGCAGGGTGAAGACTAAAAGTTCTGTCACGAGAACACACTGGTCATAGTAAACATTCTTTTCCAATAACACAAGAGACGACTCTGCACATGGACCTCACCAAGTAGTCACAGAAATCAGATTGATTATATTCTTTGCAGCCAAAGATGGAGAAGCTCTATACAGTCAGCAAAAACAAGACCAGGAGCTGACTGTGGCTCAGATCATGAACTCCTTATTGCCAAATTCAGGCTTAAACTGAAGACAGTGGGAGAAACCACTAGACCATTCAGGTATGACCGAAATCAAATCCTCTGTGATTATATGGTGAAGGTGATGAATAGATTCAAGCAATTAGATCTGGTAGACAGAGTGCCTAAAACTATGGATGGAGGTTTGTAACACTGTACAGGAGGCACTGACCAAACCCATCCCAAAGAAAAAGAAATGCAAGAAAGCAAAGTGGTTGTCGAGGAGGCTTTACCAAGAGATGAGGGAAGGAGAGAGGAGAAAGGGAAAGACACACCCAGCTGAATGCAGAGCCCAGAGGACAGCGAGGAGAGGGGAGAAGCGAGCGAAGTCGCTCAGTCGTGTCCGACTCTGCGACCCCATGGACTGCAGCCTGCCAGGCTCCTCCGTCCATGGGATTCTCCAGGCAAGAGTGCTGCGGTGGATTGCCATTGCCTTCTCTAGGGGATCTTCCCGACCCAGGAATCAAACCCGGGTCTCCCGCATTGCAGGCAGACGCTTTACCAGGGAAGCTTAGGTAGAGATAAGAAGGCCTCCTTCCAAGAACAGAAGATAACAACAGAATGGGAAAGACTATAGATCTCTTCAAGAATACTGGAGATATTAAGGGAACACTTCATGCAAGGATGGGCACAATAGAGGACAAAAATGGTAAAGACCTAACAGAGCCAGAAGAGATTAAGAAGAGGTGGCAAGAATACACAGAACTATACAAAAAAAGTCTTAATGACCCAGATAACCACTATGGTATGATCACGCACCTAGAACCAGACATCCTGGAATTTGAAGTAAAGTGGGCCTTAGGAAGCATTACCACAAACAAAGCCAGTGGAGCCAGCTGAGCTATTACAAATCCTGAAAGATGCTGCTGCTAAAGTGCTGCAGTCAATATGTCAGCAAATTTGGAAAACTCACAAATGGCCATAGGATGGGAAAAGGTCAGTTTTCATTCCAATCCCAAAGAAGGACAATGCAAAAGAATGTTCAAATTACCATACAATCACACTCATTTCACACACTACCGAGAAGGAAATGGCAACCCACTCCAGTATTCTTGCCTGGAGAATCCCATGGACAGAGGAGCCTGGCGGGCTACAGTCCACGGGGTCGCAAAGAGTCAGACACGACTGAGCAACTTCATACACACACAAGGTAATGGCTCAAAATCCTTCAAGCAAGGCTTCAGCAGTACATGAACAGAGAAATTCCAGATGTATAAGCTGGGTTGAGAAAAGGCAGAGGAACCAAAGATTAAATTGCCAACATCCGCCGGATCACAGAAAAAGGAAGGGAATTTTGAAAAACCATCTATTTCTACTTCACTGACTACATTACAGCCTTTAACTGCGTGTATCACAACTGTGGGAAACTCTTAAAAAGAAATGGGAATACCAGACCTCCTTAACTGTCTGAGAAACCTGTATGCAGGTCAAGCAACAGTTAGAATCAGATATTGAACAACTGACTGGTTTCAAATTGGCAAAGGAGTATGACGAGGCTATATGCTCTCATCCTGCTTATTTAACTTACACACAGAGCATATCATGCGAAATGCCAGGCTGGCTGAATCACTAGCTGGAATCAAGATTGTGGGGAGAAACACCAACAACCGGGAAGAGGAATTAAAGAGCCTCTTGCTGAGGGTGAGAGAGAGTTAAAAAGCTGGCTTAAAACTCAACATTCAAAAAACTAAGATTATGGCATCTCGTCACATCACTCCATAGCAAATAGAAGGGGAAAAAGTGGAAGCAATGACAGGTTTTATTTTCGGGCTCCAAAACCACTGCAGATGGTGACTGCCGCCATGAAATTAAAAGACACCTTGGAAGGAAAGCTCTGACAAACCTAGACAGTGTACTGAAAAGCAGAGGTATCACTTTGTTAACAAAGGTTTATATAGTCAAAACTACGGTTCTTCCAGGAATCCTGTACAAATGTGAGAGCTGGACCATAAAGAAGGCTGAGTGCCAAGAAATTGATGCTTTTGCATTGTGGTGCTGGAGGAGACACTCGAGTGTCCCTTGGACAGCAAGATCAAACCAGTCAATCCTAAAAGAAATCAGCCCTGAATACTGACCGGAAAGACTGAGGCTGAAGCTCCAACTCTTTGGCCACCTGATACAAAGAGCTGACTCACTGGAAAAGACCCTGATGCTGGGAAAGATCGAGGGCAGGAGAAGGGGAGGGCAGAGGGTGAGACGGTTGGACAGCATCACCGACTCAATGGGCAGGGAGAGGAGCAGACTCCAGGAGACAGTGGAGGACGGGGAGCCTGCAATGCTGCAGGTCATGGGGTCACGAAGAGCCAGACACGACTTAGCAACTGAACAGCAACTGGTGGCAGGGGTTGGGAGTCCGCGCGCCAAGGCAGGGGGTATGGGTTCAATGCCTGGTTGAGGAACTAAGAGCCCACATGCCATGGGGCACTGAAGCCCAGGTGCCCCAGTTAGGTCGCCTGGGAGCTGCCACTACTGAAGCCTTCATGCTCTAGAGCCCACGTTCTGTGATGAGAGAAGGCGCTGCCTGCTGCAACGGGGGAGCTGGCTTGTAGCAATGAAGAGTAGTGTGCCACAGTGACGGCTCAGGGCACCACCGATAAACAGATAAAGACAACCCCTGCAAGGCAAAACTGACCACAAACAAAACCAACCTCTGCCAAGCACAAAACCCAAAACAAAAGGTTAATTCCCTTATAGAGAATTCTGCACACCAGTAACAAGATCTATAATCCAGTACTAGAGGCAAAGGCCACAAACAGGCAGAAACCCACATGGTCTATCAGAGGAAGGATCCTCAGTGTCTTCCCCACAATTATACATTAAAATCATCCTTTATCATCTCTTAGATTGCTTAAAAGGTGAAAGTGTTAATCGCTCAGTCATGTCAGACTCTTTGCAACCCCATGGATTACAGCACTCCAGGCTCTTCTGTCCATGGAATTCTCCAGGCAAAAGTACTGGAGTGGGTAGCCGTTCCCTTCCCGTGATTGTAAGGCTGGACCCCGGGGCCATGACGGGCCGCCCCTCCTCTCTCCCGCTGGCGAGAAGGTCCCTAACGGAAGGGTCCTCCCAGATCCCAGAGACCAATGACAGCACACTTCGCCGGCTAAAGCTGCCCCACCCTAGCCACATAGAAAGACCTGTCAGCCCGCGACGCCTCGGCCTGGCGACCTATCCGAACCCCCGTCCATCTAGCCTGACCATCCCTCACAACGAACGTATAAAAGCCACCCCCAACACAGTCCAGGCGTGGACTTCCTTGACCTGCCTCGTTCGGGTCCAGGAACCCTGCCAGGGAGCGCTTCCCCATTAAAAGCCTGCTAGACACTCTTTTTGGTGTCCTGGTCGTCTTTAACTACGTTATAAGCAATTAATTTATAGAAGTGAGGGGAGCTTCCCTGGTGCTTCAGACAGTAAAGAATCTTCCTGCAATGCAGGAGACCAGGGTTTGATTCCTGGGTTGGAAGGACCCCTTGAAGAAATGAATGGCGACCCACTCGAGTATTCTTCCCTGGAGAATTCCATGAAGAGGAGCCTGGTGGGCTACAGTCCATGAGGTCGCAAAGAGCAACTTTGCTCCCGCCATGACTGAGCAACTAACATTCTCACACTTACAGAAGTGAGGAAACCTTTCCTTATGTAGATTCATTGGTTTGACTTCCTCGGGGGTCATTTTGGAACTAGCACAGATCTTAACTCAATGATTTCACCTCTGCCTTTAGGTATTTTCACACTTGAATGCAAAGACACCAGTGACCTTTACTGCAGTATCATTTTTTACTGCAAAGGAACAGAAACAGCTTAAATGCCAGACTGACTACATAAATTATGACACAACTGTACACCTGGACCCCTGTCTACCTGCTCTCCATCCTGAGTGGCTAACAGATACGTGCTAACAGGGAGTGGGCTTTCCTCCCCTATGGCTTCGTGTTGGATTTAGCCCATAGCGAGCATTGTCACGATCTTAGTTTTCTGAATGTTGAGCTTTAATTAAGCCAACTTTTCACTCTCCTCTTTCATCAAGAGGCTCTTTAGTTCTTCCATAAGAGTGGTGTCATCTGCATATGTGAGGTTATTGATATTTCTCCCGGCAATCTTGATTCCAGCTTGTGCTTCCTCCAGCCCAGCGTTTCTCATAATGTACTCTGCATATAAGTTAAATAAGCAGGGTGACAATATACAGCCTTGATGTACTCCTTTTCCTATTTGGAACCAGTCTGTTGTTCCATGTCCTGTTCTAACTGTTGCTTCCTGACCTGCATACAGGTTTCTCAAGAGGCAGGTCACGTGGTCTGGTATTCCCATCTCTTTCAGAATCTTCCACAGTTTATTGTGATCCACACAGTCAAAGGCTTTGGCATAGTCAATAAAGCAAAAATAGATGTTACTCTGGAACTCTCTTGCTTTTTCCATGATCCAGCAGATACTGGCAATTTGATCTCTGGTTCCTCTACCTTTTCTAAAACCAGCTTGAACATCTGGAAGTTCATGGTTCACATATTGCTGAAGCCTGGCTTGGAGAATTTTGAGCATTACTTTACTAGCGTGTGAGATGAGTGCAATTGAGTGGTAGTTTCAGCATTCTTTGGGATTGGAATGAAAACTCACCTTTTCCAGCTCAACATTCAGAAAACTAAGATCATGGCATCTGGTCCCATCACTTCATGGGAAATAGATGGGGAAACAGTGGAAACACTGTCAGACTTTATTTTGGGGGGCTCCAAAATCACTGCAGATGGTGACTGCAGCCAGGAAATTAAAAGATGCTTACTCCTCGGAAGGAAAGTTATGACCAACCTAGATAGCATATTCAAAAGCAGACACATTGCTTTGCCAACTAAGGTCCATCTACTCAAGGTTATAGTTTTTCCAGTGGTCACGTATGGATGTGAGAGTTGGACTATGAAGAAAGCTGAGTGCCGAAGAATTAATGCTTTTGAACTGTGGGGTTGAAGACTCTTGAGAGTCCCTTGGACTGCAAGAAGATCCAACCAGTCCATCCTAAAGGAGATCAGTCCTGGGATTTCTTTGGAAGGACTGATGCTGAAGCTGAAACTCCAGTACTTTGGCCACCTCATGCAAAGAGTTGACTCATTGGAAAAGACCCTGATGCTGGGAGGGACTGGGGGGCAGGAGAAGGGGACGACAGAGGATGAGATGGCTGGATGGCATCACCGACTCAATGGACGTGAGTCTGAGTGAACTCCAGGAGTTGGTGATGGACAGGGAGGCCTGGCGTGCTGCGATTCATGGGGTCGCAGAGTCGGACACGACTGAGCGACTGAACTGAACTGAGCATTGTCAAAAAAACAGAAAGACAGGGAGAGTCAAGGCAGTAATTTCTCTGGCTCGACCCCAGGCTCAGTCCCAGCTCCACAAGCTCCTGTCAGGCAGCCCTCTTCATCCCCAGGGCCCAACAACCATTCTCCTCGCTTCTGCAGCCACGACCCGGGGTCTTACACTGTTCCGGAGACCTATGGCCCTTTGCTGCAGTCCTGCAAAGCCTGCACCTGGACGGACCTCTTGGGGAGCTACAAAATACAAAGAAACTATCTGGAACTAAAAATAACTCAGTGTGCATGCGCCGTTGGGGCAAGTTCTGGACCAAAAGATACAAAATATACAAACCCCAACTGCCACTTCTGAAGAGCCGGGAGCAACAACTGGGCGTCGGGAGCAAAATTAGGGTACTGCGCATGCCCCGCTGCGCTCGGCGCAACAAAGGTGGGTGGAGCACCGAAGCCCCGCCTCGAGCCCGCCCCTGGACACACCCCTACCGTCACGGCACATAAGGAACCGGCCTGAGCCTGCTCCCCCTGTAGCCGGTGCAAGAACTCCAGTGAGGCGTCACCAGAGTTTCCTGTCTGTCCGCTTCCATTGATCGGGGAAGGCCAAGAACCCGGCCAGCTGATGGCACCCAACCTGGGGCAGACCCCTTCCGGAGCGAGGACCTGGGCACGTCCGAGACTACGGAGTGCCACTTTACCGTGGCTGAGGAATGCCTACCTGAACCTCGTGTTCCACCATCACCGCATGCTGTAAGTCTGCCTTTCTGGCCCCTGGTTGGGGCAGTGCTTTCCCTCTGCTGAAAGCTCTGCCCTCTCCTTCCGCGAGAGCTCTGTGAGTGTAGAGATCACAGTGGCTGGACCTTCTGCGGTCCTGGCACTCTCCTCGTTTCCCTGCGGTCTTGTTCTCATCAGGCTTTTCTGTCCCTCCTCCCTGTACCTCCCCTTCAGTCCTTTTAACTGTACTCCTGTTCCTCTTGGGTCTTTAAGGTTGTCACTGGGGTCTTCCGTACTTTTGTCTGTCTGGTTGCTCCTGCAAGTCTCTGCCAAAACCGTGGGCAGGGTGGAACATTTAAATTTTGAAATACAAATGCAGCCCACATTGCGTGAGACTCCAGCCTTGGGGTACTTGGAGGAATTTTAAAGGACAAAGAGACTAGAGGGGCTTGCTCTTAACCTCCTCAGCTTTTGCAGCCTCACTATCTGCAAGCTCCCAGAGCCCAGGCAGCTGTCCTCTGCTTTTGCAAAGTAACTGTTTCGCCTGAACTCAGGAACAGCCCGTTTCATCTGTAGTGCCCCAGACGGAAGGTGGGGCTGGGGTGGGCGCAGGTGCCCCAGGGGAAGGAGGCCACTTTAAATTCAAGCTGGAAAGTTAGGAAATCCCTGGTTCTATAGAAATTGGCTAGTCTGACTTAAGCTTGTGGGCTTACCTCATACAGATCTGTCTTTAGAATCATCAACAATAAATACTTTCACTGTACCTAAGGTTACTGGAGGTCAGTTAAGTACACGCTGTGTTTTTGTTATGAAATTTGCCAACAGCTGTAATAGTCTGATATGATTAAATTTTTAATGGGATGAACACTTGTTGGTTAACTCTAGGGGAATGACTATGTTTTAGAAACACCCATCTAAACAGTCTCTTTACAGGACCTCTATGCTGCTCTACGGGTTAAGAAAGCGTCTTGCAATGCGCAGGACCAGAGTTCGACTCCTGGTGAAGGAGCTAAGACTGGACACGCCACGCCAAGACTAAGCCTGCGCTGCAACTACTGAGCCCAAGGACAACTAGAGAGTCCGCAACAAAGGATCCCACACCATGCGGTGACGATCCCCTGTACTGCCAGTAAAACCTGCTGCAGCCAAATATACAAATAAATATTTTAAAAAGCAAAAAAAAGTCTCTGTACATCTTGGTACTCAAAACTAAATTTACGTTAAAGATAGGAATTCACTGAATATCCAGGCCATTCAAATATGATAGATAAAAACGTTGGAAATATTAATTGCTACATAAGTCTAAATTTGCCTACTTTTGTGAGAGAGAAACTTTAAGCTTGTCTGGTGCTGCTTTGAGACGTTCTCTACCAATTGATAGAATGCCAGTGTAAAAGTTTGTGAGATGTGTGTTTTTAAAAAAGGAGGTAGGAGAGAGGGACATACACTTTGTTAAAGGAAAAAGGGTGATTTTTCTCCTAAAGCTGATTATTTCTCAACTGAAGAATAAGGGACAAAGTACTGCTACAGAAAAGGACAGGTTTGCAGAAGTAGAACATTGAGAAGAATTTTGTATGGGGTTGGGATTTTCTAAAGTGGAATTAAATCTTATTAGGTAAGTGGATTTATTTTTTTCACTTTAGCTTAAGGAATAATTGCTTCACAGTGACCTATGATTTGATCTGACTGGGTTTTTTACATTTTTGACAGACTTCCCAAACATCAAATTCTAATTAAAGTTCTTTTGACCTCCAGCTAACCTTGCGGTGTTTTAAAAGGCCCCTGGAGTATCCCAAACAGATCCTAATTTAACTGGTACGTTAAATTATATGGGAAATGCTGTCCAAACCCACTGTTGCCTGTCAGATAGAGGTTGTCTTCAATTTTATCGCAGCCACCAAACATACGGGGGAAAGGGTCTCAGGTTTTTCTGCTATCTAGTCTCACCTTACTCTATGTCCAACAAATCCCCTGTGGGAGCACTCCCACCTCCAGCTCCTGACCCCGGGGCCTTCTCCACCGTGCCCAGCTCCCAACCCCAGGGCCTTCACCGTGCCCAGCTCCAGCTCCCGACCCCAGGGCCTTCTCCACCGTGCCCAGCTCCAACTTCTGACACCGGGGCCTTCTCCACTGTGCCCAGCTCATGACCCCGGGGCCTTCTCCACCATGCCCAGCTCCAGCTCCCGACCCTGGAGCCTTCTCCACCGTGCCCAGCTCCAGTTCCCCCAGGAGTTCCTTTCTCCATCTCTAATCTCCCCTTTCCTCCAGGCTTCGGCAGCCCCTACCTTATTACAGACTATTCGGCTGGCCACTTCCAAGCAGCCCACATCCTGGGATTTACAGATACCCACTCTTGAGGAATACACCCCAACATCCACCATAGAGGAAACTGCTATAGGACAGCCAGCTTACAGACCGCAGATGCCCCACTCAGGGAGAGCCCCACCAACGCAGTGGAACTGGTTGCACTGGCACTGCTTCAAATGTCCCCCATCGGGAACCCCTGGTGCAAGGGATGGTGGTGGCCAGAGGGGGAGATGCTCAAAACCCCACTAGGTGAGGAGGGCACCAACCCCACTCTGACGAAAGCCTCCCGGGGAAGTGTCTCTGGGATGCTGGGTCTTGGCTGCAGATGACTCAACATGGGAGGATCCTCTTCTAAGCCAGAAGAAACACCTCTGGAATATATCCTTAAAAATTAGAAGTGTTAAAAATAGATGGGCTGAAAAGGAAAAAAGAAAAAAACTTTTACTATAACACTGCCTGGCCTTTACATAGGTTGGGAGATGGAGAAAAATGTCCTGAAAATCCATCTCTAAATTACAATATCATCTTGCAACTGGAAATCTTTATGTCACAAGATAGGAAAATGGACTGAGGTTCTGTATGTCCAAGTCTTCGTGGTCCTTCACCAAAACCCCACTCACTCTAGGCGGTTTCTGGGCATTCGAAGGCACACCTGAGGTTTCAGGTCATCTAACATCCCCCAGCTCTCAGGGGGAGACCAAGCTTCCCCTGCTTCTCCAGACCCACCTACTTCCCCTGAGGCACCTACTTCCCCAGATGCCTCTGACCAATCCCACACCCCAGAAACTCACAGTGGAACTTCCTACCATCCAAGATCGGGCAAAGTGTGCCCTCCGAGGGAAGTCGAAAACGGCAAAGAGACAATCAAAGGACATGTGCCCTTCTCTTTAATCGATGTAGTTAGCCCAAGGCAGACTGAGCCAGTTTTCTCGAGACCCTAGTGAGTTTGTCGGAGGGTTTTAGGCCCTAACACTGGCCTTTGATTCTACTTGGAAGGATGCCCAAATAGTCTTGTCTACTTGTTGTACCTGCGAGGAAAAGACAGAATGTGGGCAGCAATCCAGCAACACGGTGACCAGCCTGCCAATTCACGTTTGTGTTGCAAACACGAACATTATACTATGTGTGGAGACGCAGTTCCAAACCGGGGGCCCAGCAGGAGTTATAGTTACTGGGAGGGAACAGAAGCCAGGAAGCACATGATGTGGTGTGCACTGGGAGGGGTGAGGAAGTGTATTCACAAGTCAGTTAACGACGAAAAGGTCAAAGAAGTGACCCAAAAGAGAGAAAAAGAAAATCCAGCCTTCTTTCAGGGATGGCAGATGGAGGCTTTTAGAAAATCTGCTGGACACTGATCCACCCACTCCTGACGGTCAGACCCTAACATTAGGCAGAAACATTAGGCAGAACATTCTGTCAGCCCTAACATTAGGCAGAAACTCCAGAAGTTACAATTCGGCCCACAGACCCCAGTGCCACAATTCCTAGAGGTGGCCCTTCGGGTATTCAGTAATCCAGACCAAACTGAGGATGGAGAACCTGATGTAAAAACAAGTCAGGGCTCAAGCTAAACTGAGGGTCACAGCTGTCAGCCATGCCTGGCAACCTCAGGACAACCCAAGGCGGGAAAGGAAGTTTAGCATCTACCTGGAGATAAAACCAGCAAGGGGGATGATTCAAATGTAAGTCAATCAGCCAGTGGGCTCCAAAGTGCCAGAAAGAACCCCCTGGTCCGTGCCCAGTCTGCAGACAAACAGGTCATTGGAAGTGGGACTGTCCCCAGTCCCAAAGGGAAGGGGGACTCCTACTCCTGAGACGACCACACTGGACAACTGAGGTGGCCCAGGATGCTGGTGGCCCCCTCCAACAAGACGTCTGTCTCCCTCAAGGAGCCTCGGGTGGCCCTTGGCACGGCAGGTAAGAAAATCAATTTTTAACTGATACCGGAGTCACTCACTCTGTCCTGATTTCTGGGCCTCTTCCCTCCAAAAGCTGTGCCGTGATGGTGTCGAGGGAAAGCCTCACACTCGCGTCTTCACTGGGCCTCTCACTTGTCAATTTAAACAGCATTTGATCTCACACGCCGTTTTAGTTGCGCCTGAGTGTCCCAAACCCCACTTCTGGGCTCTCCTGGAGTCTTATTACAGTTAGCAGGCCCTGAGAGGCCCCTTTTCTTGACTCTTACAACAAATCAGTTAGAAGAACAAGGGCTGATTGCCAGCCATATTCCACACAGCAAACCCTGCAGTTTGAGACAAGGGAATCCCTCAGTCAGTTCAGTTGCTCAGTCGTGTCCAAGTCTTTGCAACCCTGTAGACTGGGGATCCCTGGGACAGCTATAAATGCTCAACCTTTAAAAAGAAGCCTTACACCGGACTCGCTTATCCTAACAAAAGACACTATAACCTATAAAGTTGAAACCAAAAAAAGGTTTGCAGCCCTTCATAGAGAAATTCTTAAATTAAGGCTTCTTAGCGCCCTGTCAGTCTCCATGCAATACCCCTATTCTGCCAGTTATTAAGCTAAATGGGGAATGTCGAACAGTTGAAGACCTCAGGGCATTAAGCGAGGCAGGAGTCTCTCCACACCCCCTGCAGCCAATCCGTAACTGCGTGTCAGCCCAGAGTCCCGGAGACGCCAGGTGGTTTACTGTGCGTGGCCTCAGGGCTGGCTTCGTTTGTGTCATCTCCTCCGTCTCCTTCAAGTGGACTAACCCCCAGTCAGGCCAAATGTAACAATGTACCTGTACAGTCCTGCCTCAGGAGTCAAGATCACCCATATTGTTCGCTCAGACCATAGGAAAAGAACTAAGGGAAATAGACTTAAAAGATGGGGCCATTTGGGAATTCCTTGGTGGTCCAGTGGTTGAGAATCCACCTGCCAACGCAGGGTACATGGGTTCCATCCTTGGTCTGGGAAGATTCCACACGCTGTGCGGCAGCCAAGCCCAAAGTCCACAGCTAGAGAAGCCACGGGGATGCGACTGAGAGCAGCCCCGCTTGCTGCCGCTGGAGCAGAGTCCACACCCAGCAGCGGAGCCCCACGCAGCCAACCACAGACAGAAAGAAGCGGCCTTTCCACAGTGTGCAGATGACACGCCAATATACCATGGAGGCCTCAGACCAGATACCACTTAAGTCCTTTATTTCCTTGGGGTCTGCAGCTATAGGATCTCCCAAAAAATAAAAGGGGGGGCCGGGGGGGGGCAGGAAGAAAAGCACAAATCTCAAAGCAACAAGTTAAATATCTGGGATATATTAAAAACGCCGGGAGGAGACAGTTCTCTCCAGAGAGAAAACAAGCTACATTAGGCCTAAGCATATCCCAAAGACAAAAAAAAAAAAAAGTACTGTCGTAGTTTCTTAGGCATGACACGATTTTGCAGAATTTGGATTCCAGGATTCAGACTAATGGCCAGACCTGTATATGAAGCCACCAAAGGCCCAGATGCTGAGCCACTACTTTGGACTGGGGAACAAGGGAGGGTTTTTAACCATACCACAGAGGTCCTCACCAGAGCTCCTGCTCTGGGGCTCACCAACTGAAAAAAAAGCAAAACACATTTTTCTTAAGTGTAGGTAGCTGAGAGCAGGAGGGCCCCTCTGGGGGTCCTAGTACAAAAGCTAGGACAAATTCCTCAGCCTACAGGCTATTTTCCTAAACTAGACTTCGTGGCCTGGCTGCCTCCGGGTGGTACCTGGCACTGCTCTTTTAGTGGAAGAAGCTAACAAGCATACCTCTGGACAGTCACCGGCAGTCTAGGTCCCTCAGCAAGTACAAGGGACTCACCACTGGCTAACCGGAGGCTACCTTACTAAGGACCAGGCTTGACTGCTTGACTCCTCAGAGCTAACCCTCAAAACCTGCCAGTGCAAATGCTCACTAGCAACGCTGGAGTGGGTGGACAGACGCAAGCCCCAGTCGGCCCGCGCTTAGACGGGAGCGTGTCACAGCTGTGTAACGTGAGGCTTCGTTACCGCGTGCTCTGCACCTCCATGCAGTGTGCACTGTAAACTCTGTGGACTTTTCGCAATAAAGGACCTAGAATTCTAAACAGTGAATCAAAACACTGAACCTACTAACTACTATATTAACAAGCTGACTCAGGTAATTTTTTGGAGGTTATAAATGATGCTGTTTAAAACACTCAATCACCTATCTGCTTTCAAGAAAATTGTTTTGTCTTTATTATTCTAAGCGTGCACTCCCATTTCCTCAGTGCTCTTTAGCAATTAGAGGTTTGTACCATTTATACACTGTCCAATTTTCAACATCATCATAAAATAAAAATTAGAAAATAGGGTGTAAAAATGTATGTTCTGCTTTAACAGGAAACAAAAATGAGTGTTTTATCCCAACGTTTTATCTACTTCAATCTGTACGTTCCACTTTCCCCATCCTTGGAGATAAAAAATGGGGTTCGGAACTTTAAAACACGACAGACTACACGGAGCGAAGTGGCTGGGGCCGCACCTACCTGGGGTCACAGCCTTTGGAAGCTGGGCCCAGTTTCAGAACAATGATGAGCTGAAAGAGTCAATCTGACCTGTGTTTCTAGCTGATGAGGACGTCCTCTGAGGAAATGCCGAATGCTCTTTAGGCGGCTCACTGACTGCTGTTGGGCTTTGTATTTGGCTTTGTTTTTTTCAGCAGCAGCAGCAGCAAAACCTTTGCCACCTAACACTGCAGCCCAGAAGGCTGAGCTAACAGCCCTAACTAAGGCCTTATGCTGGGGAAAGGAAACATTAGAAATACATACACAGACTCAAAATACGCTACCTCGTTTTACATGCCCATGCCACTCTCCAGAAAGAAACAGGGCTTTGAATGCAAAAAATTCCCCTGTAGAAGATGGGACTGAGACCTTATATCTCATAAAAGCAGGTCAAAAACCAAACTAGTGGTGGCCACCTACTGCCACAGACACCAAAAGGAAATTTTTCAAATTACCCCGTGGGAACAACAGGGCAGATCAGCAGGCAAACAAAGCAGCTGATTCCAAACCAGGTGAACCCAACCCTGAGAAGACTCCCCTGCTGGCACAGAGGGGAGGAACCCCGCTGCCAAGGCAGGGGACACGGGCCTGACCCTTGCCCCAGAGCAAATGAGCCCAGGCGCCCTCCACCAGGCCCTCGCGCCCAAAGCCTGAGCTCCGCCACAAGAAAAGCCGCCACAGGAGAGGCCTGAGCGCCTCAACACAGTCGCCCTGCCCCCCCAAGCAGAGAAAGCCACGCGCAGCAGTGAAGACCCTGCACAGCCAAAGACAACTAAATGAGCTAAAAGAATAAAAAGAAACCAACATCGAGGAAAGCTGACAAGCCACTTGGCTTCAGCAGACAATTAACCACCAAACCTTGGTATTCACTATGGGCAGGGACACCGAAAAATGGTTTCTCCTGGATTCCACAAAGTGTAAAAAACTTTGGAGGTTTTTATTTCCTTGTTAACTCTTCTCTTCCGTCACACTTATTTAGGCCTTATTTCCTCGGATACTCTGTTGTCTTCCCTACTGTTGTAAACCTGAGACTAAGATTCTTCAGTCCAAGGAGACCTGGGACCAACAGGGCCGGACGTCACACTCTAAACACAGAGAAACAGGCACGTCTCTGGTGGGATCCGCTGGACACGACTCAGACTCCACACTCCAAGGCCGGGGGCCCAGGTTCACTCCCTGGTCGGGGAACTGGATCCCACATGGTGGAACCAAGGGTTTCCATGCTCCAACTACAAGAGATTTCAAATGTCACAACTAAAGATCTCATATGCTACAAGTAAGACACTGCACAGTTAAGATTTTTTTTTTTTAAAAGAAAATAGTATATTAATTAAAAACTTACAGTAAAATAAAAAATTTTGACCAAATTTGTAAAATAGTGAATATAAAAACCAAATAAACAAATGGGACCTAAATAAACGTAAAGCTTTCTGCACAGTATAAGAAACCATGAGCAAAACAAAAAGATAACCCTCAGAATGGGAGAATATAATTGCAAGTGAAGCAACTAACAAACAATTAATCTCCAAAATATAAAAGCAGTTTGTGCAGCTCAATATCAGAAAAGGAAACAACCCAATCAAAAAACAGGCAGAAGACCTAAACAGATGTTTCTCCAAAGAAGATATACAGGTGGTCAACAAGCACATGAAAAAAAGCTCAACAGTGCTCATTCTTAGAGAAATGCAAATCAAAGCCACACTGAGATATCACCTCAAACCATTCAGAATGGCCACCATCAAAAAACCTACAAATAATAAATGCTGGTGAGGGTTTGGAAAAGAGGAAATCCTCTTGCACAGCTGGTAGGGAGGTAAATTACACAGTCACAAGGGAGAACAGTATGGAGATTTCTTAAAAAACCAGGAGTAAAATTCCCATGTAACCCAGCAACCCACTACTGGGCACATACCCTGAGAAAATCACAATTCAAGAACACATATATACCCAAAGGTTCACTGCAGCACTGTTCACAGTAGTCAGGACATGCAAGATGCCTAGATGTCAATCGACAGAATAAGGAAGCGATGGTACATATTTAAAATGGAATATTACTCAGCCATAAAAAGGAATGGATTCCAGTCAGTAGAACTAAGGTGGATGAACCGAGAGGCTTTTATACAGAGTGAAGTAAGTCAAGAAGAGAAAAAACAAATATCGTATATAGATGTATATAAATGGAATCGAGAAAAATGGTACTGATGAGCCTATTTTCAGGACAGGAATAGAGATGCAGACATAGGCAACAGCCTCGAGACACAGCGGGGGAAGGAGAGGTCGGGATGAACTGAGAGGGCAGCACCGAAACACAGTATCATGTGGAAAACAGCCAGCGGGGAGCTGCGTGTGACACCTGAGCTCGCTCCAGCGCTGCATGAAAACCCAGCGCGGCGGGATGGGGGCTGGTGAAAGGGGGGTCCAGAGGGAGCGGGCATACTCACAGCTGATTCACGCTGCTGCATGGCCGAAACCAACACAACATTCTAAAGAAATTATCCTCCAATTAAAAATTAAAAATAATACAGCTTCATAAGAGATATGGCATCATCAGCCAGATTTAGGGGCAGAACCACATCCATAAGATTTAGAAAATTTCTTGTGTATTGCCAGCTTATGTTGCCTGCTGATGTAAATAATATTTTCAACATTAGCCACCAAAAGGATAAATTCCTTATAGCTGACTTTGTACTTAATTCTGTCAGATAATTTCCTCTGAAACTTTATGAAGACTGCACTGTGGGTAATTTCTGGCAATCTTCATTTTTCAATTGTGTTTTGCTAAAGAGGCCCAATCTGTTGTTTGTTTCCTGTTATTACCACATTAAATTATTTAGGGACACACACACACCAAAAAAAAAATCAGCAGAAGACCTAAACAAAGACATTTCTCCAAAGAAGGCATAAAGACCGCCAACAGACACATGAAAAGATGCTCAACACCGTTCACTGTTAGGGAAATTCACTTCAATGAAGCATCATGTCTCAATAATCAAACGGCCATCATCCAAAAAAAAAATCTACAAACAATAAATGCTGGAGAGGATGTGGAGAAAAAGGAACCCTCTTACGCTGTTGGTGGGAATGCAAACTGATACAGCCACTGTGGAGAACAGTATAGAGATTCATTTTTGTACACCCACGGCGGATTCATGTTGATGGATGGCAAAACCAATACAATACTGTAAAGTAATTAGCCTCCAATTAAAACAAATAAATTTATACTTTAAAAATAATAATAAATAAATAAAACTATAAAAAATAAAAAATTAGGGATAAAACTACCATTCGACCCAGCAATACACTGGGCATATATGCTGAGAAAACCATAATTCAAAAACACACAGCTACCCCAATATTCATTGCAGCACTATTTAAAATAGCCAAGACATGGACGCAACCTAGATATCCATCAACAGATGAATGGAGAAAGGTATGATGCTACATATATGTAACGGATTATTACTTGGTCATAAAAAGGAATGAATCAGAGTCAGCTGAAGTGAGGTGGATGAATCTAGAGTCTGTTATACAGAGTGAAATAAGTCAAAGAAAAATAAATATTGTATATTAATGCATACATATGGATCTAGAAAAATGGTACCTATTTGCAGGGCAGGAATAGAGACGCAGAAAACAGACTTGTGGACACAGAGGGGAAAGAAGAGGGTGAATGGAACTGAGAGCAACAGTGAAATGTCTATGTAACCACCTGAAATAGAGCTAGTGGGGAAGCACTGTGCAACACAGGGCGCTCACCTGCTGCTCCGTGAAGCCTAGAGGATGGGATGCAGGTTCGTGGTGGGAGGGAGGTTCAAGAGGAGGGTTCACTATATGTACACTTACTGCTGACTCACGCTGTGGTATAGCAGAAACACAACATTGAAAAGCAATTATACGCCAAATAAAAATATTAGTAAACACTAAAATGCAAAAAACTTTTAAAAATGCAAAAAAATTCTTACAAAATAAATATTAAAAATTTTGATACACTGTCTAAAATAATGAATGTAAAAACAAAAAATAAACAAATGGGACTTAAAAAGATTTTGCACAGCAAAGGCAACCACAAACAAAAAGAAAAAACCACCCTCAAAATAAGAGACGATATTTGAAACAAAGCAACTGACAAAATATACAAACAGCGCATGAAGCTCAACATCAAAAAATAACCAATCCAAAAGCAGGCAGAGATGCGCAGAGTGCATCCCGAGACACGCTGGGCTGGAAGAAGCACAAGCTGGAATCAAGACTGCCGGGAGAAATATCAACCACCTCAGGTATGCAGATGACACCACTCTTATGGCAGAAAGTGAAGAGGAGCTAAAAAGCCTCTTGATGAAAGTGAAAGAGGAGAGTGAAAAAGTTGGCTTAAAACTCAACATTCAGAAAACGAAGATCATGGCATCTGGTCCCATCACTTCATGGGAAATAGATGGGGAAACAGTGGAGACGGTGTCAGACTTTATTTTAGGGGGGCTCCAAAATCACTGCAGATGGTGATTGCAGCCATGAAATTAAAAGATGCTTACTCCTTGGAAGAAAAGTTATGACCAACCTAGATAGCATATTCAAAAGCAGAGACATTACTTTGCCGACTAAGGTCCGTCTAGTCAAGGCTATGGTTTTTCCTGTGGTCATGTATGGATGTGAGAGTTGGACTGTGAAGAAAGCTGAGAGCCGAAGAATTGATGCTTTTGAACTGTGGTGCTGGAGAAGACTCTTGAGAGTCCCTTGGACTGCAAGCAGATCCAACCAGTCCATTCTGAAGGAGATCAGCCCTGGGATTTCTCTGGAAGGAATGATGCTAAAGCTGAAGCTCCAGTACTTTGGCCACCTCATGCAAAGAGTTGACTCATTGGAAAAGACCCTGATGCTGGGAGGGATTGGGGGCAGGAGGAGAAGGGGACGACAGAGGATGAGATGGCTGGATGGCATCACGGACTCGATGGACGTGAGTCTGAGTGAACTCCGGGAGCTGGTGATGGACAGGGAGGCCTGGCGTGCTGCGATTCATGGGGTCGCAGAGTCAGACACGACTGAGCGACTGAACTGAACTGAAAATAGACATCTCTCAAAGAAGACACACAGATAACCAACAAACACGTGGAAAGCTGCTCAGCATCGCTCATTCTTAGAGAAATGCAAATGGAAACTATGAGGTGTCGTGTCACACCAGTCAGAAAGGCCATCATCAAAAAATCCACAAACAATAAGTGGAGGAGAGAGTACAGAGAAAAGGGAACCCTCTAACACTGCTGGTGAAAACATAAATTGGTACAGCCACCACAGAGAACGGATGGAGGTTCTTCAAAAAACGAAACAGAGAACCACCACATGACCCCAATCCCACTACTGGGCATGCTGCTGCTGCTAAGGCGCTTCAGGCGTGTCCGACTCTGTGCGACCCCACAGACAGCAGCCCACCAGGCTCCCCCGTCCCTGGGATTCTCCAGGCAAGAACACTGGAGTGGGTTGCCACTGCCTTCTCCAATGCTTGAAAGTGAAACGTGAAAGTGAAGTCGCTCAGCCGTGTCCGACTCTTAGCGACCCCATGGACTGCAGCCTTCCAGGCTCCACCGTCCCTGGGATTCTCCAGGCAAGAGTACTGGAGTGGGGTGCCATTGCTTTCTCTGACTTCTGGGCATATACCCTGGGAAATCCATAACTCAGGAAGACACATGGAGGAATTTCCCCGATGGTACAGTGGGTAAGAATCCATCTGCCAATGCAAGGGAAACAGGTTCAATCCCTGATCTGAGAAGATCCCACGTGCTGCAGGGCATCCACAGCTGGTGCCACACTCCCGACCTGAGCCCGGGAGCCTGCGCTCCACAAGAGAGCCACTGCAGTGAGAAGCCCGGGCGCCGCCCCGAGAGCCCAGCACAGGCCGAAACATCAAACAAACCAAAACCGACAACAGACACTTGTGCCCCCACGTTCACTGCAGCGCTCTTCATAATAGCTGGGCCACGGAAGCAACCCAGATGTCTACCAACAGATGAACGAATGGGTCAAGAGGATATCACACACACACACAACGGCGGTATCACTCAGCCGGGAAGAGGCACGACTCTGGGTCCGCTGAACTGAGGCGGATGAGCCTAGAGCTTGTTTTACAGACTGAAGGAAGTCAGAAGGAGAAAAACAAGTATCATATACGAACACACATACAGAGACTGTAGAAAAATGGTGCGGTGCACCTACTCCGGGGCGTGAATAGAGACACAGACACAGAGAAGGCCTTGTGGAAAGAGAAGGTATGAACTGAGAGACCAGCCCTGACACGCTCACTTCACCGGCGGGAAGCGGGTCGCCGGCGGGAAGCTGCTGGGCAGCACAGGCGGGGGCTCTGTGAGGACCTAGACAGGTGACATCCGGGGGGCGGCAGGCTCAAGAGGAAGAGGATACATGAACACACGTAAAGGAGCCACGATGCTGGACAGCGGAAACTAACAACTCGGCAAAGCAGTTCCATTCCAATAAAAATAAAATAGAACAACAGGTTAGACTTTAACCCCAAGATTAACAAAACTGCATATCCAAGCACAACGGCTCCTTGGGAGCGGGGAGGGGCCCCACCCCCTGCTGTCCAGCCAACAGTAAAACCAGAGCCAACCTGGTCCCGCCCCATCCTCGGTTCCTTAGGAGCGAGAGTTGTAGTCTCCTTTAGGCCTTTTTTTCTTTTGTAAACCTTTTGGTAAAATTTGTGCCTTTTTGGCTAGAACAGTTCAAAGGTAAGCATATGATGGCTACTCCAGATTGGACAGGGGGCGGGGAGAGAGATTAAAGAGGAGACGACGCGTGTATGTTCACAGCTGAGTCGGGCTGCTGCATGGAAGACACAGCACAGCATGGTAACGGACTATCCTCCAATCAAAAGTCATTGGTAACCACTGATTAAAAAGTTAAAATAAAAGTTTTGGATCCACCTTTGTGAACACAGATGGCCAACACACACATAAAAGATGCCCCGCGTCGCTCACTGTCAGGGAGACGCCAACGAGGACAGCAACGGAGAGTCACACGTGGGCCAGGAAGGCCATCATCAGAAGAAGTCTACAGACAGAAAGTTCAGAAGAGGGTGAGGAGGAGAGGACCCTCTCACACCGCTGGTGAAAATGCAAACTGATATGGCCACAATAGAGAACAGCATGGAGACTTAAAAAACAAGGGGGAAAAAAAAACAAAAACGCCATATACCCCATCATTCCACTACTGAGCATACACCCAAGAAACCAGTAATTAGAAAAAACTCTTAAACTCCAGCGTTCGTTGCACTATTTCAGTGCAATGGACGGTCACTATCCTGGCTATCAGCTCTGCTTTTTCTGATAGGATATGCAATCAACCTAGATATCTGTCAACAGACGAATGGATTAAAAAGTTGTGGTACATATATAGAAAGGAATATTACTCAGCCATAAAAAGGAACAAATCTGAGTCAGTTCTAGATAGGTATATGAACCTAGAGCCTCTGATACAGAGTAAAGTCGGTCAGAAAAACAAGTATCATATATTAACGCATATATATGTACAGAATCCAGAAAAATGGTACCGATGAACCCGTCTGCAGGGTGGGAATTGGGACCTGAGGTGAAGAATGGACTTGTAGACACAGCGCAGGAAGCACAGGGTGGGAGGAACTGAGAGAGGAGCACGGAGACACATACGCTACCGTGGTGAGACGGACAGCTGGTGGGAAGCTCTGCGCAGCACAGGGACGTCAGCCTACGCTCTGCGATGACCCAGGGGGGCGGGCTGCGGGCGGCGGCAGATGGGGCAGGTTGGAGGGACATTCAAGAGGGAAGGGATGTACGTATAATTCTGTCTGATTCACTGTTTCATGGCAGAAACCAACACAACACCCCAAAGCAGTTAACAAAAACAGTCAGAAAAAGAAGAAACATTTTGATTTTAAAAACTAAAGTATTTAAAAAATAAAAAAAGCTTGATCCACCTTTGAAAATAATGAATATAGAAACAAAAATAAACAATTAGGACATATTTAAACTGAAAAGCTTTGGCGCAGCCAAGAAACCACAAACAAAACGAAAAAACAATCCACAGAATGGGAGACAACGTTTGCAAAAACAGCAACCGATGAACAATTAAGCTCCAAATTATACAAAAAGCTCATGGAGCTTAACTTCAAAAATAACAAACAATCTGATCAAAAAGTACCTGGAAGACCTAAATAGACATCTCTCCAAAGAATACATACTCTTGGCCAGCAAACACACGAAAATATGATCAACATCACTGATTGAGAGAGAAACACAAATGAGAACCTCAATGAGGCGCTACCTCACACGGGCCAGAATGGCTAGTATCAAAGATTCTATCAATAAATATTGGAGAAGGTGTGGGGAAATGCGTGCCTCTTGGACTATTACCGGGAATGTAAACTGATATAGCAACTGTGGACAACAGTATGGAGATCTGTTAAACTAGGCATCATATGACCATATGTAGTGTTAGTCGCTCAGTCATGTCCAACTCTTTGCGACCCCACGGACTGTGGACGGCCTGACTCCTCTGTCCATGGGGTTCTCCAGGCACGAACACCAGAGTGGGTTGCCAAATATGACCACATGAGTCAGTAATCCCACTACTGGGCATCTACCCTAAAAAATCATAAGTAAAACAGACATGTGCCCCACAGTGCACTGCTGCACTGTTCATGATGCCAGGACACGGAAGCAACACAGATGCCCGTCCACAGAGGAAGGGAGGGAGAGGCTGTCTTACATTTATGCCATGGAATATTACTCAGCCGTACAAAGGAAGGCATCTGAGTAAGTTCCGAGGGTGGTGGATGAACCTAGAGTCTCTTATACAGAATGAATTCAGAAAAACAAATATCACATATTGATATACATGGGAATCTAGACAAATGTGTTGATGAACCCATTAGCAGGGCAGGAATAGACACCCAGAGGGACAGTGGACTTGTGGTCAACGGGGGGGGAGGACAAGGTGGGACGGATTGAGAGAGCAGCACCAAGATAGGAACATTACCACATGAAGATGCACGCTTACTGGGAAGCTGCCGCATAACACGGGGAAGGCAGCCTGGGGAGCCGTGACGACCTAGACGGGGGAGGGCAGACGCGCTTCCAGAAGGATGCGATATATGTGCATTTACGGCTGGCTCGGTTGTTGTATGATGAAACCAACACAACATCATAAAGGAAGTTTGCTTCCGTTGAAAGAAATTTTTAATTAAGAAAAAAATTAAAAATCTTGACCCACATTCAAAAATGATGAATATAAAAGCAAAAATAAGTACCTGGAACATTCTTAAAACCTTCTGCACAACGAAGGAAACTCCAGACAACATGAAAAGACAACACTCAGGACGGGGGACAATATCTGAAACAAGGAAACTGACACCAGATTAACTTTCTTCGAGATCTCTAGTCTTTCCCGTTCTATTGTTTTCCTCTATTTCTCTGCACTCTTCTCTTGAGAAGGCTTTCTTATCTCTCCTTGCTATTCTTCGGAACTCTGTATTCAGATGGGTATATCCTTCCTTTTCTCTCTTGCTTCTCTTCTGTTCTCAGCTATTTGTAAGGCCTCCTCAGACAAACATTTCGCTTTTTTGCATTTTTGATCACTGCCTCCTGTACAATGTTAAGAACCTCTACCTATAGTCCTTCAGGCACTGTGTTTATCAGATCCAGTCCTTTGAATCTGTTACTTTCATCATCATAAGAGATTTGACTTAGGTCATACCTGAAAGGCCTAGTGGTTTTCCCTAGCTTCTTCAATTTAAGTCTGAATTTTGCAGTAAGGAGTTCATTGTCTGAACCACAGTCAGCTCAAGAAAAAAAGGCAATCTAATACAAAAAAAAGGGGGAAGACTAAATGGACACCTCTTTGAAGAAGAGATACAGATAACCAACAAACACATGAAAATATGATCAACATCGCTCACTATTAGAGAAATGCAAATGAAAACCTCAATAAGGTATCACTTCATAGGATCAGAAAGGCCACAACCAAAAATTCGACAAAGAATAAATGCTGGAGAGGGTGCAGAGAAAAGGAACACCCTTGCACTGTGGGTGAGAATGTAAACTGATACAGCCATCATGAACAATGGCATGGACACTCCTTAAAACAGGTAGGGATAAAACTACCATAGGACCAAGTAATCCCACTACTGGGCATATACCCTGAGAAAACAATAATTCAGAAAGACACCTGTATCCCAATTATCTGTGGAACAGTATTTCCAATAAACAGGACATGGAAGCAACCTAGATGTATGTCAACACATGAACAGATAAAGAAGTTGTGCTACACATATACATACCATGGGATAGTGAAAGTGGAAGTCACTCAATCACGTCCGACTCTTTGCGACCCCATGGACTATACAGTCCATGGAATTCTCCAGGCCAGAATACTGGAGTGGGTAGCCTTTCCCTTCTCCAGGGGATCTTTCCAACCCAGGGACCGAACCCTGGTCTCCCGCACTACAGACGGATTCTTCACCAGCTGAGCCACAAGGGAAGCCCCCCATGGGATACTACTCAGCCATAAGGAACGCATTTGATTCAGTTCCAGGGACGTGGCTGAACCTAGAGCCTCTCAGACAGAGTGAAGAAGTCAGGAAAACAAATATTGTATTTGGTGCGTCTATATGGTATCTAGGAAACTGGTATTGATGAACCGATTTTCAGGGCAGGAATACAGACCCGGAAGTAGAGGAGGGGCTTGTGGACTCCGCAGAGGACGGACTGGGTGGGACAAATTGAGAGAGCAGCATGGAAGTACAGACATGACCATGTGTAAAATGCATAGTGATGCACAGTTACGCGTAACAGGGAGCTTATCCTGGTGAGCTGTGATGACCCAGAGGGGTGGGGGTTGGAGGGACGGAGGTTAGGATGGAGGGGGTCTATGTACACATATGGTTGACTGACACTTTGTATGGCAAAAACCAACACATACTTGTAAAGCAAACATACTCCAGTTAAAGAATGAAATAATTATGAATAATAAAAAAATAACAGTTTTTGACACATTTTCTAAAATAATGAAAATAAACCCGAAAATAAAAAACTTGAACCCAATTAAAAGGTTTCGCCCAACAAAGGAAGCTACACACAAAATGGTAAAGACAACACACTCAGAATCAGATACAATATTTTAAAGGACGCAACCGACATCCGATTACCTTCTAAAGTACAGTTTCTGGAGCTCAATGTCAACAAACAAACAACAAAAATCCATTCAAAACACATGCAGAATACCTAAATGGACATCTCTCCAAAGACATACAGATGGGCAACCAACACATGAAGTCTCGTTCAGCGTTAGTCATTATTAGAGAAATGCAAATGAAAACTTCAGTGAGCTTATTACCATACAAGGTCAGGATGGCCATCAACAAAAATTCTACAAACAGTAAATGCTGGAGAGGGTGTATAGAAAAAGGAACCCTGGTGCACTCCTGGTGGAAAAGTAAAGTGATACACCCACTATGGGGATAAGTATGGAGAGTCCTTAAAGAAAAAGAGGATAAAAATACCACATGACCCAGCAAGTCCACTGGGCATATACCCTGACAAAACCATAATTCAAAACTACACGAGTCAATCCTAAAGTTAATAAACCCTGAATATGCACTGGAAGGACATTACATTGATACTGAGCCACCAAGAAAACCCCTGGTCACTTCTTTGAGTCTCATATTGTTATGTGACTCCTGTATGTATGAAATTAAAATTTTTTTCTCCTTTAAAAAAAAAAAGAAAGGGGTGAATTTTATTAATAGTTTTTCTCTTAATCCTGGTTTATCAATTTTAACCTCACTGTTCCCTATTATTTTTATTGGTACCTGTGTGATTAATAATACAGAATTTTGTACTATCTAGATAGATTTATAAGTATTTAACACCAAAATTTCATAGAAAAGTTATCTTGAAATAAATGTTTCTTACCTAGATAAAAACAAGGGGAAAATATACAGTGTATGTTTTAATCTAAAATAAATGCTTAGAATTAAAAAAAAAAAAAAAGACACATGATCCCGCTGTTCTTTGGAGAACCATTTACGATAGCTGGACATGGAAGCAATCTAGACGTCTGCCAAAGGATGAATGGATAAAGTTGTGCTATACATATCCAATGGAATATTACTCAGCCATAAAAAGAAACGAATTTTAGTCAGTGCTAAGGTATCGGGTGAACCTAGAGCCTTTTATAGAGAGTGAAGGAAGTCAGTAAGAGAAAAACAAATATTGTATATCCAGGCACATGTATGGGGTCTGGAAAGATGCAATAGCGAGGTAGAGGCAGAGGGTGGATTTGTGGACACAGTGGGGGAAGGGAAGGGTGGGACCTACTGAAAGAGCAGCAGACAAGCATACCCATCCGCAGGTGTCGAACAACCAGTAGGAAGATGGTGCAGACCAGAGAGCTCAGCCTGCTCTGCGACAGCTTAGAGACTGGGCTGGCGGAGGCGGCAGGGAGAGAGGCACAGGGGGGAAAGGATGTGTCTATGCTTATGACCGGATCATGCTGTTACATGGAAGAAACCCACGTGACACTGCAAAGCCATCACGCTCCAATCAAAAATCAACTTCAAATACCACACAAAAAAGTTTAAAACGGAATAGAGAATTTGAAGGCACCTTCTAAATAATGACTATTAAAACAAAAATAAACAAATGGGACCTAATTAAACTTAAAAGCTCTTGCACAGCAATGGAAAGCACAAACAAAAAGACCACCCTCAGAACAGGAGACAATACTTCAAAGCTAACTGACACAGGATTAATCTCCAAAACACAGTAACAGCTCATGGAGCTCAGTCTCAAGAAAAAAGACAAACTAATCAAAGTTGGGGGAAGATTTAATGAACGGCTCTGCAAAGACATACAGATGACCGACCAACACATGGAAAGATGATCAACATCACCCACCTACTATGCCTACAATACAACTACTGAGCATAAAATTGAGAAAACATTTTTCAAAAGACACAGGTACCTCAGTGTTCACTGCAGCACTACTTATAATAGCCAGGACATGGAAGCAAACTAGTTACGTCTGGACAAATGGACGGATAAAGAAGATGTGCTACATATATACCACGGAATAGTACTGAGTCATAAAAGGGAAAAACGAGTCAGTTCCAGGGAGGCAGGTGAACCTAGAGCCTGTTATACAAAGTGAAGTCAGAAAAACAAACAACATATTAACGCATCTATATGGAGTCTACGAAAACGGCTCTGATGAACTTATATGCAGGGCAGGAATACAGACCCAAAGGTAGAGAATGGACTTTTGGACACATCAGGGCAAGGACAGGGTGGGAAACATCGAGAACAGCAAGGAAACATAGACACTACCATGTTAAAGAGCGTAGGTAGGGGGAAGTTACTGAATAACCCCGGAGGCTCAGCCTGCTGGGCTGTCATGATCTAGGCTGGTGGGGACGGGGAGATTCAGACGGGGGGCGATATATGTATATTTAGGGCTCACTCATGTTGTTGTATGGCAGAAACCAACACAACATGTACAGCAATTATACCCCAATTAAAAAATGAGAAAAAATTATGAAAAAAATAACAATTTTTGATCTATCTTCTAAAATAATGAATATACTTAAAAAATAAACAATTCAGACATATTTAATCTTAAAAGCTTTTGCTCAGCAAAGGAAATCACAAACAAAAAGACAACCCTCAGAATAGGAGACAATCTTTGAAAACTAAGCAACTGACACAGGCTTAACCTTCAAAATATACAAACAGCTCATGGAGCTCAATTTAAAAAATTTAAAAAGCCACTCCATTTAAAAAAAAAAACAAAAAACAAGCAGAACACCTAAACACACACTCCCCCAAAGAAGATATACTGATGGGCAACAAACACATGAAGTGATGCTCAACATCACCCATTATTAGAGAAATGCAAATGAAAACTTCAATGAGATATCACCTGACAAGGTTAGATTGGCCATCATCAAAAATTCTACAAACAATAAAAGCTGCAGAAAGTGTGGAAAGACGGGAACCCTCTTGCACCCTTCATGGGAATGTAGGCTGAAACAGTCACTAAGGATAACAGTATGGAGATTCCCTAAAACCTAGGGATAAAAATACCGTATGACCCTGTAATCCCACTACTGGGCGTACAGTCTGAAAACCGTAATTCAAAACGACACGTGTACCCCAGTGCTCACTGCAGCACCATGTACAGTGTTGAGGACATGGAAGCACCCTAGATGTCTGTTGACAGATGAATGGATAGACAAGCCGTGCTAAATACACAGAATGGAAATTACTCAGCAATGAAATGGAATGGATTTGAATCAGTTTTAGTCAGGTGGGTGAACCCAGAGCCTGTTTTGCAGAGTGAAGCAAGACAGAAAGAGAAAATGAAATGCTGTATATTGACACACATGTATCGAATTTAGAAAAATGGTCCTGATGAACCCATCTGCAGAGCAGGAATACAGACACAGATGTGAAGAATGGATTTGTGGACACAGCTGGAGAAAGAAAGGGTGGGACAAACTCAAAGAGCAGCACAGAAATGTATATAAAACCATGTGTAAAACAACCAAGCTAGTGGGAAGCTGATGCATAACACAAGGAGCTCAGCCCGGTGCTCTGTGACGCCCTAGACAGACTGGACGGGTATGAGGAGGGCAGGGCAGGCAGAGTTTCAGCGGGAAGAGGATACATGTATACTGACGCCTGATTCATACTGTGGTATGGAAGAAACCAACACAATACTGGAGAGCACTTACACTCTAACTAAACATCAACATTAAATACCCCTAAAAAATTATTAGGGCTTCCCTGGTAGCTCGATTAAAAATAAAATTTTTGAATGCACCTTCTAAATAATGAATATAAATCCAAAAATATACAAATGGGACCTAATTAAACTTAAACACTTTTGCAGAGCAAAAGAAACCATAAACGAAATGAAAAGACAGCCATCAGAATGGGAGACAATATTTGCAAATGCAGTAACTGAGAAAGGATTATTTATCTTCAAGATATATTAATACAAACAGCTCAAGGAGCTCAATTTCAAAAAAGACATCCAATCAAAAAATGGGCAGACATGAACAGAGAACTCTTCAAAGGAAACATACAGATGGGCAACAAACACAAGAAAAGATGCTCAACATCGCTCACTATTACAGAAACTCAAACGAAAACTTCAATGAGATATCATCTCACAAAGCCAGAACGGCCATCATCAAAAATTCTACAAAGAATAAATGCTGGAGAGGGTGTGGAGAAAAGGGAACCCTCTTGCACTGTTGGTGGGAATGCAAACTAATACAGCCACTATGGACAAAAGTATGGATATTCCTTTAAAAAGTAGGGATAGACTACTATGTTATACACAATGCCATTACAGGGCACAGACCCTGAGAAAACCGTAATTCAAAAAGACACGTGTATCCCCAAAGTTCACTGCAGCAGTATTTCCGATAGCCAGGACGTGGAAGCAACCTAGATGCTCACCCACAGATGAATGGATAAAGACGTTGTGGTACACATATCAGTTCAGTTGCTCAGTCATGTCGGACTCTTTGTGACCCCATGAACTACAGCACGCAGGCGTCCCTGTCCATCACCAACTTCCTGGAGCTTGCTCAAACTCATGTCCATTGAGTTGGTGGTACATATATACTGTGGAATAGTACTCAGCCATGCGAAGGAAGGAATAAGAGTCAGATCTAGTGAGGCATATGATCCTAAAGCCTGTTAAACAAAGTGATGTCAGAAAACAGATATCTTTATGCACACGCATGGATTCTTTAAATGGTAGATATGAACCCATTAGCAGGTCAGTAATACAGACGCAGACATAGAGCACAATCTTCTGGACACAGTGGGGAAAGGAGAGGCTGGGATGAACTAAAAGAGTAGAATTGAAATACATGAGCAAAATACATAGCCATGGGAATTTGCTACATGAGCCGTGGAAACCAGCCTGGTGTTTTCTGACAACCTAGAGGGGTGGGATGGTGTGGGAGGTGCCAAGGAGGTTCGAGAGGGAGGGCACGTATGCATACCTATGGCGGATTCATGTTGATGTATGGCAGAAACCAACACAGCATTGTAAAGCAATTATCCTCCAATTAAAAAAAAAAATACCATCCCCAGCAGTCTCACTACTGGGCATCTACCTTGAGAAAACCATAATTTAAACAGCACATGTACCCCAATGTTCACTGCAGCACTATTTGTGACAGCCAGGACACGTAAGCAACTTAGATGTCTGTGGACAGATGAACAGATAAAGAAGTCGTGGTACATATATACAATGGAATATTACTCAGCCATAAAAAGGACAGAGGCTGAGTTAGGTTCAGGGAGGTGGATGAACCTAGAGCCTCTTATGCAGAGTGAAGTAAGTCAGAAAGAGAAAAACAAATATCATATATTAACACATATATATGGAATCCAGAAAAAGGGTCCTGCTGAACCCATCTGCAGAGCAGGAACATGGACACAGACTTGGAGAAGAGACTTGCAGACACAGCAGGGAAAGGATGGGACGAACTGGAAGATGCACAGAAGGACACATGCTATCATGTGTAGAGCAGTGTGAAGCTGCTGTGTAGCACGGAGAACTCGGTTGGGTGCCTCTGGGGACCTGGAGGGGTGGGATGGGGGTGACAGAGAGGTTCAAGAGGCAGGGGATATATATATATATACACACTTATGGGTGACTCATTGTGTGCAGAAACCAACACAACATTGTAACACAACTATACTCCAACTAAAATTAAATTTTTAAAATGCAAAGAAAAATTATTTTAAAAATGGAAATAAAAAAATTTTGACCCACCTTCTAAAATAACGAATATAAAAACAATCAGAACCTAATTAAATGTAAAAGCTTTTGCAAAGCAAAAGAAACCACAAACAAAACAAAAAGACAACCCGCAGAATGTGAGACAATATTTGCAAAGCAGGTGACAAAAGTTAATTTTCAAAATATACAAACAGCTCAGAGCACAATGTCAAAAAACACAAACAATTCAATTAAATAATGGCTGGAAGACCTTTATGTAGACTTCTCTCCAAAAAAGACATACAGATCATAATCAAACACATGAAAAGATGCTCAACACCACTCATTATTAGAGAAATACAAATCAAAACTATACGAAGTATATCACCTCACACAGGTCAGAATGCCCATCTTCAAATCACACAGGTCAGAACGGCCATCTTCAAAAAAATCTACAAACAATAAATGCTAAGAGTGGAGAAAAGGGTACCTCTTACACTGTTGGTGGGAATATAAACCGGTACAGCCACTGTGAAGAGTATGGCGATGCCTTCAGTTCAGTTGCTCAGTCGTGTCTGACTCTTTGCGACCCCATGGACTGCAGCACGCCAGGCCTCCCTGTCCATCACCAACTCTCGGAGCTTGCTCAAACTCATGTCTATTGAGTCGGTGATGCCTTCCAACTATCTCACCCTTTGTCGTCGCCTTCTCCTCCTGCCCTTAATCTTTCCCAGCATCAGGGTCTTTTCAAATGAGTCAGCTCTTTGCATCAGGTGGGCAAAGTATTGGAGTTTCAGCTTCAGCATCAGTCCTTCCAATGAACACCCAGGACTGATCTCCTTTAGGACAGACTGGTTGCATCTCCTTGCAGTTCAACGGACTGTCAAGAGTCTTCCCCAATACCACAGTTCAAAAGCATCAATTCTTTGGCACTCAGCTTTCTTTATGGTCCAACTCTCCCATCCATACATGACTATTGGAAAACCATAGCCTTGACTAGATGGACCTTTGTTGGCAAATAATGTCTCTGCTTTTTAATATGTTGTCTAGGCTGGTCATAGCTTTTCTTCCAAGGAGCAAGCACCTTTAAATTCATGGCTGTAGTCACCATCTGCAATGATTTCATCAGTGTCTAAGGACATCATTAGTGTCTAAGGAGATGTCTTAAGACAATAGAAATAAGACTACCATATGTTTCAGCAATCCCACTACTTGGCACATACCCTGCCAAAAACATAATTCAAAAAGACACACGTGGAACTTTCCTGGTGGTACAGGGGATAAGAAACTGCCTGCCAATGCAGGCAACACAGGTTTGATCCCTGGCTGGGGAAGAGCCCACATGATTTGGAGCAACGAGGCCCATGAGCCACCACCACTGAGCCCTAGCTCTAGAGTAGTGAGCCGCAGCTGCTGAGCCTGTGCGCCTGGAGCCTCTGCCCCACAAGAGACGCCACCGAAATGACAAGTCCACGCAGAGCAACAAAGACTGGCCCCACTCACTGCCAACTGGATGAAGCCTGCACACACAACAAAGACTCCGTGTGGCCAAAAATATTAAATTAATTCTAAAAAAAGACACAGGTACCCCCATGTTCACTGCAGCACTATTTACAATGGCTAAGACATGGAAGGAGGAGGCAATGGCTCCCCACTCCAGTACTCTTGCCTGGAAAATCCCACGGACGGAGGAGCCTGGTGGGCTGCAGTCCATGGGGTTGCTAAGAGTCGGACACGACTGAGCGACTTCACTTTCACTTTTCACTTTCATGCCTTGGAGAAGGAAATGGCAACCCACTCCAGTGTTCTTGCCTAGAGAATCCCAGGGATGGGGTCGCACAGAGTCCGACACGACTGAAGCGACTTAGCAGCAGCAGCAGAACATGGAAGCAACCTGGATGTCCACGAGGGATGAATGGATAAAGACAAGTGGTACATTTATACACTGTAACAGTACTCAGCCATAAAAAGTATCAAATTTTGAGTCAGCTGAAATAATGCTTAACCCAGAGCCTGTTCCACAGAGTGAGGTTAGAAATAGCATATATTAATGTATATATTTGGAATCTACAAAAATGGGACCAACGAACCTACTGCAGGGCCGGAATATAGGCTCAGACGTGGAGAGCGGACTTGTGGACACACGCTGAGAAGGAGATGGGGCAAAGTGAAGGACTAGCGCTGACCTTATACACTGCCACGGGTGAAACATGACGAGCAGGAAGCTGCTGCGTAACACAGGGGCTCAGCCCTGAGCGCTGGGGTGACCTAGGGGTGGGATGCGGGGCTGGGTGCGAAGCTTAAGACGGAGGGGACACATGAGTACACACGCCCGACGGACTCACCATGCGGCACCGCAGAAACTAACACAACACTGTGAAGCAACTACACTCCAATAAAATTCAGTAAAAATAAATACAGGAAAGCACGTTAGAGGCTTCATCCCTGGGGAGGACACAAATACACATCCGAGCAGAACGGCTCCTTGGCAGGAGCAACATGACCCCTGCTCTCATCAACAGTTAAGCCAGAGGCAGCCTGGTTCTTCCCCTGTCTAGTCCCCAAATAGTCCTCCCTGGACACACCACCACCGTCACCCCACAGAGGGAAACAACTCAGGGGAACTTGTTACTTGATTTTGCTCCATCTTGCAGCCGGAACAAGAGCCCCAGGAAAGCCATGCCTGAATCTCTTGTCAGGCCTCTAGTCAACTTCTACGGCTTGGGGCAAGTCAAGAACCCTGGTCCGTATCATCCCTTGTGGTTTCTTTTCCCACTCTTGCCACACCTTTGCAAATCATCCCTTGATTAAAGGCAACCCAAATGACCCGAATTTCAATGCACCCTCTGCTTCCTGCTGCCGCCCTGCCCCACACCAGAGCATGGACCGGTGTGAGCCGCACACAGAAGAGCGCCTGCCTGGCTTTCCCACGTCCCAGCAGTCCGGCCCGGGCAAGTCACTGCTCTGCGCCTCAGCGTTTATGTCAACACGGTGGAGGCAGGACAAGCAGTCCATACAGGAGCTTGTAGTCTACGCTCAAGAAAAGGACAGGAGCAACAGAGAGCCTGACTGTCTGACATCTGCTTGGGCAGACGTCCAAAACTGGTGCAGAATCCAAAGTTAAAACCAAAGCAATGACAATTAACAAAGCTAGGGAAACAAAAAACTGCAAAAGAAAAATAAAAAACAATCACCATACTGACTCAACTGTGTCTAGTGTTCACACTCATAGTAACTTAACAGTGAATACTGATTGACTCGAAATTCTTCAATGACTGTTGGGAGGCGGAGGGAGCTGTCGAGTAGTATGCACTGTGCAGTCCCATAGCAAGGCCACGGATGCGACCCTGGTCATCTCCGGAACTGACTGAGCCCATAGTAACCGTTGCCATAAGCATCCAACCCATCTAAATCGGCCAGCTCCTTGATCCCACATTAGATACAAATACCCAGCCTAACCAATCACCTAATGTCACCCTTCCAGCAGGAATTTTCTTTGTCTTGAGACTATAAAAACTGGCTTCTAACCCTGCACTGGCTCGCCCTGGTTGGTCAGGGTCGGCCCTCTGTGCCTGCAGTGTCCTCATTATTTCTGCTCTTTGTTCTTAATAAACTCCTTTCTGAAGCACTCTGTCTTTTCCAACTCACACTCAACATGCACGTGCTGGGGTGGGGAATGGCAGTGCTGCAGGGGGAGCTAAATCCTTGCCTTCTAAAGTAGCAAGTCAATCGATAAAGCCTAAAGCTAAGAAAGTAAGGAGGAGCTAACTATGGCATTTATATGGCGGTAAAACACTTCGCTAATCAAATGGTTAGAGTTGAAAAGTAGCTGCCTCTGGGAGGAAGTGGAAGCAGAGTGCTACCTAGCATAATAAGCTTTGGAGACCATCACAGCTCACAGGACTGGACTTTCCCGGACTCAGGACCCCTCACCTCAATTCCCACCCCACAGCAGAGGATGGCCACATAGCAAAACTGTTTACAAAAAAATCAGGGCAAACCTGTGTACGAGCTTCTCGCACCTAGAACTAGTAGGACAACATTCAACAGGGCTATGTAACGGTTCCTGCTGGAGCATGCTGCTGCTGCTAAGTCGCTTCAGTCGTGTCCAACTCTGTGCAACCCCATAGACGGCAGCCCACCAGGCTCCTCTGTCCCTAGGATTCTCCAGGCAAGAATACTGGAGAGGGTTGCCATTTCCTTCTCCAAAGCATGAAAGTGAAAAGTGAAAGTGAAGTCGCTCAGCCGTGTCCAACTCTTAGCGACCCCATGGACTGCAGCCCACCAGACTCCTCCGTCCATGGGATTTTCCAGGCAAGAGTACTGGAGTGGGGTGCCATCGCCTTCTCTGCTGGAGCATGGGGGGAGGTTAATAACAAAAGGTACCTTCAGTTCGCACCTGGCACTTATACTCGAACGCTGGCAGCAACCCCAGAGGGTGGGGTTTTTACATTAAGAAACATGTCAGGGATCCAACCCAGGCACCCTGCATTGGAAGCACCGAGTCTTAGCCACTGGACCACCAGGAAGTTCACACGCCCCAACTAAAGATCCCGCATGCTGCAACAAAGATCGAAGATCCTGCATACAGCCACTAAGACCCAGTGCAGCCAAAGAAACAAATGTTTTAAAAAAAAACAACTCCGAAAAGTAAAATGTCCTTGGTCACATGACCAGTAAGCCACAGACTCAGGGCCGTGAGCATTGGGCTCCAGTCATTATCAAATTCACCTGGACCCTGCAGCACCGGGCTGAACACAGAACCTGATAAACGCCAGCAGCTGTTACTACTGCCGCTGCATCGTAAGGGCAAGAACACCTGGCAGAGGTGAGGCGGAACTCAGCTCAGACACTGAGCAAGGTGGCTCCCCACACACCCAGCGCACAGCCTGAGACTCACTAGCCCGGGGGGCGCTGTGCCAGCCACTGGCACTTGGAACAGAGGGACAGCTGAAGTGCCTAGGGCAAAGGCCAGTAGGGCTGCAAAGAGCAAGTCTGCCAGGCTAAAACCTCAATACCAGTGAGACAAGGCAAGCCTTTATCACTAGGAACACAGGCTGTTTGGCTCCTGTTTACCTAAAGAGTATTAAAATATTTGAGCATGCAAGTATGCGCAGGTCTATTCTGACTGACTGGTCTTTTAAAAAAATACACATATTTATTTATTTGGCTGTCCAGGGTCTTAGCTGCAGCAAGCAGGATCTAGTTCCCTGGCCAAGGATTGAACTCTGGGCCCCCTTCATTGGGAGTACTGAGTTTTAGCCACTGGACTACTAAGGAAGTCCCAGAAGTCCCCAGCTGACCATTTAAAACACCAGAGACTTACACAAAAAGCTGAATTTCAGGCTTCTTGACAAGTCAGGGATTCTCCATGGAGCCCACCTAGCTAACATGTGGCCAAGCAGTGAGTGACCCCCTCGGACAGGGCAGTATTTCATTTTAGTACAGGTCCATCCACACTGTGTCCCGCCTTCGCTGTACCTGTCTGGCCTCTGCCCTGGGACTCCTGGTGTGGATGGAAGGATTCAGAGTCAGTTATGCAGGAGACCTGGAGCCCATTCAGCCCTATGACCGAGTCTTCCAGGAAGTCCTCATACCACGTGACCCCACACAAGCAGGTCCAAGTTCCTAGGGGGCAAACACAGCTTGGGGGTAGCTTCTGGCTCTCCTGAACAGCCCTGCACTGAAGAACCCCCCGGAGTGGGTGGGGGGGACCACCCTCGACAGGGAGCTGCTCTCCGGTCACACTCTGATCCATCCCACACACCCAGGCCCAAAGTTTCTGAAAATCAGGAATTACATTCCCAGCACATCGCGGGGCGGCATGAACAGGCACTCGGTAAATTTATATCTAACACCTGAGAAGCCCAGGGCACTGTCGCTGCCTCAAGGTCCAGTTCAAACCTTTCATTTGCAAGCTTTCCTTCCAATGAATCCCGACTCTGCTGCGGGCTGAAGAGCATCAAGGAGCTGGGGGTGCAGGGGCGAAGTGGGTAACGGGCGGCTGCAGAGCTGACACGGACAGTCCCTTCATTTAAAGGGTGATGGACGTTCCTGGTGGTCCAGTGGTGGAGCAAGGGGCGCGGGCGCCATCCCTGGTCGGGAACAAAGATCCCACACGCTGCAGCGCGTCTAAGCCCGGGCGCGCACAGCCGGTGGTCCACAACCAGAGAAGCCAGCGCAAAGAGTAGCCCCTGCTCGGGTAACACAAGAAAGCTCCTCCCCCGCCCCTCGCCGCCCGCGGCAACTGAAGACCAGCACACCCCAAAATTAATTTTAAAAAACCAACGGTGATGAGTCCTTGGAGAAGGAAGCACTTTCGGAGCTGCCCCTCACCAGCCTTCAGGAGGGTGTGCCTGGCCGAGCCGGTCCCTCACCGTCTCGCGCTCCCTCATCCCTGAGCCGAGAGGAACACTGCGGTGAACAGCACGCGGAGCGTTCAGACACCGCGCTGCACGCCGGCTCCACCAAAGCCAGCGGCGGTAACCTCTCCCAGCGCACCGCCACCTCAGCCCTGGGACACAGGTGTCCCCCCAGTCGGGACACTGAGGAAAAACAACTCGCCCGGAGCCCGCGAGTGCAAGGAGAGCCGGGACGCCAGCGGCTCGGTGGCCCCGGCTGGGCTCCATCCACTCCGCCCCTCTCCCAGCCCGGCCCCGGGTCCCCTTCTGCTGTGGGACCTGGGGCAGCTGCCCGTCCGCGCAGTGGGGCGGGGACAGTGGCGCCAGGTCTCCAGCGGGCTCGCAGGCGACTGGTGGGAGCCGGCGGCTCGGACTGACCTGGCGCCTTCGCCCAGCTCCCCGTGCGTGTTGTAGTTCACCGTCATAACCTTCACCGAGTCCTTGAACACCACGTCCCCCTGGCTGAGGTACTGCAGGGTGCGGCGGATCGGGAAGCGGCCCTTCATGGGCATGGCGGCGGCGAGTGGGGACCGGACTGCCGGCCACGAGTCCAGCAGCGCGGAGAAGCGAGCACGGGTGACAGCTCCCCCGCTCCCCGCCGGCCGCCTCGCCTTAGCGCCGGCTTCCACTTCCCGCGCAGACTCACGCGAGAGGGAGGGTCGCTCCCGGCGGGCAGCACGCGCGCCGCGGAGCAGCTTGGGACTTGTAGTCCTGGCTGGCGGGGCTCTCCTCAGTTGGCGGCGGCGTGGGCGAGGAGACAGCGGCTCTGCCTACAGCCTCCGAGCTCGTGGAACGTTGAGGTTTTCACGCTCTGCGACTCGGTCCTTCTCCCCTCCGCCCAGGGAAAACATTTTATGTAGACTCAAACTCGGTCATTCGGACAGCAAACTTAATAGGAGGAAGTAATTCGGCAGAGCTGAGTTTCAATACCAAGGCGCCCAATAACTTTTTGTTCAACCTCAAGTGTGTCAGTTTTCCTCACTCAACTCCGGCTTTACGGTGAAGGGTAAGAACTGCGCAATGTCTAACACTGACTTAAAAACAAACAAACAAACAGAAAACAAAAAACTGACTTGCTAAAGTGGGGAGAAAAGGAATTGAGTATGTATCCACTTCCTGGTTCCATCACTTCAGAGCTCTGGATCTCTATTCCTTGAAAAGCAAAAGGTGGCTGAGAAGTACTCTTTCTGAAGTACTCTTATTGATCCGAATATGTCAGTTCTTTACTTTTGAGGGACAGTTTTGCCAGATACAGAAATACAGGTTGGGAGTGGGGGGCAACTTTCAACACTTTAAATGTTTCACTCCACTGTCTTGCATGGTTTCTAAATAGGAGGCAGCTATCTTTTTTCCACTATAGCTAAGACAGTTTTTTCTTCTGGTTTCTTGCCGGGGTTCAGCCCCGGTGGATCCAGGGTAATTCGAAGGGGAGACGGAATCGGCGTCCTAGGAAAAAACTTATTTAATTACAGATATAAAGAGAGATTAGAAAAGGATAGTGTAGTAGGACATGTTAGTGGAGAAGAGGAGGCTGAATAACTTGGTTTACGTGGAATACCAATCGAGTATCCACGCTCCAGATGGGAATTCAGCCAGAAGGGGAAAGAAAGAACGACACGGGGGAATCAGTCTTTCCAGAAACTAATCCGATTTCTTTATTTTCAGGTTGCTTATATACTTTTTGTTATACATAGGGATGAATACAGAGTCACGTGGGGTCAGCAGACCTGGCCCTTGTCAAAATCAGGTGCTTCATATAAAATTATACAAAAGGTTTTAGGGGTTTTACATCATCTTCTGACCATGAGGCCTGCTGACATTTTATGGCCCTTTCTGATAACGGTCAGTCAACCAGAAAACTTATTTTTTCCAGGGGTGATTTTTTCTTAAACCAGGTGCCACCCTCCAAATAAAGTTGCATTCCTATAGGGTAAGGTGTAGTGGGTTACAATCAAGAAAGGAATTTACTTAGCCTAAGGTTTAACATGATTAATCTTAAAGGTTAATACTTATTTCTCCTATATGCTAGTTATATTCATTATAAGGGCAGGGAATATGGAGATTTAGCGGCAAATATTGGCTCAACAAATGAAAAAACCTTCACCAATATAATTTCTAATCAACCCGCTATACTCTACTAATAATTTTCTAAGTTCTCAAAAGAATCTGTATTTAGAAAGTTTAAAGCATCTTGTGCCTCTCACGGTTGGGAGGCTGTAATCACATGTGACCAGACGAACCTGCTCAGGCAGGCTAGAGAAACTTCAGAGGAGTTTGTAAGTTGAAACACTCTTGTCACGCCCAGGAATTTTTATTAACTGGAGCTGCAAGTTAACTCCTTCTCCGAGAGAGGTGGTGGGGGGTCAGCCCCCCGTAAAGTCAGAGGTATAGGTGAGAGCATAAAAACAGTAAAGTAGGCACTCTGGTTTGGGGGGTAGATGCTCGGGAACAGGGGGTCTCCTGAGGCTCCATCTCGCCTTTGCATAATGCCGAGCCTCCTTCCTCATGACCTTTGCCAAGGGTGGAGTTCCTCACGCTGGCTCCCGGCAGTTTCTTTCAAGATTTTCTTTATGCCTTTCATTTATAGAGTTTGAATAAGATATACCTAGGTGTATAGGTTATGACAATCATCACCTTTGTCATCACCCACACAAGTAGAATTCAAATTTAGGTATACGGCCTGTGTGTGTGTGTGTGTGTGTGTGTAGACACATGCAGGTTAACACAGTATGTATTTATTGCAAAATTAAATATCTAAGGTACTTGTCAATCCAGTGAAGTGCACCAGAATAAAATTTCTAGGCAAAAAAAAAAAAGATATACCTAGTGTATATTTTTGGTATTTATCCTGCTTGATGTTCTCAGAGCTTTCCTGGACCTGTAGTTTGGTGACTGCCATTCATTTTGGAAAATTCTTGGCTGTTATTACTTAAAATATTTTTACTCTTTCATTTTTTTCTCCTTCTGGTATTCTGATTTTTTTCTCCTTCTGGTATTCTGAAAGTGTCCCATCGTTCTTGGATGTTCTGTGGGTTTTTTGTTATTGTTGTCGTTGTTTTCCCATTTGCATTTCAGTAGGGAAGTTCAGTAGGGAAATCTGCCAGTAAATTTGGAAAACGCAGCAGTGGCCACAGGACTGGAAAAGGTCAGTTTTCATGCCAATCCCAAAGAAAGGCAATGCCAAAGAATGCTCAAACTACCATACAAGTGTGCTCATTTCACATACTAGCAAGGTAATGCTCAAAATCCTCCAAGCTAGACTTCAGTAGTATGTGAACTGTGAAGTTCCATATGTACAAGCTAGATTTAGAAAGGGCCAAGCAACCAGACATCAAATTGCCAACATCCCCTGGATCATAGAAAAAGCAAGGAAATTCCAAAAAAAATTCTACTTCTGCTTCATTTTCTATGTTAAAGCCTTTGACTGTGTGGATCATAAAAAACTGTAGAAAATTCTTAGAGAGCTGGGAATACCAGACCACCTTACCTGTCTCCTGAGAAACCTGTATGCAGGATAAAAAACAGCAGTTAGAATCAGACATAGAAAAACAACAAACTGGTTCAAAACTGGGAAAGGAGTATGTCAAGGCTGTATATAGTCAACTTGCTTGTTTAACTTATATGCAGAGTACGTCATGTGAAAAATGCCAGGCTGGATGAATCACAAGTTGGAGTCAAGATTGCCGGGAGAAATATCAACAATCTCAGATATGCAGATGATACTTCAATGGTAGAAAGTGAAGAGGAACTAAAAGCCTCTTGATGAGGGTGAAAGAGGAGAGTGAAAAAGCTGGCTTAAAACTCAACATTAAAAAACTATGATCCTGGCATCTGGTCCTATCATTTCATGGCAAATAGATGGGAAAAAAGTGGAAATAGTGACAGATTTTATTTTCCTGGGCTCCAAAATCACTGAGGATGGTGACTGCAGTCATGAAATACAAAGACACTTGCTCCTTGGAAGAAAAGCTATGAAAAACCTATACAGTGTTTTGAAAAGCAGAGACATCACTTTGCTGACAAAGGTCCATAGAGTCAAAGCTATGGTTTTTCCAGTAGTCATGTACAGATCTGAGAGTTGTACCATAAGAAGGCTGAGCACCAAAGAATTGATGCTTTTGAATTGTGGTGCTGGAGAAGACTCTTGAGAGTCCCCTGGACCGCAAGGAGATCAAACCAGTCAATCCTAAAGGAAAAGTGAAAGAGAAAGTCACTCAGTCGAATCTGACTCTTTGCGACCCCGTGGACTATACAGTCCATGGAATTCTCCAGGCCAGACTACTGGAGTGGGTAGCCTTTCCCTTCTGCAGATCTTCCCAACCAGAGATTGAACCCAGGACTCCTGCATTGCAGGAGGATTCTTTACCAGCTAAGCAACAAGGGAAGCCCAAGAATACTGGAGCAGGTAGCCTATCCTTTCTCCAGTAGAAATCAACCCTGAATATTCATTGGAAGGATTGATGCTAAAGCTAAAGCTCCAATACTTTGGCCACATGATGCAGAGAGCTGACTTACTGGGAAAGACCCTGATCCTGGGAGAGACTGAGGACAGGAGAAGGGGGTGACAGAGGATGAGACAGTTGGATGGCATCACCATCTCAATGGACATGAGTTGGAGCAAGCTCTGGGAGATAGGGAAGGACAGGGAAGCGTGGCACGCAGCAGTCCATGGGGTCGCAGAGTCACACAACATAGCAACTGAACAACAACAAAGGAAGTCTCCATGACCAACCTCCAGACTCACTGATTCTTTCCTTGGCTGTGTCCAGTCAACTGACTCTTCCCTTGGCTGTGTCCAGTCAACTGATGTGCCCATCAGAAGCATTCTTTGTTAGTGCTTTTTTATTTCTAGCATTTCCTTTCAATCTTTCTCAGAGATTCCTTATCTCTGTTTCCATTACTCATCTCGTCTTGCATACTGTTCACTTTTACCACTAGACTCTCTACCATAGTAATCACTTAACTTTCCTATCTGGTAACTCTAACATCTGTCTAGTATCTGAATCTGGTTGTGATATATACTTGTCTTATCACAGTGGCGTTTTTTTTCCTTACCTTTTTTTAGCACACTTAAAATTTTTTGTTGAAAGTCAGACATTATTGGCTGTATTAGGTAATAGGAACTGAGGTAAATAAGCCTCTGTTATGAAGGGTATGTTATTCTGGCTGGGACTTGAGCTGTTTGTTTGCTATAGCTGTAGGTGGCCAGAGGCTTCAACTCCTCTAGCGTCTTAGCTTTTGTCTCTTGTGACTTTGGGTTTCCCTAGAGAGTGTGTGTTTTGCTCCTCATTCAGTTGTAGTCTATGCTTATACTGGAGTTCTTTTGGTGTGGTGCTAAGGTGTAGGGGAAGGGAAACATTGTATAATTTTATGGTGAAATCTCAGTATTTTAATGGATCAGTGTCCTTGGGCTGTGACCTTTGTAAGTGTTTCTTAATCCACCTCTGTTATAAAAAAAAAAAAAGAAATATACTCGGTCTTTGTTCCCAGCTCCTGGTCAGAGCTCCTAAAACCCTTGTAGGGTAATTTCCTGGTGGTCCAGTGCCTAGGACCCCACATTCCCAGGGCAGGGGTCTGGGTTCAATCCCTAGTCGGGAATTAGATCCCACATGCTTCAACTAAAGATCTGACATGCTGCAAAGATCTAGGATCCCATGTGCTGCAACTAAGACCCAGCACAGCTAAATAAATAGAAAATTTAAAAACAAAACAAACAGGTAATATTTAGTGCTTGCTATAGGTCAGACAGAATGTCAAGTATTGGGTATGGATACCTCATTTAACCCTCCAAACAACTCTGGTTTACAGATCAAAGAGAGTGTGGTGAGGTTAAGCATGCCAAGGGTTACACCCCTGGGATTCCAGCCTAGGTCTGCCTGTCTCCAGAACCCAAGCTTCGCTGGCCTGCTTTGCGTACAGACACTCAGGTTTCTAACATTAGGGAGGACATTTCATCCACAGGAAGCACGTCTTCTGAACTTTAAGGTCACAAGCTCTTCTGCCTTCAACTCTTCAGGAGCCTAGCATGGTTTTCCAAAAGACTTCAGGACTTCCAGCTTCAGCTCAGACACATGAAGAGTTTGATAGCTGTCACTCCTGTCCTTACATGAGAAAGCTGGCCAAACTGAAAGTCAGTGACTCTTCGGACCCCAGAGAACTGAGTTGGCAGGGCTGACTACCACCTAGAAACCTGGAGAGGTGAACGCAGAGTGACAGCCAAGATCTGCTTACCTGTAGCAGAAGCCACTGGAGCCGAAGCTGGAACACGAGATGAACGGCTGGAGGCTGAGTGTGGACTAGCATGCGAGAGGCAGCCTGAGGGGCACCCTACACTCTCCTAAACATCACCTCCTCCTGGGTGAGTCCTGGGAGGTCTCAAAGGTCCAAGTCATGGCGACATCGAAGACCCACTCAGCAGCTTCCTCTCTTTTCCCATTGCCCAGTTCTGCTCCCTTTGGGCACGACACCTGTGTAAGACAGTTCATTTAATCAACACTGCAGGAATCACTGAACATAAGGGCAAAACTGGAACCCATATTTATCCCCTGGGAAGACTCCTGGTTTTGTCTCGAGGCCATAACCACATGGGGAACACAGGAGCTAGGGCTGTTTTCTTGTACTCAGAAGTCATTAAGGAGAGGACTGGTATTATTAAGGAGATGACCAGATGTTATCTGGTAATTCTTGGTGTGCACAAACACACAAACACACACACCCAACCATGAATATCTTGTTATTTTATTTTTCAAAAAGGTTCCAATACAAGGCCCCAGAGTAGTACATGCAAATCAATGACCCTCCAACAGTCACTGTCGGGTGACCAGCACAATCTACCACCACAGCCTGTGACCTATTAGAGACCAGCCTCTCACCTTGAGTCCCATCACCAAACTATGCCAACGTCCAGCCTACCACATGGCTCTTGGTGACTCAGGTACATTTTAGTATCTGAACAAAAGAGACACATTGAGCAGCGAGTATAATGAGTAAGTGTCCTTAGTGTATTAGACGAGGGAAAATACAATCAAGGCATAAAAGGGAAAGTCAGCTTCACTTGATGCCCGAATCCCCAGAGTCTCTTCCACACATGACCTGTGTCTAGGGACATCTGCCAACGACGGGTCAAGGATTTGCTCATTTTCTGATGAGATGGATGGGAGCTGTCTGCGCTGAAGGGATGTAGGATGGGTGAAACACTGACATGCGGGAAGAACTTGAAGTGGTGGTTGCAATTCATAGGCCACTTTTTCCATGATGCTCCCCCATCCCTGTAAATCCAACACTGTGCCCATCTTTGGGTCTATGAATTCCGGGAAATGGTACAACGGAGGGATAGAGAATTCTGACTCCAGTCATGTCTGTGATTACAGGAGATGCAGCCACGGAGGAATTCAGTCACATCAGAGGGTTTTAGTTTGGTTAAGTATATTCAGTGATTCTTTTTTAAATTTAAAGACATGTTTCTTATAGGTCTGGTTCTCATTGCTCTTAAGTTACGAACAGATTGCTACCTGCAGCTGATTTCAGGGAAAGGGTATGTTTGGTAAACTAGTCTTAACTGAAACCACCAGCTAACTAAAGGAGATATATTCTCATTAGAAAAATAACTATGAGGACAAGCAGCACTTGGCTCCGGAACTGCCTGCTTTTTGGTGCAGAGAGCTTCCTTCTTCTCGGTCAGAGAGAGGACGGACCGAGCAGCGAGGAACATGCAGTCCTCCGTAAGACCCTCAAGAGTAACAGCGTGACGGGCACTGACCTGGAGGGAGTAAGGACACCTGTACCAGGCAGCATTTGAGATGCCTGACTGCAGGCTTCCCCAAACCATGACCATCAGCAACGCTGGTAACTGGCTGACCTTAGTAACCCACTCGCACTGCTTTATGAACAGGACCCAAACTCAAAAAGGTCCTCCACACACGCTCCGCCCACCCACTCACTCCCCACTGCCACGCTTCTGTACAGGACCTCTTCATTCAGCCCAAAGAGCCAGCAGGGGCTAAAGAAACGTGAATAGTGTCAACACAAATACAGATTACTGTTACACCACAGTAATTTTTCAGACATTCCCAAGATCAACAGGGGTCTTCCCAGAATGAGACAAAATAAATTTCAGCCCTTACACCAGTAACCAGTGACCGTAAGAGCCAGAGTTAGTTATGGGTATAAAGTGACTAGTGGTCAGTTATTGTTCATTAGTTAACAAGCATAACTGCAGCAACTCTACCCAGAGCCGAGCACACTTGGGTATCTGATGTCAGATGTTAATTAAGGGTCATGTCCCTGTAAACCTAAGCACCAAAGCGAAATTCACAATTTCCCTTTTTGCCCTTAACTGGTGAAGAGTTCAAGTACTGCGGTTCTACCAGAATGATCCTGGGTTGTGCCTCCTGCAAACATTTTACTTTTATTTTTTTTGGCCACACCACACCCCTTGCAGGATCTTAATTCCCTGACCAGGGATTAAACCCATGCCCTCGGCAATGAAAGCTCAGAGTCTTAACCACTGGACCGCCAGGGAATTCCGCATTTAATTTCTTACTACTACTAAACGTAGGTGAGAGAGTATCTCACCAGTGCCCACAGTCAGCACAAGATGACCTGCAAGACAAAAAGGCTCATTGACAAGCCTTGGAAGTTACTGTCATTGACCTTCTGACTCAGGGGACTTCAGCTCTTCTGACAAGGTTCCACGAGGGTTCCTGACCACCAACTCCTAAACTATAGCCTGCGCCCTTAGAAAAAGCCCAGCTCAGAGTAACTGTGCCGAAGCTCTAGACGACGCTTTCTCCGGGGACAGACAATTGTCCCGGTGGTCATTCACTTCCACAGAGCAACACTTGGACAGACTCTGCTCCCAAAGTATACTACTTCTATCAGCCAAAAAGTTAAAAACTGCTGTTCTCTAAAAAGCTTATGAACAGACTCACAGTGATAACCCTGCACTGGGAGATTAACTTCCTGAAAGAGAAATAAGAACTAAAAGGAAGAGGGCAAGAGATCGTGAGGAAACCTCGCCCCCATCACCCCTTTTAAGAGGGGCTTTCCTGGGTCTAAACTATTGCCTCCACAGTGAGACCTTCCCCTGCCATCGCACAGGACGTGCCCAGCAGGGTAGTGGAAGTCTCAGGCGAAAGGAACATAGTCTAATGGGACAGCCTAAGAACCGAGTAAGATGTAAAGGGCTCTATGCTGTGTGTCTTGGCTAAAGGAAGGGCGCTATAGAAGGCTGCCCTCTAACACTGCAAGCTGATCGACACTAGGCAGGAGTGAACGCGGGCACAGGCGCACACGGGAGCCATTTCTGCCCAGGGCCCAGCGGAACCGCACCTGTGACACCTCGGCAGTGAAGATTTCACGTCCCTTCTACAGGGAGAACCCAACTATTAAAAAAACTCAGGAAAAGCAGCAAATGCATGCTGGTTCTTCCTGTTCTCGTTCCCATTTTACTATTCAGCTGTCACGGGAAAAGCTCCAAGTGCGCAGCACAGAATAGCCAATTCCTGCACTCTAACCTGCAGCCAGCTTAAACTCCGCCTTCCCCCTCCATGCCGCGCCCCCAGCCCGCCCGCCCGCTCCGCAGGCCCCCGCCCGGCCGGGTCAGTCGGTGCCCCGCTTCTGTTTGGCCAGGGTGCGCCTCAGCTCCCGCAGGTTCTCGGTCAGCACCTCCACCTCGTCCAGGCGGCCGCACTGCTTGGCGTCGAAGATGTACGCCTTGATGTTGTCGATCTGCTGGAGCAGCAGCTCCTCCTCGATGGGCTCGGCGCCCTCCTGCCCGTTGCTCTCCTCCTCGAAGGGGTTGGTGCAGGGGGCCTCCTCGAAGGGGTTGCCAGGGACAGGGGGCGATGCGGGTGTCCGCGGGGGGGGCTCATCTTCCTCCTCGAAGGGGTTTGGGGCGGGGCCGTCTGGCTTAGCGAAGGGATTCCCCGCCACAGCCTCCTCTTCCTCCTCTTCCTCAAAAGGGTTGTACTCTCTGAGCACGCGGGCTGGCAGGCTGAGGGAAGGCTCTGGAGCAGGAGGGCTGGCGAGGTCTTCTTCCTCATCGAAGGGATTCAGGGAGGGCGCCTCACTGCGCTGCGACGCAGTGCTCTGGGGCAGGAACTCCTGGCCCAGGGCTGGGGGCCCAGACCACCCTCGGAAGGGCTCGGGAGCCGAGCTGGCTGGAGAGGTCTTGGTGGCAGTGCCGCTCTGAGCTGGGGAAGAGCCCAGATCCAAAGCGTGAGCGAGGTGGGTGCGCGGCTCTCTGCCCGGCTCCAGCTGAAAAGGCCTGATCTCCCGGAAGTCCAGGGACCGAGTCCGCGTGTGCAGAGAGGCCGCCTGGCCCTGCTCGCGCTCGCGCTCCCGCTCCCGCAGCACCTGCAGCTGCTCGCGCTGCAGGCCCTCCTCCTCGGCCTGCCTGCGGGACAGCGCGATGGCCTTCTCGGTCTGCTGCTGGTCGTACTCGTCCTGCAGCTGGCGCAGGTTCTCCTGCAGCGTGCGCACCTCGTCCGCCCGGCCCGCAGCCTTGGCCTGCCGGATGAAGGACGTGATGTTGCGGATCTGCTGCAGGAGGGGGTCCGCGTCCTCGCTCTGCCTCTGGCCTTCCGCCAGCGGGAGCCAGCCCTCAGCCTTCCTCAGCGGAGCAGGACCCCTGCGAGCGGGCGCCACCTCCCCGTTGGTCGCGCGGGCCGCCAGGTCACTCCGCCTCTCCTCAAGCCTCCGCTGGGATTCCAGGGCAGCCTGGGAAGATACCAAAGCCAAAAAGAAACACGGTCACCAGGCCAACAGCCACACTGCCGGCCACCACTGCGGCCATGCCATCCCCATTCCAGTGAGACCCCAATCCCCCACCTCGGGACTGTGGTATTCAGCTGCTAAAATCAAGCCATGATTTTTCAAAATTAAAATAACAAACCAGTAAGTTAAGGGGTAAGCTTTCCTCCATCTCACGTTCACTGGCTAAGCACTTACCTTAAACCTCTGAGGTCTATTACCACTCATCTACACTGGAATCTCACACAATCTTAAATACACATATTATTCTCTGTTTAATACTGCATGTTCCAAAGTGTTCTAAGAACTCGCTGGTGTCTGGGTTGTCTGCAGCCTGTACTGGGGGGGAGGACTGCCAGTCTCCATGGTATTCTAGACAGGAGAAAATCAGCAGAACCTCCGAAAGAAAAATAGGACCTGGGGGAGAAAAACAGTTACTTTGATTTCTAAAATGCAAGAGGCCAGAACAGAAGGAAAACACAAACCAGAGCGAGTGAGAGGTTCTGACTTAACGACAACCTCATGGGACCCCCTGGGAGCCTTGGAGGCCTCTGTGCTCGTGGAGCCACCGTCCCCTGCCTCGCTCACCTGCCTCTCCAGGATCCTCTTCAGCTCCATCTCCTGCTTCCTTTTCTGTTTCAGTTCCTCAAACTGCTCTTTGGTCGGCAGTGACATCAAACCAAGCAACTTTTCCTGTAGGGGGTCACGGACAATTTTACACTTAAACCCTTTTCAGGAGAAAAAAAAATGAATCTGAAGTTCCCTAGTGAGAGCCCGCTGAAGCTACATCACATCAGTCTAAGACAGTCACCCTAACGAGCAGAGCAGGGAAGAACCTAACCTGGAAATCAGGTCCGTGCCAGCTTCCTTATGGAGGGGCCAGCCTTTTCATTAGGAGATGATCAACACCAGATATCCCGGTTACTTGCCGTCTCAGTTGAGGCCTTTTCCTGCCTTCCCTGTCTATTAGCACATCTGTAAGCCACCATCTGAGCCCCACCCCCATGCCCTCCTTCCGTTTCTCCCCAGCACTTACCACCCTCTTAACCCATATATTCAGCTCTTTCTCACCTATCCCCTCTCTATAATATAAGCTCTACGAGAACAGGAAGGTCTATCAGGATACCCAGCACCTAAAAACACTGCCTGGGCCGCAGCGGGCACCCACCAACGACTATGGAACAGTCATCCATCAAAAGCAGGGAGGGCGTCACTCTGCATGATGGTGTCAGGTAACTAACCGAACAGGACACGCAGAGCTCCGTCAGGAGCCCCACAGGCGACTGACTCTCACAAGGGCTTTCTGAGGTCGAGACGACTCAGATGCAGCCTCCCAGGTGGAGTGAGCTCTTGAACAATCACCTGTCTCCTCCAGACCAAGGGCCCAGGGAGAGTCCCCAGGAGCTTATCCCAAGGAGGAAATACTGTGTGCAAGCAGGTCCACCAGGCACTCCTCACAGCAGCAGAGAAGTGGGAGCCTATCAGATGCCCAGGGACAGGGGAACAGTCACAGAAAGGGTGGTGAGCACACGCAGAGCAGCGTCTAGGTCACTTTCCTCTGACATGCAGGTTTTCTCTGGATGTGGCTGACACACAAGTAACCCTAAAGAGCGGTAAGTGTGCGAACGGAGAGCAAGCAAGCCATGGGCCCCGTCCGCCCTCCTGAGTGGTGGAGAGCAGCGGCTTTACCTGCACAAACAGTGTGGCCGAGTATCTGATCATCCTCTGCAGCCGCAGAGTGTTCGGATGTGGCGGCGGGTCCTGCTTCATGTCTAAGGTTAAGATCTTCTTACTGCATGAGAACAAACATGTCGCTGTAAGAGGCACGGCCAGCCTCAGAAACATGGGTGAAGAGTCCCCAGTCGCCAGGCTTCCGTGCCGGCAAGGTATGAGGGGAAACAGGCTCCAGGCTCCCCTGAAACGTCTTTGCGGGTGAAGCCCGTTTCTTACCCAGTGGCTGTACCTGAGGCCTCAGACAAGCATGGGGCGAACGACAAACACCCGGCCAGCGAGGGCCCGTGACCGGTGCAGCGAGGAGCCCGGTGCTTAGTTTAGCATTCTGCTGTCACTGCCTTACAAGCCTCCTTTTTTTGTATTTATTTCTGTATTTGGCTGCATCAGGTCCTGGTTGCTGCTACAGGCACTGGGGTGCGGCACGCAGACTTCTCTTCAGTTGTGGGCGAGGGCTCAGTCGTGGAGCACACGGGCTTAGCTGCCCCGTGGTATGTGGAATCTCAGTTCCCTGATCAGGGATTGAACCCACATGGGAAGGCAGATTCCTAACCGCTGGGCCACCAGGAAAGTCCCTTACAATTCTAAACTTTGATCAGGGGACCTGCATTTTCATTTTGCTTCTGACCCTGCAACCTATGTAGCTAGCCTCGCACGTACGGATGGACAAGGGTTCCGCATCTGTTTTCTGAATCACAGTACTTCCTATACCGCAAAGGGCTGATCTAACCCCAACAGCGAATCCACAGTTGAAAAGCAGTAGCTGGGAATTCCCTGGTGGTTCAGTGGTTAAGACTCGACCACTTTCACTGCCGTAGGCCTGGTTTTGGTCCCTGGTTAGGGAAATGAAATCCCACAAGCCACACAGTACAGCCAAAAAATATATATATATATAGCAGTGGTCAAATTGAACTAAGAGTCTGGACTTCCATCCTGGTTCCAGCACTTTTGCTAGCTGTGGTGCATTCTTGCACCTATAAAATGGGGGTGTTAATCTCTGCGTCACAGGGTAACGGGTAGAGCACAAGAGCCACCCTGTGTGCCAGCAGCCAGTGACCAACACGCAGCTGCTGCCAGTCGGCTCCTGTTCCTGCAGCAATCACGAACGGGAAAACTCCTCAAACAAGTTACTGAGACACACTGAGAGCCGGAGCTGGCAGCCCCCTCAGCCTCCTCCTCACACAAACCCCGGATCACCGGGACCAGGAAAGCTGGGTCTGCTGGCCGCCCACCACCCCGTAAACCCAACACATCCTCCACTTAAGCCGACAGGTAGGAACATCACCTAACAGACCTTACCTTAGCGCGTCTATCAGCTCATACACTTTCTGCACTTCCACTCGAAGGTCACTGGCGTGTTCCAGACTGTAGGTTGTCTCTCCGGCACTAGGGGGAAATAATGCAGATGTTTGATCTAAGTTTCACAGCACTGAATGGAGAGTGTGGTGTTAAAGGACTCTACAGGTTTAAGGGCTCACAGAGAGGGGGACAGTTAATTCTCTTCAATGCATTTTAGACTCCCCCGCCTTGCGGCTCTGCTGGTAGAGAATCCGGCTGCAATGAGGAAGACCTGGGTTCGATCTGGGAAGATCCCCTGGCAAAGGGAAAGGCTACCCACTCCAGTATTCTAGCCTGGCGCATTCCATGGACAGTAGAGTCACCGGTCGCAAAGAGTCAGACACGACTGAGCGACTCTCACTGTCACTTTCATATAATGCAATGCTCGCTCCTTTTCAGAACGTGAGTGTTAATTAACCAGAAGTCGCTTTTAATTTGCCGATGCCATGGGAAAACTAGTGCCGAGGCCTATGACGGCCAGCTCCTAAGCTCGTTGTCAAAACAAGTAGGACTGACCCTGCCTCCGCCTACTAAAACTTTCCCTGAACAACTTCTGCGCATCTAGGAAGAGGGATGAAGTGGTTTACTACACGAGCTGCTTACACCACACTTTTCTTTCCTCAAAGACTACCCAGAAAGCAGAGGAGGGGACATCAGAAAAGGCCAGTGGGGGCTTAACGTCAGTTTCAGAGGAACAACGTGGTTATCACGTGGTCTCAGAATTTCATTTACAAGGCTGCCACTCCCACCAGGTGGCTTCCCTGGTGGCTCAGTGGTAAAGAGTCTGCCTGCCAAGCAGGAGACCTGGATTCGATCCCTGGGGCAAGAGGATCCCCTGGAGAAGGAAATGGCAACCCACTCCAGTATTCTTGCCTGGGAAATCCCATGGACAGAGGAGCCTGGCGGGCCACAGTCCATGGGGTGGAAAAGAGTCAGACATCACTTGGCAACTAAGCGCACACACACACACACACCCACCCACCAGACTGCTGAATTCCAAGTGCAGCGATTGTGGCTGTTCATTTTTATACCCCCAGTAACTAGCACGTGGGACGAGCTTAAACAAGGTTTACTGAGAACAGAAACATTTCAGGTGATCTCCCAGCTACTAATCCAGCCTCAGCTATGGCCACTCAGCTCCCTCCTGAGGCAGCAGCAAGTTAAGGTAAATAAAAGCACCGCCAGGCTAACCTGCTTTCCCTCTATCGGGCAGTCCTGGCTGGAAAACCCCTGGTGTGTTCTGCAGTCTACAGAGTCAGTAAAGCTGTTTCACCATCTCTAACTGCACAGTTTGCAAAAAGAACATCAGGCCAGAACTAAGAGGACTTGTACTTTGTCTCGATATTGCCAGGTCATGTGGAAGGTGACAGGTCTGGCCCGAATCTGCAATCGCTGCCCTGGTCTCAGTCACATCATCCCACTGTGATCCTCGGGGCAGCCATCAGGCCCGCTCCATTATCTTGCATGTTATCTGTTCCCTTGTTATGGCCTGTGCTCCCATGATAATGGAGCTGTCCTCGCTGTGCCCCGCTACAGCCCCAGCACTCAGAAGAGTGCTCGGCACCTAACGCGCGCTTGGTAACATCCACTGAGTGAATGAGCGGCAGACTGAAATGCACCTGCTGAAGCCCCTCAGAACTGGTCTCTGGAGGAAGAGTTAACACGCCTGGAAATGTGCTCAGCAGTGGTAGCTCCCCTCTGGCTAGCAGAGAGCCCACGGACCCACAACGGTGTCTAAGGCACAAAGCAAAAACCCAACGGGACTCTGGGAGAGGAGGCCCTCGGGTGACAATGTCCTGAGGAAAGGGCTGGATGCCAGCACGCTGCCAGGAACACCAGCTGATGTTGCTGGCGTCCAGGTAGAAGGTAGGCCTGCTCTAACTTTAAACCCATGGGCAGGGGTAGGAGGAGGGCGCGTGGCCTCCAGTGAGTTCCAGAGAGGAAAGGAGCACGCGGTAGATGCTCCCAGCAAGGACTCTCCGTGCCGGGGAGGTTTATGCTCCTTCCCAGCTGCTCCCAGGAGGGCAGTGGGATCCTCTGAGTGAAGTGACTGCTCAGTGAACTGCAGGCAGAGAAGGGACTGTGCTTTCCCTGCTCTCCTTCAGAGCCAGTGGTCTCGGGCAAGGAGTGGAGACTGGAGCGCTGGGACGTAGGAGGCGCAGGTATATGGGGGTAGTCGGGGACAGTGGGGCTGAGAGGACTCAAGAAACAGGGCTCCCCGCGCTTCCACCGTCTGCTGCAAGGGGCTGCAGCATCTCGCTGCAAGGACTGAAGGGAAAAGGGCAGGGCCTACATCTTCAGCTACTAAAGAATTGACCAGAATGCCAGAAAAGAGTCACCACTGAGTCAGTAAAACAGAGAGGAAGAGCTTACTTTAACGATGCTGCCATCTTGATGTATTCAGGAGCTTTTTGGTCAACTTTCTCCATGCAAAGCCGTAATTTCTAAGAACAAAAAAGAAGAGGTGAGTTGTGTCTCAAGATACAGAAAAGGCAACAAAAAGGTTATGCGGAATCAATGGAGATGTATATAAAATGTGCAGTTTTCTAAATTAAAAAAAAAAATGCAGAGAGTGGCTTTTAGTTTTGTCCTGTTCATTGTTATCAATTTCCTGGTTTATAGACCTACTGTACAAGGAAATCTTGTAGGAAGGAAAGAAGGGTGAACTTTGGCCAGATGTTTTTGAGAGGACCAAGGCCCTCCAGGACACACATCATGTGAGCTCACCAAGGTAGCAAAAGAAATCAGTTGCTATGGCCTTTATCTGCCAGGTGACGTTGGACACCACACAAGGCATTGCCAGGGCTCAGTTCAAAAAAGAAGGAAACCAAAAGCTTGGCGGCTGTTTACAGAAATTATCAGATCGTGAGCTCCACATAACAATGGACAACAGCTACGTCTGCAGCTCAGCAAGGTTTTAATTAACACCATTTCTAGTAGTCTGACTATTTTCATGGTGGTTCCAGAAACACAACCACTGGGGCCCGCAGAGCTGCTGACAGTGACCATTCAGTGATGACCAGACAAAAACTCTCTCCTCCCCTGTCCGGTTTTGCACCAACTGTTTCCTTCCGCTCCTCCCCATTTCCTATCACCTCCCTGCCCAACACCCTCCTGGCTCATCCTTCTCAGCCTGCAGGCCTCATCCGGGTTAGGAGGCAGAGTCAAGCTCACGCCCAGTCTGACTCTGAACCACAGGCTCTGGCTACACTCTGCTCCTATAACGCAGCACCTCCTGAAGGCACTGCAGGGTTGCTAGTGGTAACCAGAGCTGAGGCATTTGAAGGGACTCAAAAGAGGAAGCGCTATGCTTCTGGGAAGTTTCTCAAACTCCCACGTGAGTGTCCCAGGACCCTTCTGGTCCACTATTCACCACCAGCTCCTGCTCCCGCTCTGACCCACAGAACCTGTCCATACTGCATGGCAACCAGCCTTCCTCCTCTTGCCCCTGGGCCACCGAAAGCGCCAACCTCCAACTCTCAGGTGGGCAGGGAAGGGCAAGGAAGCAAGTTTGTTGCAATACACCCAGTGACTCTGCAACTCACGCAGGGCCCCAGCTAGTGCCCTCTGGCAGAAACTAAAAATAACTGAAAAGAACGATTTCCCAAAGCACTTTTCAAAATCCACGGGCGTGCACATAACGAAGAGCCCGGCCTCTGGAACTGGACTCAAGCCGGCCCGGAATCACCTCGTAGAGCCTCACGACGTCGGGCGTGTGCTCCTTCTCGTCGATCTGCTGCTCCCTCTTGAGGAGCGTGTCCTTGCAGTGTGTGCAGCAGCGGATCCGGTCATCGTCCTTCTCATCCAGCACGGAGCTCACGCTGCTCACACTGCTGATGCTGCCCCGGCGGGAGCCGTGGACGCTGTTGGGTGACTGGCTGGGGCTGGTGTGAGCGCTCAGGGAGTCCTTGCTGGCACTGGTGAGCTTGTCTGTAAAGAACACAGGATGGGCAGTGGTGAACTCCACAGGCGGGGTGCAGACGCTGCCCCGGGCAAGAGGCACCCACACCTCTGCCTGCTGGGACTCAGGCTCTGCGGTGGGCTGGACGCCCAGTGCCTCCAGGAGAGAGCCAGGAGCCAAGGACAGCCTGTCCTTGAAGCTCTGAGGCTCACCCCAATCTGGCCTTACCACCTCCTGCCCTGCTCCAGCTGCCCGGACACACCCAGGCTCTCCCTGGGACCGTCCCCCGCCGCCTTCCCCCATGCCCAAACCCCACTGCTACCCCTGCCAAATCTCAGCTCAAATGGCACATCCTCCAGGAAGCCTTCCTCAATTCCTTGAGGCAAAAACCATTTGCCCACCTATCAGTTCCCACCATGTCACTCCTCCTGGGGCACTTCCTACTTGTTCCGTGTGATGACAGCTCTATGCACAGCCCAGAGCTGCCCAAGCAGTAGTGATTCCGAGGGCACAAACTGTCTCATTCATCTTTGCATCCCTATGGGTTTGTTCCAATAGGGCTACCGCACAGCAGCTGCCCAGTAAATATCAGTTAATCAGCCCAAGAGAAGGAAGATGAAGTGTCCCCAAAACATAGCTCAGCTGAGACAGGGAGTCGTCTTGGGGAGAAAGGTAACTTACCAAGGTGACACGTGCCCACTGGACACCAGAGCCCCACCTAGGAAACATCTGCCCCTTCCCACGTTACCCAGACGCCCTGCAGCCAACAGCATGTGCAGAGTCAGCGGAACTCTGCAGGGTTGCAAAACCCCCACAATCCCAGAGTCAGCCAGAATGCCTTGAGATCATCTCCAGCAACTTTTCAGCAGCTGAGATTCAAAGTCCTGGGCCACTGGGTTCCTCCTACCCTGGAGGAATGGACGATGCTGATAGACCACACGTGGGCAAACAACGACCGGCGAGCCAAGTCCGCCTGGCTTTGTATGTGGCCCTCAAGCTACCTATGGTTTCCACACTTCAAAAAGGCTGTGTAATAAAGAAGAAATGTCACAGAGACAAGATGTGGGCCACAAAGCCTAAAGTACTCACTATCTGGTCTCTTATGGGAAAAGCTGGCCAACCTCTACTACAGACCATTGCTCCCCTGGGCCCTAGCACAGGGCCGAGGCTGTAGTGGGCCTCAAGGAATCAACAGTAAATGGAAGGTCCCGTAGACCATACACCGAAACAAAAAGCCCACCCAGCCCCCCAGTGGGGGCTGGTCTCGACAGGAGGTCAGGGTCCAGGCTGCCCCCACGTCACCTACTCGCCAAGGGAAGGCTGATGAGCTCCATGCACTTCTTGCACATGATAGACCCGCAGAGGCGGCAGTGGTGGCGGCGGCTGCGGATGCCGAACTTATTCCCGCAGTCCGGACAGAAAGGGACGTCCTGGTCGTTGACCCAAGGCACCACGGACTTTTCTATTGCTGTGGGAAGAACGAGACAGAAACCGAGCACACACAAAGGGAGGCCATTTTAAAAAAAGAGATCGGGTCAGGATGAGCGTTAAAGAACAGAAGGGACGTGAGCAACGTTCTAGAGTTACCTCGGATCTTCGCAGACTCGGTATTTGTTCTGTCAAACGCAGTCAGCTGACAAGGAGAAAAAAGGGTCATAAGGAATGAATCTGGTGGTGGATACACTGTCTACAGGCGGAGGCATCAAGTGGGAGTAAGTACACGGGCATTACTGAAGTCTATGTCATCTCCAACCCCACAAGGTCACAAACACAACTTCACAGGGACAGAGTATTAGCTTTGCATCCAGAAGGCACTCGCCTTCCCGTGAGCCATTCCAGTCTCTTGACTGCCGGCTGCCCACGGAAGCAATGGCCAGGGGCAGGCAAGGACACGGTGGGGTGGCTACTGCGAGCGAGGGGGACCCCCAGTTCTCCACAGCCCTCCTGGACAATGAAAGCAGACACAAGATTCCCGCCCCACGAAGTGCACGCGGAGAGCTGAGCCTGTAGTGCCGCCGTGCCGGCCTATCTCACAGCCCAGCGGATACCCATCAGGCATTTCCAGGGCTGATGTAAACGAGAGCGGTCATGGTACTGAGGACTCGCTCTTAAACCAACCACAGGACAAGAGGTTCCCACCGCATACACTGGTCCTGGTGGGCGCTCCTCCCGCGTCTGGCTACCAGCCTGTCTGCCATCACAAGGCATCACCCACCCTACCCCTTCGTGTGACGGCACCTGGGACCCCCCCAAACGAGGAAAGGATCTGAAGGCAGAAGGGCTGCCAGGCAGTCAAGTGGGCTTCACAAGAAGGGAAAGGGAGCTGGGTATGTGGCCAGTCATCGGCCCGGGCTGCTACCCTCAGGAAAACCAGCCCAGGCCAGCCCCGTGCGCTGCATCCTCAGCACCGCTCTCCGTAGGGGGTCTTCCTGCCAGCGTCAGACACACACGATAGATTTAAGACGACACACACCCAGCAGAAATGTAATTATTCCCTTCAAAGAATTTATACTTGCAGAAAAAAAAACATGTTTTAAAACAAAAAAAATTTACCTTCTCTAACCTGATTATTAATTTATTGACTTCAACGACATAGTGGTCAATTCTGGCAGCTCGGTATTTTTTGAAGTCAGAAAGATGGCTTCGCATAGCACCTAGAAGGAAGGGAGGAGGCAACACAAATGACTTGTCATTTCCCCGAGGGAGCCTCCCTACCCTGAATTTCAAAAGCAAGCCAAAAACCTAGGATTTTAGCGTCTTAATAAAAATTTAAAAACTAGAAAAGCTAACGGAAGGAAGTTTGCTAAAATGATAACCATGGTCACCTTGGGGCTGCAAAATACGCTAAGAAAGACCTCAAGGACAGAGCCTGGGCTCTGGAACCAGCCTGTGCTCAATTCTGCCACACACTGTGTGACCTTGGACGAGTTCCTTAATGTCTCTGTAACTTGGAGTACTCAGCTATAAAACGGGGAAAACAGGAGCAGCTCCCACACAGTGCTGTTACCCAGATTAAAGAAGTTAAATTTATAAAACCCTTAGAACACTGCCCAGCATGTGAACTTTTGTTAAGCGAAAAGGAAATAACATTATCGGCTGTTCTTTTTTTTTTAAATCTTAAACTTTTCTATACTTTTCACAGTTGGTACAATACGGCTTTTTCATCAGAATGAACACAACCCTTCTCTAAATAGCCCCCAACATGCAAATGCTAAGAGATGCCTTTGTGGGGCTAGTTCAACCGATAGCATCCTCAGTCCAGCAGCCAAGACCTAGGACAGTCCTCATACAGATGGAACCAAGTAGCCTTTTGTCTCAGTATCTGGATGAGCTCCTGCTCAATTTGTCACTGCTTCTGAAAGCTGGCCCTGCCCCCAACCCCTCCCAGCACTCAATTCATTTCTTCCTCCCAAAGACGGCTTGTTCATGTAGGTACTTACCTGTATCTAGATCTTTATACTAGATTCTTGACCATCCATTATTCTCTTCTTCCTAGCCATACTCTAACATCTAATTAAAATTTAGCTTCACATTTTTAGGAGTGTTGATGAGCATTCCTCTGAAAATCTGCCATTCTCTTGACCTTTCGCAATTTGTACCTTCCCTCAGTTGTTAAATCAGGGAAGTTAACTGGAACATCACCTTGAAAACTTTAACACTGCCAATCATGAAATAAATTATCAAAAAACTCATAAGAGGTCATACACTTAAAATGTCTCCATGTTTTTAACTGTCTTTCATATGTAACAAATAAGTATATGCATATAGTCTTATTTTTATTTTCTCCCGCCATGATGAAAATAAAACGTTTCTACTCTCTAATATGTTAGCCACTGGCCACACATGGAGACTGAGCTCTTAAAATTTGGCTGGTGTGTGGTCGTGGAACTGACTTTGACTTTTAAATCTTATTTAACTTTAAATGGAATGAGCATCACTATCCTTTCTACCTCACATGGCTTTTATGAAAGGTGAACAAGATAATGGGTATCAAAGTATAATAAAGCAGTACATGACTTCCCTAGCAATTGCTGGTTAGGACACCACGCATCCAGTGCCAGGGTTGTGGCTTCAATCCCTGGTCGGGGAATTAAGATCCCGCATGCCACATGGCTCAGCCAAAATGCAAACAAAGTATAACAAAGTACTACAAAAAAAATCATTATTTATCCATCACATGGATAGAAAGTATTATATTAATGATAACTAACACTGAACAGTTAAAGGACATGGAAGATTAGTTAGTTCAGCTCCATGTGGCATGATCTTTTTGGTAAAAGCTTCACTGAGTTATCATTCAAATACACACAATTCACCATTTAAAGCATACAAAATCAGTGGGTTTTAGCTTACTGACAGGCTTGTGCAACCATCACCAAAATAAATTTTAGACTATTTCCATTACCCTCAAAAGATGATAATTTGGAAAGCAAGTAAATGATACCATAATTCCACAATTCAGAAAATTAAGCTGCATGAACCAGTGCTTTTCAGTAGGCAGGTGACATCTATATGAGAAGAGACAATGGACTGTGTCTGGAGTGATGGTCAGAGGCTGGGACTCCTATTCCAGTTCTGCAGCGCCCCAGCTGTCTGACCCTGGGCAGGTCCCCATGGAGTTCAGTAACAATTAAAAGAGAGTCCACATGTAAAGATTTAATGCGGTGCCTAACGCCACAATGCTTTGTGTTTGAATGCCCAGCTCATCCTTGTTGGTTGTCTCCCCGTACTAGGACACAAAGGTCCTGGGAAGCTTACAAGCATGCAGGTATACTGGTGTCTCTTCAGCCAACTCTGAAAACATACAGGTGCTCAATAATGAATGAATGAATGAAAAGCATTTCTTACCAAGCTCCTGGGGTTCCCACATGTAAGGATCGACCCCTCCATAGCTGAAAGACTCGTATCCTTGGGTGCCTGATTCAGCTCGATCATCTCCTTCCCGTTTCAACAGCCTGTTCTTTGCTTTCCTAGCCTTCTGGACTAGACCTTAAGAAATGGAACAAACGCCATATGAATCCATGAAGAATACGCAGTGGCATGTGGAGGTGCTACAGGAAGAGCACTCAGATTTCCCCTATCAACAGGGTCCCGGTGCATTTCGTGAATTCTCCTGTATCAGGGTTCTTTCATTCTCCAAGGACAGAAGCAGTAGGAGGGAAAGAGGCAAATTTCTAGGACCAGTGTCCCAACGCCATCTACTGGTCCAATTCCATCCTCCAGCCTGTATCATTATAGGGATCTTGTTGCTTAAAAAAATAATTGATTTAAATCAATTATGAAGTTAAGGGGAGATCAATGGCAGGCTGAGGAACGTTAGCAAACCCTACCAGAAAATCAGTTCTCAGGTAAAGACTCTTGGATTCAAAGATCTGGACAAGTACTATGAAAGATCTTTACATGCTGGACGCGTAGTACAGAAAGGAACCCCTGGGTCTCGGGTCCCATAAGAAAGCTGCAGATGGTGACTTCAGCAGTACTGTTATGATTAACTCTAGTCTACAATCTCAGGGCTGCAAAACAGACTTCAGATAAAATTCAAGAACTTCAAGGACAGTAATAGTTGGAGGCCAGGGAAGGACACACGAGGAACCATTGTCTCCTAAGAGGACAAAAACGTCCAGTCGAGAGTTTGAAAGGCGGAGGGAGAGCCAGCCAGCAGGAGCATGAGGACACTACAGAGAGCATCTTCTCCCCCACAAGTCACTCCCTAGCCCCGGGTCTTGCCTCTCAGATTCCAGCAAGACAGATGGAATCAGAATCTTTAAGAACACCAGAGTGGCTCCCAGATTTCAAGCTTCCCAAATAAGAGGCTGATTAAGAGGAACAGAGAGGATCAGGAAAGTTAAATTCAACTGACAGCCCTTGTGTCCTGAAAAGCCTTTGTTAAAAAAAAATGCATTTCGGACAAGGCACATGTCCTCAATTCAAGATGGCCGAGGCAATGAATCCTTCCTGAGGGTTTTGTATGGCTTTGGGGCAGAAGGCAGCTACAAAGCAAGCCTAGAACCCACTGTGTAGCACGGAGAACTCTACTCAGTGCTCTGTGGTGACCTAAACAGGAAGAAAGTTCAAAAAGAGGGGGATGTTGGCCTACGTATAGCTGATTCACTTTACTGTACAGCAGAAACTAATACAACATTGTAACCAACTGTACTGCAATAAAAATTAAAAACAAGAAGGAAAGAAAATAGTCTCCCCCAAAATCAAAAATAAATAAATAATTTTTAAAATAAATAGAGTAAGCTTAGTGAAGGCACCAGGACCATAGGCTGTATACACAGCATCCCTCTGATGCTAGATATTGGGAGTTAGGAGAGAAAACAGCCCATAACCTGCCCTTGAAGCGATGGTGAGGCTACTTTTAAGAGGTTATGTTGGAGTTAGAACCAAAGCTAGAGCCAACCAAAGAAGGTCCCTCTTGTAGCCTTCCATTGTGAGCAGCGCTCAACGGAAAATGAGAAACGCCCTTCCTAATAAAAGCAGGCTTTAGTGCTCGCAGCCTGGCCCCTTTGCTGGCCTCATCTTTGAGAGTTCTTTCCAGTCCCAGGTTTTCCAGGCGCCCACAAGTCAAGTACAGGAAGCAGGAGGTGGGAGCAAGGAACTCCGCGTGGAGATGTAGTTTCCAGTATCTCATCAGCCCAGAGCATGTCTTCAGCTCAGTACCACGTTTCTCCTTTTCATTAGTTGAGAAGAAAGCCCAAGTCTCGACTTCCTGCAAATGTTTTGTGATTATGAGCCAGAGGAAAGGAAAGAGGACTAAAGCCTAGGCGTCTGATTCATTTTGCCCGTCTTCCCTTCACAGCCAAAGCCGACAAGAAACCCACTGCGTCTCAAAGGAGGCAGAAACAGGAAAGCAGGGAGAAGCGCTGACAAAAAAGAGGAACTGAATTCGATAACTTCCGGGGTCTCTCCGGCCAGGATTCAGGATCAGCCCTCACTTCCCTTCAGACGGAAACAAAAGGTCCTGTCTCTATTGTTTCAGTAATCTTACACATTTTCCCTAATAGAAGCGCAGCCGTCCCAGCAATGTGAAGACACCACTCTCTAACCTCTCTAGCCACGAGCACCAGAGTCTCAGCAGAATCCCAGTATACGATCCAGTCCAGCTGACACCAAGACTGGCCGTTCACTGAAGCCCCTTCGCTGTCCCAAGGCCACTTAGACAAGCAGTTCATCTGTTGGCTAGTTTTCCTGCTGCAGTGCTTGCTGTGATGGGAACACAGGGCCTCGCCTCAGCTGGGATGCCACAGGCACAGAGCACGGAAGACACGGGGCCAAGGCCTGGCTCTGTCAACCCCTGCGTGACCTTGGAGAAGTCCCTGCCCATCTCAGAGTCTTGCTGTTTCTCTGTAAAATGAGACCAACCACCTTCCTGCAGGGTTGTTGGGAGAGTCTGTGAAAGAACACACATTTCTCTCTTGTTCTTTTTTCTCTTTCGTCTTCTAAGAGCCTCCTAAGAGGCTGCTCCAGACTCTGTCAGCCAGAAGCCACCTCGTCCATCGCAGCCTTCAGGATTTTGAAAATGTTTAATTGTCATTTTTTGTCAGAGGTTATAAGCAGTAATGCTTTCGACCATTTTTTTCTGACCTGAAAAGTGAGACATGGAGTGAGATCATTTCGATTACAGGGGGCGCGTGACTCACGTGTGCGGAGGCCAAAGTCCACTTAGGAATACATGGATCACTCCTTTCTCTCCCACCCAACAAAGCTGTGAATGCGGCATCAGACCTTTTTATTGCCTTCAGAAGTGTGGCCAGCGGTTAACTGAATCACTAGGAAAGAGAGTTCCAGGGCACCAGCACCGTACTTAGGGATTAGAGTCTGAAGTCTAGGAAGTGAATACTCTGAACAGCAAAAATTACCTTCAAAAATTCTTTCTGCAATCCTTTAGGACCTGAGGGTCCTTGGAAGCTCACCAAGTTTCACCTTTGTGGGTTTTCCTCCTTACATTCCAACCATACCTTCCTTTTCCTGCACTGCGGAGGACGAGGTGCAGTGAAGGAATTAAGGGTGGCCGGAAAGCCTGACTCTGTGACAGGTAAGCAGGTGTATAGTGTGCCTCCGCTTACATAGCAGAGGAAGGAATTCCACCCCAAACCCTCTGGCACTGGCAGTTAGATAATCCAAACAGGCTAGGAAGAGACAGCTGAGAACAGTAATGACACTTACTAGGTGCAAAGCCAGGCTCTACATCACTGTGCAGCTTCACATTATGTGTGAAGCCTCGCTGTGTAGGCATTATCTCGGTGTTTAATCTCTGTGTGTCTGGAATCTTCATCAGTAAGATGGGGCTCATTGACAACACAGTTATGCTGAGAATTCAATGACATTAATGCAGGGGAATGTTTTTAATACCACCTGCTACGTGGAGAAGGAAATGGCAACCCACTCCAGTGTTCTGGCCTGGAGAATCCCAGGGACAGGGGAGCCTGGTGGGCTGCCGTCTATGGGGTCACACAGAGTCGGGCACGACTGAAGCGACTTAGCAGCAGCAGCTACATGGAAAACACTAGAAACGTGTTCTCTATTGTTATTATTAATTTGCTCTTATTCATCGTGTGATGGTGGTGCCAGCTGCAAACTGGCACTCACCAAGAGCGCTGCCAACAACTGAACAGCAGAGGCGTCTGCCCCCCGCCTCCGCGGGGACTGAGCCCCACGCGGCTCCACCTGCTGACCTCCAACAGCCCCCGAGGGAGTCCAGGGCGGAGTGAGGCACGCTGTGCTCCAGGGAATCTGGTGGGACAGGTCTTTAGATGCCTGGATGTTTTGAGGAACAGATTTTATGATCTCCATCCTTGCATCTCCTCATATCTGGAGAAGCACTAAATCCCTTCGTGGTGCATCAGACCCTCATACTCACAAAACACCTGTCGCAAATTGAGTGCTTCAGGGCAGTGCACTCCGCCTTCACCAAAACCTTATATACCGACTTTCCCTCACTCCTGCTTCGGAGCAGGCGCCCAGAGCCATCTGAGAGGCTGCCTCCAGGGCTGCAGTCCGCATTTTGCTCCCAAATAAAACTTAACTCACAACTCTCAAGTCGTACATCTTTTTTTAGTTGACAGTGGCAACCACGCGAGCTGATAAAAACCATCCCACGAGTTAAAGCTCCCAAGGACAGAACGAGGTAAGCCGGAAATCCTAGCCTCTTACTTTTAATTTGCCCTTTGACATCATGGTCTTCCCCGGAGTGCTCTTCCTCATAATGTGACTGCAGCTGATAGAAAGACTGCAGGTCCTTCAGGCACAAAGGGCAAAGGAAGCCCTCTCTCACTTCTCCTGGGTCATCCAGAGATGCCATGGGGTGTCTTTCTCAACCCCTACAACGCAGGGGCCTCATGCCAAGAGTCAGCTGGATTCCTCCACAAGAGACAAGGGATCCCACAGCATTAGCTTAGACAAGGGGTCAAGCAGCACCCAGACGACAGGGAAGTGGCATCATGGTCCTGGATGAGGTGTCCTCCCTGGAGCAGAAGTCCTACGAAAGGAAAAAAGAAAGGGGAGGAGGGGGGACAAATTCAGGCAAATTAGCAGTAACTGAGAACTTTCCTTATTCTTTTCACAATTCAAGATGGGTACTTAATGTTTTCCAGTGCAAGTCTGAGAATACAAACTGCTTTCTCAAATCCTTAGACGGAAACCTAAAGCCTTCTAAGATGAGACCATCACAGGACAACAGCAACTCAATGAAGGGGGAAGCACAGACTCCTGAAGATAAGAGAGGAAAATACTCTAACGTTTCCAGCTTCACAAAGTGCATGCCGTGTCTGAAGTAGTTCTCAACAAGCAGAAGTTTTTACTTGACTCTCTTTCCCTTGACCATTTATTCAACTACATATATGGAGTTTCTGCATCTGTCTCAGAAATGCACTGATATAAAAGGGATAGCATCTATCCTAGAAACCAAACAAAAATTCCAACTTCAGTCTAGGGAAGCAGCATTAGAAACTTGACTGATCAGAAGGAAAAATCTACTTCGATAGCCTCAAACTGAAAATAACACAAATACTTACCAAAAAAAGAAAAATATATTTCGTGTCTTATGTTTGTACGGTAGTTATTCTCCAATAAACTTACTAGACTTTATAAACCAGCAAACCTAACGCTCTCCCTGCCTCAGAAATAAAAGAATCGGTGCTTAAACAATTCAGAGTTTAATAAGTTACATTTTCAGTTTTATCCAGCCTAGACAAAGTCACTTTCAATGTGAACTTGGAAAGATTCCCAGCCACAGGGAAAACGTAGGCAAAACCATTTCACCAAAGCAGAGAAATTTCTCAAGAACCTGAGGCCACAAACGAGGGTGGAGAGTGAGCAGGAACGTATGAGCCTCAGCTTTGAGCTGCTGATGGACCCGCTTACAGGGCCACTGAGGAGGGACTGCCCAGTCATCAAAGCGAAAGGGGGTCGGTGACCCAGGAAATAAACAAATGAAACACGCGGTTCCTGTTTTCTTCCTCCAGTGAAAAAGCCCGACGATTGCATACAATCACATCTCAGCCCCTTTCAGAGACAGCCGCTGAAAAGACAAGCAGCTCCTAGCCAGAGGTTCACCCGAGCCTCCTCTCTTCCCACTCACCCGACCAGCCGCAAATCCAACACACACTCCGGAAACCTCAAGGCACCCTCACGTCCGCAGAAACGCACTGCTCAAGGTGTTCTGTCCCGGGGCACCTCTCCTCACAGCACTAACCGCAATTTGTAATCACAGGTACACAAAGCGACGAAAACCCACAGCCTGTGAGCTATGTGAGGGCAGAGGCCACGTCCACGTTCCTACCACCACGCCCGCAGGGTCAGTGCCCGGCACGAACCTCCGACGATCCCAATAAGGCCCCGGGAGGGAATGAATGAAAGAGCGAACTCTAAGATCACGTAACCAAACACCCACCACAAACCACCTAGCTGGGCCCCACGTCCACAACCCAAGCGAGCCGCTCATCCCCGAAATCCTGTCCGAAATCCAAGTAAGGCCCACGGTTCCTGCAACTCCTCGTCCAGCGCGAGCGCCGCCCGCCGCTCTCCGCAGCCTGGGACCACACAGCCCCCCGCCGCAGAACCCAACGCCGCTAACGCGTCCCCGCGCAGCCACGGCCGGTGGAAAAGCACCGCGGACACCCGGGCGGGACGCGCGGCAGGAGAGGCCCGGCGCCCACCACGCAAGTCACACCCACCGCCACACAGGGCCACCCCGCCACCGCCACCGCCACCAGCCGCCTGTCTGCTGGCCGAAGCGGGGTGGCGCCCCAACCCGGAGAGTCGCCCGGCCCTCTCCGTACCCTGCTCGGGCCTCCCCCGGGCGCGCAGGCCTGTCCGGTCCTCAGACGCGGGCTCCGGGCCTCCACGAGCCTTCACTCGGGCGCGGCCGCCATCTCCATCAACAGCTCGGCGCTCGACAGGCACGCCTGCGGCGGCCCCGAAACCAAAAAACCGGAGGAGAAAGCACTCGGGAGCGCCGAGTCATCGAGAGGCCGGAAGAAAATTCCCCAGGAACAGCGCAGCGGCGGCTTCTGCGCAAGCGCCGGAACGAGTGGCCGGGTTTGTTTTGTTTGTTTCTTCCCTTCAGTCGTGTCCAGCTCTGTGACCCCATAGACGGCAGCCCACCAGGCTCCCCGTCCCTGGGATTCTCCAGGCAAGAACACTGGAGTGGGTTGCCATTTCCTTCTCCAATGCATGAAAGTGAAAAGTGAAAGTGAAGTCGCTCAGTCGTGTCCGACTCTTAGCGACCCCATGGACTGCAGCCTACTAAGCTCCTCCGTCCATGGGATTTCCAGGCAAGAGTACTGGAGTGGGGTGCCATTGCCTTCTCCGAGTGGCCGGGTGACGCCCCTTGATTTTACGTTTTGCCCAACCCCGCAACTTGGGGGTGTTGTTCAACGGCTAGGTCGTGTCTGACACCTTGTGACCCCATGGACTGCAGCACGCCAGGCTTCCCTGTCCTCTCTTTCCCTCTCTGTCTCTCTCGGAGTTTGCTCAAACTCATGTCCATCGAGTGGTGATGCCATCTAACCCGGTCATCCTCTGTCATCCCCTTCTCCTCCCGCCTTCAATCTTTCCCAGCAGCAAGGTCTTTTCCAGTGAGTCAGCTCTTCGCATCAGATGGCCAAAGTATTGGAGCTTCAGCTTCAGCATCAGTCCTTCCAATAAATATTCAGGGTTGATTTCCATTAGGATTGACTGGTTTGATCTCCTTCCAGTCCAAGGGACTCTTAAGAGTCTCCTCCAGAATCACAATTGGAAAACATCGATTTTTTGGCACTCAGCCTTCTTTATGGACCAACTGTCACATCCTTACAGAACTACTGGAAGTTCAGGGGCGGGGGATGGGCGGACAGTGGGGTGGGGCAGGGAGAGGTGAAGTTAAACCCCATTCCTTGCTTTCCACTCCATTGCACAGATTGGAAAACTGAACCTTATAGCCCTTTAGGCCTTGGCCAAGGTGCATGGTATATGAGGCATCCAGGGGTCTTTAATGCCTCCTCCAGACCAACAACTGCAGTTCTATTAATAAATTAATTAGAAACAATAAAAGTTCTGGGGCTTCCCAGGTGATTCAGTAGTAAAGAATCCGCCAGGCAATGCAGGAGATGTGGGTTCGATCCCTGGGTTGGGAAGATCCCCCGGAGGAGGAAATGGCAACCCACTCCAGAATCCTTGCCTGGGAAATCCTACGGACAGAGGAGCCTGGTGAGCTACAATCCGTGGGGTCCCAAAGAGTCACGCGCAACTGAGCACACACACCTAGTACGTAAAGCTCCTGAGAGCCAGACAGAAAAGGCGTATTTGAGAAACTCGCAGTATGTGGAACCCTCTAGAATATCACTGCGTGAGCTTAAGCTTGAAATAAGATGGGGATCCAACCCAAGCATGTACAATGTGCTCAGGAAAATCTGTGAATCTTCAAATGCAAAACAAGATGGCAGTGAGACATCACTTTGTAACTGAGTGGCTGTATCGCAAAGCAATGTGTTGGTGAGGATGGGAACTGGGAATGTAAAGTGATGCAGCCGCTGTGGAAACCAGCACGGAGTGCCTCAAAAATTAAAAATAGAGCTGCAGTGGGGCTCACTGATTCTGCTTCTAGGTTTTATCTGAAGAAAAGACTAACTGAAAAAGGCATCTGCATCCACTTACCTAGTGCAGCATCTCCTACAAGAGGCAAGACATGGAAGCAACCTAGAGTATCCAGGAATGGATGAATGGATTAAAAAAAACAACAACAGTGGCCAAAAAAAGGGGGGAATGCTCATTATATTCACCGTGGGCCTTGGTGACCCTGACTGCTTTGACACCCCTACATCTAGGGAGCCCTGGATCTCAAGGCTGTACTGCAGTGGGGCTGAGGGAGGTAAGACAGGATGGTCTGGCAGATGAGCCCCACTTGGGCCTCTAATGCCTCGTCCATGCTGATGGAGACCAAACTCTCCTGACCCAGGCGGGCGCTGCAGCAGCACAGCCAGACCTACTGCACCCGTGACAGTGGACGCGGGGATGCCCGAGCTTCGGACGGTCGGCTGCTCTCCAGATATCCTAGCGGTAGAACTGCAAGGGGATGCAACCAGTCCATCCTAAACGAGATCAGTCCTGGGTGTTCACTGGAAGGACTGCTGTTGAAGCTGAAACTCCAATACTATGGCCACCCGATGCAAAGAGCTGACTCATTTGAAAAGACCCTGATGCTGGGAGGGATTGGGGGTAGGCAGAGAAGGGGACGACCGAGGGTGAGATGGTTGGAAGGCATCACTGACTCAATGGACATGGGTTTGGGTGGACTCCAGGAGTTGGTGATGGACAGAGTCGGACACGACTGAGCAGCTTCACTTTCTCTTTTCACTTTCATACATTGGAGAAGGAAATGGAAACCCACTCCAGTGTTCTTGCCTTGAGAACAAGAACAGCCTGGTGGGCTGCCGTCTATGGGGTCGCACAGAGTCGGACACAACTGAAGCAACTTAGCAGCAGCAGCAAGGCTGTATATTGTCACCCTGCTTATTTAACATATGCAGAGCACATCATGAGAAACGCTGGGCTGGATAAAGCACAAGCTGGAATCAGGATTGCTGGGAGAAATATCAATAACCTCAGATATGCAGATGACACCACCGTTATCAAAGAAAGTGAAGAAGAACTAAACAGCCTCTTGATGAAAGTGAAAGAGGAGAGTGAAAAAGAAGTCATAATGGTCATCATCAAATTGTTACAATGTGGTGGGGGGAGAAAAAAATGAACTCTCCTTCACTCTTTTTGGGAGTGAAGGATGGATGGATGAATGGATAAGACTTAGAATGGTAGGAACACCTCCTTAAAAAAAAAATTTCAATGAGGGGCACTTCCTGATAGTCCAAAGCTAAGACTCCATGCTCCCAATGCAGGCGGTCCAGGTTCGATTGATCCCTGGTCAGGGAAATGGATGCCACACACCACAACTAAGCAACTAAGAGTCTGCATTCTGCAAAGAAAGACCCTGGGTATGGAACTAAGACCCAGGGTAGCCAAGCAATAAATAAATATGTATTTTTACAAAATACCACAAAAAGTTGAGCCAGTGATCAAACTCCTGGACATAAATGCAAAAGAAAGAAAACCTGACATTTGAAAGGAAACATACAAACAACATTCATCATAGTTTATGGTATGACAGCCAAGAAGAGGAATCAAGGAAGTGTCCAGAGAGAGATGGACGTGTCAGGATGTGGGACATATATCTGCTGAACTCTGACTCAGACCAAAAAAAAAAAAGAATGAAAAACTGCCTTTTGCAACAACGTGGATGGACCTAGAGTTAATCATACTAGGTGAAGGGTGTCAGGCATAGAACAAAAAGCAGCCTATGATTTCATGAGATGGTGTCGACAAATTAATACAAACATAGCCATTTACAAAGCGGAAACCTATTCCAGGAATCAGACAATGAACTGATGCTTAATGAAGCAAAAAGCTAAGTGGAGAGACATATTAGGAGTACAGGAGTAATATATCAATTCTAATACATATAAATACTCAAGGAGGACCTAATCAACAAGGGAACACTACTCAAAATAATCTAAAAACTAACAATTAAAAAAAAAAGAATACTTCTATATAAATGTATAATAGAAACAGGATGCTAAACACTCAAAGAAACACAACATACGAAATCAACTTTATTCCAATATAAACAAAACACCTGAAACTGAAAGAAGAAGAAAGATAATGCCAAGGCTCTGCACCTGAAGTCTCAGTGACTGGGGCTTGTGTCACGTCCCCGGAGCCTGAGCAGCCTGGGGCCCCCGAGGCTGGACTCTGGGCCAGCTGAGAGAGCTGGGGAGGGCGTGTCTCTCCCCTGAGACCTGGAGTGTCTGGTCTCATGTGGACGGGACCGCGATCTCCCAATCCAGCCATACCCTCTGCATCCAAGGACCGGTGCAGGCTCTGGGCTGGAAGAGCTTGCAAAAGTCACCTGGTGCGCAACTCTCACGTCGGTGGGATTCTCGGCTGCAGCCTCCTCGCGCGGAGCCGTCCCCAGACCTAGGAACCGCAGCGTCCTCAGTGGAGCAGTCTGTCAGGGCTTGGCATCCGTCGGGGGTGGGAAGCGTCCCGGGAAACAGCAAGGAGGACAAGCCCTCGGCTGTTTCTTCTTGCCCTGTCCACCCTCTTCTCCCACCCAGGAAAGCCACTTTCTTCTCTCAAGGCTCTGCTTGCCGCCCACCCAGACCCCAAAATGGAAACGTGCTGCCGCCTTGTGGACACGTCCTGTAACAACACCTTGAAAACCACCGCTTCTGGGCACTGGGTTCTCACAAGAAGCTGGGGCCCTAGAAATGACACCCCACCTCCAGAAAGGTCCTAGGGTTGGTCATCAGAAACAGTTCAAAAAAGAAGGCCCATTCAAGATGCAGATTTCAAGAGGTGAGTGGAAGGTAGGGAGAATGAGTTCCTGCGGTGGTGATTTTGCTTAAGCACAAGAGAAGCAAGCATTAGGGAGAGGCGGATGGAAATCTCAACCGGATACCACTTCACAGCCATCAGAGAGGAGATCAGGAAACACCGGGACAGAGAATCAAAGCGGGATGGGGCCCGGGGGAAGGGACCATCCGACGGTCATTTGGGGAAGGGAGAAGCGCAGGAACCACGGTGGCAAAGGTTAGAAGGTCGCACCCTCAGAGAAAGTAAATGCAAATACAGAGAGATCTCTGCCACTGGGCCCCGCAATCACACTCCTGAAACTACATGCAAAGAAAAACCCTGAGTCCCAAACAACGGGCGAAAACGACGGGCAAAACCAATGTTCACTACAGAATAGTCTGCAATCACCAAGACTGGCAGGCAACAATCATGTCCGTGGACAGACGGATGCGTCAACAAGACGTGGCACCCAGATGCCATGGACTCTCACTCAGCCAGAAACAGAAGTGAATGAAATGCTGCCTTTTGCAACCACACAGATGAGCCTCGCGCTGATCATACTTAGTGGAGGACCTCAGTCACAGAACGACAAATAGCCTGTGATGTCACTTAGACAGGCAGTGGAAAATGGACAGAAATGGACCTGTTGACCTAAGAGAAAGCAATGCCGGGACCCAGGGGAAAAAACAAACAAACTGATGGTTACCAATGGAAAAAGGTGGGGAGGGGGAGGGATGAATTAGGAGTCTGGGATTGACAAATCCCCACTAGCATACTGAGAGTAGTCAGGAGGACCAACTGTTCAGCATCAGGGACTCTGCTCAGCCCTCTCTAACAACCTGTATGGAAAAAGAAGCCTGAAATGAAATACATGGATAACAGTTAGGGTTATCCTAACACCCAAAAGAAGCACAACATTGAAAATAAACTCAATTCCAATTGAAAAAAACTATGTAAACTTTAAAGGAAGAGGGCACACACACACACACACACACACACACACACACAAAACGCCACGGCTCTTCCCCTGAGCCCTCGGTGACCTGGGCTTGTGTCATAGCCCTGGAGCCCGACCAGCCTTGAGCCCCGAGGCCTGGGAGACAGCAGAAGTTCCCAGAGACCTAGAAAATGCCCGGGGAGGCAATTAAAAACCATTCAAAACACAGGCACCTTTCAGAGAGCAAACGTCAAAGGTGATTTTTTGCACCCACTGTGTGTTTTAATTTTTTGCACAAAAACCATGGCTCTCCCTTATCAATTATTATGAGAGGGAAATCAGATCACCACCAGGCATCACCTCACCCCAGTTAGAAAGCAGATCAATCAAGGTTGACAAAGAATACATTCCAGGGAGGGCACAGAGGAGAGGGAGCCCTCCTTTGCTGTTTTTGGGAAGGTCAATTGCTAAGAGCCATGATGGAGAACGGAAAGAAGGGCCCCTTCAAAAATAAAAATTCACCTACCATTTAAGCCTGTGCTCACACTCCTGGGTACTATGTGAAAAAAAATTAAAATTAAAAACAAACAAGTAAAACCAACCTTCATTCGCAAAGACACACTCACCCAACCTACATGCAGCATCATTGACAAGCGGAGACCTGGGAACAACAAAAAATGTCCATCAGTGACGGATGCCTCGAGAAGGTCTGGCTCACTCATACCCTGGGATATTACTCTGCCAAAATAAGGACTGAAACGCTGCCTTTTGCAGAAAAAAACAGAAAAATGCACGGACCTCGAGGGGTTCACACTAAGTGAAGGGCCGCCAGCCTAGAACCACAAACACCTTCTGATGTCACTCAGAGACGGAATCCAAAGACTGATACCAATGAACTCATTTAGGAGAAAAACTGATTCTCGGGACCAGAAACCAAACAGATGGCTACTGAAGCAGAAAGGGCAGGGAGAGGCATATGTGAGGTGTTTGAGAGTAATAGATATGCACTAATATATAGATAAATTATCAAAAAGGTCCCATCCACACAGGCTGCTGTGCTCCACACACTCTGGAAATCTGTATGGAGAAAGAAATCAACACAGAAAATGTTTAGCGTAACGGAATCAGGTGGCTGGAAACTCTTCCCCCTAAAAGAACCCCACAACGCTGTAAATGAACTCTATTCCAACCTAACATAACCCCTTCAACCTAGAGAGAAGTGGGGTAGGGGGAAAAAAAAACCCAGAAACGTGAACACTATCTCCCTGAAGGCACTTTGAGCAGGATTATGTCACCTCTCTGGGGCCTGAGCGGCCTGGGGCCCTCCAGCCTGGACTCTGGGCCAGCTGAGAGCTGCGGAGGATAGGTCAGCAAACGAGCCCCCCTCAGTCCTGGAGTGTCTGGTCTCCTGTAGCCGGGAGCACAATCTCCCGATGCAGGCGCACCCTCCTGAAGGCTCCGTGAAACCTCCTGCATCCAAAGACCGGAGCCCGCTCTGGGCTGGAAGAGCTTGCAAAAGTCACCTGGTGCGCAACCCTCACGCCGGTGGGATTCCCGGCTGCAGCCTCCTCGCACGGAGCGTCCCCCCACCTAGGAACCACAGCGTCCTCAGCGCAGCGGTCTGCCAGGGCTTGGCATCCGTTGGGAGTGGGAAACATCCCGGGAAACAGCAAGGAGCACAAGCCCTCGACTGTTTCTTCTCGCCCTGTCCACCCTCCTCTCCCACGCAGGAAAGACACTTTCTTCTCTTAAGGCGCTGCTTGCCGCCCACTCAGACCTGGAAACGGGAACGTGCTGCCGCCTTGTGGACAAGTTCTGTAACAACACCTTGAAAACCACCGCTTCTGGGCACTGGGTACTCACTAGAGCTGGGGCCCTAGAAATGACACCCCACCTCCAGAAACGTCCTAGAGCTGGTCATCAGAAACAGTTCAAAAAAGAACCCCTGTTCACAAAGCAAATTTAAAGAAGTGAACAGTAGGCAGAATGTGCTGCTGCGGTGGCAATTTTGCTTAAGCACAAGAAAAGCAATCATTAGGGAGAGACAGATGGAAATCTCAATGAAATACCACTCAGAGAGAGGAGAAGATGAAACCAGCAAGGAAGAACCCTGTAGACTATAGGTGATAATGAAATAAAGCTCCAAAGGAAGAGCTGTGCAGCATGTCTAGAAAGCAACCAGCCCCGAAAGGAACGGAGGACACAGTACTTCAGGAAGTATCTCCCCACGAAAAGCAAGAAACAGAGAAAACACCTGAGGTGTTTGTCTACAAAGGAGGATGTCTTACAGATTTGTAAGAGAGTTTGAGGGTGAATTATTTACAGGTATATAGAAAACACAAGACCTTCTAGAACTAACACCAAAAGAAGATGTCCTTTTCATCACAGGGGAATGGAATGTAAAAGTAGGAAGGCAGGAGACACCTGGAGTAACAGGCAAGTTTGGCTTGGAGCACAAAATGAAGCAGGGCAAAGGCTAACAGAGTTTTGCCAAGAGAAAGCACTGGTCATAGCAAACACCCTCTTCCAACAACACAAGAGAAGACTCTACACATGGATGTCACCAGATAGTCAATACCAAAATCAGAGCTTCCCTGATAGCTCATTTGGTTAAGAATCCACCTGCAAAGCAGAAGACCCTGGTTCGATTCCTGGGTCGGGAAGATCTGCTGGAGAAGGGATAGGCTACCCACTCCAGTATCCTTGGGCTTTCCTTGTGGTTCAGCTAGCGAAGAATCCGCCTGCAGTACGGGAGACCTGGGTTCAATCCCTGGGTTGGGATATCCTCTGGAAAAGGGAAAGGCTACCCACTCCAGTATTCTGGCCTGGAGTTCATGGGGTCACAAGGAGTTGGACACGACTGAGTGACTTTCACTTTTTTTCACTTTATATTCTTTGTAGCTGAAGATGGAAAAGCTGTATACGGTCAGCAAAAACAAGACCTGGAGCTGACTAAGGCTCAGATCATCAGTTCCTTATTGCAAAATTCAGACTTAAATTGAAGAAAGTAGGCCATCCAGGTATGACCTAAATCAAATCCCTTAAGATTATATAGTGGAAATGACAAATAGATTCAAGGGATTAGATCTGATAGACTGCCTGAAGAACTATTGACTGTGTAAGAGACAGTAACCAAAACCATCCCCAAGAAAAAGAAACGCAAGAAGGCAAGATGGTTGTCTGAGGAGGGCTTACAAATAGCTGAGAAAAGAAGAGAAGTGAAAGGCAAAGGAGAAAGGGAAAGATACATCCATCTGAATGCAGAGTTTCAGAGAACAGCCAGAAGACAAAAGAAAGCCTTCTTAAGTGAACAACACAAAGAAATAGAGGAAACAATTTCCTTTCAAAATAGAAAGGGAAAGACTAGAGATCTCTTCAAGAAAATTAGATACAAAGGGAACATGTCATGCAAAGATGGGCATGATAAAGGGTAAAAATGGTAAAGACTTAGAAGAAGCAGAAGACATTAAGAGGAGGTGGCAAGAACACTCAGAAGAACTATACAAGAAAGATCTTAGTGACCTGGATAACCACCATGGTATGGTCACTCACCAGAGCCAGACATTCTGGAGTTTCAAGTCAAATGGGCCTTAGGAAGCATTACTGTGAACAAAGGCAGTAGAAGTGATGAAATTCCAGCTGAGCGGTTTCAAATCCTAAAAGACGATGCTGGTAGAGTGTTGTACTCAGTTAGCTGGCAAATTTGGAAAACTCAGCAGTGGCCACAAGACTGGAAAAGGTCAGTTTTCATTCCAATAGAAGGACAATGCCAAAGAATGTAGAAACCACCACACAATTGTACTCATTTCATAGCAAGGTAATGCTCAAAATCTTTCAAGCTAGGCTTCAACAGTATGTGTACTGAGAACTTTCAGATGTACAATGTGGATTTGGAAAAGGCAGAGAAGCCAGAGATCAAATTGCCAATATCCAGTGAGTCACAGAAAAAGCAAGAGAATTAAAATTAAAAAAATCTACTTCTGCTTCATTGACCATGCTAAGACCTTTGACTGTGGATCACAGCAAACTGGAAAATTCTTGAAAGAGATGGGAATACCAGACCACCTTACCTTCATTCTGAGAAACCTGTATGCAGGTCAAGAAGCAACAGTTAGAACCGGACATAGAATAACAAACTGGTTCAAAATTGGGAAAGGAGTACGTCAAGCCTGTACATTGTCACCCTGCTTATTTAACTTACATGCAGAGTACATCATGAGAAACGCTGGGCTGGAGGAAGCACAAGCTGGAATCAAGACTGTCAGGAGAAATATCAGCAACCCCAGATACGCAGGTGACACCACCCTAATGGCAGTGAAGAGGAACTAAAGAGCCTCTTGATGTAGGTGAAAGAGGAGAGTGAAAAAGCTGGCTTAAAACTCAACATTCAAAACACTAAGATCATGGTATCTGGTCCCATCACTTCATGGTAAATAGATGGGGGGAAAAATGGAAACACAGACAGACTTTACTTTCTTCAGCTCCAAAATCACTGCAGACAGTGATTGCAGCCATGAGATTAAAAGACGCTCCTTGGAAGAAAAGCTATGACCAACATAGATAATGTATTAGAATGCAGAGACATCACTTTGCCGACAAAGGTCTGTATGGTCAAAGCTATGGCTTTTCCAGTAGTCATGTACGGAGGTGAGAGTTGGACCATAAAGAAGGCTGAGCACTGAAAAATCGATGCTTTCAAACTGTGGTGCTGGAGAAGACTCTTGAGAGTCCCCTGGACTGCAAGGAGATCAAACCAGTCAATCCTAAAGGAAATCAACCTTGACGATTCATTGGAAGGACTGATGCTGAAGCTGCAGCTCTAATACTTTTGCCATGTGATATGAAGAGCTGACTCATTGGAAAAGACCCTGATGCTGGGAAAGACTGAGGGCGGGAGGAGGAGGCGGCAAAGGATGAGATGGTTGGATGGTATCATTGACTCAACGGACATAAGTCTGAGCAAACTCTGGGAGATGGTGAAGGACAGGGGAGCCTGGCGTGCTGCAGTCCATGGGGTCTCAAAGAGCTGGACATGACTGAACGACTGAACCACAACAATGCAGAAACTAAGCAAGAAGGAACAAATGGACTGATTAACTCCAAGAAAACAAAGTTGCGCAGGAAAGTGAATTTCACAGCAGTATATCGCAGCAGTGAAGAAACCCAGTTGTCTTAGTAAATTTTGACTATTAACCTAAAATTATGTAATAATTATGCATACATGCATGCTCAGCCACTTCAGTCGTGTCCCAACTCTGCGACCCCATGGACTGTAGCCCGCCAGGCTCCTCTGTCCATGGGATTCTCCAGGCAAGAGTATTGGAGTGGGGTGCCAAGCCCTCCTCCAGGGTAGCCTCCTAATCCAGGGATTGAGGCCACATCCCCTGCGCTGCAGGTGGATGGGTCTTAACCATCTGGGTGGATCACTGACCCGTGTGGAGAGCCCATGTGATAACTGTGTGTGGAGCACAAGTGGGTGGTGGGGAAGAGAGAGGCGGAAAGAGTGCGTGAGACACAGAGAGTGTGTGCAAATGGAATGCATGAGAGTAACAAATTCTCACGTTCCATAAAAGGGTGACAAAAAATGTACAAAACTGAAAACAAATCAAGAAACAACAATCAAATCATATTACTTATAAGTATGGAGATAAACACCAGAAGAATCAGGGAAGGAGATGAAAGCAGTTGCTCTGGGAAGTAGCACAGACGAGCAGGAAGCTGCACAGCAGGGAACTGGTGCTTTCTGTTCAAAACCTTGGGGTGTCACCTGGTTTTTCAAGTGTGCAGGCATCACTTTGAGAAGAGTAAAAATTAAAAACAAAAAACCTCAATCTAAAGCAAACACGGCAAAATCTGCTAACCTGAGTGGTGGGTATTCTGGGCATTCGTGTTATTCTCTAACGTTACATTTAAAATAATTCCTGTTTTTTTTAAGTTTCCTTTCAGTTCTAGAAATACCGTTAATTTGTTATTCAACATGAATTGCCCCTATTATGTGGAAGAGAAGGAGCTTTAAAAAAGTTAATGGTGTTATCGTAAAGATTAAAAAACCACGAATCGTGCAGTTCCAAAAATCTTATATCCAAATTACATTTTCCACAGAAAAGGTTCTTTGACTTTTATTTTAAAAAAACTGAATATTTTTTGAAAAGTGCCTTGAAGGAAAGTTTTGTCTGTTATGTCAAAAGAAAAGTCCCAAGACACAATACATATAACAAGTGGGGGAAAAACAAGCTTCAGAATAACATATATGAATACATTTCTGTAAAATAAAACCAAATGAAAAAGACCAAGCCACTTCCTACATGTCTATACATGTACAAACACACAGACAAGTGCATGCCATGAGATCGGGAAGCAAACACACCAACCTGTAATGAGACTACCTCTGGGAGGCAGGTGGGTTTGGAGGCGAAGAGAATGTAATTTCAGAGTTCGCTTCTAATTGTTTTTGATTAGTGATTAATATGCGCAGCAAGAAGTTCAAATGGCAAAAAAGTTACACACAGTGAAGACCGGCCCCCGCCCGGCCTCATGCCAGCCCCGGCCCCTTCTCCAGAGACAGCCTCCTGTCTGTCACTCGTTTCTTATGTGACCTTTTAGCCTTATTTCAAACACACAGAGAACACATTTACACACAAAACATACTTTCTATGAATACGTTACTACACTGGTCATACTGCTCACCCGACTTTTCCCCTAAACAGGCTCCTGCCTCAGGACGGACCCGTGATGTCCCACCAACCGCTCACCTCCAGGCTGCCCTGCTGGGCCTTATACACCACCTGGGGGCTCTCCTGCAGAATGCTGCCGTACAGCTCCCGGAAGTGGGCCATGTTGGGCTTCACGATATTCAACACTTTTGCCTTATCCTCTCCAACCACCATCCGAAAGTCACCTGGTTAAAACAAGCACAAAACCAGTTTTGCACGCAACTCAAGAGTCTGCCCTGTGGACTGCGGGCCCCCAAGTGACCTGTGAACCGCAGCCCCCCAGCGGACACTGCACCAGGTCAGCCTGGCAGGGTCTCTCACTCGAAACACTGGCTTTTTCACCTTCAAGACGCGAACACAGCAGCCCAGATTAAATGCAGCACTTTCACAGCATCATCTTTCAGGATTTGAAATAGCTCAACTGGAATTCCATCGCCTCCACTAGCTTTGTTCGTCGTGATGCTTTCTAAGGCCCACTTGACTTCACATTCCAGGGTGTCTGGCTCTAGGTTGAGTGATCACACCATCATGACAAAGCCCTTTAGCCAGTTAAAATATACCACAGTAAAGAAGGCAGTCACCCTGAGAGTTAATATGCACTTGTTTTTCCAATGCAGAAGCTTCTCTATTTATAAACTTTCATCTTGTTAACAAAACTCTGCCTGTGACCAATTAGAGACGGGGGTTGTGTGTATCTCGTCCTTAGTGCTGCTCACTCAGCTTGGCCCTGCCTGCTGTGTTTGTATGAGGGCTTTTTAGGTGCTCTGCGAATATGAATAACCTTATTACATTTGATAAGGGCGAAGTTTACATTTAGGATAAACTTTAAAGCTGACATAACTTTTAAAAGTTGCAGGTGGTGAACTGCTGATCTAGAGAAGCAAGAGGCAACGAGGCCTCCTCCTGGGGACAGAAACGCTGATGGCTACCCTCCCAAGAAGCTCATTCCACCCACGACTACTCCACACCTGGCCAGGGCCGTCTTGGCGTCCTCCGTCCAGCCCGTCAGCACCAGCCTGCTATCCAGCGGGCTGGAACCACCGCAGGCCCTACAGCCAGTCACCCTTGGACAAGCCCCGACCACTGGCATGTCAGCACAGCACCGCACAGGCAGGGCCGGCAGCTCCTGGGTCAGGGAGCAGCCCAGCCTACGTGCATGCCCAGAAGACAGACCCGCCCCAACAGGAGGGCCCATGAGGCCCATACAGGGGGCACCCCAGAGCAGGGAGTCCTGGTGAGCGAGGGGGCGCGCTGCTGGGCCCACAGGGAAGCTTCGACATGCCACTCCTCCAAGACTGGGAGAACAACCAGCAGCACCCTGATGCCACACTATCAGTCAGGCAGCCGATCTGAGAAGACATCTGCATGACTGTGCTCACTGCAGCACTGTTCCCGTTTGCCAAGACAGGTAAACAGCCTAAGCGCCCGCTGACAGATGAATGGACAAAGATGGGGTACATACACACATACAGAAAGGAATAGCAGCCATAAACGAAGGATGAAATGCTGCCATTTGCAACAATATACCTAGACCTAGAGGAGGGCGTGATCACTCGCCTAGAGCCAGACATCTAGCCAGACCGGAGTGCGATGTCCAGTGGGCCTTAGGAAGCATCACTATGAACAAAGCTAATGGAGCTGATGGAATTCCAGTTGAGCTATTTCAAATCCTAAAAGATGATGCTGTGAAAGTGCTGCACTCAATATGCCAGCAAATTTGAAAGCTCAGCAGTGGCCACAGGACTGGAAAGGGTCAGTTTTCATTCCAATCCCAAAGAAAGGCAATGCCAAAGAATGCTCAAACTACCGCACAATTGTACTCATCTCACATGCTAGTAAAGTAATGCTCAAAATTCTCCAAGCCAGGCTTCAACAGTACGTGAACCGTGAACTTCCAGATGTTCAAGCTGGATTTAGAAAAGGCAGAGGAACCAGAGATCAAATTGCCAACACCTGTTGGATCATCGAAAAAGCAAGAGTTCCAGAAAAACATCTACTTCTGCTTTATTGACTACACCAAAGCCTAGTCAAAGCTATGGTTTTTCCAGTAGTCATGTATGGATGTGAGAGCTGGACTATAAAGAAAGCTGAGTGCCAAAGAATTGATGCTTTTGAACCGTGATGTTGGAGAAGATTCTTGAGAGTCCCTTGGGCAGCAAGGAGATCCAACCAGTCCATCCTAAAGGAAATCAGTCCTGAATATTCTTTGGAAGGACTGATGCTGAAGCTGAAACTCCAATAATTTGGCCACCTGATGTGAAGAACTGACTCATTTGAAAAGACCCTGATGCTGGGAAAGATTGAAGGTGGGAGGAGAAGGGGATGACACAGGATGAGATGGCTGGCTGACATCACCAACTCGATGGAGGTGATTTTGAGTGACTGATGAAGCCTCATCTCTGGAGAATGAGCCCCAAGCCCCAGACCCAGAGGCCAGGAGGTGAAGCTCGCTGAGGATCTGGGTCACTGTCCAACCTCATCTGCCCACACGGCCGTCCCCTCAGGTGGGCACTGCCGCCTCCCCACATGGCAGGAAGGGACAGGGACACCAGGACGACGAAACAGGCCTGAGGTCTCCGAGGAACCCAGTGAACACCCTCCACACACACGACTGTTCACTGAAGCACGATTTACAACACTGAAATCCTGGCAGCAACCAAATGTCCCTCAGCAGGGGAACGGTGCGCCCACACCGACCACAGACTGGGGCGTGCCCACTAAGAGTTACAGGAGCCACACACTGAGATGGAAAATGAGCGCAGAATAATGTGCAGCTGAGAGACCAGGACACAGAAGTACCAGAAGGAAACAGCTTTGGAAAAAAAAAAAAAAAAAAAAAATATATATATATATATATACACAAGAAGGACTATTTTTAAATGGTTCAGTTCAGTTCAGTCGCTCAGACGTGACCGACTCTTTGCGACCCCATGAATCGCAGCACACCAGGCCTCCCTGTCCATCACCATCTCCTGGAGTTCACTCAGATTCACGTCCATAGAGTCCGTGATGCCATCCAGCCATCTCATCATCGGTCGTCCCCTTCTCCTCCTGCCCCCAATCCCTCCCAGCATCAGAGTCTTTTCCAATGAGTCAACTCTTCGCATGAGATGGCCAAAGTACTGGAGTTTCAGCTTTAGCATCATTCCTTCCAAAGAAATCCCAGGGCTGATCTCCTTCAGAATGGACTGGCTGGATCTCCTTGCCGTCCGAGGGACGCTCAAGAGTCTTCTCCAACACCACAGTTCAAAAGCATCAATTCTTAGGCGCTCACCCTTCTTCACAGTCCAACTCTCACATCCATACATGACTACTGCAAAAACCATAGCCTTGACTAGACGGACCTTAGTTGGCAAAGTAATGTCTCTGCTTTTGAATATACTATCTAGGTTGGTCATAACTTTTCTTCCAAGGAGTAAGCGTCTTTTAATTTCATGGCTGCAGTCACCATCTGCAGTGATTTTGGAGCCCCCCAAAATAAAGTCTGACACTGTTTCCACCGTTTCCCCATCTATTTCTCATGAAGTGATGGGACCGGATGCCCTGATCTTCGTTTTCTGAATGTTGAGCTTTAAGCCAACTTTTTCACTCTCCTCTTTCACTTTCATCAAGAGGCTTTTTAGCTCCTCTTCACTTTCTGCCATAAGGGTGGTGTCATCTGCATTTCTGATGTTATTGATATTTCTCCAGGCAATCTTGATTCCAGCTTGTGTTTCTTCCAGTCCAGCGTTTCTCATGATGTACTCTGCACAGAAGTTAAATAAGCAGGGTGACAATATACAGCCTTGACGTACTCCTTTTCCTATTTGGAACCAGTCTGTTGTTCCATGTCCAGTTCTAGCTGTTGCTTCCTGACCTGCATACAGATTTCTCAAGAGGCAGGTTAGGTGGTCTGGTATTCCCATCTCTCTCAGAATCTTACACAGTTTATTGTGATCCACACAGTCAAAGGCTTTGGCATAGTCAATAAAGCAGAAATAGATGTTATTCTGGAACTCTCTTGCTTTTTCCATGATCCAGCAGATGTTGGCAATTTGATCTCTGGTTCCTCTGCCTTTTCTAAAACCAGCTTGAACATCAGGAAGTTCACAGTTCGCGAATTGCTGAAGCCTGGCTTGGAGAATTTTGAGCATTACTTTACTAGCATGTGAGATGAGTACAATTGTGCGGTAGTTTGAGCATTCTTTGGCATTGCCTTTCTTTGGGATTGGAGTGAAAACTGACCTTTTCCAGTCCTGTGGCCACTGCTGAGTTTTCCAAATTTGCTGGCATATTGAGTGCAGCGCTTTCACAGCATCATCTTTCAGGATTTGAAATAGCTCAACTGGAATTCCATCACCTCCACTAGCTTTGTTCTTAGTGATGCTTTCTAAGGCCCACTTGACTTCACATTCCAAGATGTCTGGCTCTAGATTAGTGATCACATCATCATGACTATCTGGGTCACGAAGATCTTTTTTGTATAGTTCTTCTGTGTATTCTTGCCACCTCTTCTTAATTTCTGCTTCTGTTAGGTCCATGCCATTTCTGTCCTTTATTGAGCCCATCTTTGCATGAAATGTTCCCTTGGTATCTCTAATTTTCTTGAAGAGATCTCTAGTCTTTCCCATTCTGTTGTTTTCCTCGATTTCTTTGCACTGATCACTGAAGAAGGCTTTCTTATCTCTTCTTGCTATTCTTTGGAACTCTGCATTCAGATGCGTATATCTTTCCTTTTCTCCTTTGCTTTTCGCTTCTCTTCTTTTCTCAGCTATTTGTAAGACCTCCCCAGACAGCCTTTCTTTTCCATGGGGATGGTCTTGATCCCTGTCTCCTGTGCAATATCACGAACCTCATTCCATAGTTCATCAGGCACTCTATCCATCAGATCTAGGCCCTTAAATCTATTTCTCACTTCCACTGTATAATCATAATGTTTGCTCTAATAAGAGACACATTTACTGCGGGCTCTTCAAAGGCACGTGCTCCGCATCTGCTGTCTCGTTTAAGGCTGCCAAGCCTGACAAGGAAGGTGCTGATTATCCTCAATCTCACGGATGATGTCAAGACGCGTCAAGCTGCCTAATGCCTGGCCACCTCTCAGGATCAGGGCAGCAACATTTCAGGTGCTAACTTCACTTCCCTCTGTAATTCACCCCTGTAATTTCCCCCCTTTCCCTCACTTCTATAATGCTGGCTCACTACCTCTAGCGTTCTGAAGTAAGTTCACGGATGCACAGACATGCTGTCCCAGCAAATGTGAATGGAGAGGCAGTTGGGTTGACTTTCAATTGTGTATATACCCTCATGCTTTCATGCAGAGCCTATAAATGTTTGCTACTTCTCCCTGAAGGGATGAAATGTCATCAAACTCTGAGTCTCACACAGCTGGCTCAGAACTGAAGGATCAGTCTGCACCACTGTCGAGTTCTAAATATTTATGCCACCTCCTCACCTCCTGTACATTTAACAAACAAAAGCTCTTACATTTTAGACGGTAACTTTCTGAGAGAGGGAGTATATTTCACCAAACTGTAAAGGCAAATGATCCAAACCCTCCCCAAACAACAACTGCCGGTCACGATGAAAGGAGCTGGGAAATATTACGGACTTTCTGCAAACAAGGAGCAAAGCACATTTGTCCCTGTGACCCCGGCTCCTCACCCGCTGCCTGGTACATGAAGGCAGATCCATAAATGTCTGCTGAATTAGATTTCTCCAACTGCTGTGCAGCTGAACCAGCTCAGCCATGGGGAACAGGAAGCAAATGGGCTTATCACCCGCTGCTTCAGAACAAAATGAATAATATTTTGGGCACTGCATGAACCACTATCTAATCCTAAGAATCAATTTTTCTTACCTCCGCAGATATGCTCACAAGAAAACACAGGGATTGAGGGAAAACTGACTGCTGACTTGTATTTTATGGGAGTTTAACTCTTAACTGCCCAAGCCAGAGAACAGCCTGTCTAATGCAATGGCTAGACAAAAGGGTAATCTCTCCTTGACCTGAAGTAAGACAAATTCAGAGGCTTGTAGTCCATTTGGAGCTGACCTGCTCTGTGATTCCAGCACATCCTCCACAGTCAGGGACCTTATTAGGAACATAAGGGTATGAGTGGAAAGGCCCTGCTCTCAGGTCAGCCATGTCCCTGGGTGGCTGGGGGTGAGTTACTCAACCTTTCTCAATCAGCTTCCTTCTCTGCAACAGTCACACTAACCTCATAAGACTGCCTTTAGGTTTCAGTGATTAAGGTATCAGAGGATGCTCTGTCCACAGTGAGGCAGACATTACTGCTGTCATGATGTGTATATGGGAGGGGCAGGGCAGAGGGTGCAGGAAGCCCTGGGTTTCCATGACACTGGCAGGCTAACTTTCCCTCTTAGACGACCTGTCATACTCCTGTCATCTCAGTTCAATAAATAGCTGGGTGGCTTCTAAGTGCCAGGAGCTGGGTTGGACTCAGGGCATACAAAGATACAGACTCTGCCTCAAGCAGCCACTGACATGAAAACGGCATTTCAGAGCAGGTTACTGCCCGGGACTCCTGACGTGGAAGTGGTCAGGAACAGGAGCTCAAACTGGAAGCTGATAAATGTATGCAACGTAATTTTCATTTTAAACTGGGGCGGGTTTTTTTGAGATATAATTCACATACCATATAATTCTTATGTAAAGCACATAATTGTTTTTTAAGCATATTTACAGGGTTAAGCAACCATCTAACTTTAGACCATTTCACCCTCCCTAAAAGAAACCCTCTACCGTCAGCAGTCACTTGCCCTCCCTGCTTTCGTCCTCAGCCCCAGGCAGAGACTAATCCACTTTTTTTCTCTACAGATTTTCCTGTTCTGGACACTTTGTATGAGTGAAAAGTGAAGTCGCTCAGTCATGTCCAACTCTTTGTGACCTCGTGGACTGTAGCCTACCAGGCTCCTCCGACCATGGGATTCTCCAGGCAAGAATACTAAGGTGGGTTGCCATTTCGTTCTTCAGGGAATCTTCCCGACCCAGGGATCACACCCCAGTCTCCCGCATTGGAGGCAGACGCTTTAACCTCTGAGCCACCAGTGGAACTGCACAATACGGGGTCTCTTATGATCAGCATCTTTTCAAGTTCACCATGTTGGAGCACCTATCAGTACTTATTCTTGTTTGTGGCTAAGTGATATTCCATTGGGTATATGTACCGCAGTTATATATCTATCTCTCAGTTAGCAGGCATTTGGGTTGTTTTTACTTTTGGGGCCATTTTTTTTTTTTTAATCAGTAACACTGCTATAAACAGCTGTGTATGAGTTTTTGTGTGGATATATATTTTCATTTCTCTTGGGTAGATACCCGGGAGTAGAATTGTTGGGTCACACAGTTGCTTTAATATTTTGAGGAACTGCCAAACTGTTTTTTCCAAAGTGGCTACATTATTCACATTCCTTCACCAACGTATGCAGGTCGGTTTCTCCGCAGCTTCATCAACACCTGTTCTCATCTATATTTTGATTATAGGCTTTGCGAGTGAATTGGGGTCTAATGACAAATGGTGCTGAGCACCTTATCATGTGCTTATTTGCTATCTGTACACTTTCTTTGAAAAAAAAAAAGTCTATGCAAATCCTTTGCCCATTTCTATATTGGGCTATTTGTCTTTTTACAGTGTTCTAAGAATTCTTCATATATTCCAGATACTAGTTACTTATCAGATAAATGATTTGCAAGTATTTCTTTCCATTTCATTGGCTGCCTTTTCACTTTCTTGACAATTTTTTTTTGCAGCACAGAAGTTTAATTTTTATATGGTCCCATTGATCTATTTCTTCTTTTGTTGCTTTTGGTATATATTTAAGAAAACACTGTATAACTCAAACTGACTCTTCTAAAAGTCTCACGGTTTTAGCTCTTACATCCATGATCTGTGTGTGTGTGCTCAGTCACGCAGTCATGTCTGACTCTTTGCAGCCCCAGAGGCTATAGCCCGCCAGGCTACTGTGCCCATGGAATTTTCCAGGCAAGAGTACTGGAGTGTGGTGCCATCTCCTGCTCCAGGGGGCCTTCCCGACCCAGGATTGAACCCGTCTCTTGCATCTCCTGCACTGGCAGGGGGATTCTTTACCACATCCATGATCTATTCTGAGTTAATTTTGCGTAGGGTGTGTTAGGGGTCCAACTTCATTCTTCTGCATGTGGAAAAAATAATTATTATTTCAACAAAGATGACTAAGGCAGTATTTCTAGGAGGTAGCCTAACACACCATTCAGAATACATCCTCAAAAATGTCTCCATGGCTGCAGAAACTATATCATCACTAAACTAACTCACACATGGAAGAGAATGAGGTAAGAACAAATAGCTGATGCACTGGTGCTATACATTTGAATCATATGTAAATTTTTCTCTTGCACACTTTAGAGAACACAAAATAGAGAGGTGTAGGAAGCATCAGGTTTACAATACTGATTCAGGAAGGAACCAGTACCACAACCATCCATCCATCCACCCATTCCCTAAGTGTTTACTGAGCGCCTAGTATCTGTCAGGTACCACTATAATCGCTGAAGGAGAGTGAACAACGCAAGAAAATAGGTCGGCCTTCTGCATCCTAGCGGTGGAACAAAGACCAGAGACAAGAAACCCAACAAATAAACAGTACCTCAGAAGGTGGAAAGTGTAAAGAAGGAAACACAAGCAGAGGGAGATGGCCAGGAATGGGGAGGGGACCCAAGAGGCCCTATAGTGCCTACCACAGTCCCCGGTGTGAGCCAGGCAGGGCACACTCTGCAGGACAGGGAAGGGGAGGAGCGAGGATCCTGGACCAGAGTGCCTGTGTTCATCCGCACGCTGGACTAGAAGCTGCAGGGCCCAGCACGAGCTCACTCCTGCTCTGGCCTTCGGGATCTTCAAACACAGTGCAATATGGAGCGGCAGTACAGCGGGTTCATGAGTTTCCAGGATTAGATGAGTTAACACGTGTAAAGCACTTAGAACACTACCAGCCACACAGTAAGAAACCCAGAGACGTTAGACTCGGTTGCTGATTGAAACCCATTCAGGAGCACGGCATGCTCAGAAACCAGCTAGTGACCGAGTAAAGAAGCGTTCCGAGCGAAGCTTCAGCAAGCGCTCAGGCTTGCCAAGCCTGCAGAAATCTGTTTCCAAATGACTGCGAGAGTCACTCCCAACATGCACGTCACCCAGGCACACTGCTGGCGAGGGCACGGAGGTGTGACTGTCATGGAAGAAATCGCAGGCGCTCTGGCCCCAGAGGAAACGTCTCTCTACTGGCTTTCACCAGGATCCAGAAATGGGGATGTCCACTCGCATGTAGAGGGCTGGCACTCATTCCTAATTTTTTTTCTCTAAGAATCACTCAGCTCACACCTCCTCACTGCTTTGTCTTGTTCCTAGAAGTAGCTGAGCCTGCATTCAGACAGTTTGGCAACGAAAGAAACCATTCTCTCTCTTGCACACGTCAGCAGTTGAAGGGGTTTTTCGTTCCTCAAGGACGGTGAAGGACCAAGTGCCTCTACCTGACTTAAGTCCTCTGCTAACTGTGAACATGCAAGCAGTTTAGTGGTCAGTATATCAGACGACATAATCCCAGTTTGGCGAACGTGTCCAAGGAAGTTAGTGTCCCCCTTTGCTCTCTTCCCTACCAAACAGATTTGGCAGACGTGAGCCACAGTCATGTCATCAGTAAGACAACGGCAGATGAGAGCAGCCTGAGTGTCCACCAGCCACTGAAGCACTGGGGGATCAGGGTGTCTCGGCCTGAGGCAGACCTCTGCAGCCAGCAACGACACACAGGAACAGTGATAAATGAGGAAAGGGGTCATTTTCTGAGTGCCAACCATCAGTGAGCTGTGATGCTGGGGCTTTTATACATATTATCTCATGGAAAATCTTTTTATGAAATAGTTACTTCCCCTTTACAAAGGAGAAAACGGGCTCGGAAAGGTTCCAGCACCTCCACGAGGCTAGTGTTCAAACTCAGGTCTGACTGCAGCCTCGCCTTTCTGTCTACAGCAAGTGGCTGTGTTGTGTGTGTGTTAGTCGCTCAGTCGTGTCTGACTCCTTGTGACCCCAAGGACTGTAGCCTGACAGGCTCCTCTGCCCATGGGGATTCTCCAGGCAAGAACACTGGAGTGGGCTGCCATGCCCTCCTCCAGGGGATCTTCCCAAAACAGGGATCAAACCCAGGTCTCCCACACGCAGGCAGATTCTTTACCGTCTGAGCCACCAGGGAAGCCCTATGTTAACACAAGCAAACATGGATCTAGAATAATGCAGGACAACACTTACTGAGCATTTACGATGTGCCAGGCACATGTGATTTAATTTACATGTATGATTTAATTTCATCCGTATAAAAACTCCTTTAGAGAGAAAGAAACTGAGTCACAGGGAGATAAGAAACCTGCCCCAAGACAGAAGGTTAATTAAGGTTAAAGCTGAGGTGAACCCCGGAATCTGACTGCAGAGCCCCAGCTTATAAACTCTGCACTAATGCTGCCTTCCATGAAGTGATATAATGATTAAAAAAAGCAAAGTACTAAATAGAATGGGCTTCCTGGGTGGCTCAGTGGTAAAGAATCCACCTGCCAATGCATACGTGGGTTCCATCCCTGGGTCAGGAAGATCCCCTGGAGAAGGAAATGGAACCCGCTCCGGTATTCTTGCCTGGGAAATCCCATGGACAGAGGAGCCTGGTGGGCTACAGTCCATGGTCTCGCAGAAGAGCTGTACACGACTTAGCGACTAAACGGAACACCCAGCTGAGCAGCTGTTTTCATGTGAGGCTGTTGTGGTCCTGAGGCCCTGCCTGAGCGCTCATCGCCGTCCAGACTGGCTGCGCTCTGTCCATCTACCCACACATGCGGAGCGGCCTGCCATGCACCACAGGGCGGGGGGGTTTCTGGAGGCGACCCAACACCGGCCCGGTCCCAACCGTCCTCCCTGCAGGCCCCTCTGCCTGGTCAGCTCTCCCAGGGCTCTCCTCATGGATGCTCAGACGCTGGTGCTCAGGTCCCATCTCAGGAGAGGCTGTCTCTGGTTGCACCAAAGTGACGCCTGCCCCCTCCCCTGTTCTGTGCTGCCCCGTGTCTGCCGTCTGGCTTTTCAACTGCAGAGAAAGCCGCTCGAGGGCCGGGACCGTGCCTGCCTTACCCCCAGAGCTTAGAAGGGCGTCCAGCAGAGGGAACTCTCGTGATTAGGTGCTGAGGGAAAAAACATTCTCATTCTCAGTCTTTCTCCCTCCTGCACACTGCTGGCAAAATTATCTTTCCACAACCACAAATCCTGGCCCTACCTGCAATGCCAGAAAACCTCTGTGGCTCTTAGTTGTCAAATTCCCATCTGCTCACTTTGTCTTCAACACCCTGCCCGGGTCTAACCTCTTCTCCAAAACACCAGAGAGGCAGTGAATTTCAGTGGTTAAGAATGAGGGCTAACATGGAACTCTGTCAATGTTATGGGACCGCCTGGGTGGGAGGGGAGTTTGGGGGAGGATGGAAACATGTATATCGTTGAGTTGCTCTGCTGTTCACCTGAAACTATTGCAGCATGTTAATCAGCTATATACCAACACAAAATAAAAAGTCAAAAAAAGAGCGTGGACCAAAATTCCAGCTCTAGCACCGACTAATCTATGAGATAACTGACCTGAGACAGATCTGGGCCTTGGTTTTCTCATCTGTTAAATGGTGCGATAATATAGCACCCTATCAAAGGGTTGTGTGTGAGGATGAAATGAGTTATTAGATCAAGTCATTCCTGACATACGACACAGAATGTGACTTTCTCCTGCCACCAGCATGGGCCTCCGTCACATCCATCTGCTCCTCCCTCCCTGAATGGGACACGCACTTACACACCCCTGCCTTTTCCACCTGGGCTGTTTTGAAGTCTGCCATGGACTCACTATGACTACATATGTTTGTTATAATGTGAAGCTCCTTAGAGCAGACATCGCATCCTTAATTCTTTATAAGGTATGGGACGCTGATTCACTTGATAAATGTTAAACCAGGGATCATCACCTAAAACTAGTCATTAGTTTGTCCTTTCACAAGAGTGTGAAGGGTGGCCCTTTAAAAGTTCATTTGGTTTCCTTTTCTGTTTACTTAAATGCTGACTTCTAAGAATAACTGAAGGATTAGAGGGCTTTCTCCTCCCCAGTTCTGCAGGCTCCCATCTCCCACCCACTCCTTTCTCACCATCACTTATAATGATAATGCCATGAATAATGACCCTGGGGTGGTTAAAGTGATCCTCAAATACTACACAGAACACAGGGACTATTATTATTACTGCTAGTAATACTGACGGATCTTGCCTCCACCAGCAATTACTGGCAGGGACTTGTCCAGTGACACGGAGACAACTGTTTTCTCCGTGTCCCCCAGACTCTACCAGGAAGAAACGGAACTTTTCACGCTATGGACAACATATCAGCTCTCTCAACTAGAAATAAGTGGAAAATAAATGTCCAAGTTATAAATAAAAATGAGATTTGTGGGTAATTTGAAGTCTGGAATAGTCTGAGGGCTTAGGAGGTTTGGGCAGTTTCCCGAAGGGATTAGAATCTGATCAATGCAAGGACACTGGGTTTTCAGAAGCCCACGAAAAGCAGGTAGAAAAGCTGGTTTTCAACACATCACCTGGGGCAAGTCTCACATCTACAGAAGACACCTGCCTGCAGGGCCTAGATCCTTCCCCACCTGCACCATCCCAGTCTAGTCCCATCATATCACAGGCTGGTTAACCATTAATGACACTGTTTCTGGCTTACCAACAACCATCATATATCATGCTGTTTCAATAGGGAAATATATTCCCAATCTAAACAATTTACTTACTGAATACTTTTTGGAAAAGGTCTCACTCACAAGGTAGGGACTACACAGAGTGGGAATCAGTCCCCTCTGGGGAGGATTTGAGGAAGATCAAAGCAGTCATTCCTAAAGGAAATCAGTCCTGAATATTCATTGGAAGGACTGATGCTGAAGCTGAAACTTCAATACTTTGACCACCTTATGCGAAGAACTGACTCACTAGAGAAGACTCTGATGCTGGGAAAGATTGAAGGTGGGAGGAGAAGGGGACGACAGAGGATGATATGGTTGGATGGTATCACCCACTCGATGGACATGAGTTTGAGTAAGCTCCAGGAGTTGGTGATGGACAAGGAGGCCTAGTGTGCTCCAGCCCATGGGGTTGCAAAGAATTGGACATGACTGAGTGACTGAACTGAACTGAACTGGGGAGGATTTGCAAAGCACTGTGTTCTAAGTGTTGTAGGAAAAAGAAGCCAACCTCTTTGAAATGAGTAATGTGGGCTACTTGGCCAAAGTCTCAGACCCAAGGCTGGTTCAGTTCAGTTCAGTTCAGTTCAGTCGCTCAGTCGTGTCTCTTTGTGACCCCATGAATCGCAGCACACCAGGCCTCCCTGTCCATCACCAACTCCCAGAGTTCACTCAGACTCATGTCCATCGAGTCAGTGATGCCATCCAGCCATCTCATCCTCTGTCATCCTCTTCTTCTCCTGCCCCCAATCCCTCCCAGCATCAGAGTCTTTTCCAATGAGTCAACTCTTCACATGAGGTGGCTAAAGTACTGGAGTTTCAGCTTTAGCATCATTCCTTCTAAAGAAATCCTAGGACTGATCTCGTTCAGAATGGACTGGTTGGATCTCCTTGCAGTCCAAGGGACTCTCAAGAGTCTTCTCCAACACCACAGTTCAAAAGCATCAATTCTTTGGCGCTCAGCCTTCTTCACAGTCCAACTCTTACATCCATACATGACCACTGGAAAAACCATAGCCTTGACTAGACGGACCTTAGTCGGCAAAGTAATGTCTCTGCTTTTGAATATGCTATCTAAGCAATGACAAATAGAAAGGAAACAAGGAGGCGAGATGAGAAATGGAAGCAACCAGAGGCTGAGGGGCTGGGGTCAGACACAGCAGGGTGTGAGACCTGGCTCTGGGGAGCAACCCACTTGTCGGTCGGCTCTTCCCCAACATCCCTGGGCCGGCTCGTAGACACTGTCCCCTGCCTCGGAGGGCCTTCCTGAACCACCCACTGAGAAACAGCCTCGCCCTCAGCCTGCAGTGTTCCCTCTCCCCGCGGCACTCACCGCTGTCGGAAACTGCCTGCTGCTCCTTTACTGTCAGTCTCTCCCTAGAAGAACAGGACCTCCCCGAGGAGTTGCACTCGTATCTCGCGTGCGAGCACACACCCGGCCTAGTGCAGTGTGTGGCACAGGGAGACACAGGACGCACGCACGTCTGCTGAGCAGACACGGTGGCACTATGAGGATCCGTGATGGAATAAAGGGGTAAGTGCTCCATCCACCTACCTACGCATCTACCCACCCACCCACGTACCGACCTACGGATGATGGAACAGCATCGCTATACAGCAGCTGTTAATGAATATTCTAGAAGAAGCAGAACAGAGGATGATTCTGCTATCAATCAGCAAGTGTTTACTGAACAACTGGAGAAACCAGGAGCATACGACATGGTCCTTTCAGGCGGTGGAACAAAAGTCAGCTCAAGATTGACAGCAGCTTGAATGCTTACTTAAACTCTGTAAATAAATGTCTTCAGTCAATGTTTGGAATTTATAGAGAACTCCTAGAGTCATGACATTAAAAGAGCTTGCTCCTTGGAAGGAAAGCTATGACAAACCTAGACAGTGTAAAAAGCAGAGACATCACTTTGTTGACAAAGGTCCATCTAGTCAAGGCTATGGTTTTTCCAGTAGTCATGTATGGATGAGAGAATTGGACCATAAAGAAGGCTGAGCACTGAAGAATTGATGCTTTTGAACTGTGGTGTTGCAGAAGATGCTTGAGAGTCCCTTAGACTGCAAGGAGATCCAACCAGTCCATCCTAAAGGAAATCAACCCTGAATATTCACTGGAAGAACTGATGCTGAAGATGAAGCTCCAATACTTTGAGCACCTGATGCAAAGAGCGACTCACTGGAAAAGACCCTGTTGCTGGGAAAGACTGAGGGCAGGAGGGGAAGGGGGCGACAGAGGATGAGATGGTTGGATGGCATCACTGACTCAATGGGCATGAGTCTGAGCAAGCTCTGGGAGATGGTGAAGGACAGGGGAGCCTGGCGTGCTGCGGTCCATGGGGTCGCAAAGGGTTGGCCACGCCTGAGCGACTGAGCAGCAGCAGTCTGCAGTCCGCCTGACACTAAGCCGATGCTGATGACGTGCTCAGAGCAGAGGACGACTCTGCATCTTCTCCCACAGAGTCGACCGAAGGTTCAGGTCTACATCTCCTCACAGGGGAGCGGGGTCAGGGAGGCGCCCAGACAGAGGCCCCCTCCCCACATGTTCCTCCTGGACGCAGCCCCACCATGCTGGCCCTTGGCCTTTGCTGACAGGCAGAGAGGCTGCCGTGAGATGCTGGAAGCAACCGAGACCAAGGCTATCTCACCTGCCTTCTCACCCGTGCTGCATGACAGCTGTGGTCACACACACACATTTTGGGAACAAGACTGAAGAGCGAGACCTTTCGCATCTCTGTGAGCACGGTGTCTCCATGAAATCTTCTCTGTACAGGGATTCAGAGAATGAGTCAGCTGCCTCTGCAGTGTTTTCAGCATAGACTTCTTCGATTCATACTTAAAAGTGGGTAAAGAGAATATTTAAGATAGTGGTTTTCAAACTACCACTTAAGAGACAAACTACTTTTCTGAAGATGGAGTTATACACAAATCCTTAACACGTTAAACAGATCGCTGGGGGCTCCTGGGGCCAAGGCTACAGTGAGGGGCCAGGCTCTGCCCTCTCGGCCTCCCCCTCCCCGATACCTCTGAGGAGCACAGCTGGCTTAAGGGGGAAGGAAGTTAATATTTAGATAAATAAATAGATGAATGGAGAACGAGGGAGAAAGGTTTCCTTAATATGAGGAAAGGTGGAATGGTCAAGTCACCACTTTGCACCCATCATAGTAAAGACTGTTTCCAGCAAGAATCATCAGTGGAAAGTCACCCTCGGAGGGAAAGTTTGGTAAGAAATAGGATACTGACCTCACCTTCAAATGTCTCCCCAGTTTGCTTAGACGGGAGAAAACACTGCTTATCCTCAGGGCACCAACATCACTGGTCTGCAGACTGCAAATATGTGAGCGTCATACGAGACAAAGGGAGGCTGAAGAAACATTACAAATTAAAAGATCAAAGAGATGGCATCTAAATACATTGTGCGATCCCTGACGGGATCATGTACTTGAGGGTAAAATATTAGAAAGGGCACTATTGGGACAACCGACAACATTAGAAATGAAGCTCGTCAGTTTGATAGAAGTGACGCACCGTTGCTATTTGGCGCCTGCACTGTGGTTCTGCGAGAGGATGCCCTGTTCTTAGGAAACACACACGGAAGTAATGGGCCTGAACGGGATGCGGCACGTGTGCCCGACTCCCTGACAGCTCAGAGGAACACGCATCATGCGGCATATTACGTGCAGAGAGGGAGCAGTGGTTCTCAAAGTGGGGTCCCTGGAGGAGCATCCGCATCACCAGGAACAGGAGAGAAATACAGACTTTGGGGCCCCACTCCAGACCTCCCAAATTGGCTGTCTTGTCTGTCTGACAGGCCCTCCAAGGGGTTCTGCTGTCAACTTCTGAACATCACTGATACAGAGAGGATGATAAAACAAGTGTTGTGAGTCGTTTCTGGGGAAAGGGCATGGCTTTCTGGATGATTACTGAAACTTACCTGTACTCTGAAAGTGTTTCAAAATAAAAATTAACAATAACAACAACAGAGGGTTAGCCCATGTAGAGATGTGAAAAGGAAGAGACCCTGGGGGCAAGGAGGCAGATCGCAGGGCTCCTGCAGAGGCCTTCACAGAGGTGCTGGGACCAGAGCCTCTGTTGCCAGCGAGGGGCGGGGGGTCGGGTCGCTCGGTCTTCCAGCAACAAATCTCCCCGGCAGGAAGTGCAGCATGAAACCCTCTAACCTGAGTAGGAGAGCCCGGCGATCTCTATAAACAGGTCTTCTTCAGAAAAGCTTTCAGGGAGCATGAGGAAAGCCGCAGTCACAGCACTCTTCAGGTTTTGATCCAGGGCCGAGCGGAGGGCCACATCCTCATTCATCGCCACGATCTTCACCTGGAAAAGCAGGACGTTCAGAAGAAGACTTCCTGAAGTGGGGCACTGCCCAACCTGGGTGTTACTACATGCAACGAAGCTGTCCAAAACCCTCAGCCCCGAAGATACTGCAGTGTTAGGCCAGTTGACATGAAATAGTCACTAATCTAATTCTGGAGTCTCCTGTTTTAAGCCCAAATCAGAGAACTCAGGACATAGGAAAGAAAACAAAATATTTTTCTAAATGAGGAAACCACATGAGTTTTGAAAAAGAAGTCAGTACAAAATAGAATAAATGACCTTTGGGAAGTTGAGAATTTTATTTTTTAATTTCATTGTTCTTCACTTAATTTTATGGTGGACAAAGGCATTTTACTTCTTTATTGAGAACTCATCCCTGTTCTTATCTAACCTGAGCAGGCCATGCTCTATTTTGAACTGATTTGAACCTGACTAAGGAAAAAGGAAAGAAAGCTAGCTAGAAGAAACTTCTGTCTTTGACGTTCCCCGCCCATCAGGACGCAAACTGCTCCAGTGTGTCTGACTGGGTGTAAAGGCTGCACTGCAGTCAACAGCTTGTGCTCAAGCCCTGTCTCTGCCTCTCACTGCCTCTGTGACTATGGGTACTATTCTTTACCAGTAAAATGGGGTTAATAACTGAACCAGGCTTACGAGGTTGCTGGGAAGATTCAGTGAGAGCCCGCAGCTGAACCCGCAGCTGAAGGGAGCTTCCCTACGTGTCTCCTGGTGCACAGAGCTCGCGCTTCTCTGAGCTGTGGCTTCTCACCTTTATGAGATCAGAGTCTCCTGCAGGGCTTGTTCGAACACCCATTATTAGGCCCATCCCCAGAGACTCTGACTCGGCAGGCCGGGGTACATTTCTGCCAGGTTCCCAGGTGACGCTGATGCTGCTCCAGGGGCCGCATGTGAGCACACTGCTCTAAGGCACGAGCTTAGATCCAGAACTGCCACGTTGCTCTTTGTAGCAACTGTGGCAGTGTGCACTCTCAAGGCGATTGTGGACCATCATGCTGCTTCTGACTGACTTTCTAAGCAAGCAGTGGGTCTAGAAATCCCTCCTGAGGACACTCATGTATCTGAAACGCAGCCGCCGTCTCTGAACCATTTAGTGTTGTAACCAATCTCTCCTTGTGTTCCAGAAAGTAGGGTTTAGACTGCCTTTTATTTATCAAACACAGATCATTTCTGGCAAAATTCAGACTATACATAAAAAACACAAACAGTATGACAAACTCCAAATCAAAATTGTATTAGATAGCAAGGAAAGACTGGAATGATGTACATCCCAAAGTATAGTTTCTTCTCTGTTTTTTTTAAATTAATTGTGAATAATAATATTAGAAGACTTAACTATTTCATAAATTAGGCTTAAGAACCTGACTGAAGAAAGACTGAAGGTAGGAGGAGAAGGGGAGGACAGAAGATGAGATGGTTGGATGGCATTACTGACTTGATGGACATGAGTCTGAGCAAGCTCCAAGAGTTGGTGACGGACAGGGAAGTCTGCTGTGCTGCAGTCCATGGGGTCACAAGGAGTCAGACATGACTGAGCAACTGAACTGAACTGTAAAACCTGAATTCTACCTTTTACCTTTTGTCCTTATTTTTTTTTAATGGAATATTTATAACATACAAAGCTCTTCATATGGTACATAAGCTACTTAATTCCATATTGCCTCCTCCCTCATAATTATAAGGACTTAATGGCCCTGAATTAAGCCTTGGAGCACTTGGCTGAGTCTGGAATTACCGCAAACATCTGCAGAAAGTCAAAGCAGGGAGCAGCCCAGGAGCATGGTCCAGACAGGAGAGCCATCCCTAACAAAACACTCACTCACTGGTTTTCAGAGTCGACCAGCAATGTCTAAGTTATTCCAGTTGAGGAGATCTTTGATCAAAACACTGGTGCTAATAACTCCATATTTGATAAGCTGGAAAAGAGAAGAAATGTGCATGAAAAAGAGCAAAGTGCCATATGGACCCTCGTGCAAGTGCAAAATATAAAGAACTGAATTTCCAACCAGGGCAGAAGCTTGATTTCCAAAGCCGCTCAAAAACCACCTACCTTGTAAAAACACACATCTCCGCAAAATCTTTCACAATTAGTTTCTAAGACTGGAGAAGGAAATGGCAACCCACTCCAGTGTTCTTGCCTGGAGAATCCCAGGGATGGGGGAGCCTGGTGGGCTGCCGTCTATGGGGTCACACAGAGTCGGACACGACTGAAGCGACTTAGCCGCAGCAGCAACAGCAGTTTCCAAGACCGTCTGTTGCCTACGGTATTCATGGTGCGAGGACCACAGTTTTAACTCTGGCACTTGTGGTGTCAGAGGCAGAATGGCTCTTATAGGCTGTCTGGTCTTGGTCCTCAATGGACTGGAAATATCAAGAAAAACACTGGTCCTGACAGACACGTGGCACAGTTCACGCTCCTCATGTGAGAGATAAGAAACCTGACGCTCAGAGAGAATAAACCATGTGCCCGAGGTGGCACCCGGCGGAGCAGAGCCAAACCAGGTCCTTGAATTTCAGTCTGGGCTCCAGTGTTGTTTCATCACAGAGAATGAGAAATTTTCCTCAAAGTTTTCACTGACATCCTTCACATGGTGAATTTCTTTTTCACGGCTGACTATTTCAAACGCCTCTAATTACAGTGCAACATGCAAACATAAAACCTCTTTATCGGCTCTGAACACATGCAACTATGGTCAAGCTCACTTCAGTAGTAATTTGCACAAAGCCTGAATGCAGTTGCTCCCGGTTACAAAACCCCATTTGCTTCAACAGATATCTTCAGACTCACTTCACTGAACTTCAGTATCCAAGCAGCCTTCGCAGGCTGCAAATATCTAAAAAGTAGCTAAAGAATTTCAGTTAAAAAGTACAGTCCCTTTGGCATACAGTTACACCCAAATATTTGATTACTGGAGCCTGTAACACTGTTTGAAACTACTAATTAGAGGTCGGCTCAGTATAACATTAATAATGGAGAAAGCATAGAGCTCCGAGCTCCATGACTAGCGTTGACGTGCAGGGCTGGGCTGAATGACCGCCTTCCCCCAACTCCGGCCACCACACTGCAGAGCCCTTCTTGCTGCAGGAGCCTAACAGCTGGGAGGAAGGAGCGGACAGCAACCAGAAAAGCAAACGCCTGGCGCAAAGGCGATGCAGACATCACCAACCACAGCGCTCATCCCTGCCTTGCTCAGATACGCCTGCAAAATCCTATTCAAGTCGGTACTCCAGCCTCCTGCCTAGCAGCATCAGCGTCACAGATCCTCAGGTGACTCGTCTGCCCAGGGAAGGGTGACGGCCCTGAGCTCTCGGGGGCCTGGTGCAGTGCGGGCACAGCAGTCACCCTCTGCCTGGCTGACTCTAGGAGGCCCGACTTAGCTCCCACTGGTCCTCTCACACGGGGGTCATGCCGGGTTCCTGGCCGTCCTCTTAGAGCCTGGACTCCTCATCGGAATGACTACTGGGCAGGGTCCCCACAGTCAGACAACCCTCCGCTGGGATCCGGGGTGCTCATCTGCCCTCCAACATCTGTCATCAAATTCCGCCCAACTGGTGGCACCGAGGGGTTCCTCCCACTGGGCACCACAGGCTTCCAACTACCTACGATCCCCTCTTCACTTCCAGCTTCTCCCTGGGAGTGTATGCCTCTCCGTATAAATAAGATTAATTTCCACCCTGATCCACAGTGGGTCTGCCCATCCCTCCCACTGACCAAACCAGTGGTTGTCAAAGTGTGCTCTAGACGGGCAGCATCAGCATCATTTGAAAGCTTGTTAGAAATGCAAATCCAGGGGGCAGGAGAAGGTGGGGAAAACTGAGAGAGAAGCACTGAAATATACACCATCATGTGTACAAGAGATAGCTAACGGGGAGTGGCTGTTAACACAGGGAGCTCACCTGATGCTCGGCAACAGCTCAGAGGGGTGGGATGGGGTGGGCAGTATGTTCAAGATGGAGGGGACGTATGTATACCCACGGCTAATTCATGCTGATGTATGGCAGAAACCAACACATCAGTGTAAAGCAATTATCCTCCAATTAAAAACAAATAAAGAAATAAAGAAATGCAAATCCTTGCTGCTGAGAGAGTAAACCTTAAAAGTTCTCATCACCAGAAAAAGAAAACCAACTATGTCTGGTGATGGGTGTTAACTAGACTCACTGGTTATCAGCCCACAGTAAGATCAATCATTCCGCCACACACAGCACAGTGTTACAGGACAATCACCTCTCAACGTGTGCAACAGGCAAACCCTCACACCCTGTCCCAGACCCACTGATTCAGGAACTCCGGGGGTGCGACCCACCATCTGCATGCCTGACAGGTGCTCCGGGGGCTCCTGAGGCACACTGCAACTTGAGACCAAGAGACACTTGCTGTGGTTCAGTCTCTAAGCCGTGTCCGACTCTGTGACCCCATGGACTGCAGCACATCAGGCTTCCCTGTCCTTTACTGTCTCCTGAAATTTGACTCCAGAGTCAAACTCATGTCCATCGAGTCGGTAATGCAGTCTATCCATCTCATCCTCTGCCGCCCCCTATTTTTCCCAGCCAAAAAACATCTGGCCAAAGGCAACAAATAAAACACAGTCACATTCATCACCTTCATCGGGCAAAAGTGTGAGCAGTTCCTGACGGTAAGAACACACATATTTAGCTGGGATTCTAAGAATAAAGGTTAATAGCCACCGAAGTGAAGACAGAGGCCTGAAGTCACTCACCTTCCCGTCACACATAATCACTGGTGCAGTGATTATTCTGGACAGCAGTGAGAATCCTTGGTCCCAATACTCTTTTTTTTTTTAGTCGCTCAGTCGTGTCTGACTCTTTGTGACCCCATGGACTATACAGTCCATGGAATTCTTCAGGCCAGAATACTGGCATAAGTAGCCTTTCCCTTGTCCAGGGGATCTTCTGAACCCAGGTCTCCCGCACTGCAGGAGGATTCTTAACCATCTGAGCCACAAGGGAAGCCCAAGAGTACTGAAGTGGGTAGCCTATCCCTTCTCCAGGGGATCTTCCCGACCCAGGAATAGAACTGGGGTCTCCTGCATTGCAGGCAGATTCTTTACCAGCCCAATACTTTAAGAGTAATGGTTCCAATTTTTCTTCAGGTTCTTTGAATGCCATGCGACAGGGTCTCAACTGTGAACACAAAGTTCAACATGAGATTCTAGGAGGTGAAGAAAAGAGGATTTTTAGTTTTAACTCCTAGAAAGACAGCGAGACAGAGTTGAAAGCTCTAAGACTCCACGTTGCTGTGATTAACAGCAGATTCGGGGTCAGAAACTTTAGCAAACCTCTGGAACCAGGTTGAGCTTCATTTTTGTCAACTCATGTAACAGTAATGCTGACTGAAGTAATGTTCCAGCCCTCTTTTAAATACTTTCTGTATTATACATACAGTAACTTTTTTTTATTCTCAAAACAATCCTACAAGGTAGATACCATTATTATCCCATGTCTACAAGAAAGGAAACCATGGTGCAGAGTAAGCTCCCTGCCCAAGGACACATGGTTAATGAATGACAGACACAGTCTGGCTCCAAATTCTGGGCTAGACAACTTTGCTACACTGTCTTCCATCTAAATCTAGTTAAATGTGCTCCACTTTTCTTTCAGATCAGATAACACCATGTGGACAAGCTCTATAGAGCATTATGCAAAGGGAAATAATTTATTTTAACTTCACCCATGAGCCAACCTCTCCCTGATCATCTATGACGAGCTCTGATGGGTCCTGAGACAGATGTAAAGAGCTCCAGGTCAACTGGGGGGAAAAGACAGATTATTAGCGAAAGGACTTGCTAGGGGAATTTCACTCAGAATGGGGTCACAGAGGAAGGAGGAATCTTCCTATAAGACGACACTCTTCAAGACTCTGGTAAGTCTGAGTCTTCAAGAATGCACAACAGTTAAGCAGATTTGGTGAAGTGCTAGGCAAGCCCTGAGGAAGGGGGTCGGGGGAGTCCTGTTAGATGAAAACACTCTGTGGAGGAGACGAGAGCTGGGCATGTTCTGGGTGCTGCGTCTAGGTCAGTAGGGCTGGATGGGATGCAGGTATAGAGTGGTGGGAGATGGACCAAAGAGGGAGACTGGCGGCCACGGTAAGAAATGCTCCCGCAGCAGAAAGGGAGGGCAGACAAACGGTGCACCACCAACACGGGGCTGCCTGCCAGTAACCAGGGCACCGAGGCAGGGACTCATCTGGGACAGACGCAGGTGCTGGAATCTACTTGTGAACTTGCAGGGAACGAGGGTGAGGGAAAAGGAAAGACCTTTTCTTGGAGGGAATTCCAGGTCTGCTCAAAGGAAAATCTTCACAGGAAAATGAAGAGATGAATATAGAATCAGGATGCTCTGAGTTTCCTACAAAATAGTGGTGATAGTTAAGAATCTGAATGGACATGTTTTTAAAATTTTTCATGTTAATGTATGTTGGAAAAAAATAACCCATTATAATCTATAATTTCCTGTGTGCCCCAAATGTATCATTTCTCATGTTGTCAATTTAAAGAACAGTTCAGTTCAGTTCAGTCACTCACTCGTGTCCGACTCTTTGCAACCCCATGAACTGCAGCACGCCAGGCCTCCCTGTCCATCACCAACTCCCAGAGTTCACCCAAACTCATGTGCATTGAGTCGGTGATGCCATCCAGCCATCTCATTCTCTCATCCCCTTCTTCTCCTGCCCCTAATCTCTCCCAGCATCAGGGTCTTTTCCAATGAGTCATCTCTTCGCATGAGGTAGCCAAAGTATTGGCATTTCAGGCTCAGCATCAGTCCTTCCAATGAACACCCAGGACTGATCTCCTTTAGGATGGACTGGTTGGACCTCCTTGCAGTCCAAGGGACTCTCAAGAGTATTCTCCAACACCACACTTCAAAAGTATCAATTCTTCGGCGCTCAGCTTTCTTCACAGTCCAACTCTCACATCCACACACGACTACTGGAAAAACCATAGCCTTGACTAGACGGACCTTTATTGCCAAAGTAATGTCTCTGCTTTTGAATACACTGTCTAGGTTGGTCATAACTTTCCTTCCAAGGAGTATGTGTCTTTTAATTTCATGGCTGCAATCACCATCTGCAGTGATTTTGGAGCCCCCAAAAAATAAAGTCTGACACTGTTTCCACTGTTTCCCCATCTATTTCCCATGAAGTGATGGGACCAGATGCCATGATCTTAGTTTTCTGAATGTTGAGCTTTAAGCCAACTTTTTCACTCTCCTCTTTCACTTTTATCAAGAGCCTTTTTAGTTCCTCTTCACTTTCTGCCATAAGGGTGGTGTTATCTGCATATATGAGGTTATTGATAGTTCTCCCGGCAATCTTGATTCCAGCTTGTGCTTCTTCCAGCCCAGTGTTTCTCATGATGTACTCTGCATAGAAGTTAAATAAGCAGGGTGACAATATACAGCTTTGATGTACTCCTTTTCCTATTCGTAACCAGTCTGTTATTCCATGTACTCCTTAAATTAGGGGGCTTCCCAGGTGGCTCAGTAGTAAAGAATCTGCCTGCCAATGCAGGAGACTCATAAATGAGGGTTTAATCTCTAGGTCAGGAAGATCCCCTGGAGGAAGAAATGGCCATCCACTCCAGCATTCTTGCCTGGAGAATTCCATGACCAGAGAAGCCAGCTGAGCTACAGTCCATGGAGTTGCAAAGAGCTGGAAAAGACTGAGCAACAGAGCACAATAAAATACAAAATAAGCACATTACTTAAATACTAGTATAGGTGGTAAATAGCAAATTCAAGGCACGGAGAGGGCCTCACCAGGAAGTGAACAGGCAAAGATTAACTGAAAGATTACAGCCAGGTGTCCAAAGCCAAGAGGCCCTAGTGCAGACAGCACATGACCATTTCCTTAATTAAAAAACAAAAACAAAACCAGTCCAGAACATGAGCTGCATGTACGGAAAACATCTCTATCTAGACTCTTGCTCCTTTACCTTAATTCAGCAAGAGCTCAAAAGCCTTGTCAAAGTCATTCAAAAGCCTCACTAAACAGAAAATATATGTCTGCCATCTTTGATGTCTTAAATTTTGACTCCACCTTGGAAGCAAACTTGTGTTCCCCCATTTGCAGAAAAAAAAAATCTGCAATCACAAGGAAAATTGTACCCTCACTGCTGTTATGCTCAGCCAATTCTGAAGAGTAACAATGTCTTGCCCTAAAGAGACCTGGTAAATGTCCTGGGTAGGAGCAAATATACTGCTTACCCACTAACTCTCCCTGTTAGTTGAATCAGTTCACTCACTCAGTCAAGTCCAACTCCTTGCAACCCCATGGACTGCAGCACGCCAGGTTTCCCTGCCCATCACCAACTCCTGGAGCTTGCTCAAACTCATGTCCATCGAGTCAGTGATGCCATCCAACCATCTCATCCGCTGTCGCCCCCTTCTCCTCCCGCCTTCAGTCTTTCCCAGCATCAGGGTCTTTTCCAATGAGTCAGTTCTTCACATCAGATGGCCAAAGTATTGGAGCTTCAGCTTCAGTATCAGTCCTTCCAATGAATATTCAGGATTGATTTTCTTTAGGATTGACTGGTTGGATCTCCTTGCAGTCCAAGGGACTCTCAAGAGTATTCTCCAACACCACACTTCAAAAGCATCAATTCTTCGGTGCTCAGCTTTCTTTGTAGTCCAACTCTCACATCCATATGACTACTGGAAAAACCACAGCTTTGACTAGACAGACCTTTGTTGGCAAAGTAATGTCTGTGCTTTTTAATATACTGTCTAGGCTGGTCATAGCTTTTCTTCCAAGGAGCAAGTGTCTTTTAATTTCATGGCTGCAGTCATCATCTGCAGAGATTTTGGAACCCAAGAAAATAAAGCCTGTCCCTCTTTCTATTGTTTCTCCATCAATTTGCCATGAAGTGATGGGACTGAATACTATGATCTTCCTTTTTTGAATGCTGAGTTTTAAGCCAGCTTTTCACCCTCCTCTTTCACCTTCATCAAGAGGCTCTTTAGTTCCTCTTTGCCTTCTGCCATAAGGGTGGTGTCATCTGCATATCTGAGGTTACTGATATTACTCCCGGCAATCTTGATTCCAGCTTGTGCTTCATCTGGCCTGGCATTTCACATGATGTACTCTGCACATAAGCTAAATAAGCAGGGTGACAATATACAGCCTAGACGTACTCCTTTCCCAATTTTGAATCAGTTGTTACATGTTTGATTCTGACTGTTGCCTCTTGACTTGCATACAGGTTTCAGATTTAGTTAGTGCAAGAGCAAAGTTGCTCAGTTGTGTCAGTCTTTGTGACCTGCCATGGACTCCTGCCTGTCAGGCTCCCCTGTCCATGGAACTCCCCAGGCCAGGATACTGGACTGGGTACCTGTTCCCTTCTCCAAGGGATCCCAACCCAGAGACTGAACCAAAGACTCTGGCATTGCAGGCCATTTCTTTACTGTCTGAGCCACCAGGGAAGCCCAAGAATACCGGAGGGGGAAGCCTATCCCTTTTCCAGGGGATCTCCGAGAGCCAGGAATCAAACCGGGGTCTCCTGCATTGCAGACAGATTCTTTACCAGCTGAGCGACCAGGGAAGCCCTTGCTATTTGTCACAGTCACTGCAAATGCCCTAACTCTACCGTCCGTCCATCAGCTTCCCAAAGTCAGGAGAACCAGTTTGTATTTTCTTCTACAGCCAGAGACATAACCCTCAAGCTTGGCTGCGAGACAGAATCACCTGGGACTGGGAAGTTTTTTAAATTCCTAAAGCCCGGGCTCATCCCAGACTAATTAAATCTGAATCTCTGCAACTGGAACCCAGATTATCAGTTTTTTTGTTTGTTTGTTTAAGCTTTCCAGTAAACTCGAGAACACTGAACGAGGACTTGGCCACTTTTTTTTTTTTTCGTCTTGCCCCAGCACCAGCTCTTCCCTCCACATAACTGCATCTCCTGCTCTTGGATCCAAGCGGACTCCCACGTGTCCTTCGAAGCGCAGCTCACGCTGCCGCCCTGCTAAGAGCCCTTTCGTAGGGTTTGTATCAGGACTTGGGGGATGCGCAGAGCGGCCCGGCAGCTCCAGGGCTCGGGAGGGACCGAAGGCAAAGGGACCTCCCGGGCTCACCTTCTGGTCTGAGCTGGGCCCCGCCTGGCGGTACACCCCCGAGCCGTAGGCGAAAGCCAGGCTCAGCTCCTCGGGGAAGTGAGACAGGATCTTGCGGAAGGCCACCCCCGAGCTCTGCAGCGCCTGCAGAGCCATGGGGCCGGGGTCACCCAGGGCCCCCCCGAGGACAGCGGGCGGGACCGGGAACCCGCTCGGGGTGCGAGAGGAAAGCCGGGGACTCGCCCGGACGGAAGAAGGCTGGGGCCGGGGGACGAGGTGAGGGGGGCTCGCAAGGACTCGGGGCGGCAGGTCAGTCAGACACGAAGTCTGTCAGACACGAAATCAGTCAGTCAGGCGGGAGGCAACCGGGACACAACCGAGTAGGCGACGTCCTGCCGCTCAGAAGGCCACGCGGGCCACGCCCCCGCGCGCGCACACGTGCTCCGAAGGCGGAAGAGCAAGAGCAGGCGCCCTCCCGCGAGTGGGGACGCCAGGCCTCTGCAGAGCCCCCTGGTGGTCGGAGGAGCGCGTTGCAGGCTGGCCGCCTGGGATTATGACTTGGACATGGGAACGGGAGACTGACTGCTGATTGAACTGCCTTTGAGCCTTAAAAGGCTTGTTTGAGGCTTATTCTCGCCTCAAACCTCATTTTCATAAATGACTATGAAATCACGTCTATAGTATTGCAGGAGATCTTTTGGATGAGGTGAAATTCACATAACGTAAAATTGTACTCTACAATTTAGTGCATTTATTGCGTTCACAATGTTATGCAACCGTTGCTTCTATTCAGCTCTGAAACTGCAGAAGATTTTGAAGCTTTAGGGAAACACAAGTAAGGTTAAAATCACCCCAAATCCCACCATCCAGACACTATCACTGTTAAGATTTGGCTGTGCTTTCTTCCCATTAAAATCGTCTCCAAATTCTATGATGGGTAGGAAAGTGCTTCATAAGTGGTAAAACAAACAACCCTCCCTCCCCCCACCCCCCCCAAAAAAACCCCACACCAAGGTTCTCTGATATTTGTATTTAATTTTAAGGGTGAGGAAGAGTCTTTTCCCCTTTGCCTTATGGATTCAGCTCACCAAGGGGCACATGAAATGCAGTTTCTGATGGAAATGGGATCCTAGGTAAGAGCTCACCTCTTCGTGAATAATTAGAGAAACTCGTGGGGCTTCCCTGGTGGCTCAGTGGTTAAAGAATCTGCCAGCCAGCGCAAGAGGCGCAGGGGATGTGGGTTTGAACCCTGGATCAGGAAGACCCCCTAGAGGAGGAAATGGCAACCCACTCCAGCATTCTTGCCGAGAAAATTCCATGGACAGAGAAGCCTGGCGGGCTACAGTCCATGGGGGTCTCAAAGAGTTGAACAGGACAGAGCGACAGAATAACACACACACACACACACACACACACACACACACACACGCACAGAAACTTGCTCCGGGACTCGGGGCCCTTCAGGATGTAGTCTGAATTCCTGGACAGGGACTTTTCAGATATGCTCCCCTCCTCGCCTGATGAGCCCGGCCTCTCAAGGGTAACAGAAGTAGTAACAGCTAAATTGGGGTTTGGCTAAACGCCGTTGACGCGTTTCGCTGCATTTTTCATTGCGTTCCTTCTGCAGCCTTGTGGGAGGAGGTGATGCCTTCATTTCGCAGATGAAGCAGCCAAGCGTTGCAGCAAGCAACGTGCTGGGCATCACGTCAGCCTCAGCAAACCGGAATGAAAATCCGACTCCGTGTCCTCCAGTCCTGCTCTGCCCTTGAAGGGCTTTGGGCGGGGAGCCGTCAGGCTCAAACCTCGGCCTGGACCGGAATGGAGGGAGACGGGCAGGGAGACCCCTCAGGAAGCTGTTACCAGAGCTCCCGGTGCGTTAAGTTGCCTGGCCTGGGGTGACTGAGGCAAGAATAGGGTGAATTCAAGCAGGAAAAAGGTGACTGGGATTCAAACACGGCCTCACGCCCTGAGGTGAGTGCTGGGCTGTGAGGTGAGGAACAGGGCTGCCGCCTTGCAGGGACTGGGGGGACGCAGGACGGAGGAGCAAACCCGGCCACACCGCGCAGGGGCGAGGCTGCGCGCCCAGGGCCCCGCAGGACCGAAGGCGGAGTCTACAAGGAAGAACCCGCGATGATCATCCGTGACGCTCGTTTCGGTTCCATTCTCAAGCTCTCTCTGTGCTTTCCTCTTCATTCCAAAGACCCCGGGGGCAGGTTCTCTTAGCCCATCCTTGTTCACAAAAGGAGACAGGCCACTTGAGAGGAGAAGCAAATCTTCCCAAGCCCCACAGTGAGGGCTTTCGTTTTAAAATGAAAGCACGCAAAATAAAAGCATGCAATGGATACTTTTTTTTGTAATTTGATTTTTTTCCTTTAAAACATCAGTGACAACTTTTCATGTCAGAATATCTCATTCCATTTATTAGCAAAATTTTCTAAAATATGGATATGCCAGCATTGTTTAAACATATTCATGATGATGGAAATACATTATTTCTATATTTTTGTACGTGCAAACTACACTACAGTGAACATTCTTGTACACAGACCTTGGATATGTGTTAAGTCTTGCTAAAAAGTAGATTTTGCAAAGGGAACTTGCTGGGTCAAGTGTCAGGACATTAACAAGTCCCCTCCAAAAAACTGGACCAATTCACACTCCCACCAAATGGGCTTCAGCTCTGGATATAAATAAAGATTCTGCAATGTTGCTGCATTTTTCTCCTTTGTGGGCTTTCACACATAATTATCAGTAATTTTCATTTTCATAAATACTTTCCTTCCTGATAATGCAAAATCACCAGCTGGAAAGTTCCATCACGTTCCTGTGTGCATTTCGCCTCTCTCCAGAAAGAGGAAGAAGCAATGGAGCCAGAACACCTTCATTTTCTTCAGCAGAAATCTCCCTCCTCCTAGCAGCTCATCCACTTCTCTTTAAATGACCGTCGCTTGCTAAGTTAGAAGCTATTAAAAAGCCCCAGTGTTCCATACAATCACTTTAGGGTTCTATTGGAACTCTTATACCAAGGAAATAAAAGTGTTAGAGAGCCATTTAAAAATACAGATAAATGCCACTTGATTTGACTGAATGTTGGGCCTAGTTTTTCTGATTCATCCGGCTGTTGGCTTTGTACTCCTTAACAATGACCTTGTCAGGCTAGGTTTCACCAGGAGGATGTTTGCCTATTTCATCTTGTAAAAAGCCCCGTGAAATCTCTCTAACTTTTATGCCTTGGTTTTTCTTATAATCAGTGTTTAAGTCAAGGACATAAAATGTTTGGTAAAAGAAAATCCGAGTTCTGTGATCCTTATGATTAATCCTCTTTTCAGCTGATCTACTGATGGAACTGGAGGAGAGGGGTCTTGATGACTGTGTCCTCAGAGGTGGTCACCCTGCCACATCCGTCCCTTCTCAGCTGACTGACGTGTCCTAAGTGGGCCTGATTAACGGCGTCTTTAGTGCCTCTTTAGCCTCTGATCAGGGGTGCTGAGGTACCATCTGGGCCCCAGTAGTTAAGAGCTGCGTGGCCTTGAACCAGGCAGCTGAGCTCTCTGTACCTTCATTTCCTCATCTGTAGAATGGGCATATGGATGTGACCCACCTTATAGGATTGTTGGGACGGCCAATGAAACAGTATCCAGGAAGTACAGAGAATGGCGTCTGCCACTGAACTTGGTAATGTTCTGAGTTGTGCTCAATTCTTAAGAGACGGAGTACAAGAGGAATTAAGAAGCATAATTATACCTAATATCTTTATGGCACTTAGCATTTCAAGCAAAGAAGTTTTCCAGACATAGTTTTATTTAAGGCTTAAAACAAATCCTGGGAAATGAGTGGTTACTAGTCCAATTTTACAGATGGATAAACTGCTGTGCAGAAAAATGATTTGCTTGAAGTTGCAGGACTAATGCCAGTCCCTGTGAATACAGTGCCAAGTCTAATTCTTTTCATCTTGTACCATAAAAAGAACACAGACCATTTATTTTCCCAAGGGATTCATTCATTCATTCTCCCATTGAAATCTATCTCTTCCTTTACCTTCAGCTCAAATATCACCCCCTTCTGATCAGAAGTAATTGTTCTATCCTCTGTGCTCTTATATAACCCTTTACTCATAGCTTTAAGCTTGTAGCTCTCCAGCCCTGGTATTAAATTTCAAATGTGTCTATCAAAAACAGTTACAAAAGCCTTGGGGACTCTGGTGTCTGGTCCCCTGCGGAAGGGACCACGGTCCCCCAATCCAGGTGTACCCTCATGAAGGTTCCATAAAAACTCCTGCATCCCAAGACCGGGGCACCCTCTGGGCTGGAAGAGTTTGAAAAAGTCACCTGCTGTACAACTCTCATGCCGGTGGGATTCCCCGCTGCAGCCTCCTTGCACAGAGCCGTTGCCCCACCTAGGAACCACAGCATCCTCGGCGGAGCGGTCTGCCAGGACTTGGCATGGGTCTTGAGGGTGAATGGTAAGGGAAAATAATTTCTGAGACATAAACCTTGGAGTGTTTCTTCTAGCACATTCCCCTGGAGTCAACAACCTAGGAGCACTTTCTTTAGGTCTCTGACTGGGGGACTGAGTAACCTGAGCGGGGCGGGAAGCAGTGCTCTTGCCTTGTGGACATTTCTTGTAACAACAGCTTGGAAACTGGTGGTAAGAACTGGTGCTGAAGCTGAAGCTCCAATACTTAGGCCATCTGATGCAAAGAGCTGACTCAGTGGAAAAGACCCTGAGGCTGGGAAAAATTGTGGGCAAGATGAGAAGGGGACAGCAGAGGATGAGATGGTTGGATGGCCTCCCTGACTCAGTGGACATGAGTTTCAGCAAACTCAGGGAGATTGTGAAGGACTGGGAAGCCTGTGGTGCTGCACTTCATAGGGTCGGGAAGAGTCGGACACGACTGAGCGACTGAATGACAAAAGTGCGTAGCCACGAAGGGACCTGAACCTGGTGAGGAGTGACCTCAGGGAACTGAGTGACTAAGCGTGCACACATGCACACGTATATCCCCTCCCTTTCGAGCCTCCCTCCCCCCATCACACCCCACTCCAATAATCTTAATGGCAGTCTCACTTATTTAATAAATGCCAGATCCTGTGCTAGGCATTTGATATACAGTATCTTATTTAACCTAAGGCATGCAATGTTCTGTGTTTACAATGATTAAATAATTTCTAACCGGCTGTCTGGGGAGGCCTTACAAATAGCTGTGAAAAGAAGAGAAGCGAAAAGCAAAGGAGAAAAGGAAAGCTATAAGCATCTGAATGCAGAGTTCCAAAGAATAGCAGGAAGAGATAAGAAAGCCTTCTTCAGCGATCAATGCAAAGAAATAGAGGAAAACAACAGAATGGGAAAGACTAGAGATCGCTTCAAGAAAATTAGAGATATCAAGGGAACATTTCATGCAAAGATGGGCTCAATTAAGGACAGAAATGGTATGGACCTAACAGAAGCAGAAGATATTAAGAAGAGGTGGCAAGAATACACAGAAGAACTGTACAAAAAAGATCGTCATGACCCAGATAATCACGATGGTGTGATCACTCACCTAGAGCGAGATATCCTGGAAAATGAAGTCAAGTGGGCCTTAGAAAGCATCACTACCAACAAAGCTAGTGGAGGTGATGGAATTCCAGTTGAGCTATTTCAAATCCTAAAAGATGATGCTGTGAAAGCGCTGCACTCAATATGCCAGCAAGTTTGGAAAACTCAGCAGTGGCCACAGGACTGGAAAAGGTCAGTTTTCATTCCAATCCCAAAGAAACGCAATGCCAAAGAATGCTCAAACTACTGCACAATTGCACTCATCTCACACGCTAGCAAAGTAATGCTCAAAATTCTCCAAGCCAGGCTTCAGTAATACATGAACTGTGAACTTCCTGATGTTCAAGCTGGATTTAGAAAAGGCAGAGGAACCAGAGATCAAATTGCCAACATCCGCTGGATCATGGAAAAAGCAAGAGAGTTCCAGAAAAACATCTATTTCTGCTTTATTGACTATGCCAAAACCTTTGACTGTGTGGATCACAATAAACTGTGGAAAATTCTGAAAGTAATGGAAATACCAGACTACCTGATCTGCCTCTTGAGAAACCTATATGCAGGTCAGGAAGCAACAGTTAGAACTGGACATGGAACAACAGACTGGTTCCAAATAGGAAAAGGAGTACGTCAAGGCTATATATTGTCACCCTGTTTATTTAACTTCTATGCAGAATACATCATGAGAAACGCTGGACTGGAAGAAACACAAGCTGGAATCAAGATTGCCAGGAGAAATATTAATAACCTCAGAAATGCAGATGACACCACCCTTATGGCAGAAAGTGAAGAGGAGTTAAAAAGCCTCTTGATGAAAGTGAAAGAGTGAAAAAGTTGGCTTAAAGCTCAACATTCAGAAAATGAAGATCATGGCATCTGGTCCCATCACTTCATGGGAAATAGATGGGGAAAAAGTGGAAACAGTGTCAGACTTTATTTTTTTGGGCCCCAAAATCACTGCAGATGGTGATTGAAGCCATGAAATTAAAAGACGCTTACTCCTTGGAAGGAAAGTTATGACCAACCTAGATAGCATATTCAAAAGCAGAGACATTACTTTGCCAACAAAGGTCCGTCTAGTCAAGGCTATGGTTTTTCCTGTGGTCATGTATGGATGTGAAAGTTGGACTGTGAAGAAAGCTGAGTGCCGAAGAATTGATGCTTTTGAACTGTAGTGTTGGAGAAGACTCTTGAGAGTCCCTTGGACTGCAAGGAGATCCAACCAGTCCATTTTAAAGGAGATCAGCCCTGGGATTTCTTTGGAAGGAATGATGCTAAAGCTGAAACTCCAGTACTTTGGCCACCTGATGCAAAGAGTTGACTCACTGGAAAAGACTCTGATGCTGGGAGGGATTGGGGGCAGGAGGAGAAGGGGACGACAGAGGATGAGATGGCTGGATGGCATCACTGACTCGATGGACGGAGTCTGAGTGAACTCCGGGAGTTGGTGATCGACACTGGAGGCCTGGTGTGCTGCGATTCATGGGGGTCTCAAAGAGTCGGATACGACTGAGCAACTGAACTGACTGAACCGTCTCACCACTAAGGACATATTTTTATGAGTTTCTTGTGATGAGTTCATTCAACACATATTTTGTGAGGCTGTGTGTGTTTGCGTGTGTGTGTGCCAAGTACTGGCTGGACCTTGGGTCTATAACAGCTAAAAGAAAACACAAGGTCTCTGCCTTCTTAAAATGTGTCAATACTATAGTTACCCCCTGTGGCAACTCGAAATAAGTTCTATCACACACTGCATTTATAAACTGTGACTCTATTTCTTTATCTGTAGAACCCCTGGCGTAAGAGTATGGCCACATGATTAGCTATTCAGTGAAGGACTTCTGGGCCTTCCCTAGTGGCTCAGACAGGAAAAAATTCTCCTGCAAGGCAGGAGACTCAGATTCCATCGCTAAGCCAACAACATCCCTGGAGAAGGGAATGGTAACCCATTCCAGTATTCTTGCCTGGAGTATCCCATAGACAGACGAGCTTGGCAAGCTACAGTCCATGGGGTCACAAGAGTCGGACACGACAGAGTGATTACGCACACACACAGTCTGCAGAAAGAAAAAATAACACACACACACTCGGTAATTTTCCAAAGGCAATTTCTCTGTAAACAATGAGGAAAGAGCTAAGGGGAAAGGAAGATTTGAGTTGTTTTCTCTTCAAATCTCCTATGCCTTAGGAAGCACAGCAGAGAACCTAACTTTTCATAATGTCAAAGACAAAAACCCACATAATCCCAGGTTATCAGTCACTCCTGATTAAACCTTCAGGAGACTCTTAGGAGTTGGGGTGGCAACCAAAGAGCAATGAGTCTTGATTTTCAGCAATAGAAGGACTAAACCCCATAAATAAGGTTTTGCTTGGAAGCTAAGTAAGAAGGTGGACTGGTTAGAGAGGAGCAGAGCAGATGGGAGATGACAAGGATAATGAAAGATGAGGACTGTTTCACTGGCCAGCAGACACAGAGACCAAGCTCTGTAGCCATCTATCCATCCATCAACCCATTCGTTATCCATCTCTCCATTCATCAGTTCAACACTTACCGCCCAAGCACATGTGTTATACACAAGAGTGAACAGAAAGAGTCCTCTTCAAGGAGGTCTCAGGTGGAGCTTCCAGGTACAGTTGTATAGGGTGTACACTGTGTAACTTCAGGGGCCACTCTTTACAACCTTGTCTCTTGTGAGTTGTGCAGTGTATAACCTGGGCAGCTATACCACAGTCTAGAGAGGAAGAGAAACAAGTAAATGGACCATTATGGCACCATAGTTAAGGTAAGTAGGGAGGGAGACTGTGGGAGCAGAGACCTGGGGTATGTAAGTCATTGGCCAGGGAGGTGGATTTCACACAAGGCTTCCTGGAGAGAGTGGGGCTGAAACTGAGCCCTTGGACTTCCTGGTGGTCCAGTGGCTGAGACCCCACGGTCCCAGTGTAGGGGGCTTGGGTTCCATCCCTGGTCAGGGATCTGTAGATCCCATAGGCTGCAACGAAAGATCCCACGTGCCACAACTGAGATCGGCCACAGCCAACTAACTAACTAAATAAAAATAAAAAATTAACTGAGCTTTGTGGGAAAATGGGAGTTAGCCAGGGAAAGATGTGGGAGAAAATGGTCCAAGCAGAGGGAAGAGCATTTGAAGAGCCCTGGAGGCAAGAAAAAGCTTGACACGTTCGGGGATCTGTGAGTAGTTTATGTGGTTGGAATGAGGAATGGGGCAAGGAATATGGAAGATGAGTTTAGAGAGGTTGGTGGGGGCCACATCCCAGGGGTTCTTGTAGGGCCGGCTAAGATGCATGGACTTTATCCTGAGGCCAGTGAGGACCAATTGAAGGAGGGCGTGACATGGTCAGAGTTGCTCTTTAGAATAATCATTCTGGCCGCCGTGTGGAAGGTGGGCTGGAAGGGGCCAGACAGGAAGCATGGAGTTTAGCAGGGGGCTGGGACATCATCCAAGATGAGAGGGCACAAGGTAAGGTCGTGGCAGAAGGGAATGGGGATGAAATGAGGCAGGAGGTAGCACTGTCAGAATCCAGTGACTGGTTAGAAAACAGAGAGGCTAGCAGTAGAGAGATTGGGGCCATTACTGAGCTTAACAGGGGTGTGAGGACTGAGATGGTGAGTTGAGTCTGAGGTACCTGTGGGACCCATGGGTGTGGATGAAGGTAACATATACCCTGATGCTTGGGAGGGTGATGGAGGCATCCTTAAACCCCACAGACCTTGGGCCTTATGAGGAACGAGAGGAAAAGAAGAGCTAGACTAGAACTCCAAGAAGCAGTGAATCTAAGGGACACGCTGCGATCAGGACGGGAGACTGAGGACAGCGATCTCATTTTCTTCTTCCTGCGCCTCATGGGTTTCCAAGTTTGGCTTTAGCTATGGTACAGTGGGGTTGGGTGACCCATGAGCTCTTAAAACATTCATCACTGCACCCAACGACTGGCATAGAGCCTGGAAAATAGAAGGCTTCATCTGATGTGGGTTGGAAAAAAAAATGATTGAATGAATAAATTAAGAAGTGTAACTGTAAAGAACAAAGACTTTCAAAGTGATATACCAATATTTATATATAACAAATATATCCCAAATCCTGCTGTTCCCTGCAAAGTGATCTCCTTAATGAATAATTACCTCCACAGAGGAAAAGGCTTTTAAATTAAACCTACAAAGGGAGTTCCCCGGTGGCCTAGTGGTTAGGATTCAGAGCTGGCACTGCCATGTGGCCAGGGTTAAATTCCTGGTCAAGAACTGAAATCTTATAAACTGCATGGCATGGCCAAAGTATGTAGAAAAATAAAGGTATCCCAGAAAGAAAGATAACACATAGAGAAAGATCTATACATTTGACTAAATGAAAGTAAAAAAAAACGTGACTTTAAAAACCATTCAGAAAACAAACAACAAAAAAAAATAAAAACCATTCAAGACTGAAAACCGTGACAAATTAGGGAAAACGACAAGACACCCAAAGGGTTGGCTTCCTTACTATGTAAGCATTCCTTACAAAAAATAAAGAAGAAAAAGCTAAATATTTCAGAATGAAAAATATGCCAAAGTTATAAATAGGCAACACACAAAAGAACAAATACAATAAACCTATTAAAAATTCCATCTTATTAATAATTCAAACATTCATCTTAAAATAACATCTTCACTAATCAACTTGGCAATGAATTTTGAAAGTTTTAAACATATACATACTCTTTGATCCAGAGGTTCTATGTCTAAAAATTTGCATTGAGGAAAAAAATCACAGATGTGCAAAAAATAGATATATAGGAGAACATTATTGCATCATAATTTTATTAGCAACAAAATTGGGAACAACAAAAGAATAACAGGACATTACGAATCATTTGTGCTTCTGTTTTCAATCTTTTCTATTTTCTACTTTCTGCAGTAAAGATAAATGGCCTTTGCAATTCAGAAAACAAATAAATGCTGCTTTTCTGAAAAAGTAAAAAAGAAGTCACCTTGACTACAAATATTCCTTTGGAAGGCTGCCACTGCTTAAAATCTGCCAGACCCCCCTTGCTAGCAGTCTTAAAAGTTAATTTCTGAGGCACATAGGAAATTGATCATGTTACTCTGTAGTCATCGTTTCATTTTGGATCCATAAAAAAAAAGCCATGATTCAGTTTCACCACCCACCTAATTCATCTGCCTCTATATCAAATGACTTTAGGGTCTTGTGAAAAAAAAAAAAAAAACACTCTCCCAAAGTATGAAAATGTTCCCTTCTTGAAGAAATTGCAAAGGAATGTTGTTTAGACTTTCGGAATATATAGATTTTAGAATATGTATATATGCTTATCACGGAGCTTGGCATATGGAGCTCAATAAATAGTAGCAGTTGTTATCCCCATTTTCTTATTTGGTTTTATTTATTTCCGCAGTTGTCTAGGAGGCCAGATTGCTGAGGCCAGATGGGTGAATTCTCCAGCCAATGCTTTTGATAAAATACTGACTCATTCCATCAGGTTTTTTTGGGGGGGGCGGGGGGGACATTCTGTAGCTTCCCACCTCAAAATGTCAAGATTCCAGGACCCAGAAAAGCAAATGAATAACGTCCAATGGGCCTGGCGTGCTGCGATTCATGGGGTCGCAAAGAGTCGGACACGACTGAGCGACTGAACTGAACTGAACTGAACTGAACTGCCTTAGCAAACGGGCATCGTATTGACAGTTCCTCAATGTATGTTAATACGTGGTCTTTGAGATAAGGGGCTGAGTTTGGGGCTGAGCCTTGGTCTGCTCTCCACTGCCGCCTAGGGGCAGAGAGGGGACGTGCTGCCTCTCCTGCCTGGTGGTACCTTCTGGAGAAGACGAAGGATTGCATAGTGTCACCTCTAGAGAGAGCTCAAGCTTGTCTTCCCCCGACACGAACGCGGGGTCTGGATGAAGATGAGAAGCTAAATGGAATCAAAACCCAGACCTCGGAGTGCGACAGACCGCCTTCGTATGCAGGCTCTGTCACTCACAGCTGCGTGACTTGGAGCAGTCGCTCTCCCTGAGTCTCGCCCTGTTACAATGGGGATATAATGATGTTTCACAGGCGTGTTTTGAACTGAGACAGCAAAAATAACCACTTAAAATGAGGTCTGATGCATCGCAGGTGCTCCACAGATGGTGTCTCCAGATTCAAAGCATGTGATTCGTACATACTGCCAGCGGGGTGTAAAGAGATCATTGAAAGAACTGGTTGTGCGAGAAAACCTCTTAGATTTTTTCTTTCCTTGAAATTTCAGGATTGCACTTCTCTCTTCTTTCTAGTGAATCCAATGCTGGGCTTCCGCCCTGCAGGCAGGCTCTGGCCCCTTGGAATGGAAGACCTGTCCATGTTGGAGAGAGCAGAAAAGAGCAGGTGGGCTGGGAGAGTCAGGACAGCGGCTCTGCCCGGAGTCAGCAGCTCTGCCCGGAGTCAGCAGATCCAGGATCAGAGTGAGGGGCTGGAAAAAGAGAGCCAGGGAGAGCACATAGTTTTCCTTTTGCACACCCAGCCTGATTTGGGGAGTAGCTGGCAGTGCTGAGAAGGAGTCTGGGATTGCCTTCCAGAACGAGTGTTGTGATCAGTTACCAGTGACTGGCTTGGCTGTGGACAGGAAGCTGAGGGCAGGTATTTGTCCCTCAGTGGTCTGCCAACTGCTCTTCAGCCACGGTTCGGGGACCAGGGCTGATCTGTAGGCTGTTTGAAATTGGTCTGCTGACAAGGGAAGAACAGAAATTGAGAGTTAAGTGTTCAAGAAAGATGTATAGTAATTAGACAGAGTAATTTTATTGAATCTCATTGAATCTATTGAGTTTGTTGAATCCAATAATAAAACATTCAGGCTCTTATTTGCATGTTTTTTCTTATTTTTTTCCTAGTGATTCACTTTTATCATATTTTATAAAATTATCTGTCCGTGATAGATGCAGAGAGGGAAGAAAGGAAGTATTCCTTCACCAAAGAGACTTTGAGAAGCACTTACTGTGAGCTCCAGGCAGAAGGAGTTGTTTCTGCTCCTAAACTGACCAGCAAGCTTATTAGAGCAGGAGACAGCAAAGTCACGAGGATCAGTTACTGCTGACATTTCTGCAACTCTCCCTCAGGAACCTGTAGCCGTAAGGGGCTGGTGGAGAGTTCAGAAGCTTGAGGTCCTGACTGCCTTTTGCCTCAGAGAATGGTCCAGAAACCAGATACTCCTGTTTGCTTTTTTTTTTTTGGCCTTTTGTCCTCCCAAAGGTTGATTTGCTTTTGGGAAAACTGAGGCAGCTCCTCAAATACGACATGTGTTCTCACAAAAAGTTTCCAAGGGGGGATGGTTGACATGGATACTCCAGGTTCCCATGGAGACTCTGCGGAGGTTGTTCACAGGCCTCCTGAGTGGCTGGCCCAGGGATGTGCCCCAAGCAAATGACACGATGCACGTGCAGAGGGCTGCCAGCTGGCTCAGTCCTAAGGGTACATTTCCTCCTGTGTTCAACCTAACTGTAGATTTGGGCAATCCGATTTGTGTAGCAGCTGAGCACTATAGGGAATGACAATTCCCAGGAAATCACTTATATGGAAATCATGAAACAAGAAGCTTATGGGAGGGGAAAGCAAAGAAAAGCCAAAGGCTTAGCAGAAAATTGTGATCATGTAGGCAGTCAATGTATGGGAAGGGTGAATGGGCAGATGATGACCCTGCCCCTCACCTGGGAGCTCTTTCCATTCCCCCAGAAGTAAGAGCATCTTGCCTTGTAGCCAAGGCTTTGCACAGTGGTCCCAGAGCCTCCATCCTCAGGGGGTGTGGGACCAGAAGTGGTAGAGGCCACGTGTTGTCATGGTCCAGAGCCTGGGAGGGAATCAGACAGACCTGGGTTCAAACCCCAGTCTCTGCTTACTAACTGTGCCATCGTGGGCAGGTTGCCTCACCTTCAAGATACGCAGTTTCCCCATCTTTGGTGTGGGATGGCACTGAGATCCCCTCAGGGTCCTTGGGATCTAAGCTGACAAACCCCAAGGGACAGACACCGAGGGCTCGGCGGGGTGTAGCCCCCTGCACAGTCTGGTCGGGTGGGCTCTGAGGAGCTGACAGGGGCCAAATGTGAGAGGCCATCTGGTCCAGCTCACCTGTATTTTCAGAGGGGGTCCCTGAGGCCCAGAGAGGGGCATGGAATTGCCTGAGGTTAACATGCCAGGACTGGGTCCAGACCCAGGTTTCTGGACTTGCCAGCTTGCTAAAAAAAAAAAAAAAAAAAAACCCTCAGAACTGCTTTGTCATCCAAGTTCAAAAGTGTTCCAAAGTTGAAATGGTTTCCTAGCTTTTAGCTTACTTTTGAGAGTAGCTCCGGTTCTAGCTCAAGCCGTAGTAGGGGCTCAGATCAGAATCCTGACTTCCTGGAATACCAGTGCCTCCTGGGAGAGAAGCCATCCTTAGGGGAGAGGGCGCCTGGCATAACAAGCCTGCATGTGTGCGCTCAGTCTGACTGAGTGTCTGACTCTTTGCGACCCCATGGACTGTAGCTCACCAGGCTCCTCTGTCCATGGGATTCTCCAGGGAGAGTACTGGAGTGGGTAGCCATTTCCGACTCCAATAACATGCTTAGCTGGTCAGCAAATTCTTGTCTTCAGATGGGGCCATGACTCTAGCTGGACCCCAGACACTCCTCTCGAAGTCCTTGCACAAGAGGATTGTAAGTGACCTGTTTTACTAACAATTCTATAATGTTTTGAGTGTGATCAGCACACTGTGTGACAATTTCTAACAGAGAGTGGCAGGAAGGGAGGAAAGAAGCGTTAACTCCACTTGGCTGCTACATACAGGGCAGCTCTGACCGCCTGGAGATTTCAGTCGTGGCAGGAGATGGTGTTGTGAAGAAGAGACGCAGGGAGAGAGGGCAGGTGGAAGCCTGTTACGGTGGAGGTGAGTCTATTTGAGTTGCAGTGGACGCAGCTAGCTCACTATCCAGTACCATTTCCTCTTTGCCGAATGAACTACCATCTTGTTCAAAGAGGCAATGAACTTGGCCCAAATGATGGATTGCTAATAAGTCCATACCCTACTTTCCCAGGCTCCCTTGAAGTTAAGGAAGGGAGCCCTAGTCTGGTCAATGTGCCCTAATAGGAAACTACTGTAGATACTTCTGAGAAGGTACACAGAATATAAGCATTGGGGGAGGGGACAGGTGACTTCTCTTTCTTTTTCTTCCTGCCTGAAATGTGACTGATGGCTGGAGCTGCAGCAGCCATCTATTTAGAATCTCCATTAGGTAGTTCAGGCAAAATAAAAGAAAACAAACACTCTCCTATTTGTTTATGCCACAAAATTCAGGTTTTCTGTCCTTTGGGGGCACAAAACATTCCAAACTTGATAAGTGAACACAAGAAAAGAAGACCTGCTTCAGAGTCCAGAGGATGTTGGACTTAAGAGGAAAGCAGGTTCTACAGAGAGCTCTGTTGTTCTGTATAGTAATTTGGGTTATATCATGGTACTTAGGTAATGCACTCTGAAGCAAGAAAGATTAAGAGGCATGGTTATTGGAAAGGAAGCAACAAATATGTGATCATTTATAGATAATGTAATTGTGAATGTGAAAAATTCTGAAGAATCTACACAAATGATTAAATAAATAAAAGAATTTAGCAAGGTCTCTGGAAACATGGTCAATGTACAAAAATAATTTTATGTCTAAACACTAGCAACAAACAAATGAAAAAAGAAATTTAAAGAATCTCTTTATAATAGCATAAAAGATGTCAAATACCTAGAAATAAATTGAATGAAAGATGTATAATGCCTTAAACCCTACAAAACGTTACTGAGGGGAAAAAAATCTTAAAAAAAGAAAGGGTGTTTCATAGGAAAGACTCCCTATTGTGAAGATGACAATTCTTACCACATTTGTTTGTAATTTTAATGAAGCCCAGGGAGGACAAAAAGAAAGCCTAACAAGTATTTTGGTAGTTATTGACAAGCTTGGCAAAGAGCTAAAAATAGCCAAAGCAGTTTTGAAGAAGAATAAAGCTGTCTTCATCATTACAGCTTTTTGTTACCATCAGGGGCACATGCGTGCTAAGTCCCTTCAGTCGTGTCTGATTCTTCGTGGCCCCATGGACTGTGGCCCGCCAGGCTCCTCTATCCATGGGATTCTCCAGGCAAGAACACTGCAGTGTTTCTCCATGCCCTCCTCCAGGGGATCTTCCCGACCCAGGGGTCGAACCCACGTCTCTTAGGTCTCCAGCCCTGGCAGGCGGGTTCTTTACCACTTGTGCCGCCTGGGAAGCATCAGATGTTGTAAAAAAGCAACAAAAGATGATGGTAATTAGGACTCAAGGACAGACAGGCTGACAGAATAGGAGAGAGAGGCAAGTACCTGAGTGAATCTTACAGTTATGAAGAATGAGAGAAGATAAACACGAAAGGTTACATATTGTATACTTAGATTTATGCAAAGTTTGGAAGCAGGCAAAGTGATTCATGGTATTAAAGCAGGATGGTAGTTACTCTAGGTGGCAGGAAGCGGGTGGGGCTGAGCAGGAAGGCACTTCCCGGGTCTGATCGTATTGTTTCTTGATCCATGTCTGTTATTCTTCTATACAATGCTCACCAGTTAAAATATTAAAGAGTGTGGCCTCTGGAATCAGACTGGTCAGCCTCTTATTGTCTGTGTCCTTGGAGAAGTTACCTCGGGTCAGTGTCTCGGTTTCCTCACATGTAAATTAGGATAAGGCAAATGAGTCAATATCTATAAAACCCTTAACACTATCTCTGGCAAATAGTAAGACTGGCTGCTGCTAAGTCGCTTCAGTTGTGTCCGACTCTGTGCAACCCCATAGACGGCAGCCCACCAGGCTCCCCCGTCCCTGGGATTCTCCAGGCAAGAACACTGGAGTGGGTTGCCATTTCCTTCTCCAATGCATGAGAGTGAAAAGTAAAAGTGAAGTTGCTCAGTTGTGTCTGACTCTTCACGACCCCATGGACTGCAGCCTACCAGTTTCCTCCGTCCATGGGATTTTCCAGGCAAGAGTACTGGAGTGGGGTGCCATTGCCTTCTCCAGTAAGACTGGCTATTACTGGGACTTCCCTCATGGTCCAATGGCTAAGACTCCATGCTCCCAATGCAGGGGGACCCAAGTTCGATCCCTGCTCAAGGAACTAGATCCTACATGCTGCAATTAATACCTAGTGCGGCAACATAAATATTTTTTCAAAAAGATTGGTTACTATTAGTTCAATAATAATGAGAGTGGAACTCAAGATTGGTGATAGTTAGGGAAAGAACTGGTAAAGGATTAGTGTTTGGTCTTCCCTGCTGGCTCAGATGATAAAGAATCTGCCTGCAATGCAGGAGACCTGGGTACGAACCCTGGGTTGGAAAGTTACCCTGAAGAAAGGAATGGCTACCCACCCTGGTATTCTTGCTTAGAGAATTCCATGAACAGAGGAGCCTGGTGGCCTACAGTCCATGGGGTCACAAAGAGTCAGACAGGACTGAGCGACTAACACTTTCACTTTGTAGACAAAATGATAAAAAAAAAAAAAAAATCAAGATGGTCCTTCAGAATTTGCTTGCCTACTTGCTAGCTAAAGTGTTTCCAAATCAAGATGAATCTGAGCCAGCAAAAGAGCTGGAAATCCATGGTGGAGTCCAGTTATTCCCTAGCTTGTTAGCTAGTTCTGAACTTTGAAGGAATAGGTTTCCTCATTAGAGTGCATGTTAAAAAATAAAAGAATTCAATTTCTTTGCTCATTAATTTGTCAGTCAGCTGAAAGCCTATGATTGAAGACTGCTCCCAGCTCTTCGCTTATGGTTGTCGTCCCAAGACATTCCTGGTTGTCAGCTGCCAAAGGGCAGACTCGGGGTTCCTGATAATCCTGGGTCTTTGCTGGTAGATAGGCTGGCAAGCCCTCACCTTCCCTTTCTCCTGGACATCTGCCTGTAAGCCTCATCGCTCATTATAGAAGAAATGCTTTTGTTCTCCTGTGAAAGGGTTTTCAGGCTTCAGCAATCAGAAGGGGAGGTAGACAGTCCTGTATCCTGGGAGTCACCTTGGTGGAGGGCAGAGAACCATGGTGTGCCCTGCGGGGAAGAACACAAAATAAGATCTAGTAATGGTCCTGCTCTTTAGAACAAAAACCTGCCAGCTGGTTCAAAATGTCACCTGATATATATATTTTTTATGATAGGAAATTAAATGACCACACCCGCCGCTGTTTCTGCATGAAACCTTTAGAACAGAGGACTTGGCTTTCCAGATCCCCGGGGCAAATTAAAACAGCAGAAAGCTCTGATGAAAAACTGAAGGCAGGGGCTCTGCGCAACCTTACTCTCTCTGTTACTGGCGCCCTTCAAAGCCGAGTATTTTCATCCATTTCTCCCTTTGGGGCCCTGAAGGATGGATGGCAAAGCCAGTCTCATTCCTGGTCGGATAGCAGGCACTCAAGAGAGATGGATGAAGGTCCAAGGAGCAGCTGGGCTTTGAGTCTCCTAGGCTTAGCGGGAATGGATAATTATTACGCGGCAGAGTTGGAGAAAGAATATTTCTTTCTTTGTTTAAAGGCCAAAGTAGGCAGTGATATATGAGGCCTGGCTTCACAGAGTGAGAAGGAAAATATAAAGTGCTCATCAGAGCAAGGGTGGGGTTTAAACCTTCGAACCACAGCTCTGTCACTTACTAGCTGTGGGACCTTGGGGCTTGTGAACGTGAATCTCCTCGCTTATTCAGAGGGTCCCAGAGTACCTATTTCATAGGGTGCTGCTGAGGATTAAATGAGATAATGCATGGAGAGTACCTAGCCTGGAGTCTAGCACCCGGCAGGCCCTCGATAAATGATAGCCTTTATTTGTTATTATTCATGTCAAGTGGTACCAGTCGTGGCTTCTGAAATTACAGTCTGTCTCTTTTGACATCCCTTCTCTGTTGGAGTGTTCCAAACAAATTTTGTGGTTGGAATGTTTGTCTGTCTCCGGTGGTCTGGCGTTCTAGTTAAACAGGCCGCGGATGTCTGTACCTTGGAGACCTTTTGCCTGGATAATTGGTAAGAAATTGAGTTAGGGGCTGAGGTCATTTTCTCAGGCTGACCAGTCGTGCCTCTCATCTCAGGGGCAGGGCAGCCTGGCTTTTGTCTCCATCCTCAGGAAGTTGTCAGCGTGGGTGTGAGGGGAGCTCAGGCCTCAGCTGCCGCTGATGCCGTTTGGAGGGTTGCCAGCTGGAGAGGGGGTGGCCCACACCCACGTTTGTCTGCTTCTGTGTGCCTGCAGCTGGGAGAACAGGGCAGGGCGCAGGCTGCCAGACTGTCCACTGCTCGAGCCGCTGGCCTGGCCCACTTGGTGCTGGCCAACTCCGTATTCTGACTCCAACCTTAGGATAACCTTTTAGGCCTTATTTCTGGGGTTCCCCCCAATAATGACAATATTAGTAACATCAGTTACCATACAGTGTACTTGTCTCACAAGATACCTGGCTTGCATTTGCAGAAACACGGATGGACCCAGAGATGATCATCCCAAGTGGAATAAGTCAGGAAGAGAGACAAGCACTGTACAATGTCACTTTTGCACGGGATCTAAAATACGACACAAATGATCTTATCTGTGAAACAGAGTCAGACTCACAGACGCAGAGAACGGAGCTGTGGTTTCCAAGGGAGGCAGAGGTAGGGAAGGGAAGGACTGGGAATTGGGGATTAGCAGATGAAAATGAGTATATGTAGGATCGATCAACCGCAAGGTCCTAGTGAACAGCGCAGGGAGCTATACTGAATATCCTGTGATAAACCAGAATGGAAAAGAATATGAAAAAGGGTATGTGTGTGTGTGTGTGTATGTGTGTGTGTGTGTGTGTGTGTGTGTGTGTGTAAAACTGAATCACTTTGCTGAACAGCAAGAATTCACACAACATTGTGAATCAACTATGCATCAATTAAAAAAAAAGAAAAGAAAGACACTTGGCTCGGCCATTTATTAGCTCTGTGAATTCAAACTATATGACTGTTACTGAAGCTGGTGGTTCTCAAACTTTGCAATAGAGTAGAATCATCTGGGGGAGGTTATAAAAATCCCAATGCCCAAGCCACACCCCTACTAATTACATTCAGAATCTGTAGGGGCAGGACCCTGGCATCAGCAATTTTTAGTCGATACCAAAGAGCAGCTGCCTGCGGACCTGAGAACTCACTCTCCAGGCTCAACCTTGCTCTCAGTGTGGTCCCCCGACTTCAGGGTGAACATCACTTGGAAGCTTGCCAACACTCCTGGGCTTTGGGCCCCACCCCAGACCTACTGAATCAGAATCCCCGGGTGATTCTCCTGCCCGTTAACGTGCACAGGAGAGGCACTAGTCCAAGACTAGCTTTCCTTATCAGTGCGTGCATGCTCAGTCGCTCAGTCGAGTTCGACTTTGGGGACCCTATAGACTTAGCCTACCAGGCTCCTCTGTCCATGGAATTTCCCAGGGTGGAATACTGGAGTGGGTTGCCATTTCCTCCTCTGTGGGGACTTCCTGACCCAGCAATCGAACCCAAGTCCCCTGCTTTTTCTCCTCCACCGCAGTCAGATTTGTTACCTGCTGACCCATCAGGGAAGACCCCTCCTATCAGTAAAGTAGGGATAATAGTAACACCCACTGTGTTTCTCAAACTTACCTGCACACAAGGGTCCCCTGGAACACCTCATGAAAACAGAATTATTAGACATTACTGCAGCCCCACTGAATCTCAATGTCCAGGGCGAGAGTTTGTGAATCTGTAATTATACCATGTTGATTATTATAACCACGTACATTCTTATAACCAGGTACATTTGGGAAACACTCAGTTGCAATTTTCGGGGATTTTCTTTTTTTAGAAACAAAGATTTTGTTCTGGTGTGGATCATTTTTAAAGTCTCTATTGAGTTTGTTACAATACTGTTTCTGTTTTAGGTTTTGGTTTTTGGGCTCCGAAGCCATGTGGGATCTTATCTCCCCTATCAGAGGCTGAACTGGCACAACCTGCATTGGAAGGCAAGGTCTTAACCACTGGACCGCCGGGAGGTCCCTATTGTCACGATTAAGGTCACAAGTGTTAGTCGCTCAGTCGCGCCTGACTCTTTGTAACACCATGGACTGCAGCCGTCCTCTGTCCATGGGATTTTCCAGGCAAGGATACTGGAGTGGCTTGCCATTTCCTTCTCCAGGGGATCTTCCCGACCCAGGGATCAAACCTGGATCTCCTGCACTGCAGGCAGATTCTTTACCATCTGAGCCACGAGGGAAGTCCATTGTCATGATTAAGTGAGACAATAAAGCTCTATTTTTGTTTTTGTGACACAATATTAGCTGTTTTGTGTACAGGCTGATTGAATGGGTATCTCCACTCATTGTCTACATTTTTACAGAGAAAGCAATGGTTTTACATTTTGGCTATTAGGAAAAATTTGTTTCTCGGTTGATCAAAGTTTCCTGGGAATCCTCTCCAACCCCGAGGGCAAAGTCCTTCACGTGCTGATGCTTAGGACCTAGGCTGGTGCCATTCTGTGGCTCCACCAGCTCAGCCCAAGACCTCTGTCCTCGCCACGGCAGGAGGACAGAAGCAGAGAGAACTGCCACGAGCCCGTGGGTGCTTAGCCCGGGAGTGACACGTAGCCTGACTGAGCCTGCTGGCCAGCACTAGCCAGGTGGCCCTGTATAGTGGCAAAACTGTACTCTTCCTACGCACTCAGAAAGAGGGAAAGGAAAACCAGACTTTCAAGAGCACAAGTAATGTCTAACCCAGGCAGGCTAATAATTTGGCATTCTTACAAACCATTATTCCTCAAATATTTGCTAAAAGGGTACTTAGAGAAGAAGCTGAACGTTGCTGGGTTTTAAAAATGAAAACAAATAGGAGTCCTCTTGGCAGTATTTAGTCTCTCTGTTGTCCAAGCCGAACAGCTCTGAATTCAAAGCCACATCTCCATTCAGCAGAAGGAAGGCTAGCATTAATCTGAACCTCCTTCCTAGAAGATGAGTTGCTGCTGCTGCTAAGTCGCTTCAGTCGTTTCCGACTCTGTGCGACTCCAGAGACAGCAGCCCACCAGGCTCCCCCATCCCTGCGATTCTCCAGGCAAGAACACTGGAGTGGGTTGCCATTTCCTTCTCCAATGCATGAAAGTGAAAAGTAAAAGTGAAGTAGCTCAGCCGTGTCCAACTCTTAGCGACCCCATGGACTGCAGCCTACCAGGCTCCTCCGTCCATGGATTTTCCAGGCAAGAGTACTGGAGTGGGATGCCATTGCCTTCTCCAGAAGATGAGTTAAGAACCTGTAATTATGGGACTGGAGTCTGAAGTCAAGTGGGCCTTAGGAAGCATCACTGTGAACAAAGCTAGTGGAGGTGATGGAATTCCAATTGAGCTATTTCAAATTCTAAAAGATGGTGCTGTGAAAGGGGTGCACACAATATGCCAGCAAACTTGGAGAACTCAACAGTGGCCACAGGACTGGGAAAGGTCAATATTCATTCCAACCCCAAAGAAAGGCAATGCCAAAGAATGCTCAAACTACCGCACAATTACACTCATCTCACATGCTAGCAAAGTAATGCTCAAAATTCTCCAAGCCAGGCTTCACCAGTACATGAACTGTGAAATTCCAGATGTTCAAGCTGGATACAGAAAAGGCAGAGGAATGAGAGATCAAATTGTCAACATTAGTTGAATCATTGAAAAAGTGAGAGGGTTCCAGAAAAACATCTACTTCTGCTTTATTGACTCTGCCAAAGCCTTTGACTGTGTGGATCACAACAATCTGTGGAAAATTCTTAAAGAGATGGGAATACCAGACCATCTGACCTGGCTCCTGAGAAATCTATATGTAGGTCAAGAAGCAATAATTAGAACTGGACTTGGAACAACAGACTGGTTCCAAATCAGGTAAGGAGGATGTCAAAGCTGGATATTGTCACCCTGCTTATTTAACTTATATGCAGAGTACATCATGAAAAATGCTCAGCTGGGTGAAGCAAAAGCTAGAATTAAGATTACCAGAAGAAATATCAATAACGTCAGATATCCAGATGACATCACCCTTATGGCAGAAAGCAAAGAAGAACTAGAGAGCCTCTTGATGAAAGTAAAAGAGGAGAGCGAAAAAGCTGGCTTAAAACTCAACATTCAGGAAACTAAGATCATGGCACCTGTCCCATCACTCCATGGCAAACAGTTGGAGAAACAATGGAAACAGTGACAGACTTTATTTCTGGGCTCCAAAATCACCACAGATGGTGATGGCAGCCATGAAATTAAAAGACACTTCCTCCTTGGAAGGAAAGTCATGGCCAACCTAGACAATGTATTAAAAAGCAGAGACATCATTTTGTCAACAAAGGTCCATTTAGTCAAAGCTATGGTTTTTCCGGTAGTCATGTATGGATGTGAGAGTTGGACCATAAAGAAAGCTGAGTGCTGAAGAATTGATGCTTTTGAACTGTGGTGTTTGAGAAGACTTTTGAGAATCCCTTGGACTGCAAGGAGATCCAACTGGTCCATCCTAAAGGAAATCAGTCCTGACTATTCATTGGAAGGACTGTTGCTGAAGCTGCAACTCCAATACTTTGGCCACCTGATGAGAAGAACTGACCCATTGGAAAAGACCTTGATGCTGGGAAAATTGAAGGCAGGAGGAGAAGGGGGCAACAGAGGATGAGATGGTTGGATGGCATCACCGGCTCAAAGAACATGAGTTTGAGTAAACTCTGGGAGTTGGTGATGAACAGGGAAGCCTGGCGTGCTACAGTCCACAGGCTCACACAGAGTCCGACACAACTGAGTGACTGAACTGAACTGACTTATTGGACCATGCTCCTTGGGTGTCCTATCTACCTAAAGAGTTCATCAGAGAATGTTCTTCCCAACCATGGACAGTACTTTCCCCAGAAGGAATTCTAAAGATGGAACAGTGGAGATGGTTAACTGTTTATCCAATGTTCAATCTCCTTTCCTTCTTTCTGAATATAGGCTAGCAATGAGAGTTAGCTACTTACCCAGTTACAATTTTCTTTCTTTTTCCTTAAGAGCAGGACTCTGTTGTGTACCTATGTGAAAAATTTAATGTCTCAGTCTCCCCTGAAGATAAGAATGACCAGATGATAGTATTCAGGTGGGACTCTCAGGAAAGCTCTTTCAGGGATGTTGCCTGTGCTGAGACAGCAAGGTTACCTCTTGTGACCTTGTCCTTTCCTACTACTTGGAATGTCAATGTGATGGCTGGAAATGCGGCATCAGTCTTATCACTATGAGGTGATTTTGCCAATGGAAGGTATTAGATAAGCAACCCAGACGGAGGATGGAGTTATCACGTCTGCCATGAACTACCCATATCCAGACTTCTTTTATAAGAAAATGAAAATATGTTTAAGCCTGTAGCTGGTGTTATGGGCTGTCCTCCACTGCAGGCTTGTCACAGAGAGAAAGAGGTAGAGAATGAGAAGTAGAGATAAAAGACAGCATTATGTGTCAATAATGGAAAAATTAGGAGACCCAGAAAAACAAGAAGAAAAAAGAATCTAACTGTCCCTTGTGGTAGGTACCATCAGCTGACTAACCTCACGCCAACCAACCTTGGGTTTTTTCCCAGCTTCCCTTGCAGCTGGGGTGGCCATGTGACCCAGTTTTGGCCAATGAGATGAGAGTGTAAAGCTTTTGATTTTCTGGCTCAGAGGAACAGATGGGGCTCGTGCCATCCCTTCTCCCTTGAATGTGGGATGTAACGTGTGGTGTGGCAAGCATCTCGAGACCACGGAGAAAGGCCGAGGGAACTGCACAGATGCTGGCCCTGACAATGTTGGGCTGATGAGTCAATGCCAGCAGCCACCCACTTCCAGACTTCTCATTTTGTGAGAATAAACCCTCGTTATTTTAAGGCACTGTTAGTTGGGTTTTCTGTAACTTTCATCATAACTATTCCTTTAATATACTCTCATCATCCAGGGATTATAAATGATGATATCCCAGCATGCATCTTTTCAGATCTTTTCTGATGCCTGTGAAGCAGAAAAATATTTTCAGAGAGAAATATTTCGTTTCCTCCTAACACATGCCACCTTGAACCTTGTGTTGTGCACCCACCCTTTGGGCATTTTTCCAGGCATTACCCATGAGGGACAATAAATAGTTTAGAAAAACAAAAAGCCCAAGTCTTGGCTACTCTGAGGGTGACTTGAAAATTTACAGCAGAGACAAAAGCTTAGAAGCCAGAGTACATTTGATTCACAAGAGCCAGGATTTTGACAGAAAACATAAAGCTTATCTTCAGATTTGCAATAGCCTGACTTTATATATAAAAGAGCAAACCTGGGTGCTTCAGAGCACTTTTGGAAGATAAGCCCCACAATGGAGAAGAATGCAGGTCTGAAGAAAGAGAGACGAGGTGAGGTATCTGGAGAGAAGAGGAAACACGGGAAGGCTGAGAACAGAGCTGAACCTTACCTCCGTTTCGAAGAGGGGCTCAGAGGTCCGCCCCAAGCCCGACACTGGCCGTGCGCCTTAGGAATCCTGAGTAAGTTTAGTCAGGAAAACAGGAGGCACTTGAGCTTCTCCTCCCAGGATATGAGTCCATTAAAGTCACTCCATGTCAAACCTGGTGCCTTGAGAGGCAAAGTAGCCATTGCTTGAGTGGAGGTGGTGAGACAGAGGGCATCCTTTCAGATGTGGAGACATCTAAGAATTCCACCCCCATGGGCCCCTGTGAAGGATACCAAATGGGCTGAAAATAAATTGGGACCAGGAAGACCAGAGAGTGCATACATTTCTCAACTAGCAATTAGGATCAGACCAGATTAGTAGCATATGACAGAGCTTGATGATGGGGACCAGAAAAGATGACCTGCAGAGGCCAGGGGAAGAACAGAGGGAAGGGTGGGACCAGACGCCACTTCTCTGGATTCCAGGACAGCGCATCTGTCTATGGAAGAGCTAGAGAAGCAGGGGAGGAGGAAGAAATAAAGAGGATCTTGAACTGACCATCTTAAATTAGGAAGTGTCAGAGTTACTTTGAGTTACAAGATTAAGTTTTCTATAATCAGCAAGAATATGGAATAATAGGGTTAGTTGGGTTTTTAGGAATAAAGTTCATTTTTGAGGGGTGGGGCTCCCAAGTATATATTCTGTAAATTTCAGCTCACCACCATGCATACAATAAAGACTCTGCCTGCAATGTGGGAAACCGGGGTTTGATCCCTGTGTCAGGAAGATTCCCTGGAGAAGGAAAAGGCAACTCACTCCAGTATTCTTGCTTAGAGAATCCCCATGGACAGAGGAGCCTGGCGGGCTGCAGTCCATAGGGCTGCAAAGAGTTGGACACAACTGAGTGACTGAGCACAGCATACCATGTATACATTTAGAACATGTATGTAATTTTTCTCAATATGGGAGAATGCTGAACATGCTGTTTTGTCAATTTTTGTTCTGCCAATATATTGTGAACATTTTTCTATGCCTACAAATATTAATTTGAAAAAGTGATACCTAAACTTTGTTTGAAAGTTTTGAGAATCTGAAAAGAATCATGCACCCATAAAAAGCATATGCAAAAATGTTTGTCTGTCTGTATTTATTGATTGATTTGAAATATTTATTTGGCTGTGCCAGGTCTTATTTGTGACACACAGGATCTTTGATGTTCGTTGCAGTGTGTGGGATATTTAGCTGAGGCATGCAGGATCTAGTATTGATGTATTTAAGGGTACTTGTTTAAGAATCCTTTGCCTGCTACCAAATTTTCAGTCCCTGAATAGTATATACTATAGCCACTCTGCTATCTATTCCATCAGCCTCCTATTGTTGCACATTGAGACTCCAGTTTTCCTCTATTATAGATGCTCTTTATGATAAATTCCTAGAAGTAGAATTTCCAGTTATGTTAGGAATGTTTCCACTGCATATAACAGAATATTCAAATAACAATGGCTTGTTTTTCTCCACATTATAAAATATTCAGAGGAAACGGCCTGGAGTCAACTCAATAATACCCATGAAGGACCCATACTTTTGCTCTCTTTCTGCTCTGCTCTGCTTTGCTTTTTGGTTTGTCACCTCATGGTTACAAAATGGCTGTTGCAGCACCAGCTATCATATCCTTCTTTAAGGTAAGGTAAAGAGAGGAAAAGGCAACACTTTTTACCAGGAAAGTTGATTATTGCTTAAGTCTACATAGCCAGAGTTAGATAACATGTCTGTAGGTCTCTAAAGGAGACTGAAAAAGTAAATATTCCATTTGCACAGACTTTTTTAGTGGAGGCAGTTAAGGGAGAAGAATGTCAGTGGTGGATCTTAGGTTAATCGGTATGCCACACAGGGCCTAAGTCTGAACATTTTAAAGGAATTGATCTACAGAGTCAACATACTTGAAAAGGTTTTATAAACCAACCAAATATTCTGTACAAATGTGAGGTATATAATTTATTAGAAATGATGCTGTGTTTCCCCAGGAGATTGAATATGTAGTATTATTGCTAATCTCCGGGCAGCTGCCTTTCTAATTGGCCACCTCTGTTCAGAAATAAATTGTTAAAAGCTCTTTCTTATAGAAACAGTTTTTCCATCCCCAGTGACCAAATTACTTGTTTAGACCCTGTTTTGATACTTCAGTCACCTCATGCTGGGGTGTCAGGGAAACAACTTTAGGCAGGGGGTCCAAAGACCTGGGTTGATTTCTGACTTCTGCTTTCTGACCACAAGAAAGCCATTTTCCCCCAGGCCTTGGATTCCTTATCTATAGGATATGAATAATAATTTCTACTTTACAGCATTGCTAGTGGGGCAAGGTGCCCTTCTGAGTAGGAATATGAGTTTTGGTTACCCTTGTTTTTTTAGCATTCATTCTCCTTTTAAAAAAAAAATAGTGTCTTTATTTTTGGCTGCACTGGTCTTCGTTGCTGTGCTCAGGTTTTCTCCAGTTGTGATGAGTGCAAGGCTACTCTCAAGCTGCGGGGCTCGGCCTTCTCATTGCAGTGGCTTCTCTTGTTGCTGAGCACACGCTCTAGGGCAGGGCTCAGTTACTCCGTGGCAAGTATGATCTTCCCAGACCAGGGAACCAACTCACGTCCCCTGAATTGGCAGGCAGACTCTTAACCACTGGACCCCCAGGGCAGTCCTGCACTCAATCTTGCTGGCCGTTTTCAGACCTGTTGAATCAAGGCCAGGGCCTAAGGTTTGCAAATAAACTCTCCAGGGAGAGAAAATTAACTTGATTTGCAGTGTTTGGTGATAGGCACAGAGGATTTCAAACTATCAGTGGTTTAGCCACTAGCTACACAATTTCCAGATATTTAACAAATCCTCTAGTTAGCTGGTACGAGCCAGCTCCAGCATGTCATTGGCCCAGAGCAGACAGTCAGCCACCTTGCAGCCGACTGTGCTGGCTGGGCCATAATCAGCATTTGGATCCACCTGGAATGTGTGGTTAGCTTCCCCAGTGGCTCCATGGTAAGAATCCACTTGCAATGCAGGAGACCCAGGAGGCTCAGGTTTGATCCCTAGGTCTGGAGATCCCCTAGAGTAGAAAATGGCAACCCACTCCAGTATTCTTGCCTAGAGAATCCAGTGGACAGAGGAACCTGGCGGGCTACAGTCCGTGGAGTCACAGAGTCAGACACGACTGAAGTGACTGAGCATGCGCAGGGTGGGTGTAGTTATCAGCTCTTGTGTGTCCTCCCTGTCTCCAATGTCTTTTCATACATACCTCTGGATTTTTGAAAGATGTCTATAAACTCCAGAGGGAGTTTAAATGCAAGTTGTTTGAAGAATTGATTTCTAGTCGTGAGTAGTTCTAGGCCTGCAAAGAGAGGACCCGAGTTACACAGGGAGAAAAGCTATTGAGAACTCTCTCACTTTCTCCTCTTCCCGTTTATGTTTGTCCAGAATCAAGTCTCAGTCAATTTCATGTCATCTCCACCCCTATGTGCCATTCGTTTGGTTGATAAGTGACAGAACCCCAAGTCAAACTGATTTAAGAAAGGAGGAAAGTTTATCGGCTCACATCAACATGATATTCAGGATTATGCTGGCTTCAGCAAGGCTAAATCCAGCTTCTCAAGCAATGTAACCAGGACCTCAGGTAGGCTTTCTCCAGGTGACAAAAAGGCCATTGGAAGTTTGAGTTTAGAGAAGAGAGCGCATCCTTCCTGACACAGCTTGTCAGACTCCCAGGAATTGCTGATTTGCCCAGTTGGGGTCATGTTCTCGTTGCTGAGCCGCCCATAGTTAATAGAGAATGTAGTGCTTTCAATGGCAGGCTGGAGCTATGTACTCATTCCTGGAGCTGGAGTTGCGGTCTGCCCATCTGAAACCACATGGGCAGGACTTCCCTGGTGGCCCAGTGGTTAAAAATCTGCCTTGCGATGCAGAGGACAGTCCCTGGTTGGGGAACTAAGATCCCACATGCTGCAGAGCAGCTAGGCCCACATGCTCTAACTACTGAGCCGGTGCACTCTGGAGCCTGCTTGCCAAGACGAGAGAGTCCGTGGGCCTCAACGAAAGATCCCACATGCTATAAGTAAGATCAGATGCAGCCAAATCAATCAATAAGCCATATGGGCTAGGAATGCTGGGAGGTGGGCCACCCAAAGAACAGTGGGATTCCACTAACAGAGGAAGAAAGGTCAGAATTCGGCAGGTCAAAATAGCAAATGTCCACAACAATTCTGGTGTGCTTCCTGTTACCCTGGGGAGATCTGTGTGGCATCAAAGACAGAAATGACAAATAAAGCTAAATGTCCCTGGGCTTCATCAGCCTGTGATTCCCAAGGAGGTCATATTAACACTAATACTTGTAATTTTTTTTTCATTAAAAAACCCTGCTTTTATTTATTTACATTTTTTATTTTATTAAAAAATTTTTTTTAATTGGAGGATAATTGCTTTGTGAGGTTGTGTTGGTTTCTGCTGTACAACATGAATCAACCACACGTAATCATATATTCCCTCCCTCTTGAGCCTCGTTCCCCACCCCTACTCCCATCCTACCCCTCTAGGTTGTCACAGAGCACCAGGCTGAGCTCCTGGTGAAAAAACTGCTTTCAAAGGCAGCCTCTATGATAATTCAGAGAGTCTCTCTAGGTGGATTCACGTGGCCTCATGAATCAGTCTGGGGAACTTACTGCTCCAGCAAAGCTGTCCAGCCAGTGCCCTGCTGATCACTGCGACCTATAGGGCTGTCAGGATAAAAGGGCGTGGGCCCTGTGCCTGGAGCCCCCGCCCAGGGGGCAGCTGAGATGAACCGCAGCATTGTATATGAAACACGGACTATAGACTGGGTATTTTACATGTGGTTTCTCCTTTAATCCTCTCAATAACTCTTTTGTTGTTCAGTTGTTCAATCATGTCTGACTCTTTGTGACCCTATGGACTGTAGCACACCAGGCTTCCTGTCCATCACCAACTCCTGAAGCTTGCTCAAAGTCACTTCCATTGAGTCGGTGATGCCATCCAACCATCTCATCCTCTGTCGTTCCCTTCTCCTCCTGCCCTCAATCTTTCCCAGCATCAGGGTCAGGGAATCTGACTTTGAAGGTCAGCGGGATTCAATTACAGAACTGCCACAGGACTGTGCAAACAGAGACTTGTGGAGGGCACAAACAAAACCTTGTGTGCTCCAGGACCCAGGAGAAAGGCCCAGTGACCCCACAAGAGACTGAGCCAGACTTGCCTGTGAGTGTTTGGGAGTCTCTGGCGGAGGCGTGGGTCAACAGTGGGTCTACAGCCCTTGGAGGTGTGTATTGTATCATCCTGCCCTTGATGATAAAACTGGAGACTAAAGGTTGTGTCCAGACTAAGTTGGCGAGATAGGGAGCTGGGATCGGATGATCAGCTGTTCTGATTTTCAGTCTTTCGCTCCTCTTCCTGTTTATTTCTGTCCAGAACCAAGTCTCAGTCAATTTCACATCATCTCTACCCCTAAAACAGAGCTCCCGTCCCAAGAGAAGCTTAATTACAGTTAATTGAATGTAAGAACCTGTTCTTGTCCCTCAGAGGCACGGGTGAGTTAATCAGTGTAGAGCCGGGTCATGGGGTAAGCTGCATCCTCCAAAATTCATGTGTCCAAGTCTTGACTCCCAGGCCTCAGAAAGTGAAGGTATTTGGAGATAGGATCTGAGAAGAGGAAATGGAATTAAAATCAGGCTTGTGTATGGGCCCTAATCCAATATAATATAATACAATATAACTGGTGTCCTTGTGGGAAGAGATTAAGATCCAGACCTCCACAGAGGGAAGGCCAGGTGAGGGCAAAGTGAGAAGACAGTATATACAAGCCAAGTGGAGAGGCTTCTGCAGAAGCCAACCCTGCAGACACCTTGGTGTTGCACTTTTTTAGCTTCCAGAATTATCAGAAAGTACCTTTCTATTGTTCGAGGCACCTGGCACTTTGTTCTGGCAGCCTGGCAAACTAATAAAGCCAGAAGTATCTTTGAAGAAAAGAGACATCAGAATTAAACACTGCTGAGATGGGGGAAGAATGTCTTTTTTTTTTTTTTAATTAAAAAAAAAATTTTGTCTAGGACTTCCCTGGTGGTAGAGTGGATAAGAATCCACCTGCCAATGCAGGGGACACGGGTTCAATCCCTGGTCTGGGAAGATCCCACGTGCTAAGGAGTAACTAAGCCTGAGCACCACAACTACTGAAGCCCAAGGCTCACAAGAGAAGCCGCTGCAACTGAGAGTAAACTACCCCCACTACAACTAGAGAAAGCCCTCGCACGAAGCAACCAAGACTCAGCACCGCCAAAATAAAAATAAATTAATTTAAAAAAATTATCTGGGTGATAACACAGTCACAGGCAAAAGGCATAAAGTCGCCTTCCTACCTCTGTCCCTCCCTTAAGCCACCTGGTTTCCCTTATGGAAGGTGAATGGTTACTGATCTCATGTTTCCTCCCAGAGTTATTCGTTCTCTCTCTCTCCACACACAGGCACAAATGTATATTTAAATAATTTTCCTCGCCTTATGCACACTGTTTTGCACCTTGGTTTCTTTGTTTAATAAAACACGCTAAAGATCCTGCAAGAATGACTTTAACCAAGCATGTTGGGAAAGTCAGAGAAATACCCTGCTGAATCACCAGCGTGATTAAAAACTGAAAGCAACACATTAAAACAGCACTGCCACCCTATCAGATATTTTAAGCCTGCTGCTTTCTGCAGAGGTGGGAGGGAGGCCCCAGGAGCTTCTGAGAGGGGCACTGACTGAACCATTAGCGGCTGGAGAGGAGCCTGGCTTGTCGGGAGGGCAAACCTTTGGTTGTTCGCTCCTGCCTCAGGCCTCCTCTCTGCCCTTCTCTCTCCCATCATACAACAAAGTAGGTCAGCCGGAGAGATGCTGCCTTGAGCGGGCAGGAGAATGGTCCTGCTGAGTGGGAGGGCCCACTTCTGGGCCCATATTGGGATGCCATCTGTAATCGTAGACTCTCGGAGCTGCGAGAGATCTTAAAGATCGTCATGTCTAATTCCTTCGGTTTACAGATGGGGAAGCTGAGCCCAGAGCGAAAAAAGAACTTTGCTAAGGTCACCAGCTGAGTGGGGACAGAGCAGGGACAAAAGGTCGGTGTCCTGCACGTTTCACAGCACAGTCCCGACCTGCAGTCCCCAACCTTTCTGGCACCAGCGACCGGTTTTGTGGAAGATGATGTTTTCCGTGGACTGGTGGGGTTGGAGATGGTTTTGGGATGATTCAGGTGTGTCATATTTATTGTGCACTTTATATCTATTATTACTACATCAGGTCCACCTCAGATCGCCAGGCATTAGATCCTGGAGGTTGGGGACCTCTGAACTGTAGACGATATATGAGTGGTACTCCCTGCGGTTGTGCAGTGCACAGACTGGGAGACCACACGTGGGACGTGGCAGGCAGTGATGAGCTAAATGAAACTGTGCTCGACATTCCTTTAGCATACCAAGAGAAAATTAAGTGTTGGCTATTATCATCATTATCATTCTTATCATCATCATGAAGAACCAACTGTCTTGTTTCTAGAAGCAGAAAGAAATAGAACTGAGACAAAAAGTCATCTTTTCATGTTTCTTTCCTACTATAAAGGTAACAAGCATTTAGAACAGAAAGCCTGAAAAAAAAAATACAATTCCACCAACCAGAAACAGCTTCTTTTGACATATGGTGTATGGTTTTGCAGATCTTTTATTCCCATCTGCTTTTTAGCTTACACATATATTGGGGGAAGAATTTCCCACGTCAATAAATGTTCATCTACAATGTCAGCTTCAGAGATAGGACCACAGCCTAGTGGGAAAGAACATGGACTCTAGATCTAAGTGGCCTGTGTTCAGTGTCAGCTCTACCCCTTACTAGCTGTGTGACCTTCGGCAAGATAATTTCCCTGTGCTTGAGTTTCTTCTTCTGCAAAGTGGAGCTAATAATAATAATATCTACCTTGTACAGAGTGTTTGCCATATTACTGTTCTTAGATCAGCTTGTTTGGTGAAAATACTATAATTTGCAAAGCTGGTTCTCTATTGTTGGCCCTTTAGATGGTTTTCAGTTTCTCCCTGTCCTGAATAATGTGGCCACAAATATTGTCAACCATGTATCTTTGAGCACATCTATGGTTATTTTTATTACATTCATAGAAATGGAATTGACAACATATAGGGGGCTTCCCTGGTAGCTCAGATGATAAAGAACTGGCCTGCAATGCAGGAGACCTGGGTTCCATCCCTGGGTCAGGAAGATCCCCTAGAGAAGGGAATGGTAACTCACTTCAGTATTCTTGCCTGGAGAATCCCATGGACAGAGGAGCCTGGTGGGCTACAGTCCACGGGGTCGCAAAGAATTGGACATGACTGAGTGACTAACAATTTCATTTTTTTCCCCACCAGGAGATATACTTGCCAAATTATCCAGAGTTTGTACCAACTAACTAAAGGACTAAAGAGCAGCATGAGGCCCTGGAGTTCTGGAAACAACAGGGGACTGTGGGGACACAACTTATGATATGTGATTGATTGATTGATTTTTAAATTTATTTGGCTGCACTGGATTTTAATTGCTGCACGCATGATCTCCATTGCAGGATCTTCCAGTTGTGGCATGTTGGTCTCTAGTTCCTTGACCAGGGATTGACCCCCAGTCCCCTGCACTGGAAGTGCAGACTCTTAACCACTGGGCCACCAGGAAAGTCCCTCAGACATGAGCTTTAGTTGTCAGTAAATCCATGTACTTCCCTGAAGAAGCCATGTCTGCCCGTGCAGCCTAATACCATGCTTCCCACCTTCAGGATATTTTTTCCATATAGAAGAAGGTATATACCATAATATGTTTAATATTGAAAAGAAACTTACTTTAAAGACAACATTTACTTTATTTATTTTTATTTTTATTAATTTTTTATTTTTTTTAAATTTTAAAATCTTTAATTCTTACATGCGTTCCCAAACATGAACCCCCCTCCCACCTCCCTCCCCACAACATCTCTCTGGGTCATCCCCATGCACCAGCCCCAAGCAAGCTGCACCCTACGTCAGACATGGACTGGCGATTCAATTCTTACATGACAGTATACATGTTAGAATTCCCATTCTCCCAAATCATCCCACCCTCTCCCTCTCCCTCTGAGTCCAAAAGTCTGGTATACACATCTGTGTCTTTTTTCCTGTCTTGCATACAGGGTCGTCATTGCCATCTTCCTAAATTCCATATATACGTGTTAGTATACTGTATTGGTGTTTTTCTTTCTGGCTTACTTCACTCTGTATAATTGGCTCCAGTTTCACCCATCTCATCAGAACTGATTCAAATGAATTCTTTTTAATGGCTGAGTAATACTCCATTGTGTATATGTACCACAGCTTTCTTATCCATTCATCTGCTGATGGACATCTAGGTTGTTTCCATGTCCTGGCTATTATAAACAGTGCTGCGATGAACATTGGGGTACATGTGTCTCTTTCAATTCTGGTTTCCTCGGTGTGTATGCGCAGAAGTGGGATTGCTGGGTCATAAGGTAGTTCTATTTGCAATTTTTTAAGGAATCTCCACACTGTTCTCCATAGTGGCTGTACTAGTTTGCATTCCCACCAACAGTGTAGGAGGGTTCCCTTTTCTCCACACCCTCTCCAGCATTTATTGCTTGCAGATTTTTGGATCGCAGCCATTCTGACTGGTGTGAAGTGGTACCTCATTGTGGTTTTGATTTGCATTTCTCTAATAGTGAGTGATGTTGAGCATCTTTTCATGTGTTTGTTAGCCACCCGTATGTCTTCTTTGGATAAATGTCTATTTAGTTCTTTGGCCCATTTTTTGATTGGGTCGTTTATTTTTCTGGAATTGAGCTGCATAAGTTGCTTGTATATTTTTGAGATTAGTTGTTTGTCAGTTGTTTCATTTGCTATTATTTTCTCCCATTCAGAAGGCTGTCTTTTCACCTTGCTTATATTTTCCTTTGTTGTACAGAAGCCTTTAATTTTAATTAGATCCCATTTGTTTATTTTTGCTTTTATTTCCAGAATTCTGGGAGGTGGATCATAGAGGATCCTGCTGTGATTTATGTCTGAGAGTGTTTTGCCTATGTTCTCCTCTAGGAGTTTTATAGTTTCTGATCTTACATTTAGATCTTTAATCCATTTTGAGTTTATTTTTGTGTACGGTGATAGAAAGTGATCTAGTTTCATTCTTTTACAAGTGGTTGACCAGTTTTCCCAGCACCACTTGTTAAAGAGATTGTCTTTACTCCATTGTATATTCTTGCCTCCTTTGTCAAAGATAAGCTCTCCATATGTGTGTGGATTTATCTCTGGGCTTTCTATTTTGTTCCATTGATCTATATGTCTGTCTTTGTGCCAGTACCATACTGTCTTGATGACTGTGGCTTTGTAGTAGAGCCTGAAGTCAGGCAAGTTGATTCCTCCAGTTCCATTCTTCTTTCTCAAGATTGCTTTGGCTATTCGAGGTTTTTTGTATTTCCATACAAATCTTGAAATTATTTGTTCTAGTTCTGTGAAAAATGTGGCTGGTAGCTTGATAGGGATTGCATTGAATTTGTAAATTGCTTTGGGTAGTATACTCATTTTCACTATATTGATTATTCCGATCCATGAACATGGTATATTTCTCCATCTATTAGTGTCCTCTTTGATTTCTTTCATCAGTGTTTTATAGTTTTCTATATATAGGTCTTTAGTTTCTTTAGGTAGATATATTCCTAAGTATTTTATTCTTTTCGTTGCAATGGTGAATGGAATTGTTTCCTTAATTTCTTTTTCTACTTTCTCATTATTCGTGTATAGGAATGCAAGGGATTTCTGTGTGTTGATTTTATATCCTGCAACTTTACTATATTCATTGATTAGCTCTAGTAATTTTCTGGTGGAGTCTTTAGGGTTTTCCATGTAGAGGATCATGTCATCTGCAAACAGTGAGAGTTTTACTTCTTCTTTTCCAATTTGGATTCCTTTTATTTCTTTTTCTGCTCTGATTGCTGTGGCCAAAACTTCCAGAACTATGTTGAATAGTAGCGGTGAAAGTGGACACCCTTGTCTTGTTCCTGACTTTAGGGGAAATGCTTTCAATTTTTCACCATTGAGGATAATGTTTGCTGTGGGTTTGTCATATATAGCTTTTATTATGTTGAGGTATGTTCCTTCTATTCCTGCTTTCTGGAGAGTTTTTATCATAAATGGATGTTGAATTTTGTCAAAGGCCTTCTCTGCATCTATTGAGATAATCATATGGTTTTTATTTTTCAATTTGTTAATGTGGTGAATTACACTGATTGATTTGCAGATATTGAAGAATCCTTGCATCCCTGGGATAAAGCCCACTTGGTCATGGTGTATGATCTTTTTAGATGTGTTGTTGGATTCTGATTGCTAGAATTTTGTTGAGGATTTTTGCATCTATGTTCATCAGTGATATTGGCCTGTAGTTTTCTTTTTTTGTGACATCTTTGTCAGGTTTTGGTATTAGGGTGATGGTGGCCTCATAGAATGAGTTTGGAAGTTTACCTTCCTCTGCAATTTTCTGGAAGAGTTTGAGGAGGATAGGTGTTAGCTCTTCTCGAAATTTTTGGTAGAATTCAGCTGTGAAGCCGTCTGGACCTGGGCTTTTGTTTGCTGGAAGATTTCTGATTACCGTTTCAATTTCCAGTGCTTGTGATGGGTCTGTTAAGATTTTCTATTTCTTCCTGGTTCAGTTTTGGAAAATTGTACTTTTCTAAGAATTTGTCCATTTCTTCCATCGTTGTCCATTTTATTGGCATACAACTGCTGATAGTAGTCTCTTATGATCCTTTGTATTTCTGTGTTGTCTGTTGTGATCTCTCCATTTTCATTTCTAATTTTATTGATTTGATTTTTCTCTCTTTGCTTCTTGATGAGTCTGGCTAATGGTTTGTCAATTTTATTTATCCTTTCAAAGAACCAGCTTTTGGCTTTGTTGATTTTTGCTATGGTCTCTTTTGTTTCTTTTGCATTTATTTCTGCCCTAATTTTTAAGATTTCTTTCCTTCTACTAACTCTGGGGTTCTCCAACTCTTCCTTTTCTAGTTGCTTTAGTTGCAGAGTTAGGTTATTTATTTGACTTTTTTCTTGTTTCTTGAGGTATGCCTGTATTGCTATGAACTTTCCTCTTAGCACTGCTTTTATAGTGTCCCACAGGTTTTGGGTTGTTGTGTTTTCATTTTCATTAGTTTCTATGCATATTTTGATTTCTTTTTTGATTTCTTCTGTGATTTGTTGGTTATTCAGAAGTGTGTTGTTCAACCTCCATATGTTGGAATTTTTAATAGTTTTTCTCCTGTAATTGAGATCTAATCTTAATGCATTATGGTCAGAAAAGATGCTTGGAATGATTTCAATTTTTTTGAATTTATCAAGTTTAGATTTATGGCCCAGGATGTGATCTATCCTGGAGAAGGTTCCATGAGCACTTGAAAAAAAAGTGAAATTCATTGTTTTGGGGTGAAATGTCCTATAGATATCAATTAGGTCTAACTGATCTAATGTATCATTTAAAGTTTGCGTTTCTTTGTTAATTTTCTGTTTAGTTGATCTGTCCATAGGTGTGAGTGGGGTATTAAAGTCTCCCACTATTATTGTGTTATTGTTGATTTCCCCTTTCATACTTGTTAGCATTTGTCTTACATATTGCGGGGCTCCTATATTGGGGGCATATATATTTATAATTGTTATATCTTCTTCTTGGATTGTTCCTTTGATCATTATGTAGTGGCCTTCTTTGTCTCTTTTCACAGCCTTTGTTTTAAAGTCTATTTTATCGGATATGAGTATTGCCACTCCTGCTTTCTTTTGGTCTCTATTTGTGTGGTATATCTTTTTCCAGCCCTTCACTTTCAGTCTGTATGTGTCCCTTGTTTTGAGGTGGGTCTCTTGTAAGCAGCATATAGAGGGGTCTTGTTTTTGTATCCATTCGGCCAGTCTTTGTCTTTTGGTTGGGGCGTTCAACCCATTTACGTTTAAGGTAATTATTGATAAGTGTGATCCCGTTACCATTTACTTTATTGTTTTGGGTTCGAGTTTATACACCCTTTTCGTGTTTCCTGTCTAGAGAATATCCTTTAGAATTTGTTGGAGAGCTGGTTTGGTGGTGCTGAATTCTCTCAGCTTTTGCTTGTCTGTAAAGCTTTTGATTTCTCCTTCATATTTGAATGAGATCCTTGCTGGGTACAGTATTCTGGGCTGTAGGTTATTGTCTTTCATCACTTTAAGTATGTCTTGCCATTCCCTCCTGGCCTGAAGAGTTTCTATTGAAAGATCAGCTGTTATCCTAATGGGAATCCCCTTGTGTGTTATTTGTTGTTTTTCCCTTGCTGCTTTTAATATTTGTTCTTTGTGTTTGATCTTTGTTAATTTGATTAATATGTGTCTTGGGGTGTTTCGCCTTGGGTTTATCCTATTTGGAACTCTCTTTGTTTCTTGGACTTGGGTGATTATTTCCTTCCCCATTTTAGGGAAGTTTTCAACTATTATCTCCTCAAGGATTTTCTCATGATCTTTCTTTCTGTCTTCTTCTTCTGGGACTCCTATAATTCGAATGTTGGAGCGTTTCATATTGTCCTGGAGGTCTCTAAGATTGTCCTCATTTCTTTTAATTCGTTGTTCTTGTTTCCTCTCTGATTCATTTATTTCTACCATTCTATCTTCTATTTCACTAATCCTATCTTCTGCCTCAGTTATTCTACTAATTGTTGCCTCCAGAGTGTTTCTGATCTCATTTATTGCATTATTCATTATATTTTGACTCTTTTTTATTTCTTCTAGGTCCTTGTTAAACCTTTCTTGCATCTTCTCAATCCTTGTCTCTAGCCTATTTATCTGTGATTCCATTTTGATTTCAAGATTTTGGATCATTTTCACTATCAATATTCGGAATTCCTTCTCCGGTAGATTCCCTTACTTCTTCCACTTTTGTTTGGTTTGGTGGGCAACTCTCCTGTTCCTTTACCTGCTGTGTATTCCTCTGTCTCTTCATCTTGGTTATATTGCTGCGTTTGGGGTGGCCTTTTTATATTCTGGGAATTTGTGGAGTTCTCTTTATTATGGAGCTTCCTCACTGTGGGTGGGGTTCTATCAGTGGCTTGTCAAGGGTTCCTGGTTAGGGAGGCTTGTGTTGGAGTTTTGGTGGGTGGAGCTGGGTTTCTTCTCTCTGGAGTGCAATGGAGTGACCCGTAATGGGTTACGAGACATCAAAGGTTTTGGGATAATTTTGAGCTGCCTGTATATTGAAGCTCAGGGGAGTGTTCCTGTGTTGCTGGAGAATTTGCGTGGTATGTCTTGTTTTGGAATTTGTTGGCCCTTGGGTGGAACTTGGTTTCGGTGTAGGTATGAAGGCATTAGATGGGCTCCTATTGCTTAATGGTCCCTGAATTCAAGAGTTCTCTAATGTTTTCAGGCTTTGGATTTAAGCCTCCCGCTTCTGGTTTTCAGTTTTATTTTTACAGTAGCCTCTAGACTTCTCCATCTATACAGCACCGATGATAAAACATCTAGGTTAAAGATGAAAAGTTTCTCCACATTGAGGGACACTCAGAGAGGTTCACTGAGTTATAAGGAGAAGAGAAGATGGAGGGGGTAGTTAGAGGTAACTGGAATGAGATGCGGTGAGATCAAAAGAGAAGAGAGCAAGCTAGCCAGTAGTCACTTCCTTATGTGCGCTCTATAGTCTGGACCGCTCAGAGGTATTTACAGAGTTATACGGGGAAGAGGAGAGGGAGGAAGTAGACAGAGGTGACCAGGAGGATCAGAGAGAGGAATGAGTAGGAGAGAGACAAATCCTGCCAGTAACCTGTTCCTTAGGTGTTCTCCACCGTCTGGAACACACAGAGATTCACAGAGTTGGATAGAGGAGAGATGGGGGAGAAAAGAGACAGAGGCCACCTGGTGGAGAAAAAGGAGAGTCCAGAGGAGGAGAGAGTGGTCAAGCCAGTAATCTCGCTCTCAGGTAAACTGGGATAGTGAAGTTTGGGTTTTTAAATGTACAAAATTGACCACAAAAACCTAAGAGCAAAGATTAAAAATCTAGAGTAGAGGTTGGATTTTCAAAGATACAATATTAGAGAGAAGCAGAAGGAAAAAGGAAGAAAGAAAGAAAAAAAAAAGAAAAAAGAAAGAAAAAGAATTATTAAAAAACAAACAAACAAACAAACAATCAAAAAAAAAAAAAAGCCATCAACAACCATCCAAAGACTGTATATGGTGTTTGCCTTAAAAAAAAAAGTCTTTTTTAAAAAACAGACAAAAAAAATATAGTAATAATAGGTTATAGAAATAAAAATTAGAGGAGAAATAGAAGACTTAACAATTAAAAAAAAGTTAGAAAAAAAAAGCAAAAAAAAAAAAAAAGGAATTATTTTAAAAATATTAAAAATATCTGGCCCTTTCTGGTGTAATGGGCCGTGTGGGATCACTTCCAAGGTGGTTCCCTCTGTTTAACTTCTTCTGTTTGCTGGCTTATTAGGCTCACCAGTTCAGTTGCACTGTGGGGAGGGGGGCTGCTGCTAACAAAGAGCACTGTCGTGTGCACGCAGTATCTCTGCCCGGCTTGACCTGTCCTTTTTTCGCGGCGCACAAACCGCTCCGGCTCTAGGATGCTCAGCCGGGAACCGTCTGGGGCCGGCCCTAGGCTGCGTGCACTTCCCCGGTCCAAGCCGCTCAGGTTCGGCGCTCAGGCAGCCCTCAGAGGCACAGATTCGGCTGGGACTGCGCTTTGTGCCCTTCCCAGGTCCCAGTAGCTCAGGAGTTTGGCGAGCGCGATCGCCGCGGCTTGTCACCTTTTCTGCCGCTGCTGCTCAGCTTTCTGGGCGGACCGCTGGCGCACCCCGTGCGGTAGATTGTGACTGTCCAGCACCCCCAGAAGTCTTAGCAAAGGAGCTTGCTTGCAGTTTGGTAAGTCAAGTCTCTCCGGGTCTGCAATTGCCCCTTTCCAGTCCTTACGGCTCTGGCTGCCTGTCCCCGGGAGGGGGGGGGATGGTCTGCAGCCGGCTTTTTCCGTTCCGTCCTTGTTCTGTGCTCGGTCCTGGCGGTGTCTTATGTTCGAGCTTTTCGCGTGGTAGCTATCCCACAGTCTGGTTTGCTAGCCCAAGTTAGATCATTCTGGTTGCGTGTGGGGCGTTCCTGCCCGATTCTTACAAAGCTCTGCAGCCCGCGCCTCCCGCGCGGCCCTGCCCTGCCCCCACTTCCCAGTGGCGGATGCAGGAGTCTGTGCTGCTTTTCCGCTGGGGGAGTTACTGTTGGGCTTGTAATCTGTTGGTTTTAATTATTTATCTATTTTTCATTCCTGTTATGTTGCCCTCTGTGTTTCCAAGGCTCGCCACAGACTCGGCAGGGAGAGTGTTTCCTGGTGTTTGGAAACCTCTCTTCTTAAAATTCCCTTCCCGGGACGGGCTTCCCTTCCCGGGACGGAGCTCCCTCCCCACCTCCTTTGTCTCCTTTTTCGTCTTTTATATTTTTTCCTACCTGTTTTTGAAGACAATGATCTGCTTTTCTGGTTGCCTGATGTCCTCTGCCAGCCTACAGAAGTTGTTTTGTGAAGTTTGCTCGGCGTTGAAATGTTCTTTTGAGGAATTTGTGAGGGAGAAAGTGGTCTTCCCGTCCTATTCCTCCGCCATCTTTCCCCCGGCAGTCCAACATTTACTTTAAAAGAGAACTTTTGTTGTTCAGTGGCTAACTCATGTCTGACTGTCTGTGACCCCATGGATTGCAGCACACCAGGCTTTTCTGCCCTTCACCATCTCCCAGAGTTTGCTCAACTTCAGGTCCACTGAGTCGGCGATGCCATGCAACCATCTCATCCCCCTTCTCCTTCTGCCCTCAGTCTTTCCCAGCATCAGGGTCTTTTCCAATGAGTTGGCTCTTTACATCAGGTGGCCAACAGTATTGGAGGTTCAAGAAAAGAGAACTGTAAATGTAAAATCAGAATCACTCATGTAAAAAGTAAGTAACTGTAAAAATAAACGTAACAGTTACAAAATATTACTGAATTGTAGCTAGAAGCTTTTGCCTTGGAGGGCTCTGAACTCCAGGCCCTGCACTTGGCATCTCTGGAGGGGGATTAGCAAATTGGCAGGAGCCAGAGAGGTGTTAAGACTTATTAGCTCCAACCTGACACTTTCTCTTTGGTATAGTCAGAAAGATCAAGAGAGCATTGAAAAACGATTTTAGTGGGAGTAGAGGGGACATTGATTTTATGTTGAAGGGCCTGTGAAGTTACCTTCTAAAATTGCCCTGTAACCATTTTCTTCAGTTTAGGAAACATGAGCCAGAATTGCTTCATCAAGGGCCAACTTCCCAGGTGTGAAAGAACTCTTCCTGCACACGTCCATCCCATTAACAAGGTGTTATAAGTAATTATCAGCTCCATTTTACAGATGATAAAATGGAGGTATAGAAAGGTTAAGTAACACAGCCAAGATTGCTCTAGCTAATGGCCAGTAAGGCTGGCATTTGGAACTCAGGTGTTCTGGCTCCAGAGTTTAAGCTCCTAAATAGCACTTGATACTGGCAACGGCTGATCCTGTGACTAGTTACCAGTTACATCCCCATTTGCATCTCATTCTCAGAGCTGAGAATGTTTAGACAATAGGACTCAGCTTGGACTCCTTTAACCCTGCTATAACTCACCGTGCTAGATTGACCTCGCTTTGACCTTGACTTGACCTTGAACTTTCCTTGTTACCTGGCCTGGTGACGAGACTCTGCTATCCTCCACTGGCACTGATGGCTCTAGGCCTTTTTGCACCAGGAACACTTGGGTCTAGAAGTGAATGTTACATTGGCATTTTGGGGGGCTACAGTGTAGAGGGGAGTTACTTTGCCAGGGGCTACAGAGTGAGTTCCTGCCAAGCCTGAGCTAGAACCCTGATCTGCCGAGTCCTACGTGCCCCACCACACCCTGAAAGTTTCTTAATTACATAAACGATTTGTCTTAGTGACAGTGGTCTTACTTGCTTTTCCCAGCAATCTTGGGAGACAGGTAAGCGTAAGTGTTGGGGGAGCTGAGGCCGTGTCCAGATCAGAGCTAGTTCTGTACACCAGAGGAAATTCTATCAGAAAGGGGCATGGGACGAGAACCCAGTCCTGCCTGGCTTTAAGTTCAGATCTCTTCCTATTAACACAAATGCCCCATCTCCACTTCTGTCTCTTCAGTTTCCCAGGTCCTCTCTCTCATTTCCTAAGACTTTTCATCTTGTCTCTTTTCTCATAAGGATGGTGGTGCCAAAATGTGGGTGATTCATATTGAAGTGTGAATGACTATACCTAGGGTCATATGTTTCTCCATCTGGGTGTGTTTGCACTTACAGAGATTGCTCTCTACTGCAACGGAGGGTTTCATTCCTATATTTGTAATCTACTGCTATGTAACAAATTACCCTAAGACTGGTGGCTTCATATTAATACATCAGCAGTCATTTATTATCTCTCACAAGCTCTGTGTGTCAGGAACCCAGACAGGGCAGAAAGGAGAAATCTTGACTCCATTCCACAATGTCTTGGTCCTCAGCTGTGAGACTCAAAGGCTGGGGGAAAATGGAGACTTTCACTTATGCATCTGTGGTTGGAGCTGTGTCATCTGGAAACACCCCTCATGGCCTCTCCATGTGTCCTAAACTTCCTCTCAATATGGTAACTGAGTTTCCAGGGCAAGTAACCCAAAAAGAGAGCTAGACAGAATTCATTGCCTTTTTTTTTCTTTTCATGTAATAAAATATATCTATATTATTTTGACTGCTGCTTAGTTGCGGAATGTGGAATCTTTCATTGTAGCATAGTAGTTCCTTGACCAGGGATTGAACCCAGGCCCCCTGTGTTGGGAGTGCAGAGTCTTAGCCACTGGACCACCAGGGTAGCCCCTGAGCTCATTGCCTTTTATGGTCTAGTCTTGCAGTTCCTGCAGTGTCGTTTCTGCCTAATACCACTGGTTGAGGCAGTACCCAAGGTCCATTCACTTCCCAATGCAGGAATATCAACGTCATATTATAAGAAGAGCATGTGGGATGGACACGTATTGGTGTAGCCATCTTTGGAAAATACAGTCTGGCACAGCTCTCTGTTGCTGGGATCTCAAGCACAAGTCTGTGGGGACAGCTCTTAGGCACTTGGTGGGGAGGGTCTCTCGCTGTGTTTCCCATCAGACTCGCTTGCTCTTGGGGTTCTCTTTGCTCTAGCTTCCTGCATTCCAAATTCTGCTTTTCTCTGCTCTGCATTTACACTGCAGTTAGTTCGTGATATATTATTTCTTAAAAGGTTCAGACAGCCCTCTCCACTGATAGGCAGGGGCGTGATCCTGTCTGCCAAGAGGAACTGACATTGAAAATAGAGAGGAATAAAAAGTGCTGATCCAATTCTGTGCCATTGGATGGAGCCCAGCCAACAACCACCAAAAAGCTTCCTCTCTGGAGTAAAAGCATTCCCTGGTCCCAAAGGAGGAATTTAGAGGCTGAAGGTGGGCTGAGCTTCAGGGATTGTGTATACTGAGTGTGCACGTGTGCATGCTCAGTTACGTCCAACTCGTAGTGACCCCATGGACTATACAGCCTGTTAGGTTTCTCTGTCCATGGACTTTTCCAGGCAAGAATACTGGGGTGGATTGACATTTCCTTCTCCAGGGGATCTTCCTGATCGAGGGGTCTAACCCACGTCTCCTGCAGCTCCTGCATTGACAGTTGGGTTCTTCTACCACTGAGGGTGGAGGTTATCAAGATCTGTCCAGCAAAGTGGTAGCAGTTCCAGAATTCCTAATTTGGGGTGGGAGGTGTTTTGGGGCAGCAATCTGTTTATTATAAGGGATTGGAACTTCCATTTGCATAACATTTTACAGATATTTGAGAGAGCATCAGTAGTCTATTCCAAGGATTTGGAAGGGGAGCGGTCTTAGTTTGAATTTGACCCCAAGCTGACTCTGATTCAAGAGTGGAGAAGTGAAACGAACAAGGGGAGGAGGGCAATCAAAGGCATGTCATCAAGCCAGCTACCACTGTGGGTGAATGGAGCTAAGCTTGCTAGGGAAACCACAGGAGTAAGTGCAAAACTCTCACCTCCAGAGGTACCCCACCCAAGAGGCGACAGAGCTGGGGTACTGATATTCCAGTTGCCATCAGGGCTGCTCTTGTAGAGCAGGGTTTAATTCCATCCTGATGCTGCGAGCCCACCAGACTTTCAAGGCTTTCGCAAAAGGCTATAGTCAAAAGAGATGCAGGCACTGGCAGGGGAAGCTGGTACACACCCAAGCGGAAAGGATTACAGGCATGACACTGACAGCGTATCTTGCAGGGAAGGTGAACACCCAGAATTAAGAGGGTTCTGGGAGGTGAGACTTTCAGTATTAAGCTAACAAGCTCCCAGACAAACCAGGATGAAGGGGTCACTCTAGCTCTGTGTGTGTGTGTGCACATGTGTGCATGCTCAGTTGTGTCCAAGTCTTTCTGATCCCATGGACTGTAGCCCACCAGGCTCCTCTGTCCATGGGATTTCCCAGGCAAGGACACTGGAGTAGATTGCCATTTCTTTCTCCAGGGGATCTTCCCGACCCAGGGATCCCACCCGCATATCCTGCATTGGCAGGTGGATTCTTTACCACTGAGCCACCTGGAAAGCCCCACCCTAGCTTTGAGGGCAAAGAAAAACAAGGAACCCATCACCCAAAACTACTGTCTGGAGTGAAAGGATCAACAAAAGATTTACAAATGATAAAACTCTTCTGGAATTAGGTAGTAGTGATGGTTGGACAATTATGTGAACATTCCAAAACCCACTGAATTGTACACTTAGGGTGAATTTTATGGTGTGGGCAACCTACAAAACCCCTTGAGCCTCTGTGTTCTCTTTATGAGAAAGGAATGATAATAATATCAATTCCTATCTCAGGGGGTTGTTGTGAGGCTTCAGTGAGATAGTGCTTCAGACACTACTGCTGAGATCCTTGGTATTCTTTACTCTGCTTGTTGGTATAGACAAGCCTGGGGAAAAGCAGGTGTTAGGGCTGAGCTGATTGATAATTTCCCAGAGGGCAGCAGCATCAGTTTGGGAAGAAGAGCTTATTTCTACGGGCCTCTCTAGGCTGGAGGGAGGAGAGTTTTGGCTGAATTTCAAGCATTCGCTCTTGCTCTCTCAGCACATTCAGAGGCTGCCTCCCGGGTGGAATCCTGTACCACCGTAATCGCCTGTCTGGCTTCCTGCCTCAATCCTTCTCATATCCACAGCTGAGATCTCTGTCAACCCCGTGGCCTCAGCATCACCCCAACTTCAGGCAGAATCTAAGGAGACTGAGCCAGAGCAGGAGCATCATCATTAACCAATGAAATAGCATTTCCATGGCTTACATTTATCATGTATTGGCTACACACTGGGTATTATCCTGGGCTTCTCTGGTGGCTCAGACAGTAAAGAATCCATCTGCAATGCAGGAGATCCGGGTTTGATCCCTGGACTGGGAAGATCCCCTGGAGGAGGGAATGGCTACCCAGTCCAGGATTCTTGCCTGGAGAATTCCATGAACAGAGGAGCCTGGTGGGCTATAGTCCATGGGGTCGCAAAGAGTCGGACATGACTGAACAGTGAAGACTTTCAGGTATTATGCTTAGAACTTCACCTGTGCGATCTCGTTTTGTCCCCCGTGATAAACTTACAGGGAGGTCCTGCTATGATCCTCATTTTACCAGTGAAGAAATTGGTCTTAGAAAGTCATAAATTGCCAAACCCCCTGCCCCTGCCCGCCCCTGAGCCTTAGCTAACTGGATCAGGATTGGACAACTGATCCAAGCTGGGTGACTGATTCTCTCTCCCAGAAAATTTGGGGATTGGATTTGGATCCTTGCTAGTGTCCGTTGGCCACTCAAAATGAAAACACATAAACTAGGGAGTTGAGGGGGAGGTGCTTAATAGTCATGTATGTCTGTTTGGTCACTGAGTCATGTCCGACTCTTTGGGGCCCCATGGACTGCAGCCCACCAGGCTCCTCTGTCCATGGGATTTCCTAGGCAAGAGTACTGGAGTGGGTTGTCATTTCCTTCTCCACCTCAATGGTCACATGTGCACGCAAAGGTGGAAAAGAATGAGGCAGACATGCAGAAAGACACAGAGATGAATGGGCCTTTGGAGAAAGAGAAAGTGAGAGAGAGAATGGCTTCAGATTCCCCAGCTACACTTCTTTCCTGTGTTAGTCAGGACTCTAGGAAGTCAATGATAGAGGTCTGACTCCTACTGACTTAAATGAAATCTATTGACTCTAGGAATAACACTGGCTCCAGCCATGGCTGGATTGGGGGATCCTCTTTTCTTTTTGCTGATCTTTATTTCTTATAAAGAAACTGCATTTACTTGCAAATTAAAGAGAAGATAGAAAAGAAATCCACGATACTGTAGGGAGCTTAGGTAAGAGGAGACATTTTAAAATATGATAAACATGTAAATTTTTTTTGGCCATGCCCCACGGCATGGGGGAATCTGCGCCCCCTGCATTGGAAGCACTGAGTCTTAACCACTGGACCACCAAGGAGGACCCAAAACATGCTACCTTTTGATGAATAAAATATACGCACACTTTTCCATTGAATAGTTTCTTGAGTGTGGTTTGTGCTGAATTATCTCAAACTTTTGAGTTGTTAGAATCCAACCTTATTCCCAAGAAGACTACATAAAATGTGATATTTTCCTGCCCCCTTGTTAATTAAAGAACTAATCATGTTACAGTGTTGACCAGGTGTGACATACTGATTTCACTTTAAAAATACTTTCCAGGGAGCTGATTATGAAAACATAAGGAGGATAATGTGCTTCTTTCAATACTGAACCCAATTAATTTCAGTGACTCATAAATGCTAGGGTGAACAATTAGAATATTAAAGCTCCATTTGCTTAAGAAAGGAACTATTTTCCATGTTCTCAGTAGACTTTCAGTTGTCTTGAACATAAATTTCTCTCTCAGGTTAGAGAATTCACTGAAACTAAAGGAAAGTTCATCTCCAAGTGTTATTGAAAGTATATCCAACTATCAGGTGACAGATGGCTGGCTGAAGAAGAATTGATCACCCTGTAAGGAAAGAGAGGCAATGTCTTTGCAACCCCATGGACTATGCAGTCCATGGAATTCTCCAGGCCAGAATACTGGAGTGGGTAGCCTTTCCCTTCTCCAGGGGATCTTCCCAACCCAGGGATCGAACCCAGGTCTCCTGCACTACAGGCGGATTCTTTACCAGCTGAGCCACCAGGGAAGCCCAAGAATACTGTAGTGGCTATCCTTTCTCCAGCGGGTCTTCCTGACCCAGGAATTGAACTGGGGTCTTCTGCATTGCAGGTGGATTCTTCACCAGTTGAGCTACCAGGGAAGCCCAATGATTATCATAATAACTAATATTTATTGAACCCTTTCATGGACCACACAATTTGTTGAATTTCTCACAATACTGTGGGGCAGGTAATATTTTGACTTTTTTTGGGGGGGGGTGCGGTGTGGATCATTTTTAAAGTCTTTATTGAATTTGGTAAAATATTACTTATGTGGTTTTTACAAGGCATGTGGGATCTTATCTCCTTGACCCGGGATCCAACCGTCACCCGCTGCATTGGAAGGTGAAATCTTAACCACTGGACTGCCAGGGAAGTCCTCTGACACAGATACGTTTAATTCCCATTATACAGAAGGGGCAAACAAGGCTTAGAGAGGTTTAGTGACTTGACAAGTTCTTCCAGACGGTAAGTGATAGACATGACGCCCTAATCCAAGTCTATTTGGAGGGCCATAATCTTTAAGAATCCACCACTAAATTCTAACATGTCAAGGGGAGATTGTAAGATACAATCTCCAATGCTTATACATGCGGAAAGCAAAGTTTCGGATGATTCCTGGTCCGGTGTGATTTCTAATGCACCAAATGCCTTTTACTGAAATGGGCCCACATCTATAAAGCTGGTGAAATTGATCTGTTTGTAACACATAGGTGATTCCCTACTGGTATGACTTTGAGAGCCCTGGGAAGACTTTGTTTTCTCCAAGATAAGATTTCTCCTCCATTAGATGATCTCTGAGGTCCTACCATTAATTCCTCTAATTTAAGCCATTCTCCTGTTTTTCTTAAAATGCAGTTGCTCAAGCAGTCCATTGCCGGTGTGTGCACACTTTCCTGAGAGCAGATTTTAACTGGAGAGAGGGAACCAGGAGAGAGAAGATGAGCCGGCTGACATGAGTCCTGGGACAAGAGAAAGAAGAATGGGGAAAAACATGAAATGAAGGGAGGTGGGGTCGAGGATCCGGATGGCAAATCTCTCTAACTACTGTGCTAAAGAACTGCTTTCAACTAAAGGGGGACACTTAGGGCTTACATTCTTGTTTTGAAGGCGGATAAAGACGACACTGAGCAGACCCAATTTCTCACAATAAGATCACTTACAGATACAACGCGGATGTGGAGCACAGCTTCAAAGAGCTTGAAGACTTGGAGACTTAGTTGTTCTTGTGACCTTGAGCAAGTCACTCCACCCTGCTCCCACCCAGCTTTACTTTGAAGACTTTGCTGTAAGGTGGGGCAAGGAAGCAAGGGTCACTTGAGAACTGATTTGGCTGCTGAGCAGACATATTTTTGAAGCATTCGGAATCTCTCTTGGGTTCCTCCAAAAGCTTCTCCACTCTGGATAGGGGTCAAACAAGGTTGACATTCAGTTCAGCTCAGTTCAGTCGCTCTTTGCGACCCCATGGACTGCAGCATGCCAGGCCTCCTTGTCTATCACCAACTCCGAGAGTTTACTCAAACTCATGTCCATTGAGTCAGTGATGCCATCCCACCCTCTCATCTCCATTAAGCATTAAGCATGTTCAGTCACTCAGTCGTGTCCAACTCTTTGTGACCCCAGGCCACTCTGTCCATGGGATTTTCTGTGACTACTCTGTGACCCCAAGCCACTCTGTCCATGGGATTTTCCAGGCAACAGCACTGGAGTGGGTTGCCATTTTGTCCTTCTAGAGAGTTCTCAACTCACAATAGCCCCTCTGGTTCATTTCCCTCTCCTGCTTTTTGGTCATTAGTGGAGCAGACTCAGTTGTCTTTCAAATTCTTGTTTGGCCAGAGAAGCCCCTGCTAAGTTCCTTTTCCTGGAAGGGTCCTTTCTCACCTCTGGGTGAAGCAGCAGGAGAAAGAAACAGTTTATGTAATGGTGTGACTGCATGAATGCCTCAAACTCATTTTTCCTCCAATTACCACATTTTCTGACAGCTAGTTTGGAAGTTGCTAACCAAGAAAACGTTTTTCCAGCCAGAGAGCTTCCAGTTAGAGATACAAGTTTATCAGAGCATAACTTTAAAGAACACATTGAAAGAGAACTTCAGGTTTTAAAAGAGACACAATGAGTGCTTTTTCATGGATGACACAGAGTGGGAAGAGAATGACTCTAAGAAACCTATACTGTTGTTCAGTTGCTCAGTCATGTCTTTCTCTCTGCGACCTCACAGACTGTAGCATGCCAGGCTTCCCTGTCCTTCACTGTCTCCTGGAGTTTGCTCAGATTCATGTCCATTGAGTCAACGATGCCATCCAACCATCTCATCCTCTGTTTGCCCCCTTCTTCTCCTGCCCTCAATCTTTCCCAGCATCAGGGTCTTTTCAACGAGTTGGCTCTTTGCATCAGGTGGCCAAAGTATTGGAACTTCAGCTTCAACATCAGTCCTTCCAATAAATATTCAGAGTTGATTTCCTTTAGGATTGACTGGTTTGCTCTCCTTGCAGTCCAAGGGACTTGCAAGAGTCTTCTCCAACACCACAATTCAAAAGCATCAATTCTTCGGTGATTAGCTTTCTTTATGGTTCAGCTCCTACATCCTTACATGACTACTGGAAAAACCATAGCTTTGACTAGATGGACCTTTGTCAGCAAAGTGATGTCTCTGCTTTTTAAAATCCCGTCTAGGTTTGTCATTGGTAACTTGCCTGCTAAATTCCTTGAACATTTAATTTGTTAAATATGTGCTGCTTCTCAAAGGACTGGACGGAGAGACTCCTTCAGGAGAGCCTGCGGTGGGAAGCAGGGGTGACTGAAAGGCCTTGATGTTTACCCCTGGACCCACAATTGCATTTTGCTGAGGCCTCGTTTCCCCTAGACTGTTTCTAGGCAGTAACTGAGCAGGTGGGGGGTCAATATTGGACCAATACTCTATTGGTCAACTTTGGCTTAGTGACTCCCCAAAGGTCTGGCCCAAACGTTCTTAGAACTATGCTGCAGTCAGAGACTCTCCTAACCAGTCGTCTCTCCTTCCCTGGCTCTCTTCATAGGTCAGGCCTGCACTGCAGTCCGGGCTCTCCCTGTCCTACTCTTGCTCACTCCCCACCATTCTCCATGGGTGTTTCCCTAAGGAATCTCTTCTATGTCTAACCCCACTTGGTACACTTTTCAAAAGATGAACTAACATAAATAATAAAAAGGTTGGGGGTAAGTCTTGTATTTCACCTTAGAATTTCTACCCACCATAGACTGTTGTTCTTTAATTCAGTTTTTTCTTTCTTTATTTTTAATCTCCAGGAGAAAGACTAATTGACTTGGCTTGAGCCAGGTAAATCAATGAACTGTGGTCAAGAGAGTGAGTCACGTGAACACATGGCGGCCGTGTGGATGGATTATGGATTATTGGATTTTTCTCCAAGAAAAGGTTGGAGAAGAGGATACCGGATGATAATACAATAAAAAATTTCCACAGGGTCTTGAAGGCATTGCAGATTTTCAGAACTCTTTGGAAAATCCAAAATCAGAACTCTTTGGCAAAAAGGGTTGGAAAGAAGCATTTGTAAACCTAATCAGCTGGTGTCTTAACGGTGCTGACGATTGTCAACGCAAAGAGAAGCTTTATGGAAAATGCCCAGAGGATAACAGCGTCATTAATCTGGGCCAAGGGCCCTGGGATGGCGTGGGAAGGAGTTACAGGCAAATTTGTATCTTCTTCCCAATTCTGCCAGCCTTATCTGGGTTCCCTAGGGCAGGGGCAGTGATGGAGGTATTTAACAACTATAACGGCTATTCAGATAACAAATAATTTAGGAACCCTAAGGTCTAAATGCCAGGGGAGACACAAGATACAAAAATCTAGAAGGAGCCAGAGGCAGGGATCGAGATCCGGGAATGGAGCCAGGGGTTCAGGCCTGGGAGGCAGACAGATCAGAGAGCTTGCTTTTAAGGTCTGGCAGGAATATGATGAGTGGGTGGGATGGTCTTGTTGAAAAGTCCTGGGGTAGAATTGCCGATGCACAGGGTAAAATGCACACATTGAATTCTTACCGTGAGCTGAGCTGAGCCACAATGATAGGTTAGTGTCCCTGGAGCCTTAATGGAATTTTCCAGGAGAACTCAGGGCCAGAGAGCACCGCGTAGGGCAACAGAAATCTGTGATTCATGGATATCAGCGCTTCGGGAAATAAAATAACTACAGAAAGGGATTTGGGGTATTTGGATCTTGCTGAGCTAAAAGGAGGTGACTTTGTGACTGTCCGTGGAGTGCAGACGTAGCCCAACAGCAGACAAGCTGAAGGAGTCAGAGATCTAGCACTCTGCACTCCTCCTGGTTCTGGGCGACCACTAACTACGCTGTCACACCCACTCTCCTCTGAGCACATGCAAAGTGCCCTTCACGCATCTGCCGTGTGCCAGACACTGTCCTGAGCATTTGCTGTGCCCTTCCTCTTTGAACCTCAGAAAATCTGTGATCGTTCCCATTTCACGAGGAGAAACCTGAAGGTCATAGGATGAAGTCAAAGTCACACAGCTAGCACAAAACAGATCTGGACCTTGAATACCAAGTTCAAGTCCAGATTGAGCACCCTACTATACTCCCCCTCCACCCTTGCTTTTAATTTAAACTCTCTCAGTTATCAACTTTATTACTCATTTTCCCACATAAGGCTTTGATGCTCACAGTGGTCTTTTTAACTAATACCCAGAGTCTTATTGAGTATTATTTTAAATTAGTTTTTGTTTGTCCCCCTTTTTTTTGAGCTCAGTTTTGTTTTTTGTTTTTTTTAAACTGGGTAATACAGCCAAATGGTACAAAATTTAGAGACACAAAAGAGCATACAAGTGTTGTTTCCCCATTACCCAGCCTCTTATTATGATTACGTTTAGAAGTCATTTGTATTTTCTTTCTTTCACGTCTATTACCACCTTCGCTATAGAATTGTTTTTTTCCTTATTGATATGTATTATAGAAGCTTCTAATATATGAAGGGAACTAGTCCTATGCCTGTGGTATGAATTGCCAGTATTTTCCCAGTTTATCTTTTGCCTTTTGAAAATGTGAAGGTTTTTTCCATGGAGAAACATTGTGGCAGTCAAACCTGTCAATTTTTAAATTTTATGACTGGGATATGCCATTCTCAGACAGCTATACCTCACCCCAAGATTATAAAACAAAATTCCCTTGGTTTTCTTCTATTACTGTTCTGGGTTTGATCCACCTGAAAACTTTTTGCTATAATGAGATATGGATTCACTTTAAGTTTTTCATAATAACAAGCCAGTTATTCCAACAATGTTTGCTGAATAACCTTTGTTCCTTACTGATTTGAAATGCCCCATTTATTCTGTGCTAGATCTCTCAATATATTTACTTCTGAGCTTCATGTTATGGATATGCTTGTCTCCTGATGCAAGTACCACACTGTTTAAATTACTGCAGCTTAATATCATGTTTTAGTAGCTGGGAGACCCAGTCCCTTTCTTTCTACTCTTCCTTTCAGAATTCTCCTGGCTATTTCTGATTGTTTACTTTTCCATGTGAATTTCAGAATTCATCTCTCTACTTCTCCCCATCTCTAGGACCCTAAAAACTATTGTTTTTTTTTTTTCCTATTGGAATTGCACTAAATTTACAGATTAATTTAGGGAGAAATGACTTCTTTATGATTTGAGTCATCCTATTTAAGAAAAAGTTGTAACTTTCTGGGACTTTCCTGGCAGTCCAGTGGTTGAGAGTCTGATTTCCAGTGCAGGGGACATGGGTTCAATTCCTGGTCAAGGAACTAAGACCCTCCCCCCAGGCCACAGAGCAACTAAGCCCGTGTGCCACAACTATGGAGGCCAGGCATCACAATGAAAGATCCCGCATGACACAACTAAGATGCCACGAGCCACAGCCAAGACCTGATGCAGTCAAATAAATGAATAAATATGTTTTTTAAAAGATATAACTTTCTTTTTTTAAGTGTTCTTTGATGTCTCTCAGGAATGTTAATTTTTCAAATAGAATTTCAATGCATCTTGTTAAGTTAATGGATGGATCAGTTCAGTTGTTCAGTCGCTCACTCATGTCTGACTCTTTGTGACCCCATGGAATGCAGCATTCCAGGCCTCCCTGTCTATCACCAACTCCAGGAGTTTACTCAAACCCATGTCCATTGAGTTGGTGATGCCATCCAACCATCTCATTCTCTGCCGTCCCCTTTCCCTCCTGCCTTCAATCTTTCCCAGCATCAGGGTCTTTTCAAATGAGTTGGTTCTTTGCATCATGTGGCCAAAGTATTGGAGTTTCAGCTTCAGCATCAGTCCTTCCAATGAATAGTCAGGACTGGTTTCCTATAAGATGGACTGGTTGGATCTCCTTGAAGTCCAAGGGACTCTCAAGAATCTTCTTCAACATCGCAATTCAAAAGCATCAATTCTTCGGCAGTCAGCTTTCTTTATAGCCCAACTCTTGTAGCCATACATGACTACTGGAAAAACCATAGGTTTTACTTGATGGACCTTTGTTGACAAACTAATGTCTCTGCTTTTTAATATGCTGTCTAGGTTGGTCATAACTTTCCTTCCAAGGAGCAAGCATCTTTTAATTTCATGGCTGCCATCACCATCTGCAGTGATTTTGGAGGCCCCCCCCAAAAAGTCTGTCACTGTTTCCCCATCTATTTGCCATGGAGTGATGGGACCAGATGCCATGATCTTAGTTTTCTGAATGCTGAGTTTTAAGCCAATTTTTTCACTCTCCTTTTTCACTTTCATCAAGAGGCTCTTTAGTTCTTCTTCACTTTCTGCTGTAAGTGTGGTGTCATCTGCATATCTGAGGTTATTGATATTTCTCCCAGCAATCTTGATTCCAGCCCAGCGTTTCTCACGATGTACTCTGCACAGAAGTTAAATAAGCAGAGTGACAATATACAGCCTTGACGTACTCCTTTTCCTATTTGGAACCAGTCTGTTGTTCCATGTCCAGTTCTAACTGTTGCTTCCTGACCTGCATACAGATTTCGCAAGAGGCAGGTCAGATGGTCTGGTATTCCCTTCTCCTTAAGAATTTTCCACAGTTTTTTGTGATCCACACAGTCAAAGGTTTGGCATAGTCAATAAAGCAGGAATAGATGTTTTTCTGGAATTCTCTTGTTTTATCAATGATCCAATGGATGTTGGCAATTTGATCTCTGGTTCCTCTGCCTTTTCTAAATCCAGCTTGAACATGTGGAAGTTCACAGTTCATTTACTGCTGAAGCCTGGCTTGGAGAATTTTGAGCATTACTTTACTAGCATGTGAGATGAGTGCAATTGTGCGGTAGTTTGAGCATTCTTTTGCATTGCCTTTTTTGGGGATTGGAAAGAAAACTGACCTTTCCCAGTCCTGTGGCCACTGCTGAGTTTTCCAAATTTGCTGGCATATTGAGTGGATGGATAATCTACATTTTTATTGCTATTATAAATATCTTTTCCCCTTCCATCATATTTCCTAACTAGATGCCATTTTAGCTACAGTTGTAAATCTCCACTCTGGCAGTACTGCTGCAAGTTATCTTGGGAAACTTCACATCTGACTTGGGTTCCAGTTGTTGGAACTTGGCAACAACTCCAGTTGCCAACTCAGGTCCAGTTCCTTCCACCAGCCTATGGTCAAGACCCAGACCCTTTGGAATCTGAGGGTTCTGGCAAAGGGAATGCCCTACCCATACAGCTAAGTGCCTTTAGGATGGGAGCCATGGGTACTCAAATAAGTTGATGATGTTATGTATGTCATAAACAATTACAAATGTGTATGAATCCAATGCCTTTTCATCCTCTGGGACAGAGGAGAAGATAGCAAAGTAAAGTTTATGTTGCTTCAGTCTGAAACTGTTTGGATAAACTTATCTTTGGTGTCCTAACAATTGATCACCTGGAGGAAACTGAGGCAGTATTCAATATTACATGTTCTAAAGATGCAACACTATTTTTTCCTCAAATCACAAAAGGCAATAGGGTGTCAGGTGTCCTCCCAAGAAAACTGAATCAGTTTGGTATTGGAATTCGTCAATGTTCTTTAGTATTCTTGACCATCACTGGTATTTAATGAACATCTATTATCTATGTGCCATCTGGTGCTGGGAGTTGAGGACACAGAATGAATAAAGCTACAAGTGCCACCATCCAGTAGGGAAGATAGGCAGAAAGTCACTCTAATGAATAAGGACAAATATTCAATAGACTTATGTTCAACATGCCACAGGAATGTAGAGGAGGGGGTTGTGGAGTTTACTTGGGTTTGGGCTTCCCATGTGGCTCAGTTCAGTTCAGTTCAGTCGCTCAGTCATGTCTGACTCTCTGTGACCCCATGGACTGCAGCACGCCAGGTTTCCCTGTCCATCACCAACTCCCAGATCCTACTCAAACTCAAGTCCATTGCGTCGGTGATGCCATCCAACCATCTCATCCTCTGTCATCCCCTTTTTCTCTCGCCTTCAATCTTTCCCAGCATCAGGGTCTTTTCAAATGAGTTGGTTCTTCACATCAGGTGGCTAAAGTATTGGAGTTTCAGCTTCAGCACCAGTCCTTCCAATGAATATCCGGGATTGATGTCCTTTAGGATGGACTGGTTAGATCTCCTTGCAGTCCAAGGGACTCTCAAGAGTCTTCTCCAACACCACAGTTCAAAAGCATCAGTTCTTCGGTGCTCAACTTTCTTTATAGTCCAACTCTCATATCCATACATACCCTCGAGGCTCAGTGGTAAAGAATCTACCTGCCAAGCAGGAGATGTGGGTTCGATCCCTGGGTTGGGATCCCCTAGAGAAGGAAATGGCAACCCACTCCAGTATTATTGCCTGGGAAATCCCCTGGACAGAGGAGACTGGTGGACTATAGTCCAGGGTGTCCCAAAAGAGTCAGACTCGGCTGAGCGACTAAACAGCAACAGCGGTAGTCTGGCTTTTGAGCTAGGCCTTAAAAAGTGAGTAGTTAACCAGTTCGGCAAGGGTGGCAGAGGGTGCTAGGACCTCTGGGCTTTACCTGAGAGCTAGCACTGGTGGGGGCTGGGCCTGGCTCTTGCCCAGGGCAGGATGTCAGGGGTGGGAAAGGGGTGTCAGTGGCAGCTAATGTTCCCAGGAACAGTGCTCAAGCAATCTGGAGTGGGATAAATGCCCTAATCCTCACCCACCTAGTGGGACAGCTCCCAAATGTGTTCTCCAATACTGCTCAGTGGATTGGGCCTCAGTTGCTCAAAGGGTAACTTGCTCGCTAACACACATCTTCTCTGCTTCCTTCCCTTTCTGTCCTACTTGTCCACGTCCCCACTGGATCCTTTCCTGGGATCGCCTCTTCAACAATCTGCATGCTTACATGCTAAGTCGCTTCAGTCGTGTCTGACTGTGATCCCATGGACTGTAGCCCTTCAGGGTCCTCTGTCCCTGGGACTCTCCAGGCAGGAATATGGGCGTGGGTTGTCATTTGTGCTCAAACCCTAGTGTCATGGTGTGCGTCTGGGTAACTAACCCCATACAGCAAAGGATGGGCAGAGTGCATTCCTGCAAGGAAGAATAGTGTCAGCAAAGGCACAGAGGTATGACAAAGCATGACTTGTCTGGGGACCAGAAAGAAGTTAAATACTGTATGACTGTAGAGTCGTTCAAGGACGCTCAAGGGAGATGAGCTTGTCAGGCAGTGTGGAGAAACATGGGTGCCCAGGTACCTAGTGGCTTGACCCTTTGTGGAGAAAGGACGCGGGATTAGAATGAAATGTTTTAGAAGCTCAGGGGATGATTTGGTGGTGGGCAGGGGCACTGCCTGGGGGCTTCCCTGGGGGCGCAGAGGTAAGGAATCGGTTTACAATGCAGGATAGTCTGCCTGCAATGCAGGAGACGCAGCTTCGATCCCTGGGTCAGGAAGATTCCCCTGGAGAAGGAAATGACAACCCACTCCAGCATTCTAGCCTGGAGAATCCCGTGGACAGAGGAGCCTGGTGGACTATAGTGCTGGGGGCCGCAAAGGGTCAGACACAACTGAGCGACTAAACCACCAGCACCCGGGGCACTGCTTGGGGAGCAGCAAGGAAGAAGACCCTGCCCTCCTCTTCCTCTCCTCTCTCTGACGCTTTTGCCCAGGGCTCGGGGCTCCCAGCGCCAGCTCGGGGCTCCCAGCGCCAGCTCTGGGGCTCAGCACACTCCACCCCACGTGAGCGAACCTCCTGCCTTCCAGGAGAGATGCTGGCCGCCTCCCCCACCTGCGGCGCCGGCTGCGGTCGCCGAGGCTGCAGCGCAGGTAGCGGAGGTGGGCGGGGCGCCGCCTGCAGCCCCCACGCGCCGTTTCCAGGCCTGGGACGGCTGTCTGTCCCCAGCGGCGGCACAGACGGAATTTTCCTTTCTGCAGCTGCGCCTTCCCCGCCGCCTTCCCCACTCTCCGAATGCCGCGCTCATCCGAGGCCTCCTACTCAGGCGGTCATTGATATTCTCATCCTGTTGCTGGCTCCTGTCGATGGAGGATGAAGGAACGGGGAAGGGCTCTCAGACAGGCTGGGGGGACCAGGAGCCTTTCCTGTCTGCGTGGACACAGGGACAGGCGTTTCAGGCGAGCACGTGGTCCTAAGCAGATCTGTGCCTTATTTTCTTTTCCTTCTGTCTTTCCTTTTTCTTTCTTTTCCCTCTCCCTTCCTCCTAGGCCCTGAACTAGGCATTCCGGATTCAGAAATGACTCAGTTGAAACGTTTGCCCTCAGAAAGCTCCCAGTCGAATGAGGGAAACAGAACATGATGACCCAATACTTACAGTTTTGTGTGCTGAGTACTGTGATTGAATTCTTTATGTATTTCAAATATTAGTTGAATGATGAAGGAAAAAAATTGAATGAATGTTAGGGCAGGGAGCAGGGAGGTGTAGTCAGGGAAGGTTTCATAGAGACAGTGGTGTCTGAGCTCATTGGGAAGGGCTGGTTATAATCACTAGATCTTGCTAACTGCCGAGTACCTCACTAGGCCCTTTTAGCTGAATCCTCATGAGAAAACTGTGAGGCAGACAATCCTACTTTACAGAGGAAGAAAACCTCAGACAGACTGGATAACTGCCTGAGACCATAAAGGATTCCAGCACAGCTCTGTCTTCTGCAAAGCCTATGGTTGTCCACCAGGCCTGGGGAAGTATATCCCCAACAGAGGGAACAGCTTGAGCACAGGCTTGGGGGGCACACTATACATGACAGAGGAGCTTATTCTCTGAAACCCTTGGCTGTCACGCTCTCTAATATACTCAAGCACTTTCCAAAGCACTCACTGTGGCTTGCAGGAAAAGCAATTGGCAGGTGAGTGTTCAACACTTCTTCCTAGAGCTGGGAATTAGAGTCTGAATCTCAGCTCTTCTGTGATGGGCTGTGTGACCTTGGGGAAGTCCTTTCCCCTCTCTGAGCCTCTTTTCTCTCATTTGTTTAAATGACTCTGTGATTCTTACCCTGTAGAGTTGTAAGAATTCAAGGCAATGTGTGAAGCCTTGAATTAGTCTATCCATTCAAGGTGACTTTGGGATACCCAGGACTGGCTCTTGATGAAGGGTTTGGCTGAATCACCAGGCAAGGGGACTTTTAGATAATTGGATAGGGAATGCCTTCCATCTTCCAAGAAACGAGGGTGCTGGCAGACAGCCTGCTGCTAGCCTGCTTCAAATGGACCAGATGCTATTTTGGAGATGAGAAAAGACATTCTCTTGACAGTGGCAGTGTAGAGAAAAGATAAAAACCAAGAAATAGAAATACTGACTGACTCCTGATCAGGAATGGGAGACAAGCAAGCCAGCCAGGTGTCTCCAGCCCTTGAGAGGGCCTCTAGTCCTGGCAGTATCCTGCAGATGTTCACGGTGAAAGGGAGGGGATGGAGAGAGAATGCCGACGGGCTTTCAGGCTGAATCATATTCATGAAAATGACAGTCAAGTGTTTGACCTTGGACTATGACTCTGTTTTTCTCCAATCCCTGGAGCTGGTTGTTTTCAAGAGAAGAAGAAATGGGGCCATCTGCTCAGAGCTGGCCTTGGCACTGAGGAACCTTTCCCTGGGGACAGCCATGCAGGAACTCATACAATGTGGTGTCAAGGTGGGGGTGGGAAATGTTCTTCTCAATGTACAGATATTTACACTAAGGAGTAAGGCATTAATGCCTCATGCCATCTCACCAGTAAAGAAGAGGATGTCTTTTTTTTTTCTTTTCTGGCCCAAATCCTCAGGTTCTCAGCAGAGATATTATAACCATACTTTCAAAATAAAATCTTCACAGAGTCTATGAATTGCATCCTGACCTCTTCAAGAAATGGGAGACTCAAAAAAAAAAATTGACTGCAGAATATCACATAGCTATTAAGTGGTAAGCCACGGATTCAAATATTGGTCTGTTTCCAAATCGGAACATAAGTTTCATTACACTCTTTTTTTTTTTTTAAGAAACAATTGGTATCACGAACATGTACTTACCATGTGCCAGACACTGTATTGGGCACGTTTTATACATGATCTCTTAATTTTCTTCAGTAACTCAGCAAAGAATGATTAACCCCACTTTACAGATAAATAAACTGAATGTCATTAAAGAAATTCCAGGAGGCTGCCTGGCTAATAGGTGGCTGAGGCAAAGGATAAACCACTTGGATCTGACACTAACAATCTAATTGATCCACGGTCTGAGAGTGGTGGAGCAGGATGGGGAGTCAAGAACTGCCCACTATTTCTGTAAACAGCTCATTTACTGTCCTCTTGTAAATATCTCGTCCTACCACCTGGAAGGCACCTCCTTGAAGAGGAACTGTACCAGAGGTAGAGAGAGGGGGTTGCCTCCTGCGTGGACTTGGTACAGAAGGCTCAGCTCTGTCCCTGGGATGGGGTTAAATGCTAAGTGGAAGGGATGCTCTTTTACTTATCTGTGAAGTGGTGTGCAGATGCTGCCACAAAACAACCTCTGATGAATTCTCTGAATTTCCCAGGCAGGGAAAACCCACTCTGTGCTGCTCCTGCTTGCATGACAGAAACAGAAATGTTCCTCTATCACCATGGCAACAGCCAATACACCCGCATCCCACAAGAGGCCAGAGCTGCTCTGTGGGGAGCTGTGGTCCAAGCTTGGTGGGAGTAGGAGTGGGGTGTATGGGGGGGAGGGGTGTCTCATCAGCTAGATTCTTCTTGCTTGAGGCCAGCTTGTTCCTGGAGCAGGAATGTTTATACAGGATTCCGAGCCTCCTATGGCTGCAGGAATTTGGGCAAAAGGAGATGGTAGGGAAGCTGAGGAGAGTCCAAGAGGCCTATTATTTTTTTCTATGGCTTCCGATAAATGTGTTTAATAGGCAAGCTGCTGATGAATGCAGAATCTCATGGGCCTTGCACACAACCAGATCTGACTTACAGCTTTGTAACTTTTTAGTTCTAAGACCTCACGTTAGTTAGCGTACCCTCTCTGAAGTCTAATAGCTTCATTGGCAAAAGGGGGATATTTAACACTATTATGAGAGGTTAAATGAGATGATACGTGGGCAGTTTCTGGTATCCGGTCAGCATCTAATCAGTTTCAGTTATTATTATGTCCCCAGTACTGCCAGAGAGATGGAGACTTAGCGAGGGGACCATCTCTGACTCCCTTAAGTCAGGGGCAGACTTGGAATTAGAATTCATGCCACCTGTGTTGCTTCTGGGCGCGCCAGCTTCTCTCTCTTCCTAAAGCCATCTGCCAGTGTTTAGCCCCTGTCCCTGCATTCCCCGGCTCAGCCTGGTGACGTCAGGTGCTTACGTCCCCCTGTGGGGCCCCGCCCAGAGAATCTCACAGCACCAGACCTCGGGGATCACCCAGTTTAGCTCCCTCTCCTTCATCTTTTCCAGCCCAGGAAATAGAAGCCTGGAGACAGAAGTGAAGGTCCTTCTTCAAGGTCATCCAGAAAGGCAGAAGTTATTAGTTAAAGTGCTTGTTACCTTTATTTTGGCAGCTATAACTCAGCCCGGGAGTAGCTGCAGAGGTGCGCCTTGTGTCCTCTATGAATTCCCTTGGGTGTGTAACGTCGTGATACGTATATATGAGAGGAGGTCTTATTTTGCATTTTAGTTGTGCTAGTGGCAAACTCTATGATTCCCCTGGCATCAGAAATATTAATAGCTAACATTTGCACAGTGCTTTACAGCTGATAAAATACACTCACATACTTGATCTTATTTAGGCCTCCAAATAGTCCTTCAAGGTCGTTGTGATAATTATTGCCATTCTTCTACAGATCAGGAAACTGAGGCTGAGAGTGACTTCTTCAGGACACAGCTACCATGAGGCAGGTTTAGGAGTTGAACTTACATTTGTGAGATTCCTAAATACAGCAAAGTGGCCCAGCTGATGCGCCACCTTCAGAGAATTCATAGATGGGGACATGGCTGTCTTCTGCTCCGGGGTGGAGGAGGAGGGCATCCACAGGGCTGATGGTCACGAAGGCCTACTGGAATGCAGATGACAAACCCTCAGTTCAATCAGGTTCTCCGAATGACAGGTCACAAGATAGTATGGGAGGCAATCATGATGCCTCTTCCAGTAAAGCTTTGCTACCTTCAAAGTTTTCCCGTGTTATCTCATGAGAGGCCCAAGGAAGACCTGTTCCTTCCAGTTTCCAAAAGAGGCCCAGGTTGCTAAGCAGCTTGTTGAAAATTGCAAAGCCAGTGAGTGACAGAGCCAGGACAAGGACCTATTATACTTTCTGAACCCAAAGTCTACCTCGCCTTAGGGCAGCTGGGTCTGAATGGGGTCCCAGATGCTAAGGCATGAGGGAGGGACAAGGATAATACCTACGTTCCAACAAACTTCCGTGTTTCGGAGGAACCGAGACAGTGCACCAAGGTTTGCCTTTAAGCTCAGTTTTTTGAGCTGTGCCTGCAGAACACTCCTGTAGCCAGCCTGGCTGCCTGCGAGCCTTATCCACTGCACTGTTGCTCAAGGGGAAGAGAGAAATTCAAGAGGCGGTAAAGCATTTAAATTGGTTCCTGATTTTAGCAGGATTCTTTTCATCTGCCGTCGCCAGATGTTTGCTTGTGTTTACAATTCAGTGGGAAGATAAAGATTACACAGGGAAGGACCTCAGAGTCCCAGGCTTCCAGGCTTGGAAGAGACATCCAAGATTCTGACAGTTGGTTTAGTCAATCCCTGAATGATTAAGAAAGATGGGGGAGACACCCCCTCACCTCCTGCCTTCCTCACCAATTACTCTGGGAGAAATGCCTTCCCCCTGCAGACGAGGAAAGGTGCTGGTTGGTTTCAGAGGAAGATAGGTAGAAAAGGGCCTAAGTGCACCAGAATTTTCTATTTTACAGCATTTCCTAATCCTGCTCCTCCTTCAGTTCCAGAGGAAAGGCACTGGTAGCTCAGATGGTCAAGTCTTTCTGCCAATACTGGAGACCTGGGTTCAATTCCTGGGTTGGGCAGATCCCCTGGAGAAGGAAATGGCAACCCACTCCAGTATGCTTACCTGGAGAATCCCGTGGACAGAGGAGCCTGGTGGGCTCCAATCCATGGGGTTGCGAAGAGTCAGACAGGTGAAGAGCACTGTGTTCTCCTTGCATCTGGATCCTAGATCCACAGGTAAGGATAAGGGAAAACTTTGAATTACAGCTCATGAAAAACCCCAGCCCATTTATAATGCAGCGTCTTTGCACGCTGCAAAGACACTTCTTGGCAAGGACTCAGAGGAACACAGAAGATGTTGGTTTAAGCAAATGCGATTTATAGTTGAGCCAACAAATGAAAATCTTCTGACCTTATTCAACTGATTAATAACCTCCCATGCCCAATCACAAGAAAGTAGTCTGTTCTTCTGCAAGAGTAATATCTTATTAAAACCAACCAGAAGATAATTGTGCATGAGTGGCATGTTTAATACATATTTTTACTGGTCTTGTGGGCCTCCATTGTATCAGTGAAGAACTCTCTAGGTAAGCAATTCTCTGGGAACATTTTGATCTAGCACTCAAGACTGGGAAACTTTCTGTGTGTTGGATATTATATGAGGCTTTGCAGATCATTCTAAGAGAACTAGGAGACAGAATTCCTCACTGGGATTTGCCATCTAAAGAAGTAGCTGGATAGGGACTTCCCTGGTGGTCCAGTGGCTGAGACTGTGTGCTCCCAATGCAGGGGGCCTGGGTTCGATCCCTGCTCAGGGAACTAGATCCCGCATGCCTTACCTATGAGTCTACATGCCACAGCTAAAGATTCTGCATGCCACAAAGAAGACAGAAGATCCCAAGTGCCACAGACATGGCATAGCCAAATAATAAATAAAGGTATTTTAAAATTAAAAAAATAGCTGGATAGACACTAACAAAATAAATATATGCATAACTACAGCCCCTCAGAGCACCTCTACAGACATTTGAGTGCATTCCACATGCCAGGTGCTATTCTCAGGCTTAAGGGGTGTAATGTTAATACAGGGAAGGTCTTTGCCACCAAGGAATAGATCTATACATTCTTATGACTTACCCAGGGCATCATCCCTGACTTTGCTCTTGCCATCTCCTCTGTCTTGGTTGTCTCCTCCAGTCTGTCCTGGTTATCTGAATCCTACCCACTTTATAAGCCCTCCCCTGTGAAATCTCTCCTACCCCAGAGATCTCTTCTTCCTCTGGCTCCTCTGAGCACTGCCTGCTCCACTTTCTGGTCACACACAGTTGTTGTTGTTGTTCAGTTGCTAGGTCATGTCCAACTGTTTGCAATCCTGTGGACTGTAGCACACCAGGCTTTCCTGTACTTCCCCATCTCTTGGAGTTTGTTCAAACACGTCCACTGAGGTGGTGGTGATGCCATCCAACCATTTTATCCTCTGTTATCACCTTCTCCTTTGCCCTCAGTCTTTCCCAGCATCAGGGTCTTTTCCAGTGAGTTGGCTCTCCGCATCAAGTGGTCAGTTTTGGAGCTTCAGCATCAGTCCTTTGAACAGATATTGAAAGGTCACACACAGACTTCTCTGCTATTGTTAGTTATGTGTTCACCTGTTTCAAAGTTGTCTCCTTATGGGCTCAACTTGTATTTTCTTCATCCTTGAATCTCCTCTACCCTCCAGTGCCTAGTATCATGCTTTGTGTGTATCAGGTTCTCAAAACATGTTTGTTAACTGGCTGATTTTTTAATAGTATATATGCACTACAAGCAATTCATGGGGTTGCAAAAAGTGACGGAACTGAACTGAACTGACTGACAAGCTTAATGATTAGGGGGAATTACTTAGTGAAATATGAAAAGAAATATAATCCACTCATCCACACACACCCAAAAAAAGTGATGCAGTGTCTGAAATCCCATGATTAGAGATTCATGCCTTTGAAAAGTTTCCCCTCACTTTCTAAAACAGTACTTCTAGGAAGGACAATATCTTAATCAAAGTTTATTTACCTAACATATTAGTGACTTACTAGTTTTATTCTCCATGGAGAAGGAAATGGCAACCCACGCCAGTATTCTTGCCTGGAGAATCCCAGGGATGGTGGAGCCTGGTGGTGGTCTGCCATCTATGGGGTCGCACAGAGTCGGCCACGACTGCAGCGACTTAGCAGCAGTTTAATTCTTCAACAGACTCAAGAACTAAGTTGGGTACAGTTGGATTGTAAAACAGCAGAGTCCTTGCTATGTATCAGGCAGTGTGCTTGATGCTGGAGTCCAAAGATGACGACGACCCAACCCTATCCTTGAGATGCTTATATTCTAGTCACCAGAATATTTTGTTATCATTTCTTCAGGGACTCTGATGAATCCAAGCACAGGCAATGAAACACAGCCCAATGTGGGGACCGAGGAAAGGCTTCCTGGAGGAGTCATCAAGGCGCATTCCTCCAGGACTTCCCTGTCTGCGAGCTTTCTCCACTTCTCTGCTGGTAAACTCTTACAGCTGCCTAGAGACCCATCACAAATGCCACCTCCTCTGAGAAGCCATCCCCAAGCCTCACAGGCAGAATGAATCCCTTATATTACAGTGTTTCTCACAGCTTATTGTGGCGATTGATCCTCCCGACTCTTTCCTCTAGCCCACATGGACGATGAACTCACAAACAGGGGCCACTTTCTAATCACGTCATTAGGGAGATGGGTGAAAGTCGCTCAGTCGTGTCTGACTCTTTGTGACCCTTTGCGACCCCATGGACTATACTGTCCATGGAATTCTCCAGGCCAGAATACTGGAGTGGGTAGCCTATCCCTTCTCCAGCAGATCTTCCCAACCCAGGAATCAAACCCAGGTCTTCCACATTGCAGGCGGATTCTTTACCAGCTGAGCTATCAGGAAAGCCAGGGAGGAGATGGGAGGACCGCTGTATTACTACAGTTGACTGAAGACCTCTCGGGTATCACTGGGTCTCTGGCTCAGGGCTAGACTGTGCATCTCCAGCTCCCAAGCTGAGTGCCAGCTGGGATGTAGGAAGCAAGGGCTGCCTGCCAACATTAGCACCAAGCTGCTCAGTGATTCCATTCAGTCCAGCATATACTTAACTTACTGAGCACTGAGTTCCAATAAGAATAAGAATCCAGCCACCACTCCTAGAATACTTACTGTGTGCCAGGTGCTTTACATACATGATCTCACTGGCTCTGTGTAACACTTTTGTAAAGTGTGATCCCCTTTTACTAGCTGAGGAAAATAGGCTGGGAGGTCTGGTTTTGCCAAAGGTCACACATCACTCAGAGTGGTCTGAAGGTAATGTGTATCTGCCGCAGCCTGCTCCAATTCAATGTGGAGATTAAGTATATCTCCTGAGAGGTGAAAACAAAGGTCTGGGGGTGGGGGGCATACAAGATTTAGGGAACGTCCACGGGAAGGCCCTTATCAGAAGAACTTCATGGAGGTCAAGGCAGATCTGGCCAATAAATGAACTGGAAAAAAGACATCTGTCTTAAATAGGAGACTTTCTTAGTACAACACAGGATGTACCAATACCTGTTAGCAAGGATCGAGAAGGGGTGGGGGAGTCTTAGATGTCTCACTTCGGGGAGCTCCTCCTGGGGGAGGGGCATCTCCAGCCTCTCACCTTTCCTCTCTCTTATGGAAGAGAAGGAAGAGAGGATATGTGCTCGGTGGTGAGGCATCTCTAAGGAGCAGGTGCTGAAAATGCATCTCACACACCCTTCTAAGACAGGTGCAGAGGGCCTGTCCCCCACCCCCTTACTCCCCAAAGTGGAGATGACCCTTGGCTTCCTCACGAGGTCTTGTCAACTTAGGGTGTGTGTTGGGGGGTGACTTTCTCTCCCAGCACTGAGCAAGGGATTCTCATCATAGGGTGTGTGTGTGTGTGTGTTACTGGGAGCGATTATTCCTTTCTCCTTCATCTGGGGGTTGGGGAGATGGCACTTTTCCCCTGCTTTGGGAAAGGAGGTAGTTCTTTTTTCCCTCATTCTCGCCTTTGTGTGTGTGTGTGTGTGTGTGTGTGTGTGTGTGTGTGTGTGCATATGCGTGTCCGCGCGCGAGAGAGGAATGGCTCCTCTCTCACCTTAGGGTGGGGAAGCTGACATTTCTCTTCGCTCCCAATGGGGACAGTTTCCCTCGCCTCCATCTCGGGTGGGACACGGTTCTTTTCTCCCCCAGTCAAAAAAGGGATAGGGGCTCTCGGCTCCCCTTACCCACTTCTTGGGGAGCAGGACTGGCTTCCACGCCCTCCCCACAGAGCCGCGCCCAGGTCGCAGGAGCCCTGGCACTCCGCGGACCTCGAGCGCCCAGACCCCGCAGACCGGAGGCTCCCGGCCCGCGGCACTGGCGGCGAGTCGGGGGCGGTGCTGGCTCTGCGGAGAGGGGCGTGGCGATCCGTGGCCCCGCCCCCGGCCCCGCCCGCTTCCTGGCGCTGAGCCTCGCGCCGCCCCGCCCGCCCGGCCCAGTCCTCCGCGGCTGTCTGCTGGGCTCGCGCGCCGCGGACTGAGCTTGGGCAACCTCAGCCGCCTCAGCCGCCTCAGCCGCCTCAGCCCCTCGCCGCCGCCTGCGTCTCGCCCTCTGCGCCGCCCGGCCCCGCCGCCCCGCGCGCCCCCAAGCCTCTCAGCCAGATGATGAACTTCCTGCGGCGCCGGCTGTCGGACAGCAGCTTCATCGCCAACCTGCCCAATGGCTACATGACCGACCTGCAGCGGCCGGAGCCCCAGCAGCCGCCGCCGCCGCCCCCCGGCCCGGGCGCGGCCTCGGCCTCGTCGGCGCCCCCGGCCGCCTCACCCGGCCCCGAGCGGAGGCCGCCGCCCGCCCAGGCGCCCGCGCCGCAGCCCGCGCCGCAGCCGACCCCGGCGCCGTCGGTGGGCAGCAGCTTCTTCAGCTCGCTGTCCCAGGCGGTGAAGCAGACCGCAGCCTCGGCGGGCCTGGTGGACGCGCCCGCGCCCGCGCCCGCGGCCGCCAGGAAGGCCAAGGTGCTGCTGGTCGTCGACGAGCCGCACACCGACTGGTAGGTGCCCGGCCGCCGCCGCTGCCGCCCGGGGCTCCGGGCTGGGGGCGCGGGGGTCGCGCGGAAGCTGCTCCGGGGCCCAGGGAGGTGTCACAGCGACGAAAGCCAGGGTCGGGGGTCCCGCAGTGAGGACAGGTCCTGCGAGCGCGCCGCGGAGGGGGCGGGGGAGGCACTGATCGGCCTCGAAAGGTGAAGTGTGAGGTGAGCCCCTCAGTTGACTCAAATCCCTCGTAATATGCTGGAGCTACTTTATCCAATAGAGAAGAGTCGTAAGATGTAGTGTTTTTGTTTTTTTTTTTCTCTTCTTTCTGAGGGGTCAAGGAGGGGACAGACTTTTCTGCCTGTATACATCAAAAGCTGAGGTGAAAAAGGTCCCAAAGCCCCGGAGGGACATTTAAGGCCAATAAAATGGGTTCTGCTTTATGAAGCCGGGCGGTGGGGGGCGAGTAAGGAATTAAAATAGGTATTCTGAGGGGCGGGGTGGTGAGGTGGAGAGGGCAAAAGTAATTTTTCACCTGGTCGATTGAAGGCTGATGTCAGTATTGACATCAAGGTTGACCACAGATGTGGGAGCCCAGGTGTACACCGACCTATACAGCATGGGGAAATCGTTTTAGAATAGTACGATTCTTGTATTTTGTGCAGCCCCAGGTGTGTGAGTGTGTATGTGTGTGTGTGTGTGTTGGAATATGTGGCTTAATAAAATCTTTTTTGGAAGGGGGTATGAGTTTTGGGGTGGAAGTGATGGTGGCTTTTTCCAGTCGAAAGGATGATGACCGAGGTAAAATATTCTGGATCATTAAAGGATCATTAAAGGATCACAAATAAAAAGAGATCTGCCTTAATGCAGTAGATGGGGAACTTAAAAATTTTTTTCTTCTTCTTTTATTCTTTTCTATTTTTTAAAAGGGATATGGTAACCTGGAATGGTGAAGGTTGGGGACTATGTGACCTCTAGTTGATAAAAGCATGAATGAGGTCTGTTTAAGACAAATTCCTTAAAAGAAGTTCCAATTTATGGAGGAGGAAATTGACCCAGGGGCGCATGGTTGGGGTGGGAGGTGATAGTGGAATTGACTGGTGAAGGGCTTGAAGAAATGAAAAGGTGAGGGAAAGGGGTTGCTTTTTCTTCTGGACCATGGAAACGGTTTCGTTTTGTTTTTGGTTTTTTTTTGGGGGTGGGGTGGGGAACGGGGCTTGTTTGTTGGTGGTTTTTCCTTTCCTCACTAGAGTTGGGGTTGGAGACTAGACCTAAGTCTTTCCTCCCAAGAGGCAGGCACAGAGGGACCACTGAGCTATTTATCTCCATTTCCTCTTCTGACTGCTTCTCTGGTTTTCTCTAACATTTTCTTACTGGGAGACCTACAGGGAGAGAGTGCTGGCGTGGGGGTGATGACAGTGAGATGTAGATGTAGAGATGCTCTCCTGCTGGCCCGTAAACACGACCATTCTGAATAGTCACTTGGGTGACTTGTGTAGTTGGTTTTTTCTTAGGACAGCAGAGTAGAAAATCTAAAGGGACCTTTGTAAGGAAATGACAAAGGCACAAGGAAGAGTGTACTGGGGAAGGTAAGAGAGTGCACAATGGTGCCGTTGGCAGTACCCTATGAGAATTATTCTAACTCAGTTCAAAATCAACAAGTGCTTATTAAGTGGGAAGGAAAGGTATCTAAGCTTTTTTAGCATTGTTATATGACAGACCTTGTACTAGGTGTTCGAATAGATCTCTTGTCAAATTTTTACCACCAAACTGAGGCTTAGAGAAAGTAAGTAATGTGTTCACATTCAAATGGTAGGACTAGAATTCGAGCTTAGGCCTCTTTGACTCCATTATTGCCACTCCGTTATATTACCTCTCATTATTATTTTATTAGTAGTAATATTATAATTAGCTCCCTCTAGGGGCTAGGCAGTGTATCCACCTTACAGGGAACTAGACTCTAATTTGAGAGACAAAACGAAAACATAAAACAGTTAACAAAAAGGAATCTAGAATAATTAGTTGAGACTAGTGTTTCAGGCATTCAGTAGATGTAATGATTAGTGAGAGTTATTGGAGAAAACTTCACAAAGGATGAGTCCTGAAGAAAGGCCAGGAAAAGGAGGGGAGAAACAAGAAAGAAATCAGTGCTTCATTTTTTATGCAAGAATCTGATCCTTCTATACACGTTCCTGCTCTCATACCCTGTTGAAGGCATTTGTTTTGGGTCTAATTACCAGTTAGGTACAGGTAGGAAGATACTCATTTGTATGGGTATGTGTTTATAACTGCTTCAGTGGCTTGAGATTTGAAACTCTCCTTGGGTAGTGTTATTCTCTAGGAAGACTACCTGCCTGGCATGAACCACAAAATTCACCTTACCCTGGAGACTAGACTTCTGATGAAAGTAATAGAGGCCATTTTCCTATGGCCTGACTCCCAACTGTTTTCTCTGAAGTAATACTGTTGATTTATTAAAACTCATAAACCCAGTTTGAGTCTAGTGCTTGACAACAGTTCTGTGCTTCTGTGTTTCTGTGCTTAACAGCAGTTCTCAGACTTGCAGAGTCTGTCTTCTTTTAAGGTGTCTATGTTTGTTAAAAACATCTCAGTTAAATATTGCTGAGTGATTTTATTGAAAAGTTTCTATGAGTTAAGAAGCAGATGCCTGTTTATGACAAGCTTAGTGACTTTAAAAGGTGTTTTTTGCTCTAAAGGTTGATTTTAGTAAATTTGTCTCACAGTTTAAGCTACCTACATAGTATTCTGTGAGCAGGTGTCATACATGCCTGGTATTATTTTCTTGGTGCTTGAATAGGAAGTCAAAGTATAGCCTCCCAGTAAAATTTAAGAATTTTGGTCCCATTTGAATTATGGAGTTTTAACAAGTGTTTCAATAATTGGAAATCTAAAGGGGGGCTTAAAATAGTCAGCCTTGTTACACAGCCGATTCTTCTGAATTTCTGTAGCATAATTGTGGGCAATGGAATTTGGGGATCTTATCACTAACCAGGTTGATGGGAAAATTGGAGGGTGTTTCTCTCTTTTTTTTTTTGCTTGAAATGTGTTTTCATTGGGTGCCTGAGGCCTTGAGATTAATTGCACATTAAAGAATCATTGAAAAATGTTTCTGTTCTACTAAAAAGTGATATCAAGCTCATTATATACCTTTTTAGTTAATTATTACTATAATTATATATAAGAATCATTTATTTTAAAATTACTATTATATAATAATAGCTGTATTAATATATAATAATATATATGTATATTGTGTGTGTATATACATGCACACACACACACATGCCTGAAAAATGTGTGTCTTCTTTCATAGTTTGTACCTGAATTTGAAGTCCAGTTAAGATTACATTTTAATGACCTTTGAGCTGAAACAAGGAACAAGCATCCAAATGTATATATTATTTTTCCTGTGTATTATATTCTCACTGGTTATGAGGTAAGTTTTCTCTCAGATTCTTCCCTGCCTCTGTTCCTGTGAGCCTAATTCCAGTGACCAAGTGCTTTTTCAACATCAAATGTCTCAGTGTTTGAATTTGAAAATCAGGATGGTTCTAGGGATTATCTAGAGTATCTAGAGACTGCAGATTGGTAAATCCACAGATGTTTATTGAACACCTCTGTATAGGGTATATATGCTAAGAAAAATGAGACACAGTACCTCTCTACTAAGATTTATCTGTCTGGGTGAATAGACAAGATAAATACATTTTTAAAAGTTTCCAGAAACTTCCCCTCCTATTAGAACTATGGTCCTTGGATCAACAGAGTTGGCATCAACAGGAGCTTTTCTTTTTTCTTTTTTTTTTTTAATTTATAAAGGGATCATTTTACTACCTCGATGGACATGGGTTTGGGTAGACTCCGGGAGTTGGTGATGGACAGGGAGGCCTGCTGTGCTGCGATTCATGGGGTCACAAAGAGTTGGACACGACTGAGCGACTGAACTGAACTGAACTTACTACCTCTACTACCTCTACTTTCGTCTTTGTTGTTGTTTTCAATTTTTTAAATTATGAAAGTATGATAACGCATTTACAGGAGACTTGGAAAATACAGAAGGTTACATATAGTTCCACTATGTATTACAATTATTTTTTTAAGTAGATAAATGTAAGATTTTAGTTGAAGTTTCAGTATCAAACACTCAAAAATTAATAGAATGAATATACAGAGAAACAGAAGGATATAGTAGACCTGAAAAGCACTATGAACCAATTCAACATAATTAGATGTATACAATTTTTACACAACAACAGAATTTGTAGGAACTTACAATTTCTATGTAAGTTCCCATAGACTGTAAACTGGGAGACACTGGAACATATCCACGGACACAAAACAAGGTGCAAAAGTTTCATGGTCTAAACGTATTAAAATCATATGGAGTCTGTTCTCTTATCACTATGGAATTATGTTAGAAATCGATATCAAAAGATATTTGAAAATAATCCACATATTTTCAAGCACAACTTAGCCATCAAATGTCTCAATAAAAGACTGAAAAAAATAGAGGGTAATTGCAGAGAAGAAAGCAGTTAAATGAGAAATTAATATCAAAATGAGAAATTAGTATTAAAGATACTTTAAACAAAATCCCATGTATTTGGAAATTAAATGTCTACTTTTAAATGATGGGTGTATCTAAGAAGCCATAACAAGGAAAATTAGAAACAATTTGTAATAGAATAAAAATGAAGAGAGAATTTATCAGAATTTGTTGCATGCAACTGAAGCTGCTCAAAGCAATTGACTACAATATGGAGTCTTGAATAGGGTATGAAAACAAATAATAGACACTAGTGACTTCACGTTCACTTTTCACTTTCACGCATTAGAGAAGGAAATGGCAACCCACTCAGTGTTCTTGCCTGGAAAATCCCAGGGACAGGGGAGCCTGGTTGGCTGCCGTCCATGGGGTCGCACAGAGTCGGATATGACTGAAGCCACTTAGCAGCAGCAGCAGCATTAAATTTTGTGAAATTTGAACAAAATGTGTACTTGAGTTAATAATACTGTATCCCTTTTCAATTTCCTGGATTTTTTTTCTTTTTTTTACAGCATAGTATTTCTTTATATTCTCAGAATTGGATTGGAAGTTTCAAGCCTCATTCGAATTTTTTTTCAATCAGTAAGATAATAAATTTTCTTTACTTTTATCAGTAATACTAAATGCCAAAATACATAGAACTATATCAAAGTTTTATGTGAATGTAAATTAGAAATCTAGCATTCTATTCACACTAAGTAAAACAAATGGAATCAAAATGTCATAAATTGTTTTAGCTAGGCAAAAATTCATAAATTTTCTAAAATATATATGTTATACATTATATAGGCTTCCCTGATGGCTCAGATGGTAAAGAACCCACCTGGCAATGCAGGAGACATAGAGACATGGATTTGATCCCTGGGTCAGGAAGATGCCCTGGATAAGGAAATGGCAACCCACTCCAGAAGCCTCACAGGCTACAGTCTCTGGAGTTGCAGAGTTGTACACGACTAAGCAACTAACACACACACTCATACACATGCCTTATATATACACACACACACACACACACACACACGCACTACCTCTACTTTTAATATACTTTGGGCATTAGAACTTGCTTATTCTTTAATACACAGCAATATTAATTAAAAGGCACAAATAGACAATGGTTAGGCAATGAACTTGTCTAAAGACTGATGGGCACAGACCCTTCTTAAGCAGGAGCTTTTTGAACTACAGATTATTAGGTCCCACTTGACGCCCACAGAATCATAATTTGCATTTGAATAAGCCCTCCAGGTGATTCACAAGCACATTAAATTTAGGATGCACTGAATTAAAGGTTATGTGATTAGTGCTAAAGGTGTGGTAAAGCACCAACTCCGATCCTTTTTTAAGCCACTGCTATATGTCGTGTGGTGCCACGTTCTTTACAAATATCATTTAATCTCTACCACAACGATGTATTGTATTGTGGATGTTTGAAAGAGGGAGAGATGGATGTGGACTAGAATGGAAATAGTGAGGTTTGAACTGAGCTTTAAAGAATTTAAATCAAAAGAGACAAATTGGCTCAGTCCAGACGGTGGGTGTCATAAGCAAAGTGCACCGGTAGAAAAGAGGGAGACCACCATGAGACCAACTTGGTGTGTGATCTGGGAAGTGTGTGTTTCCATTCTTCTCTGGTCGGTCTTTGGGCATTTCATTAACAATAGGGGAATTCAAAGTACAGTAGCCTGGACCAGTGCTTGTGTGTAGTTCGAGAGAAATATATGAATTGAAACTTGGAGTGGGAGGCTCAAGTGAGGTCTGAGGCTTCTCTCAGCCAAATGTTATATCGATATGTCCTGTTTCTAATACAAACATACTGATTCCATAGGATTTTGTTGTTCATAGCAACAGTAGCCTATAGCTTAAAATCCTAGGTTGTTAGAGCTGGTATATCATCCTGTGCACCGCCACTGGAGAGTAGCCCCCACTCAGTGCAACTAGAGAACAGCCCAAGCACCAGTGAAGACCCAGCACAGCCAGTAAAGACATAAATAAAAACTTGTTTTAAAACATGTGCCACTGTGTATTCTTAGCTAAACCACTTTGCGTCTTTGGAGTTTGATTCTCTCAGTTCAGTTCAGTTGCTCAGTCATGTCCAACTCTTTGCGACCCCATGAATCGCAGCATGCCAGGCCTCCCTGTCTTGAACTCACGTCCATTGAGTCAGTGATACCATCCAGCCATCTCATCCTCAGTCGTCCCCTTCTCCTCCTGCCCCCAGTCCCTCCCAGCATCAGAGTCTTTTCCAATGAGTCAACTCTTCACGTGAGGTGGCCAAAGTACTGGAGTTTCAGCTTCAGCATCATTCCCTCCAAAGAAATCCCAGGGCTGATCTCCTTCAGAATGGACTGGCTGGATCTCCTTGCAGTCCAAGAGACTCTCAAGAGTCTTCTCCAACACCACAGTTCAAAAGCCTCAATTCTTTGGCGCTCAGCTTTCTTCACAGTCCAACTCTCACATCCATGCATGACCACTGGAAAAACCATAGCCTTGAAGAGATGGACCTTTGTTGACAAAGTAATGTCTCTGCTTTTCAATATGCTATCTAGGTTGGTTATAACTTTTCTTCCAAGGAGTAAGCGTCTTTTAATTTCATGGCTGCAGTCACCATCTGCAGTGATTTTGGAGCCCCCCAAAATAAAGTCTGACACTGTTTCCACTGTTTCCCCATCTATTTCCCATGAAGTGATGGGACCAGATGCCACGATCTTCGTTTTCTGAATGTTGAGCTTTAAGCCAACTTTTTCGCTCTCCTCTTTCACTTTCATCAAGAGGCTTTTTAGTTCCTCTTCGCTTTCTGCCATAAGAGTGGTGTCATCTGCATATCTGAGGTGATTGATATTTCTCCCGGCAATCTTGATTCCAGCTTGTGCTTCTTCCAGCCCAGCGTTTCTCATGATGTACTCTGCATAGAAGTTAAATAAGCAGGGTGACAATATACAGCCTTGACGTACTCCTTTTCCTATTTGGAACCAGTCTGTTGTTCCATGTCCAGTTCTGACTGTTGCTTCCTGACCTGCATACAGATTTCTCAAGAGGCAGGTCAGGTGGTCTGGTATTCCCATCTCTTTCAGAATTTTCCACAGTTTATTGTGATCCACACAGTCAAAGGCTTTGGCATAGTCAATAAAGCAGAAATAGATGTTTTTCTGGAACTCTTGCTTTTTCCATGATCCAGCGGATGTTGGCAATTGGAACTCTGGTTCCTCTGCCTTTTCTAAAACCAGCTTGAACATCTGGAAGTTCACGGTTCACGTATTGCTGAAGCCTGGCTTGGAGAATTTTGAGCATTACTTTGATTCTCTAAACCCTGTCAAATGAGAGCACGGACACAGACATTCTCTAAGATCTTTTACAGCACTACGTTAGTTCCATGTTATCGTTTTTATGCGTTTTTCTTTCAAAGGCTGTGGCTCTATGATTTGTTCTATGTGGTAATGCTTGCAAACTTTTGAAAGAGGAGGCATGGGTCAGTGTATGGCTCACATGTCCTTGGATGAAAAGCTCATCTTCAAGTACTCACCCTTCAGTACCCCTTTCTTACAGCATTGCTACCATGTCGTATACACCCCCAAAAGGGGTTGGTCCTGTAATGCCCACTGTGTATGTTTCCTCCTCAGTAGTGGGGACTTGTGGTTGAATTTCTCTCTCCCTGACAGATGGAAGAACATTTGAACACATATGTTGAAGCGTTGGCCAACTGCGTTCATTTCTTGATCCCTGCTGGGTGCGCTGTGTTGCACAGTTGGCACACCATCTTCATCCCCATTGTCTCATTTTATCTTCATGATGATGAACAAACAGGCTCATAAAAGTAGTTGCTTGCCAAATATTAAATAGCTATTCAGCTCTCCAGGTCGCCGTTTTTTTGGTGTGCATGAACACCCCATGCTTGCTCTTCCTCCTTCCTTTCTGGAAAACAGCTATTGTGCTCTCTGCCTCTTCTGCTCTCTCAGCCTGGGCATGACGATGTCTTTCTTTTTTCTTTCTGTCCGTCTAGTCAAGGCTATGATTTTTCCAGTGGTCATGTATGGATGTGAGAGTTGGACTGTGAAGAAAGCTGAGTGCCAAAGAATTGATGCTTTTGAACTGTGGTGTTGGACAAGACTCTTGAGAGTCCCTTGGACTGCAAGGAGATCCAACCAGTCCATTCTGAAGGAGATCAGCCCTGGGATTTCTTTAGAGGGAATGATGCTGAAGCTGAAACTCCAGTACTTTGGCCACCTCATGTGAAGAGTTAACTCATTGAAAAGACTCTGATGCTGGGAGGGATTGGGGGCAGGAGGAGAAGGGGACGACAGAGGATGAGATGGCTGGATGGCATCACTGACTCGATGGATGTGAGTCTGAGTGAACTCCGGGAGTTGGTGATGGACAGGGAGGCCTGGCGTGCTGCAATTCATGGGGTTGCAAAGAGTCGGACACGACTGAGTGACTGAACTGAACTGAAGACCTTTCTTCCATTCTACTCCTCCCAAGTCCAGCTTTAATCCCTTTCCAGGACATTGTGTGTATCTAGTTCTCTTTTAGGGGACCTATCAACTTTATGAAGTAACTTGAGCCTTATTTAATCCTACAAAAGGAGGCTTGGGCTTTGTGGGAGTAAACTGGAAATCCCCTCTCTCTATTGTGGACTTGAATCCTTGGAGGGGCCCTAATATTAATAATAACACAGCTTAAGACTGTGTTTTCTTTTATACCTCCAAGTTTTAGTGATACAGAATGAATCTTCTGTCGTCAGACCCTGTGATGTGCTTCTTGGGACACCTATGGATATGATTCCCTCTTCAGTCCTGTCACATCCTGAGGCATAGCTGATGATGAGAATATAAGTTCTGTAGAGTCCTATGTTCACTAACATTTTAATTCCTGGGGAAAAGGACAGCAATGAAAGATTGATCTGCTGATCAATTAGCGAAGAGCTAATAACTCCAGTTTGTTAGTTTCCATGAAGACTACAAAATAAGTGAAAAACTTGGAATTAGATAAATTATATAATGCGTGCTTTCACTTTTGAGAACTTGTACAGGATCTTAGGGAAGACAAAATTAGCATTGTATAGTGGAAAGATCATTGCAAACATTTAAAATATCTGGATTCAATCTCTCCTCTGCCATGTAATGTTTTGTTTCACCACAGGCAGTTTAACTACTGAAGCCTCCTTTTCTATTACAGAAATTAAGGATTAGAGCTAAATCATTTATCTTCAGAGTCCTTTAGAAACTTGATTTCTTAAGGTGAGATTGTTTGATGGTATAAAGAGTTGTTCAGAGAAGGAAGAAATCACTGTGGGCTGGTAAAGTCACAAAATATGTCACAGAAGGGCTAGGTCTGAGCTGGGCTTTGAAGGCTGAGTGAGATTTATATTCATAAGGAAGGAGAGAGGCATTACAGTTAAAAGGAAGAGAAAGCAAAATTACAACAGCAGTAATGCGTAAAATGTGTGTAAGAGAACTCTTAGGCTAGTCAGCATACATGCTTCAGGACAGGGAAGAGAGGAAGGGAGGTTTGGAGAAGCGGGGTGACGTGATGACAGGAGAAACGATAACAATAATATCTAATGTATTGGGTATACAGTGTGATAGGGCTTCTTTTGTACAGAAAGTTATTTTTGAGATGGCTTATTTGTAGGGACACTTTATACTTGGAGGACTGTCACATCCGTGTCCCATTTAATCCTCCATACAGTAGTATTTGGGCTTTCCAGGTGGTGCTGTATATGTGTATGTATACATATGGGGCTTCCCAGGTGGCTCAGTGGTAAAGAACCCCCTGACAGTGCAAGAGATGCAGGCTCGATCCCTGGGTTGGGAAGATCTCCTGGGGAAGGAAATGACACCCCACTCCAGTATTCTTGCCTGGGAAATCCCATGTACAGAGGAGCCTGGCGGGCTATGATCTGTGGGGTTGCAAAGAGTCAGACGTGACTTAGTGACTAAACAGCAGTAGCTTGTGCACATCTGCTATTTATTTATTATTTCTGATTGCACTGTGGGTCATGCAGGAGCTTAGTTTCCCAGCCAGGCATTAAATCCATGCCCCCTGCATTGGGAGCACAGAATCTTAACCTCTGGACCACCAGGGAAATCTCAAGGTGTTCTAAGTAAATGTATTAACTCATTTACCAAGTTATGAAACAGATTACTGTTGTTAACCTAATTTTACAAATGAGGAAACTCATGGTGAATTTGAGATTTGAACCCAGGTAGTTCAACTCTTGAGACTATGTTCTGTAATCACTTGATAACAATGTTCCAAGTTTCTCCTTGGCACCGAACATGTTGGTGTTTCTTTTCCTCAGTGTCACAGACATGTGTTTTATGTTGAGCAATGTCTTGTTCTCTGTGAACTTCAGTTTCAACTATAAAGAGGAAATAAAGTATATTTCAAAGGGTTCTTGTGAGAATCAGTTGATGTAAGCTCTCAAAAATGCTTAATGTGACTAGGACCTGGGAAATGTTCAATAAATGTTTCATCATGACAAGCAGATTTTCATAGCAGCTTTGAGGCAGCAGCTTACATGTGAGTATTTATAGGAGCCTTCGAGTCAAGTAAAATCATTTGTAGACAGGTTTCTATGACACTAAAAATAATTTTGAAAAATAGGACAAACCTAAATGAATATTCCTTCATTTTGGTTGGAGTAGTTTGTTGCACATGGTTGAGAAAACACTGATTACTAATGTTTTGAAACAGTCTTGGGGTAAGTTGTTTTTGAGATGGCTCAGTTGTAGAAATTACACTTTGAGGACTCTCACATCCATTGTCTCATTTAATCCTCCATACAGTAGTCTTTGGGCTTCCCAGACAGCACTAGTGGTAAAGAACTCACCTGCCAATTCAGGAGACGTAAGAGACACAGGTTTGATCCCTGGGTCAGGAAGATCCCCTGGAGGAGGGCACAGCTACCCACTCTAGTATTCTTGCCTGGTGAATCCCATGGACAGAGGACCGTGGCGGGTTAGCATCCTTGGGGTTGCAAAGAGCTGGTTGGACACAACTGAGGCAACTTAGCATGCGTTCATGGTAGTGTGTGTGGGGAAGTAATTAATGTTATTTTAGTTTACCTATGAAGGAATTAAGGTGGGAAGGTTACCCAAAGTCGAATAGCCAGGAAGTGATACAGTCAGGACTACCACCCAGGTCTCTGTCTTTGGATCTTGTGTATTTTTCTGTGGGCTTCCTAGACTGAGTTGCAGGTGCCACAGAGCTAGCTGGTTAACTAATTTAGTTAGAAACTTGTTTTAAATGAACAATATTATTAGTTATTCCAGCCATTTGTTAAACTTTCTTTGCTATGAATATTTAGATTAATGATTTCCCTTTAGTGCTACCTTGGGGTTCTCTTGCAGAAACTGTTATATTTGACTCAAAAAACCAGTGAACAGTGCCATGAAAGATGGTCACAGGAAGGTTGGGGCTGGGATTTATCTTCTCTGGCGAGGTTGGAGCGAAAAGACCTCAAGAAGCACCATGATGTTCTGGACAGCTTTGGAGATTTGTAGTCAGAAGGTCTGGGTTTAATTTAGCCATAGCAAGCTGCTATTCTCTGAGTCTCAGTTTCCTCATCCTTAAAACTGGAGTCATAAAACCTGCTCTGCTTCCTTCATAGGATTGTCCTGTGGACAGATTTCAAACAGTAACATCCACAACAGATTTAAATATATGCATATTGAAACTGTAGCAACAGGTGGGACTAAGAGTAATATGGGGAAGAATTCCACACTTAATTTCCTTCTAAGTATTGTCATGGGATTCCCAGGTGGCCAAGTGGTAAAGAATCCACCTGCCAGTGCAGGAGGCACACGAGACATAGATTTGATCCCTAAGTCAGGAAGATCCCCTAGAGAAGGAAACAGCAACCCACTCCAGCATTCTTGCCTGGAGAATCCCATGGACAGAGGAGCCTGGTGAATTACCGTCCATGGGTGTGGAAACAGTTGAACATGACTGAGTGAGCACACACACACAAGTATTGGTGTGGGAAATTTTTCTATTTAATTAGGAGTAAGAATTTAGGGGGAAACTAGGTTTTTCGCAAGCGTCAGGGCTGCTGATTCTAGTGGGAACTGTGGAAACAGTTAATTCTGTTTCTCCATGTTTCTGCACCTTCCCCCTCCACTGATGCCTTTCATTCTTTGTCCATGGCCTCCTGTGGCCTAGGACCCGTTTCAGAGGTGAACATGTTTTCTAAAACAAATTTGGGAATGAGGTCTTGTTTTTCAGTAAGAAGATAGTCTGAGAGATGGTTAGATGCTGACATATGGAAATTGGGGGGAAATCTGGGGCTTCCCTCGTGGCTCAGATGGTAAAGAATCTGCCTACGATGCAGGAGACCCAGGTTCAGTCCCTGGGTTGGGATCCCCTGGAGGAGGGCGTGGCAACCCACTCTAGTGTTCTTGCCTGGAGAATCCCATGGACAGAGGAGTCTGGCAGGCTACAGTCCATGGGTCACAAAGAGTAGGGCACGACTGAGCAACCAACACATTTTGGAGGTTGAAGACAATGGTGGTTGCTGATAGGAACCTCTTTGAAATCCAGAGATTCCTGGCCAAGTTGTTGCTGGCTTCCTTATTTCTGAGCTTTTCATTTTCAGCAGACTGAGTTAATCTTTGTTCAGTATGAGTTGTTAGTGGCTATTGACCATCCCTTTTTACAGGTTTTTGCATTTTCCTAGAAGGAGCTAGAAAATAGAAAAATCTTCTGTATCCCTAAGTAATAAACAGTGCAATTTTAGCATTAAGATAGGAGGAACACGAGAATCATACTTTATTTCCACTTACTCACATGGAAAGTCTACTCCTTAAAAGAAAAAATTATCATGACTTGGCAAAGAGGGGTGAGATCAATTTTCCTGTAGCCCCTGGATGACTTACACAGTCAGATCAGGCTGAAAAATGCACTGACCTTAACTTTCACCCTGGAAGGAAATTGTAGCATTTGTGATTCTGTAATAAGGCCTATGTTTAAGTAAAAATGTATAACGTACTACATCCTTCATCTTGCATGTATCGTCTCATTTAATTGTCACCTTTACCTTGTGAGGTAAGTTGGTATGGTTGCCTATTTTGATTAGGAAGCCAGTGCCCAGAGAGAGTGTAGTTTATTTAAAGTTACAACATGAAACAAGTAGAGCTGTATCTAAAATCTAGATTCTTCTTTCTCCACACCCTTCTCTCCTTGCTCAGTGTCCCTTTCTCCACGCAGCTAAACTTTCTGAGCTCTGCATTAGTCAGTTACGATGCTCTTGCCTCAAAGCACCAAGGACGGATGAAAGATTGCCTAAGCTGAAAAGAGCCTGTATGGTTTGTGACAGGTGCTGCGTAGGTTGGTTGAAAAATAACTTAAAGATTGTCTCCTTTCCCTACATGTTTTTTGTTAATGCTTATAATACTCTGATGACTTCGAGTCCTTCTGGTGCCTCTGATATATTTCAGACTGCTTTTAAGTTGTCAGGAAAGATTGTTCACTCCAGAGCTCAATTCCTTTAAAGCTTCTTATTTTCCTTTTGTATCTGGAAATTTATTTTTTAACCAAAGCTACACCCACTCTTCCTCACCTCAGTTCCAGCTGGAGTCATATGTAAAGTTCTGCGAGTCAAGAGCAGCGAGTTTGGAGGCAAAGAATATGAAGCTCCTGTCCCTTCTGACTCTTCCTTTTCCCGAATATGCGAAGCATCCTGCTTCTGTGTCCACTTAGCAGAACCCTGTGCCTTTCTCTAGACCCATCAACAGCAAAGGTCTGGGCAGTGGCCTTGAGGGAAGAGAGAGTTTCCAGAGATTCTTCAGTGAGATTATTTGGTTTTCCCCATTGTTAGAGCTTAAAAACAGGCGTAGAGACCATCCTTTTGTTTGTTTGGTTTTGGCCTTGTGCTTTCGGGATCTTAGATTTCCCAGAAAATCTCCACAGTGAAAGCATGAAGCCCAAACCACTGGACCACCATGAATTCCCACCTTGTCTTTGTTTTTAATTACCCACTTCTTCACCCCTTCTTGGGGATTAGTTTGAGGTTTCCCGTTTATCTCATTAATTCTTTCATGAAATAAGGAACTAGTGCTATAATGCTGAACACAAGAGACATTGTCTTGTCTTCATAAAGCTTATAGTTTATTTGGGAAAGTAGTCAATTAAACAAGCATTGTAATAAAGTATGCATATCAACACGATTAAGCGAAGTTTTAAATAGAACATGTTTCTATCATAATTTCACCATAGCAATAGAGCAGCTGTTACATTTTTATATTCTCTTCCAATATTTGTCTAAATACAAGCGTATTTTTACAGAATTGTGATTATTTAGCAGTAATTTCATATTTTGTTTTTCTACTTATAAATAATTTTCTGTATTGTTACATAGTCAATAATTATATATATTTTAAGAACTGTTGTATCATAAATTACTCAATTATGTTTCTATTAGAGAACTGTGTTGACTTCCAATTTTTCAACATTATTACATAGTAATACCACATGCATTTTCATTTTTCAGGAAATGAACTATTTGATTGAATATTATAATACGACTTAGCATTGGATCTCTTGGCTCAAATCTCAATGTAAAACACAGCTAGTTGCCAGAATTAATGCGAATTGCAGGACACACTGATCACTGATACTTTGAGTGCCCCTGGGGGCCTGGGGCTATGCCTTGTGAGTGTTGCTGAAAAAAAAAAAAAAAAGATTATGATCATATAAGTAGCTTTTGGTAGATATTGCCATATTGTTTCCTATAAAAGGTTTTTCCAGTTTGCAGTCCATCAACTATATTCACCTCACTTTCCTGCACACAGTATTACCCTTTTAAGTGTTAATAGATATACAAGCAGTGTTTGAATATTTTATCAAATATTTCTGTGAGTACAGATGAGTTGAATGTTCTCCCTAATGTTTGTTGATAAATATGTGAAACAATTGCTCTGGGATTTTTGGCATTTTACTGGTTGATTTACTAATTCGATGGTTCGATTTTGAGCGGGACGTTCATTGTCAATGAGGCGGAATGGATGACAGTGGTAGAATGTCTGCTGGGGATTTGCTTTAATTTGACAAAAAACTTCTGTGACTGTAGCGTTAAGAGTCAGATTCTTTGAGCTAGAATCAGTGCTCTGTGTAGAACCGACACCTGTGGGGTCTACAGTGGACTGTGAGCTCCTTCAAGGCAAGAGTCATGTTTTATTCTTTGCCTCAGCATTTAACAGCCTGGCCAATATGAGGCCTCAAAAAAAAAATTGTTGAAGGAATATGAATTTCCTGGGATCGTCTCCTTCTCTGAATATCGTTCTCACATCTTTACCATTTAAAATTCATTCTTTGGATCTCAAAGACTTTCTAATCTTGGACGCCTCTAGGAATTTATGAATACCTGTAGGAGCGTGAGTGTGGTGGTCTCAGGAACATATTGGAGATTATAACCACAATACAAGAGCAACACTCTGTAGAGGTGGAATGAAAAATGTATATTCAGTGATGCACGTGTGGAGAGGGAGTGAGAGAGATGCTGAGAAGAGTAGTAGGTAGTTGTTAGGAATAAACCTCATTTATTGTAGAGAATCCCAGGAATGTGAGAACAGAAAGGTAACGTTAGTGATAACCTGAACTTTGGTGTCCATATAATAAATGCAGATGAGAGTATTTACTTTCCAGGGTTTTTGTGCAACTTTATTTAAATAAAGTAGGTTATAAAAGTGCTTTGTAAACTCTGAAGTGCTATGTGAATAAAAAATCATTGTTATCATCACCATCATGTAGGAAACCAAGGAGTAGAGGGATAAAGTTACTTTTATCTTTTTGCCAGGAGCTAGATTTCATCTTCATATTTTACAGTCAGTCTTTATCATTTGAAGATAAAATGGAAATTTCTAAAGTGTTATTCCCACCGACCTCCCCCCCCGCCCCACCCCGTTATAATAGTGAGGAAGAATGGAGGATGAGGTTGGGTAACTCTAGGGACTAAATAGACTTTGTTAAGCTTTTTGTCAAATGCTTTTGACCAAATGATTAGTTTCTCTTTGCCCAAGTCCTTTTCCTAGAGCATGAAGCATAGCAAAAGAGGAGGATAAAACAACCTGACATGGCTTTGTTCAGAGGTGGTAAGTGATTTGATTGAGGCAGTGGGTTAAGATGTAGAGGAATCATGAGCCGATCCTGGATTAGTAGATTCGGATCCAGCAAGGAGAACCTTGAATACAAAGTTTAGACATGGTCAGTAGAGGACAGTGAAAGTTTTGAAACAGGAGAGTGATTGAATCAGTGCTGTGGTTAGGAAGATTTATCTGGGATGCCCGCTTAGTTGCTCAGTCGTGTCTGACTCTTTGTGGCCCCATGGACTGTAGCCTGCCAGGCTCCTCTGTCCATAGGATTTTCCAGGCAAAAATACTGGAGTGAGTTGCCATTTCCTACTCCAGGGGATCTTCCCAACCCAGGGATCAAACCCGCATCTCTTGTGTCTCCTGCATTAGCAGGCAGATTCTTCACTGATGTGCCACCTGGGAAGCCCGTTTATCTGGGGATGGTGTAGAAAATGGGGAGGAGGAAGAACTCGGGCAGGGCTGGAGGCCGATTTAGTGCATGCTTTGGTTGTCTGTCTGTGAGACACTGAAGGCTTCTAAGAGGACCATGGTAGTGGAAAAGAAGGGGTCAGCATAGGATGTCAGAGAGGGCAGTCCCAAGCTGAAGGAACTCTGGGGCATTATCACCTTTCATCTAGTATCTCTCCCAGAGGTTTATTTCCCTGTAAACTTTTAAAAAAATTGAAGTATGAAACTGGAGCCGATTATACAGAGTGAAGTAAGCCAGAAAGAAAAACACCAATATAGTATACAAACACATATATATGGAATTTAGAAAGATGGTAATGATGACCCTGTATGCAAGACAGCAAAAGAGACACGGATGTATAGAACAGACTTTTGGACTCTGTGGAAAAGGGAGAAGGTGGGATGATTTGGGAGAATGGCATTGAAACATGTATACTGTCATGTAAGAAATGAATCGCCAGTCTAGGTTCGATACAGGATACAGGATGCTTGGGGCTGGTACACTGGGATGACCCAGAGAGATGATATGGGGAGAGAGGTGGGAGGGGGGTTCAGGATTGGGAACTCATGTACACCCGTGGTGGATTCATGTCAATGTATGGCAAAACCAATACAGTATTATAAAGTAAAATAAAAATAAGTAACAAAAAAATAAAAAATTGAAGTATAAAAGTGCATGAATAGTAATAGTTCAGTGAGTTTTTACAAAGTATGAAGTCTGAGCCAAGTTAAATATACAACATAACCAGCACCCTCTAAGCCTCTATAAGCCCCAGTCCTGGCTCAGACAGAAAAGAATCTGCCTGCAGTGTGGGAGACCTGGGTTCAATCCCTGGATTGGGACGATGCCCTGGAGAAGGGAATGGTAACCCACTCCAGTATTCTTGCCCGGAGAATTCCATGGACAGAGGAGCCTGGCGGGCTACAGTTCACAGGGTCACAAAGAGTCAGACACGACTGAGTGACTAACACTTTCACTTTCAAGCCTCTATAACCCCTTCAGTCATCACTTCTCCCTTCCCAACAGGTAACCACTGTTTTGGCTTCCTTCACTATATGTTAATATTGCCTGGTTTTGAGCTTTCTATGAATAGAATCAGGTGGTACTAACTCTGTTTTGTCTGGCTTCTTTTGTTTGACATTATGTTTTTGAGATTGTTCTGTTTTCTGGTATGGAACATTAGTTCATTCTTTTTCAGTGCTCATTTGTATTTCATTGTATGAATATATCACAATTTATTTATCCATTCTGCTATTGATGGACACATAAGTTGTTCCCAGTTTGAGGCTGAATAATGAATTTATTCAAGTTATGAATCATATTGCTATGAGAAATTCCTTTGCATGTCTTCTGATAAATGTAAGCTCCTGTTTCCTACCCAAGAGCGTAATCTGCTGGGTTATAGGGCATATGCAAGTTCACCTTGAGTAGCTACTGCCAAATAGTTCAGCATTTTACAGAGTTTACCGGTTCACACTGCTTTTAGCAGTATGTCAGAGTCCCTCACCAATTCCTGTGTCTTGGTCAGCTTGGGATGCTGCAGTACATACCATAGGCTGGTTTAATGAGCAGTTACTTCTTTCTCACAGTTGTGAGGCTGAAAGTCCCAGATCAGGTTGCCAGCATGATCAAGTTCTGTTGAAAGTCCTCTTCTTGGCTTGTTGATGCCACCTGCTTGCTTTATCTTCACATGGTAGAGAGACAGCTCTGATCTCATCAACTCCTGATGAGGGCACCAATTCTATCACAGGGTCTCCATTCTTATAAATTCATCTAAACTTCTCCAAACGCCCCACTTCCAAATACCATCACACTGGGGATTGGGGCTTAACATAGGGATCGTGGCAAGGGACACAAACATTCAGTCTGTAATAACTCAGCATTGTAATATTTTAAGGGGTTTCCCAGGTGGTGCTAGTGGTAAAGAACCTGCCTGACAGTGTAAGAGATATAAGAGAGGTGGGTTCGATTCCGGGGTCAGGAAGATATAGTGGGGGAGGGCTTGGCAACTCACTCCAGTGTTCTTGCCTGGAGAATCCCATGGACAAAGGAGCCTGGTGGTTTACAGCCCATGGGGTCGCAGGGAGTCGTACACGACTGAAGCGACTTAACACTCATGCACGTAGTATTTTAAATGTCAGAGGCTCTTAAATTATAAGAAACTTGAACAGAGAGGGCTGAGTCTAGCATAAAGGAAGAAAGGGACTGCAGTCTTCCCTTTGCATCCTCAGGGGATTGGTTCCAGAACCCCTTCCCCCACAAATCTATGAATACTCAAGTCCCTTGTTTAATAATGGTGAAGTATCCCAGGGACGGGGGAGCCTGGTAGGCTGCCATCTATGGGGTCGCACTGCATCGGACATGACTGAAGCGACTTAGCAGCAGCAGCAGCAGCAGCATTTTCCGTACAAACTATGCCCATTCTCTTGTATACCTTAAATCATCTCTAGATTACTTATAATACCTTGAATACTGGAGTGGGTTGCCATGCCATTCTCCAGAGGATCTTCCCAACCCAGGGACTGAACCGGGTCTCCTGCATTGCAGGTAGATTTTTTGCCACATCTGAGCTACCAGGGAAGTCCAATATAATGTAAATGCTATGTACATAGCTGTTGCATGGCAAATTCAAATTTTGCTTTTTTGGGGGGAACTTTCTGGAATTTTTTTCCCAAATATTTTTGAACCCCAGCTGGTTGAATCTGTGGATACAGTATCTCAGGTACAGAGAGCCGACTTTGCTGGTTATTGAAGGCCTGCCACATACCAGATACTGCCTCAGTGCTTTTACTTACATTGTCTCATTTAATCAAGATAATTCACATGTACACTGTGAGCTCAGTGTTATTGCATTGATGTTTCAGTCCAGAAAACAGATTCACAGGTCAGGCAGCTCGTAATTACTTCCAGAATCCAACCTAGATCTGCTTGAATCCAAACAGTCACATCACATAAAACTGCAGTTTGTCAGTGAGGCGTTTTCAGTTTTTTGGTGCATAAAGGGGGTTCTTGCTGATGACCCTGAAGTCCCCTCATATACATAGTCCCCTTCTGAGACTTCGACTTAGCTGACCTTGTAAACAGCAGCCTCCCAACCAGGCACCCCCCTGCCTTGTGCCCTCTCTGCTTCCCCACTGAAGCTCTTAGCAGCCAGTCATTAAGACCATCTCAGGGTAGTTATTATCCTGACACGTCCTCCAGCTAGCAGGATGATGGAAGAAGCTCCCATGGAATTTTTAATGCTAGCCAAGCCTCTTACTTCTCTCTCTCACCAGTTTTCTTCATGTAGCTTTCCCCTCCCATGACTAGGAAGACGGACATGACATATAATAGAAAGAGCTAGAAGGCAGGAGACCTAGTACAAAGTACTAATACTGCTGAAGACTAATACTGACCCTAATACTAAATTGTATGCTCTTGAATGTCACCTGCTCTTGATCCAGGTTTCCTAATTTATTAGAAATGAGATTGGATTGTGGTTGGTGGTTACATGGGTCATCCTCAGGGCTTACTGTGGGAAGACTCAAGCAGAAGATACTTTGAATTCTCTGTATGTGATTGTAAACAGAGCAGCTCTGGTTTTACTTTTGTTGTGTATATTGAGCTTCCTCATGAGATTTTAGTTAAGATGGAAGATTATATGAAAGTACATGCTTGAAATCCACTAGACTAGATGTATCTGTTAAGTCAGTGTATCACTTTGTGAAAACTTTATGAAAGATTATAAGTGGCAAAACTGAAATGAGCAAAATTTTTACCCTTTACACACACACACAAACACACACACATACTTACAAGCCTTCATGCTCTTCTCTGACCACTGTAAGGGAATGGGGCAGATATAATGAGTTTTGCCCAGGGTGGTGGGTTGTGGAAGGATTAACCAAAGAGGAGGCATCTGAGCTGGACTTAAAGGAAGAGCAGAGCTTCTCTAGGTGGATTAGGAGACTGGAGAAGCCATTTCAGGCAGAGAAATGAGGCAAGAAGGCATGGAAAAATACTGCTCTTTTAGAAGTATTGTGTTTTTGGTGTAGAGGTTGTATGTGATGGAAAGAGAAAGAAGGAGGAAAGCCAGGTGACGAGGCCTCCTTGTGAAGGGACTTGAACATTTGAGGACTAATGAAGTGTGGATGTCATTTGAATTAGCACTGTTCATTCATCTGGGGCTCCTTTAGTCTCAGGACCCCTGATCCACACAGCGGTGGTTTTGCATGGTAGCTATGGCAATGATGATGCTCACATACTCAGAAGTGACTTTGATTAGAGGCAACCTTGCTGATCTGCATTAATTTCTTAATTGGCTAGGAGTACTGGGTATATATGTGTCATACTTGTATAAAACGAAAGGGTAGGGGTCGGGGAGGCTGTGCTTGTGGGCAGCGACTTTCCACACTGTAATAAACTCAGTAGTGTCCTTACCATTTAATTCATCATCAAGAGTGGAAGTGGCAAGATTGTCATTTTACCTCCTATGTGAAAAACTAGAGTCAGGCTTGTGGCTCAGACTTCACAGGTCTTCTCCGTAATGGATCTCCTGATTCTGTCCCTGGAAACATATGTTTATTTGTAATGCCTTCCATTTGTGGTAATTGGAGCACCATGCCTTTTCATTCTCCTGTCAGAGGGCTGTCTTCCTGCTTGGAGGGCCTCAGAGCCTGATATAATGAGCCTATGAATTGCACTGGATCAGGAATCAGGTTTCTGGTTAAGCATGTAGGAGGGGCATCTCACCCACTTGCCCCTTTTTCTCATTTGTGACCTTGAGATGTCCCTAAATCTCATATGAATCCTATCCTGGTTGAGGACAGATTTCAGATTGGGACACATATCTGCCCATTTGGGGGCAGTGTCAGCTTCATCCATTTTATAGAACCATGAGAAGGAGCGAGCTGACAGGGACTGAAAAGTTACATGGAGCAGGCACTTTACGTACATTGTCTCACTGAGTGCTTACACCTAAAAAGAGGGCTTACCAACATTTTGCATATGAGCAGATAGTTAAGTAATTTCCCCAAAGTTGTATATAGCTAGAAAGTGATAAGTGAAGATTTGAATCTTTGTCTGAATTCAAAACTCATGTTTTTTCTTTTTTCTTTTTTTTTCCATTTCATGACTCTGAAAGCAGAATGGTTATGCTAATAGAGTCATAGGAATTTTGTAGCTCGGTGGAAAAATTTTAGGGAGGGAGGCTTTAGGCATTAGAGCCAGAGGAGCGGCTTTGGAAAATCAACACCAAAAGCTAATCAAAAGAGTAGCCTTTATAAAATATAGAGAGTAGAGAATTATAAGCTGTTCTAATACTTTCCTCACTTTGGGAATGAAACACATTATGCTGTGACCACTGATAAGTTTAGATGATATCCAAGTGTGAGGCAGAGTAGGGAGCAAGAAATTGATATGATATGTAGCTGGGACTTAAAAACAACCGAGATATAATTTCCATACCATATAATTCACCTTTCTAAAGTGTACAATTTGTTGATCTTAGTTTACTTACGAGATTGTATAACCGTCACCACTGTCTAATTCCACAGTCTTCATCACTCCAGAAAGAAAATTACCTGTATCCATTAGCAGTCATTCCATTCCCCTTGCTCCCTTCCCCCAGCCACAGACAACTGATTATCTACTTTTTGTCTCTATGAATTTGTCTGTTCTAGACATTTGATGTAAATGTCTAGAATTACACAATAATGTGACCTTTTCTTCTTCTGTGTCTAGCTTCTTTCACTTAACATTATGTTTTCAAGGTTTATCCACATTGCAGAATGGAATAAAAAGGAACTAAGTAAATAGCACTTAGTAGTACTTAGTTCCTTTTTATAGAATTTTATTCCTCTGTTCCTTTCTGTAGTATTCCGTTGTATGGATGTACCACATTTTATTTACCCATTCATCAGTCAATGGATATTTGGGTTGTTTCTACTTCTGTGCTGTTGTGATAATGCTGCTATACATATTTGTGTATGAATTGTTACGAACATGTTTTCACTTTTCTTATGTGTATTCCCAGAAGTGGAATAGGAGTGACTCTATGTTTAACTTTTTGAGGGACTGCCAAACTGTTTTCCAAAGCTGCTGTGCCGTTTTACATTCCCATCTGTAATGTGTGATGGTTCCATTTTTTTCCCACCTCCTCAACAACATTGTTATTGTTCTTTTAAAAATTCTTATTCTAGCCATCTTAGTGTGTATAAAGTGGTATCTCATTGTGTTTTTTATTTGCATTTCCCAAATTAAAAGACGCTTACTCCTTGGAAGGAAAGTTATGACCAACCTAGATAGCATATTCAAAAGCAGAGATATTACTTTGCCAACAAAGGTCCGTCTAGTCAAGCCTATGGTTTTTCCAGTGGTCATGTATGGATGTGAGAGTTGGACTGTGAAGAAAGCTGAGCGCCAAAGAATTGAGGCTTTTGAACTGTGGTGTTGGAGAAGACTCTTGAGAGTCCCCTGGACTGCAAGCAGATCCAACCAGTCCATTCTGAAGGAGATCAGCCCTGGGATTTCTTTGGAGGGAATGATGCTGAAGCTGAAACTCCAGTACTTTGGCCACCTCATGCAAAGAGTTGACTCATTGGAAAAGACTCTGATGCTGGGAGGGACTGGGGGCAGGAGGAAAAGGGGACGACAGAGGATGAGATGGCTGGATGGCATCACTGACTCGATGGATGTGAGTTTGAGTGAACTCTGGGAGTTGGTGATGGACAGGGAGGCCTGGCGTGTTGCGATTCATGGGGTCGCAGAGAGTTGGCCACAACTGAGCAACTGAACTGAACTGAACTGAATGATTAATGATGATGAGCATCTTTTCATGTGATTATTGATTATTTTTATATCTTATTTGGAGAAGTATCTATTTGAATATTTTCTCATTTTTAATTGGATTAATTGGGTTGGTTTGTCCTTTTGTTGATAAGTTGTAAGAGTTTTCTTTATATATAATAGTTATAAGTAACCTTACCAGAATGTGATTTGTAAATATTTTCTCACACTTAGTGTATTATCTTTTTACTTTTGATAGGGTTTTTTGAAGCATAAACCAAATTTTTAAATTTTGACAAAGTCAAGTTTATCTGTTTTTTCTTTTGTTGCTTGTACTTTTGGTATATGTCTAGGAAATCATTGCCCAGTTCAAAGTCACCTGTTTTCTTCTTAGAGCTTTATAGTTTTACCTCTTGCATTTAGGCCTTTGATTCATTTTGAATTAATTTTTATAGATAGTATAAGGTAGGAGTCCCACTTCATTCTGACACATGTAGACATCTATATGTCCCAGCACATTCATTGAAAGGATTCCTCTCTCCTCATTAAATTGTTCTGACACCCAGTTCACTATAGAATTATGGATTCATTTTTGGATTTTCAGTTCTCTTTCATTGATGAGATGGATTCCAGTGATCTGCTGTCTATCCATATATAATATCACACTGCCCACACTGTAGTGGCCTTGACGTAAGCTTTGAAATTGGAAAGCATGAGTCCTCCAGCTTTGTTCTTTTATAAGACTTTTGGCTATTCTTGGTTCATTGAATTTTCTTATGGATTTTAGGATCAGTTTCTCAATTTTTAAAACTTGTTTATTTATTTTTGGCTGTGCCACACAGCTTGTGGGGTCTTAGTTCTCTGACCAGGGATTGAACCTGAACCCCAGCAGTGAAAGTGCTGAGTCCTAACTACTGGACTTCCAGGGTTTCTTTTAAAAAGGCATTTGGAATTTTGAGAGGGTTTATGTTGAATCTGTAGATCTATTTGAAGAATCTTGGCATCTATTAAGCCTTCTAATCCATGAATACTGTTGATTTTCCACTGTTTAGATCTTTTTAAATTATTCTGTAGTTTTCAATGTATCAGTCTTGTACTTCTTTTTAAACATTTGTTACCAATAATTTTATTCTTTTTGATGCTATTATGGATGGAGTTGTCTTCTTGATTTAACTTTTAAGTATTCATTACTGGTATATGGGAATGCAACTAATTTTTTTATATTGGTTTTGAATCGTGCAACCTTGTTACCCTCCTTTATTAGCCCTAATGGAATGTACGCATGTATCCCTTAGAATTTGTTGTGCACAAGATCATGGCATCTGCAGACAGAGGTAGTTCTGCCTCTTCTTTTCAGTCTGGATGCCTTTGATTTCTTTTTCCTGTCTGATTGTCCTGGCTGGAATCATACAATGCTAAGTGGAGAGAGCAGACGTCTATGTCTTATTCCTGACCTTTGAGGGGAAACTTTCAGTCTTTCACCATTAGTATCAAGTTAACTGTGGATTTTTTCATAGATGCCTTTTATTAGCTTAAGGAATTTCTTTTTGATCCCTAGGTTGCTTAGGGTTTTTTTTGTTTTAAAAACATACTGGGTTTTGTTAAATACTTGACTGTGTCTGTGATCATGTGGTTTTTGTCCTTTGTTACTATTGTGTATTATATTGATATTTATATGTTGAATCAACCTTGCATTGCTGGGATAAATCTCGGTCATCATGTATAATCCTGTTTTTCCCTCTTGAATGTTTTTTTTCTTTACTGAGGTCTAGTTGATGTATAATATTATAAATGTTTCAAATATACAACATAGCGATTCACATTTTTTAAAGTTATATTCTGTTTATAGTTGTTATAAAATATTGGCTAATATATAATTCTTTTTATATACTGGTAGATTTGGTTTGTTAGCATACTGTTTGTAGCTGGAGCTTTTTGCAAAATGTTTTTAGTAGATCTGACATTATACAGAGAGAAATAGAAGGTGCCTCACATTTCACCAACTGCTGTGTGCTGCCACCATGCTGAAAGACTTACTTGTCTTTGTCTTATTTAGGCTTCTAGGCTGTATTGTCCCTGTCTTGCAGATGAGAAAACAGAGGCAAAAAAAAAAAATTTTTTTTTTGGCTCAGGACTTCTTCTGTTAAATAGGGATTGATACTGCAAGGAAAAAGAGTAAGACAGAGCCAATAGCCAAAAAAGCAGCAGAATTTTTGAAGATGTATCATAAGTTGTAAAGCTAGCTTTATATATGTAATAACAGAACCGAACCTGTCATGGGTATAATCGTAGGCTAGACATCTCATATAAGGTAAAGGGTTGAGGATAGAAAGAAACACAATTTTTTCTTGGCTGTATGACTACTCTTTTTTGGTATCAGATATGGTCAGGTCTTTAACCCTTAAGCCTCAGTTTTATTTTATTTTATTTTATTTTTTTAGCCTTGCAAAGATAGTAGCTTTTATTTATTTTTTAATTTTTATTTTTACTTTATTTTACTTTACAATACTGTATTGGTTTTGCCATACATTGACATGAATCTACCATGGGTGTACGTGAGTTCCCAAACATGAACCCCCCCCCCAACCTCCCACCCCATATCATCTCTCTGGATCATCCCCGTGCAGCCTCAGTTTTAAAGAAGACATAGTTTCCTGCCCTTAAGTCTTAATAGTTAGTTTTCTAGTGTGGATGACAGGTAAGCTGTTCAGTGAGGTTCTGGGTCCCTAGCGATGCCCACATTAACCAGGTGGGCAGTGGTGTTGGGGGAGCCTGGAATACTTATTGTATACTTAGTTAATAACAATGAAGTATGGAATGATTAAGTATAAAATATGCTGATTTGGGACACAGATTGGTGATTTGGGAGATTTGTGTCTGTGTTTGGCAGCAGAGATTCTCAGTTGGATTCCCATGAGTTAAGATTTCATGAGGATTCAGCTTCCAAAGATGATTGGAATTTGATGAGGGACTGCCTGGCAAGTGTGTAGCTGCAGACAGAAAAGACATTAAAAGTAGATGTCAGAGTGGGAGAGGTCTTTGGACTAGCAAATTAATCTAGTTCTGATGAACAGGAGAGAAGAAGGATAAACACAACATTCTGCATAGTGATTACTTCTGATGGAAGCCAGGGTGAAGCAGGAGGGTTGGATAGAGAGCTTTAATGATATTGGTAAGTTCTGTTTCTTAAAACAGTTGGTAGATCCACGAGTGCTCTTTTTATTAGTAGACTTTATAGTAACTTTATCATGTTTTAAAATATATCCAATATTTCTTTCAGAAAAGGAGGAGATGAAAGAAAAATGATGGAAGAATAAAGGAAGAGAATCAAGTCCCGGCAGGGAGCTAATGCCAGGCAGCCTTTGCTTAATATCTGTCATGTTATAGTCATCTTGCCCATTTGGAGTTATTAGGGGATATATGTTTCTCTCTTTTTTTCCATGACTTATAACTGAAAGGTAATTTCTTAGAGCTAAGCTTTGGGAAGAAGAGAAGAAAATGAAGCTTTGAAACAGATTTTGTTTCTCCTTCTCAGGGGAGAAAGTGGAGGGTGTGGGAGTGGGAGCTCGTGTGTCCAGGCACCAAACTTGGCAGACAGCTCCCTCAGAGCAGATGGAGCGAGGATTTCATCGCCTGACAGACTGACTCAGACCTGCCTTCCTGCAGCCACTACTGGGTATGCTGGGGATGGCTTGAATCTCTGTCAAAAGCAACCGGATGGTGTTATTTCTCCTTCAACTCTAGCAGTGGCATACTCTAACCCTCCCAGATGAGGAGCTGCCCAGGACCTGGCAGACCCCGTGTTCGGGCAAGGAACTGGTGTATCTGACCTCTGTTGTTTGCAGGGACAGTGGCTTTGATGGAACGGGCATTTCTTAGACTGAAGTGTTGAAGCAGAGGCTCTAACTCTCAGTGATGACTTCCCCAATCCATGTTGCTGTAGGGAGGATTTTTACATTGAATTAGATCTCCTGTGTGTCCTCTGAGCTTTTTTTCTTCCCAGAGATTATGAGAAATGTGAAGTGGAAACTCTTATATAGTCTGATTGGTTTAGTGAGATCAGCATAGGGGGAAAAAAAAAAAAACCCTGGGAAAGACTTAGAATTATCGCCTAAGAAGTAAGCAGCTTTCTGGAAGTGACAGATTTTGCTGCCAGTCACGATTTTAGTAACCAGTGAAGATGAACATGTGCTGGATTAGGGCCACAGCCTTTTAGTTAGTGTCCTTGCCTTTAGTCTCTCCCCTGCCAGTTTAATTGCAAATGGTGCCAGGCTTCTTTTCCTAAAAGCCGACTTTCATCATGGCACTTTCCACTCAGGTTTCTCCAATAACTGCCGCTCTGCATCAAGTCTAGGCTTACTATCTACCTTTGAAAATGAAAGTGTGAGTCTGTCAGTCGTGTCCAACTCTCCACGACCCCGTGGACTGTAGCCCACCAGGCTCCTCTGTCCATGGGATTCTCCAGGCGAGAATACTGGAGTGGGTTGCCATTTCCTTCTCCAGGGCATCTTCCCAACCCAGGGACTGAATCCACATCTTCCGCATTGGAGGTAGATTCTTTACTGTTTAAGCTACCTGGGGAAGTCTTTGAGATGTGTTATATCTGGCCTTCTTCTCTATCTAAAACCTACCTACCTGTCCTGTAAGTCTTAGCTCAGTTTCCTCCTCCTTCAGGCTGTCTTCTGTGCTCTAACAAACGTATATACTAGTTTCTAAATAATGTAGTGATAAATTGTTTCATAATGTTTACTTGTGTATGAGTGTTGGACTGAGAGCCCTTTGAAGCTATGGACCATGTTTCCTCCTCTTCCTGATGGTATTTAAGATGGTACCCGGCACTTATCAGTATATTTTGTTAAATTATTGAACATTGAAATTTTTGTAATAACTAGTATCTGTATATTAATAATTTTAGAGTTCATAAGTGCTTTTACACTTATTGTTTCATTTAATTCTCCCAGAAATTTTATGATATTCCCATTTAGAGATGAAGAGTCAATTGACTCTTAAGAGAGATATAATTTTTCCAAGATCTCATGGTTGCTAACTGGTAGACAGAACTGGAGTCCAAGTTTTTACTTCTGTTGAAAATGCCGACTTGCCTCAGGTTTTCTTAAAATCCCAGTTTTCTTTAAGGGATTTGTAGATATTGTTATTCAATACCATGGAAATATACTGGGAGTGCAATAAGAAGGTACTATCTTCCTGTGAACTAGACAGTTATAGAAGATGTTATGTTTCAGATTCAAACAGATCTGAAGAGGAAAGTTACAGTGAATTGAGCAGGGTCTCTCTAAAATTCATACCACCCTTCACTTCAGAATGTGACCTTTTTGGGAAATAAGTCTTTGCAGAAGTTAAAGACCTTGAGATGAAATCATCCTAGTTTAGGGTGGGCTCTAAAGTCAATGACTGGTGTCCTGGGCTCTAAAGTCAATGACTGGTGTCCTCATAAGGAGAAGAGAGCACACAGAGAGAAACAGGGAGGAAAAGGCCTGTGAAGATAGAAGCAGAGACTGGAGCTAGGCAGCTGCACGCCAGGGAACAGTGAGGGCTGCTGACAGCCCCTAGAAGCTGGAAGAAGCAAGCAGCTGATGGGCCCCTACAACTTTCAGGGGAAACATGGCCCTGACATCACCTTGATTCTAGGCTTAGCCTCCAGAACTGTGAGAGAATAAATTTTGCTTGTTTTCAGCCATTATGTTTGTGCTAATTTGTTATAGCAGCCTTAGGAAACTAATACAGAAAGGGAAAAAAAAAAAGTCTCTTATATACCAGGCTAGTTCTAGGTACTATAATATGTTATTTTACTTTATCTCTCAAATACTTTATATAGGTAGAGTGATTTATCCATATTTTATGGTCAGGAAAATAAGACTCTGAAAGGTAAAATAGAAAGCTCATGTTTTAAAAATGTCATCCTGTTTTCAGCTGTGTACTTTTCCTTTTCCTGTTCATTGCCTGAGAAGCTTATTTTGTGGTCCTCACAGTGCCAGGGCACTGAATTGTGATGGTCTATCCTTATTAGATTGGTCAAAGATGTGAACGGTGGATTAATCAAACGAGGGCTGAAAGTCTCATATGACCTTTCTTCTGGGCCTGACTTTCAACCTCACTCTCCCAACTTCCTTACCTACATATTCACACAGCCTTCATGAATCTTTCTTAGGTTCCTCTTTACCTAATATTCTGTTTCTCTCTCTTTCTTTTTCATCTGAAACTCCACGGCAGCTTATCTATTGAATTTTATTACACCTATCGTTGTCTATCTTTTATTATGTGCTTTGTGCCTGTCTAACTCTCCCAGGTGTATTGTCGGTTTCTTAAGGTGAGGATCTTGTCTCATTCATTTTTATGTCTTCCGTATTACCTATTGGGAATCGTTAGTTGTCACATCTGTTAATTAATGATTAGTTGAATTTTGCTTTCCTCTTCTTCCTCCTCCCCAGTTTTCAGGTTCCAGTGCCAACCTTTGGAAGGCAAAGTTCGCCTTTGGCTTCCTTCTGTCTTCCTTTCCAGGGGTGTCATTGTTCTGTGTGCCTCCTCCCTTCTCCGAGCCTTGCTGTCCACTGGCTGTCACTTAATTCCCCTGTGAAGCGCTGCTGTGCTCTGCTCAGATCACTTTATAGGAGGCCTACCGTAGTGCTGTCACAGTGTTACGGCCACGTTAGGTGTCTGCCTCCCAAGCTACAAACTCCTCAAATGGAAAAGAACTTTCCTTGCTCATTCTAGTACCCAAATGCCTAGCTCTTTGCTTCACATTCATTAAATGGTGATTGAGTGAGTAAATTAAAGGTGTTTTACTTCATAGGATGTCTGTATTTTTCTAGGAAAACTGGTAACATGATAGGCCTTCCAAATCTGGTTGAATTTGATGGTAGAATTTTTTAAAAAATATTAACAAGTATTGAGGTAGAGGTCTGAGTTGGGAGCCTTTTGATTCCCCAAGTATTCAACCTTATAGGTTAGTTTCTATTTTATATGGCTAGTCTTGCCAGGTATAGATGTGAAGCAGATCATAAGGCCAAGGTCATCTTGAAAAGTGATGCCAAAACCCTCCATATGGAGCAGAAGTGTTTCCTGGAGAGTTTTGTGAAGCCGTCTTTTCATGAAAATAGCTTTTAAGAAGCAAAGCAAAGCATTTTAAGCTTCAGATAATTCAAGGCTTAGAGGTGATTGAGATTCTCTTTTATAGTTTTCTTCCCCTAGGGGAGTTGCGTAGTATGAGAGAAAGAACACCGAACTGGGAGTCGCAGTGCGAGTTCTTCTCCCAGATATGACTGTAATTAGTTACATGATTATAGTGGACTCTTGTGGGGTTTGCCTTCCAGTGTCTTTTACCCTTCTTTTAAATACGAGTGCCCAGGTTTTCCATCTCCTCCCTAGAACTCAGGCCTTATGCTTTGGACATAGCCCACTTCACCCCTGGCTCCAAGGATATACATGTGATTCGTGCCTTTCTGATAAGAGGATCGCATTCTTTCTGATGATGTAGATTACTTAAGAATGGGCAGCGGTCTCAGTTTGGATATATGCCTGACTTTTAAAAAAACTATTTTTTACTTGAAGGATAATTGCTTTATAGAATTTTGTTGTTTTGTGTCAAACCTCAACATGAATCAGCCACAGGTATACGTATATCCCCTCGCATCTCCCTCCCCATCTCACCCTCTAGGTTGATACAGAGCCCCTCTTTGAGTTTCCTGAGCCACACAGCAAATTCCTGTTGGCTCTCTATTCTACATATGGTAATATAAGTTTCCATGTTACTCTCTCCGTACAGCTCACCCTCTCCTCCCCTCTCCCCATCTGTTTCTCCATTGCTGCCCTGTAAATAAATTCTTCAGTACCATTTTTCTAGATTCCATATATATGCGTTAGAATACAATATTTATCTTTCTCTTTCTGACTTACTTCACTCTGTATAAGAGGCCCTAGGTTCATCCACTTCATTAGAACTGACTCAAATGCATTCCTTTTTATGGCCGAGTAATATTGCATTGTGTATATGTACCACAACTTCTTTATCCATTCATTTGTCAGTGGACATCTAGGTTGCTTCCATGTTCTAGCTATTGTAAATAGTGCTGCAGTGAGCAATGGGATACATGTGTCTTTTTCAATTTTGATTTCCTCAGGGTATATGCCTAGGAGTGGGATTTCTGGGTCATATGGTGGTTTTATTCCTAGTTTTTTAAGGAATCTCCATACCATCTTCCAAAGTGGCAGTATTAATTTACATTCCCACCAACAGTGCAAGAGCATTCCTTTTTCTCCACACCCTCTCCAGCATTTATTGTTTGTAGGCTTTTTGACTATGGCCGTTCTGACTGGTGTGAGGTGATATCTCATTGTAGTTTTGATTTGCATTTCTCTAATAATGAGCCATGTTGAACATCTTTTCATGTGTTTGTTAGCCATCTGTATGTCTTCTTTGGAGAAATGTCTGTTAGGTCTTTTTTCAACTTTTTGATTGGGTTGTTTGTCTTTCTGGTACCGAATTGTACGAGCTGCTTGTATATTTTGGAAATTAATCTTTTGTCAGTTGTTTCATTTGCTATTATTTTCTCCCATTCTGAGGGTTGTCTTTTCACCTTGCTTATAGTTTTCTTTGCTGTAAAAAAGCTTTTAAGCTTAATCAGGTCCCACTTGTTTACTTTTGTTTTTATTTCCATTATTCTAGGAGGTGGGTCATAGTTCTTCCTTTGATTTATGTCATCAAGTGTTCTGCCTATGTTTTCCTTTAAGAGTTTTATAGTTTCGGGTCTTACATTTAGGTCTTTAATCCATTTTGAGTTTATCTTTGTGTATGGTGTTAGGAAGTGTTTGAATTTCATTCTTTTACGTATCAGTTCAGTTCAGTTCAGTCGCTCAGTCGTGTCCGACTCTTTGCGACCCCATGAATTGCAGCACACCCGCCTCCCTGTCCATCACCAACTCCCGGAGTTCACTCAGACTCACATCCATCAGGTCGGTGATGCCATCCAGCCATCTCATCCTCTGTCATCCTCTTCTTCTCCTGCCCCCAATCCCTCCCAGCATCAGAGTCTTTTCCAATGAGTCAACTCTTCACATGAGGTGGCCCAAGTACTGGAGTTTCAGCTTCAGCATCATTCCCTCCGAAGAAATCCCAGGGCTGATCTCCTTCAGAATGGACTGGTTGGATCTCCTTGCAGTCCAAGGGACTCTCAAGAGTCTTGTCCAACAACAGTTCAAAAGCATCAATTCTTCAGCGCTCAGCTTTCTTCACAGTCCAACTCTCACATCCATACATAACCACTGGAAAAACCATAGGCTTGACTAGACGGACCTTAGTTGGCAAAGTAATGTCTCTGCTTTTGAATATGCTATCTAGGTTGGTCATAACTTTTCTTCCAAGGAGTAAGTGTCTTTTAATTTCATGGCTGCAGTCACCATCTGCAGTGATTTTACATGTAGCTGTCCAGTTTTCCCAGCACCATTTATTGAGGAGGCTGTCTTTGCCCATTGTATATGCTTTCCTCCTTTGTCAAAAATAAGGTACCTGTAGGTACATGGGTTAATTTCTGGGCTTTCTATCTTGTTCCGTTGGTCTATATTTCTGTTTTTGTGCCAGTACCATACTGTCTTGATGACTGTAGCTTTGCAGTATAATCTGAAGTCAGGAAGGTTGATTCTTCCAGCTCCATTCTTCTTTCCCAGGACTGCTCTGGCTCTTCGGGCTCTTTTGTGTTTCCATATGAATTGTGAAATTTTTTGATCTAGTTCTGTGGAAAATGCCATTGGTAATTTGATAAGGATTGCATTGAATCTGTAGATTGCATTTGGTAGTATCATCATTTCCACAATATTGATTTTTCCCACCCAGGAGGACATCTGTTTATGTCGTCTTTGATTTCTTTCATTAGTGTCTTATAATTTTCTTTGTACAGTTCTTTTGTCTCCATAGGTAAGTTTATTCCTAGATATTTAATTCCTTTTGTTGCAATGATGAATGAGATTGATTCCTTAATTTCTCTTTCTGAGTTTTCATTGTTAGTATATAGAAATGCAAGTGATTTCTGTGTATTGATTTTGTATCCTGCAACTTTGCTAAATTCACTGATTAGCTCTAGTAATTTTCTGATACTATCTTTAGGGTTTTCTATGTAAAATATCATGTATGACTGACTTTTGATCAATTTTTTCTCTTTTACAGAAGGCATGTATTCTTTTTATTTTGGATATGAACCTGGGAAGATGTAAGATTGGGGTCCTCAGGAGAAGTTCTGCCTGGGAATGAAACCAAAACAGAGATGAAGAGCAACCAGGTCCTTTGAACCCCTAAAGTCTGTTGAACTCAAAACCTGGATGTTTCATATGTGAATTAGTAGAAAAAATTTTTTGCCTAGTGTACTTTTGCAAGTCATCTGAAATGGTGACTTTCAACAAACTTTTTTGAGCCTTTATTTTAGTATCTTTAAAATGAGTAGACTGGGCTCAGTAAGAGATAGATTTACTTCTATGTTGATACCTGTTTGAAATAAAATAGATTTTTTTTTTCACACTGGAATTATATGGATTGAGAGTCTAGGTGTTCTTGGTGCTACTAAATTGTGTTTCCCTGTAGTTAAATCTGACCACTGATGTTTCAGTGAATTTATAAAGTTATAGCCTTGTCATTGATCAGATCTGTGAACTTGACCACATCTTTTAGCCTCTGAGGTTTAATTTCCTCTTTTAGGATGCGATGCTGATGTTGTCTTATTAAACTCACAAAGTCAAATGATGGAATGAAATCAGAGGGTCAGAAGAGAAGTGTAATTTTGACGGTACAGGATAGGTAGGGTTCAGATGAGGAGAGGAAAGGTAAGGCATGAACATGAATGATGTGAGCAAAGGCAAAAAAGAGTGAGCCAAAGTCTGTAAGTCAAATTTGTTCAGATTCCGGATGGAATATTGTGTTTCATTCTGTCTTTCCCACTACATGAATAATCAGGGTACTGAAAGATTTGAAATAAGATCTTTGTGGGAAAGTAAAGGCTTCCAGAAATATGACCGAGAATTTAGTAACTGTCTGTAGCTATCTTGCTCTGTGGTTGAAACAATTTGAACAACTATTTTCCATTCTTTCAGAGGAGAGGACTAGGGGAATTAGTATGAGATATTTGGAATCTGATGGAGACATTTGGTTAAACATTATAACCCCTCAAAATAGGAGGAATCTATCTTGAGTCATGGTCCTCTAGTTTTACAGAAGTATGTGGAGGCACTGAGGTTTCCAGAGGAGCAGTTTGCATCCCCCATTGGAACCATGTGGTCGTGGTTCTTGTTGTAAACTACAGATATTTCTGTTATTGAGGAATAAGCACAATACCTTCGAATAAGTTTTTTATATTTTATTGTACCCCGTGGCATTAGGCTTACAGAACCGTGGAACTTTAGAGCTGAAAGAGATAGAATAATAGAGCAAGTATTTATTGAGTTCTAATTGTGTGCTATCCACTGCCCTGATTTCTTTACATATATTAAATCTTCCTCGGCTTATGATAGAGTTACATTTTTATAAACCTATTGAAAGTTGAGAATATTGTAAGCTGAAAATACACTTAATACACCTGACGTCCTGAATCACATCACAGCTTAGCCTGGTGGTGTTTTAATCATTAAGTCGTGTCCAACTCTTTGCGACGCTATGGACTGTAGCCCACCAGACTCCTCTGTCCACAGGATTTCCCAGGCAAGAATACTGGAGTGGGTTGCCATTTCCTTCTCCAGGGAATCTTCCCAACCCAGGGATTGAACCTGCTTTTCCTGCATTGTAGGCGGTCTCCAACTGAGCCCCCAGGTGGCACCAGTGAGATGAAGTTTTAATTCCTGGGTCAGGAAGATCCCCTGGAGGAGAAAATGGCACCCTGCTCCAGTATCCTTCCTGGGAGAATCCCATGGACAGAGGAGCCTGGCAGGCTACAGTCCATAGGGTCGCAAAGAGTCAGACATGACTGAGTGTCTGAGTGTAGCACAGACAAAAATAGCACAAATTGACAGTATTGTAAGATGAAAATGCCCTTAATACACCTAACCTCCTGACCATCACAGCTTAGCCGAGGCTACCTTAAAGTGCTCAGAACACTTACATTTGCCTATGATTGGGCAAAATCAGTGCTGAATCTCTCATGTAACTGCATACAATACTGAAAGTAAAAACAGAATGGTCGTCTCGGTACAGAATGGTTGTAAGTGCATCATTTGTTTACCCTTGTGTTCGTGTGGCTGACAGGTTTTGGGGAGCTGTGGCCCAGTGCTGCTTCCCAGCATCATGGGAGACTGTCCTACCACACGTCGCTAGCCTGGGAAAAGATCAAAATTCAAAATTTGAGGTATGGTTTGACGAATGTGTATTGCTCTTGCACCATTGTAAAATAAAAAAATTGTAAGTCAAACCATCGTAATTTGGGGACAATCTGTGTGTTTAATTCTCACAGGTATCCTATAACATAGGTACAGCTATCACTCCTATTTTAAAAAATACATAACTATTAGTGGTGGTGTAATGTAATCCTTAAAGGACAAGAAAAAAACAAAAACAAACCACCCAATCAAATAGAGAAATAGCAGTCTCTATTCAAATCTGCATTCAAATATCGTATTCAAATATCGTACTGCATTCAAATATCGTATGCAGTATGAAGTATGGTTGATTTACAATGTTTCAGGTGTATAAATCATTCCTACTTTATGAGTGAGGAGATTGAAAGGTTAACAGGTTAAGAAATGTGCCTCTAAATCCTGCAACTGAGAAGTGGCAGAGGCAGAATAATTAAAAATCTGTAATTGTATATCTTAAAGTTTCTGTGGTCTGGGGGTTTCCAGCTTGGGCTCCTGGTGTTCAGTAATCTAGTCACAGTCCCCTTCCCTTCCAGGGTCTTTGCACTGTACCACCACCAGGGGGCAGTACTTGTGGTGTAGAAAAATCTGCTAAAAACGCAGTTTAGAGGGAGTTTACTACACTTAGTATTTTAGTATATTTTTTAAATATTAACTTCAGTGACTGCTTAATGACTGAGATGTGATTATAATAAATTAGGACTGTTAGCCTTTTAAGATTTTTCTGATGCAATAAAAGAGTAGATAAAAAGCAAAATGCATAAATTAATTTTCTTTTTACTGCAAATAAGAATTTTGGATTTAAAATGATTTAAAATGAGATGCTAAGAATGAATGAGGAGAAATATATTTCAGGTTTTTTCCTGGGTTAAAAAAGTAAGTGGCGGTGCTATTTCTCTATTTGAATGGGTGGTTTGTTTTTGTTTTTTTTTCTTGTCCTTTGAGGATTACATTCAGTTCAGTTTAGTTCAGTTCAGTCGCTCAGTCGTGTCCGACTCTTTGCGACCCCATGAATCGCAGCACGCCAGGCCTCGCTGTCCATCACCATCTCCCAGAGTTCACCCAGACTCACGTCGATCGAGTCTGTGATGCCATCCAGCCATCTCATCCTTGGTCGTCCCCTTCTCCTCCTGCCCCCAATCCCTCCCAGCATCAGAGTTTTTTCCAGTGAGTCAACTCTTCTCATGAGGTGGCCAAAACACTGGAGTTTCAGCTTTAGCATCATTCCTTCCAAAGGACACCCATGGCTGATCTCCTTTAGAATGGACTGGTTGGATCTCCTTGCAGTCCAAGGGACTCTCAAGAGTCTTCTCCAACACCACAGTTCAAAAGTATCAATTCTTCGGCACTCAGCCTTCTTCACAGTCCAACTCTCACATCCATACATGACTACTGGAAAAACCATAGGCTTGACTAGACGGACCTTAGTCGGCAAAGTAATGTCTCTGCTTTTGAATATGCTATCTAGGTTGCTCATAACTTTTCTTCCAAGGAGTAAGTGTCTTTTAATTTCATGGCTGCAGTCACCATCTGCAGTGATTTTGGAGCCCCCAAAAATAAAGTCTGACACTGTTTCCACTGTTTCCCCATCTATTTCCCATGAAGTGATGGGACCGGATGCCATGATCTTTGTTTTCTGAATGTTGAGCTTTAAGCCAGCTTTTCGCTCTCCTCTTTTACTTTCATCCAGAGGCTTTTTAGTTCCTCTTCACTTTCTGCCATAAGGGTGGTGTCATCTGCATATCTGAGGTTATTGATATTTACACCACCACTAATAACACTTGAGTAAAGTTTTACACTTCACAGAGCACTTTCACTTATGTTATTGTACATATTAGTCTTTCCATCTTTTGTGCTCCCATAGACGTCTGCATAGAGCCCTTCACTGTGTTTTATGTGTTATTTACTCCCCAACCAACTATAGTCTCCAGAACAGTGTTCCCAGTGAACTGATTTGTGGGTCCTGTAGAGTTAGTATTGCCATGTTAAGTGGTAGGGAGCTCAGAGCTGCCTCCCAGAACTATATGAACTTTGAATCTGTTGGAGTTAAGAAAAAAGTTAAAATCAATTTGCTTGGAAATAAAAATGAAGGTTCTATTTCAAGCATAATATAGCAGGAAGAAAAGCTTGGACTTGGAGTCAGAAGACCTGGATCTGAATTCCTTCCCCTATTTTACTAGACATTGATTCATGCTTAAAGCACCTTGTACTTCTCCTCTATAGTATTTATTGCAGTTGTAATCAAATAAGTATTTGTTTAATGATTATATTTTCCACTAGTATATAAATTTAATCAGTAAAGAGACTACAGTATTCTTCACAATTGCATTCTCTGCACCTAGCACAGCAACTGATACATTTTAGGTGCTTAATAAATATTTGTTGGATGAATAAATGAATGAAAACCCAGTAAATTGGGACAAGAGGAATTAAAATTGGCTTGACTGGACCTGAGGAGTTGGAAACTTTTTCACTGAGGATGCTGTATTTAAAATTGAGACTTGAAGGGTGAAGGGGAGTTGGCAAGGCAAATAATGAGGAAACTGTTCTGAGGGAAAAAACATCTGGGAAGGGGAAAGAGCCTGGTTAATTTGAAGAAACACATCCCTGTGTGATTGGAATGTAGAAGGGGCAGGAGGAGCGCTGTGAAGTGAGCCTGGAGTACGCAGAGGCGATCATGCAGGGGCCTGGGGGCTTTGCTAAGGCTTTCACACTTGATTCTAATAGAAATGGGATGCTCTCAGAGTTTTGGTAGAGGAGAGCCATGAGTAGGTGTCCCTTTTGAAATGGCTCTCCTAGCAGTTGTCTAGTGGGGTCTGGATTGGAGGAGGGGGAATGTGGGCCCTGGGAAACCATTAGAAGTCTCTCACAGAAGCCCACGTGGGAGATGATGGTGGCTGGGGCAAAGATAGTGGCAGTGGGGATGGAAGGAGGTGGAATAGTATAATGTTTGCTAGATAAGATGGTCAGGTGTTGATGATTGATTGGATGTGAAATGAAGGAGAGAGAGGTAGCAAAGTATGTCTAATAGGTTTCTGATGAGGCACCTGAGTGGATGGGGTGCCGTTTCCTGAGAGGTGAGGAACACGGGAGGAGCCTGAAGTAACAGGTTTTAGAGTGAAAGGGGGAGTGTTATTTTAGACACGTTTCTGACATGCGTTTCAAGTGTCTGTGAGACATCCAAGTAGAGGATGACTATGGGCAGTTAGGTATACGGGTTTGAGCTTCAGGCATGCATATTGTATTCTATGACTGTGAGAACAGAAAGAACCACCTTATTCTCTTTTTCATGACTGCATGTTTAAGTACTAAGGTACCAATTATGTGGTGTAATTATCTTAAGGAAAATATACATAATATGGAGAGAAAGAAAAAAACTTTGTTTTTTTAAATTGAAGTATAGTTGATTTACAATTTTGTATTAGTTTTAGGTGTTATCACAGGTGTGATCACAGCAAAGTGATTGTTATACATATATTTTCTTTTCCAGATTATTTTTCGTTACAGGTTATTACAAAATGTTGAATACAGTTCCACCCTGAATGTGCCCCGGCACCCCCCCCACCCCCCACTGCCAAATTGTCTAATCTCATAAGGTCAGCACGGTGGGGCCTACTTGGTTGAGAGAGAAGAGTAGTTTAAAATATGAGTTTCCTTTAAGAGAAAGGGGAAATGAGGTCCCCCTAGCAGGTGGTTTTGGTCTTAGATTAGAGGAGGTCCACCCGATTTATTATTTTAACAGAAGGGATGGAGGAGAATGTACAGAGGGGTGGAGGGGAAGATACAGAAAGCTATGTAGACTGAATGGTGTGAAGTTGAGGACATATCCATCTGGTGGATTCTATTTTCTTTGTTAAGTAGGAGGCTAGGTCATCTACTGAGATGACAGAAGGGAGAAGGAAGGGATGCTATTTGAAGGGAATGAATAAGGCTGGAAGTCACCATTGTCTTTTGACCAGACAAACATGTGATTTATTGGCAGTTGAAGACTTTGTTGAGGTCCTTTCTGCCCTGTTATATGTGTTTTGGCATTCCTCAGCAACTTGGGGACATATTTGGAGAAGGTGGGTAATTGAGCTTATCAAGGGGTTTTGAAGTTTTACCAGGTAGAGAGGATGAAAGGCAAAGGAAATATAGGCTATTGAAATATTGGGTCATGGAATCCAAGTTGAGTGGAGAAGCAGAAGGCAGGAAAGGAGCAATGGAGTGAGACAGTGGCCCTCAAACTTTGGTGTGCATCAGAATCATTTGGAGGATTTGTTAAGACATAAGTTGCATTCATTTGTAAAACAGGAGGATAAGTTCTGATGCCTTTTTCATTTGATTATTGTAGAGTATAAAGAGGGAGCATGTGAATATTCTCTTTAATTTGAAAAGAGCTATTAACATGCTTTTTTTTTTTTTTTGCAGTAAGGCATTCAGATTTAAGGTGGCTCAATAAATCAGCAAGTAATTCTTGGTATAAGAATACTTTCATTTCCTAGGTACCTGGTTACACACAGGTTACATACTTTGTGTACTCCAGCCTTTTGCTCTGACTTACAGGCAAAGTGCTCATTATTTGTCTCTAGTGGATCAAGCGTTTTCTGTGATCCCTAATGAAAGATTTAACCTCTCTGTGCCTTTTTAAAATGAGGCAATCAATGTTTGCATTGTTTTGTTTCCCCATGAGGAAAGTATGAGATTTCATTATTTTTTTAAAATAAAAACTTATACTTTTGACATTTTTTCACATATAATAAGTCTTCATTTTAGTTATAGAATCTGGTGATTTATTATAATGGTGATGATGGCTAACACTTATTGAGCATTAATTGTGTGCCAGTCACTGTCCCAGTTACACAGTAAATAGGACAATCCAAGGAAGAGCCTACTTAGTGTTTTTGTATATTTCACTTAATCCTTTCAGTAGTCTTAGGAAGGTATACACTACATCCCCCCTATTTTACAAATAAGTTAAGTAAGGCTTAGGTAAGCAATAGGCCCAAGTCATGGAGCCTCTGTATGATAGCTAGGGTTCAAATCCAAGGTTCCAATTCCATACGCCTGCTCATAATCACTAGACTAGAATTGCAGCAGTCAACATAGTAGTGTCTTCTGTTAGTCACTGAGTCAGCTGGCTTATTAATTTTGCAATCACATGCAGACTTAAGCGCCGGGAGCTTGTGTGTCATTCTTTTGAGTTCTATATAAGATGGGATTGTCAGGGTTTATGAATATGCAGATGAGAGTGGAGGCACTTGAAGTTAAGAAATGTTCATGGCCCCATCTTAATCATTTATTCAACAAAAACTTACTGAAAACTTAGGGTTTGTAAGGACATTGTGCTAAGTATGTTCTAAGGAAGATAGTCTGAATGCTTACTGGTTTAGCATAACTTAGGGATTTTAACATTGGGGCTCAAAAGAGAAGCAGAGATAAATTGTGGGAAGAAGATTAGATTGAAGCTTGAGAGATCTAGGTTCTAGTCTGGTACCAGAGTGCTATAGATGCGTTGGGGGTTTTATCGGAAATGGTACAGTACTTCCTGTGAAGTGGCTAGAACTTGTTGAATGAAAGCCATGGTTTGGAACTAATTTTGTTTTACAGTTCTGTGATATTTTCTGTTATGAAATTCTTCTCTTTTGTTTATTCATACATCCATTGGGCCCATTGGGCAGTGTATATGTTTGTTCCACACCTCTGCCTAGGTGGCTGATCAGTTTGGAAACATGCTTGTGTGCAGAGGACTGGAGGGCAGATAAAAGCCAGAGGTAGAATCAGTACCCTGGAGAGCTCCAAGTGGGCATGTGATCCGAAAACAAACCTTAGGCTGTCAATGATTGTAATTCTCTGCAAGAACCTTAGAATGTTAACAGATCCTGAAGTTACGCCCTTCATTTAATATAGGTTCCTTGAAAATGATGGCTCCAGTTTGAACTTATTTCATAGGTTTGTAGACTTGGAAAGATCTTTGGGATCATCTCACTGACGTCTTAATTTTAAATATAAAGAAAACAGAGACCCAGAATGAGAATAGCAAAAGGATAAATGGTCTGGACAAGAACCCAATCTTTTGACTCACAGGCCAGTGCTTCATGTGTGGTGATGGATCCACCTGTCTTTAAGTGTCCTCTTAATAAAAGCAGTTCGGATTATAAGAATAAAGTGAAGTGAAGTGAAGTCGCTCAGTCGTGTCCGACCCTTTGCGACTCCATGGACTGTAGCCTACCAGGCTCCTCTGTCCATAGGATTTTCCAGGCAATAGTACTGGAGTGGATTGCCATTTCCTTCTCCAGGGGATCTTCCTGACCCAGGGATTGAACCCAGGTCTCCCGCATTGTAGACAGACGCTTTACTGTCTGAGCCACGAGGGAAGTCCTTGTAAATAAGTCCTTCTTATTTATAAGAATAAATCCTTATTTATTTATTTATTTATATAAATAAGTCCTTCTTATTTATAAGAATAAAAGAAGTAGGAAATCTTACACAGTGTTTGTAGCAAGAACTTATAGTTTTCTTCTTGAACCAGGGTTTAAGATGATCTCATAGGACCATGGCAGAGGGATATATAGTGTCAGTTTCTTTAGATACTCTTGGTGTCTTTCAGTGGAGAATATTCTTTTTTATTACTGGAACATAAACAGAGGGTATTGTGCTGAGAGATGAATTGCTGCATTGTTCTATATCTCTGGAAAAGGCACTGCTGCTGCTGTTGCTAAGTCACTTCAGTCGTATCTGACTCTGTATGGCCCCATAGACGGCAGCCCACCAGGTTCCCCCATCCCTGGGATTCTCCAGGCAAGAACACTGGAGTGTGTTGCCATTTCCTTTTCCGCTGGAAGAGGCACAAGCTCTGATAATTTCTTCTGCAGAGCTGCTACTGGTTTTCTAGTGTAGGGTGGTTGTGGTCTGTTCTTCACATTGCTGCTGCCCTAGCAAGTTTTCTTAGTACAAATAGATACCCAAATGTCAGAGCTGAAGGATCTTACCTAAGGTCTGCCTCCTTAATTTTATGGAGTACTTTTAGTTCTGAGCTATTCTCCAACTTTAAGTGTATCTCAGGGGCTCTGAAATTGAACACTCAGGCTTGTTCTTGCATTGACCTACTTGGAAATGGCTTACCAGAAATCTTTTCTGAACCAGAGGAATATACCTTAAATAGGTCAGTTGCAGAGAACCTCTTTTGAAGCACACTCTGAAACAGCATCTGGCCTGAGGTGATAGGGTAGCATGTCTTCAGGCAAAAACTTTCTCAGATACTCATTTGACTTCTCTGCGAAAGAAGCTTTTTAGTCCACTCGATATTCTCTTGTGAAGTTCACTCTTTGTTTCCCATGTGGGTTACTGCCTCTGGGCTGGCTTTCTGCTGGTTTCCTCTTCCATTCTCTTTCTTTATGTTGTACTTTTTAATGATGATGATTCTTTGCCTTTGAAAGGTGTTTCAGTTTGAAAATTGTTGACACATCCTTATTTAATCCTCCCACCAATTATATGAGATATATATTATACACATTTTAGTATAGAGATTTAGCAAACATTTATGAATGTTAGCTACAGGCTCTCATATATACCATTTTTAAAAGTGTCAAGTTTTGTCCACATTTTAGGAAAGAGAAACTAGAAGCTCAAAGAAATTAAGTAACTTCTATTCCATTCTTGTTTTCTTTCTTTCTTTCTTTTTTATGCCTATCACCTGATTAGAACTGTGCTTAGCACTTAGGAGAGGTAAAAGACAAGTTTGCTGTTCTCCGGAACTCATGCAGTGTCTGAGGGAGTCAAGATTTGTAAAGATAGTGTAGACTTTAATCAAGTTTAAGAGTTAATTGTTGGTTATACTTCCAAGAAAAAAAAAAAAAGTTGATCTGTTAGAAGAGAGCAAGAAAAATCAGAGTGGACCAAAGAAACAAATACAATTTACTGATGAGAAGATAGAACCTAAATTGAGGGATCTGGAGCCATTATAGGTTCCTGATCTGTGGATAAGATGAGAAAGAGTTAGGTTAGGAATGTTAAACTAACTAGAGGGATTAGTGGGAAAAGAGATTAGAGGCTGAAACACAAACTAGGAAATTGTTTTAATCTAGATTACCCACAGGGGCCAGGCCTGGCCATGTCTTTGAAGTTATAAAAGAAAAGAGAATTTTTTTTTTTTTAATACAAAGGATCATAACATTTTTGAAATTCTTAGCTTTACCCCTATAGTTTAGCCTTCAAAGAAGTGGTAATTTAGTGACTTTGAACTCTTTGTATCCCTCTTCTCTTCCTTTGACCCTAAAATGCTGTTTTGAACTTGCTAATACTCTCTTCTCCCATCTCCTGTGTGGAGATCTCCCTCCCAGAACCCTCTGTTCTGTCTCAATCTGTATTATTTGCTATCTAGGCCTATTGCATCCTGGGGTTTTGTTTTTTCTTTCAATACTCTCCTGGGGATTAGACGCTATTTTATGGATTCAGCTTTTTTTCTTTACTTTTATATTCTCATTCTTCAGGAGCACATACTCCCGGAGGTTTTAAGAAAGAGGCCTAAGAGATGAGTCTTCTGAGAATTGCATGTTCAAAAAGATTGTTTTTGTACTCATACATTTGGCTTACAGCTTTGTTGAATACAGAATTCTAGATTGAAAATAGTAATTTTCTCCCCAATTTAGAAAATTATTGTTTCTTTCTTAACAGCATCTCATTTTACTTTGAGAAGTTTAATACTGATAGGTTAAGAAGGCACAATTGAAAATTGAAAAGCTCAATGCTTGAACTTTAGGTGATACAGATTTCTGTATCAAACACTTTAAGGATATACGTGGAACATTTATAAAAATTAATATGAACGAGTCATAGAGAACACATAAGGTTTCAGAAATAGAAATTATAAAGAATGATCTTTGACTACAACTTAACAAAATCAGAAGTTAATACAAAAAACATAAATGTTTAAATTCTTTATGTATGTTGAAAATTTAAAAGCATATAGCTAACCTACTGTAGATAGCACAGGGTAAATCTGTTCAGTATTCTGTAATAACCTAAATGGGAAAAGAATTTGAAAAAGAATAGATACATGTGTACGTATAACTGAATCACTTAGCTGTACACCTGAAACTAACACAATATTGTGGGGGTTTTTTTTGACATTAAAAAAAATTATCTATTAAATTCACATTTTAAGTGCTTCACATTTCTATGAGTGCAGACTGTAACTTTTTTTTCAGTTCATATGCAGAACATATTTAGCCATTACCCATGTGACACCATTGAATATATTATTGATTTAGAAACAAAGATTTCAGTAGAATTTTAGTTCTGAACACTATGGGGAAAATACATTTTCTTTGGAATTATCCATTATTAACATGTTATTAATCAACTGTATTCTAATATAAAGTAAAAAATTGTGAAAGGCATACTGCCAAATAAGTAACACAAATTTAAGATGCCTAAAACTGAATGAAAATGAAAACATTACATAGCAATATTTGAGGGATAAAGCAAAGGTAGAGTTTTGAAGAAAACATATTTTAAATACATAAATTAGTTAAGAAATCTTTAAAATGAATGAACTGTTTTATGAAGTTAGGAAATGAGGAGAATAAGCTGAAAGGAAAAAAGAAGCACAGAAAAAATAATGGATTTCCATACACACAGAAAAGGCCTGTTGAGATTTTGTGATTATAATGACTCTGTGGACCAGTTTTGGAAGAAATGACATCTTTGTAATTATGAGTCTTCTAGTTCATAAACATGATGTATCCCACCATTTATATGTTGCTTCTGTAACTTCTCTAAATTTCATTTTGTGGTTTTTCAGTGTGGAGACTTTTGCATATTTCATTACGTTTATCTCTGGGTGTTTGGTGGTTTTTTAATGCTATTATAAATGGCATTATTCTTTGAAATTCATTTTTTATTTGCTGACTGCTGGCACATAGAAACAAGTAAATTTTTGCAAAAAAAACAAAAAGACAAAACTAGAATATTATCATTTTGCAATGCCTAGTGAATTGATGTATCTAGGTATTGAGCAACAACAGCTATTCAGTTCAGTTCAGTTGCTCAGTCATGTCAGACTCTGCAACCCCATGGACTGCAGCACTCCAGGCTTCCCTGTCCATCACCAGCTCCCAGAGTTTATTCAAACTCATGTCCATCGAGTCAGTGATGCCATTCAACCATCTCATCCTCTGTCATCCCTTTCACTTCCCCCTTCAATCTTTCCCAGCATCAGGGTCTTTCCCAGTGAGTCGGCTCTTCGCATCAGGTGGTCAAAGTATTGGAGCTTCTATACATTTTATACATGTTTTCTGTGATCTGAACTAATGAGCAAGAGGATTAGTTGAGAAAAGAAGGGAGCTGTATAAGAAAAAGGTTTTGTTTTTTTTTTTTTTACTACTCTATGCTGGTCTCTGTGCTAGGGCATTTCACAGATAGTATCTTAATATTCAAAACCCACTATCCCTATTTTACTGAGTCTCACAGAGGTTGAATAACTTGATCATTATAGTGAGTTAGCAGAATAGAAGTTAAAGCCCAAACTTGACCTGGTTCCAGATTACAGATTACTTCTGCTTTTCCCATTGATTTGATATTGGCAAGCAGAAATGTGGGGGGTACACTGATTTCTCTCTAAATTCATTCTCTATTGTATTGGTCCTTCAATGAGTATTTTGTGTATATAAAAAATTTTCTGGAAATATGTATGCTAAATTCTCTTTCTCCAACTGATCAATACAGACAGACTCATTATATTTTCATTCTAACAGAAAAAAAATGATAGTTCTAAGAAGATATCATAAGATATGAAAATACAGTATTACCTTTAAATATCGTTTTTTTAGGGGAGTTTTTTTTCTAGTGAAACATGGACAAAAGATAGGAATGAGTTACAAATATAGTCTGGTTTCTGAACAGTGCCAGAACAGGCTTGTACATATAGAAATATATGTATTGGGAGAGATATTGTTTTTAATATTTTGTGTTGATTTTAGCCCTCAACACTATATACACTTGGATTAGACTTGCCAATAGATTGACAAAAATTAAAACTGTTACTTTTCTGACTCCAGCTTAATTTTCTATAGTTTACTTTGTGTTTAATTTTGACCTAGATTTATTTCTCTTAGCATTCTATCTGTTGGTAGCTTTGTTTGTACTCTTAGTTCACAGGAAACTGATCTCTTCTACTCTCTGTTGCTCTACTTCTCCTTTCCCACGTTGCTGCTGTTGTTTAGTCGCTCAGTCATGTCCAACTCTTTGTGACCCCATGGAATGTAGCCCGCCAGGCTCCTCTGTCAATGGAATTTCCCAGGCAGGAATACTGGAGTGGGTTGCCATTTCCTCCTCCAGGGGGTTTTCCCGATAGAGGGTTCAAACCTGTATATGCTGCATTGGCAGGCAGATTCTTTACCACTGAGCCACCAGAGATGCCCGTTCTATTCCCTTATTGAGCCTTTACTGTTACTATAAGACAATCGGGAGATTTTGTGAAATGCTTAAAACAAGCATATAAATTGAGCTGGGTTTAATTTTAAAAGAATGTTAAAACTAAAAATAATTATATAACTATACCTGAAATATATTGACGGTTTTAATCATTTTAGAGCATGGTTTCTCAAAGTGTGATACTCTGCCTGCCTGAGTCAAAAGCCCCAGGATGCTCATGATTGTAAAAGCATACTCCATAGGTCCCTCTCCAACCCTTCTGAATCAGGATCCCTGCATTTCTAAATGAGTGCACACATTTAGAATTTGATTTTCATCCTTTTCTCAATTTCCGTATTTCTTACCTATAATGTCTTTAATGATTTATAGATATCAATAGACCATCTACAGGTTGACTTTGTAGATTTGTGATGTAAGTGGAAGATGTTAAGAGCATAAATACATTTTCTTTCTAACAAATTAATAATCTCTTTAATGATAATATATGATTTCTGAATGATTCCCAGCTGCATTATCAAAGACATTAAATTAAAATGTTATTAGGCTTTGTGTATAGACTAAAAGAGGAATCAAGACTCAGAATTTCTTTTTCCAGAACGAGTGTCAGTTATTACAGTCATTATTAACCTTTGTATGTCTGTATGGCTTGAGATAACAGTAATTTACTTCTTTTCCTGACAAGCAGTTGTTCCCTTTCTGTTTAAATATGTCAGAGGCAGGAAGCTCTTTCCTGAAGCAAACTGTTCCTTGCAGTGAAGGACAATTTGCCTCTATTATTTCCACTTATTCTAGGATCAGTTGTTCTGATAATGATTAAGCTCTAGCCTGTCAAAGTAGACCCAGTGAATGAGTCAAGATAAGTATTGGGGAAGGGAATATGAAGGCAGTGCTGAAACAGGAAGAGCGGCCTGGGCAGAGAAAAGCCCAGAAAGGAACATGGGCTCTGGAGATCTATTTGATCATTTCACTTTCCCTGACCTAGTTAAAAGATTCTGTTGGAGTGTCATAAGGTGCTGAGAATGGCTTCCAAAAGGAGCTGCTGCTGCTGCTGCTGCTAAGTCGCTTCAGTCGTGTCCGACTCTGTGCGACCCCATAGACGGCAGCCCTCCAGGCTCCCCCATCCCTGGGATTCTCCAGGCAAGAACACTGGAGTGGGTTGCCATTTCCTTCTCTAGTGTATGAAAGTGAAAAGTGAAAGTGAAGTCGCTCAGTCGTATCCAACTCTTAGCGACCCCATGGACTGAAGCACTTACCTTTATTATCTCCCACCCCACCCGACACCCTGAGAGTCCCTTCTCATTTCAGTTCCATGCTGGTTCCAACTACTTTCTCATCATATAAAACAATTCTCTAATGGTAGCACTTGAGCCCTAAGTCACCATCAGTTTGGATGAGAAGGCATATTTAAGTCTATCTCTTTTCTTGGACAGTAGGAAATCAGTAGTAAGTAAGTTTTCTTATCAGAGAGCTGAGATTGCTGCCCCAAAGTATGGAGAGACTTGTCCAGAAAAACAGTTGAGATCTGCTTACTTGGGGCAGAAGCTTCCACAGTCATAAACTGGTGGGAACACCTAGATGGTAATTTAGATGAATTGCTACAGGCTGAGTGCAGGCTAGCTGGAGAGTGAGAAACTCCTGGGGCCACAATCTTAGAGATGTCCCACATTTTCATAGGTTTTACACCCAAGAACCTTATCAGGTTCTCACTGTGAAGAGCCAAGAAAGACCCCATCTTGATTCTGGCAAGAAGAGGAGAGTAACTATTATGAAATGTACCTGGAGCCTTCTCTGTAACAAAGGTCTGCTTTCCAGGGGAAAAGACTTGGCCAGAGCCCTATCCCACCTGTGGAAAGGACATTTCTCTGACTCCAGCCCCTCATGTCTTATTGTCTCACCTAAGTGAGGAGAGGAGAAAGAAGTTGAGAAACACTGGTGACGGTCCTAGTCCAGGGACAGAATCCCACTAAAAGACTGAGATATACTCATAGGACTATAGAACTCTTCCTTCTCCCTTGTCTTACCACTCGATTAGTAGGACTCTGATATAATAACTGGATTACAGCCAATAGTCTAGTATTAGATAGTTGGTGATGTTTGTACAGCCTTCTGAATATACTGCTGCTGCTGCTGCTGCTGCTGCTAAGTCGCTTCAGTCATGTCCGACTCTGTACGACCCCATAGATGGCAGCCTACCAGGCTCCCCCATCCCTGGGATTCTCTAGGCAAGAACAATGCACTAGAACTCTCTAAATCGTACACCTTAAAATGGTGAATTTTATCTTACGTGAATCATATCTCAGTAAGCTAAGGAAAAAAAATAAAGAAATCTGAATAATGTTTGTACTTTAGTTAATAATAAAGAATATAATGATTTATTAATTTTGATAAGTGTACCATATGAATGTAAGATGTTAATAGACAAAGCTAGGCTTGGGGTTTTTGAGAACTCTCGATCTAAAATTGTCCTAAAAAATAGAGTTGGTTTTAAAACAGGAAAGCAGCTGTTTCAACATCAGAAGTGAAAACAAAATCTCCCTTATGAAAGCAGAAATAGTTGGATTCAGTTGTTTTTGAAAAAAGAAAAAGATTTAGAGGGAGAGAAAAACCTAATCACACTGCAAAGGATGGATTGAGGATGTTCACCAAAACTCTTGGGGCTATTCGTAGAAAATCCAGCTGATTCTTATGCAAACTGGATATCTTATTGGCATAACTACTGAGTTTTTCAGCCCAAACATTTCCCTCTCTTCCCCCCAACATTTCTATACTTATTTCAGAATGTTTATAGCATGTTGGATATGGAAATAAATATGCTGGAGCCCTGATATCACAGGGTGATGTGGTAGTGACGTTTGGAAGGTAAAGCACTATATTCTGTTTCCAGAATCTCTTCACCAGTTTTGTGAAGTTTGTCTCTAGGGGAGAAAGGACTGATGCAAATTGTAGCAAGGGAAAGGAAAAGAACAGATCCATGTCAAAATGCACCTCAAGTTGTGTTCAGTGATAAAAAGGGAATGTTGTTCCTTTATTGTTGCAACTGTCTGATCTTCCCTTGTGAAGTTCTTTCCGTCCTCCAAGACCATGTCTTCTATGAAACCTCTGTTTCTCTCTAGTCCGTATTATGTCTCTGTTGAATTGCTCTAACTACAATTGGTGTCACTACTTTGGCCCTTAAGTACTTATATATAGTCTGGTTTTTGGGACATTGATATCATGTATGACATGTCTCCTTTTTGTGCGACTCTGTGGGCGGAAGCTCATTTTAGTTCTGATTGTGAGATACAGTTGGGCTTCACAGGTGGTAAAAGAACCTGTTTGCCAATGCAGGAGACACAGGAGATGAGGGTTCGATCCCTGGGTTGGGAAGATACCCTGGAGGAGGGCATGGCAACCCACTCCAGTATTTTTGCCTGGAGAATCGCATGGACAGAGGAGCCTGGCAGACTATAGTCCGTAACATCGTGAAGAGTAGGACACGACTGAAGTGACTTAGCATGCACGTAAGATGTAACTAGGTTGTATGTGCATGTGCTTAGTCACTCAGTCGTGTCTGACTCTTTGTAACCCTGTGAACTGTAGCCTGTTAGACTCCTCTGTCCATGGAATTCTCCAGGTAAGAATACTGGAGTGGATAGCCATTCCCCTCTCCAGGGGAATCTTCAAATTCAGAGATTTTCTTTGCCTTAACACCATCAATAATTTATTTTGCATTCTTCTCTATTGTATGTATGTTAGGAAGCACTTGTAAATCCTTTGTAAAAGGGTTTAAACATTAAAATTACTTGTGGGTGTGTGGTTATTATAGCTGGTATGGTGAGAACAGTAATTAGCAAGTCAGTAGACTTGGGTTCTCAGTGATCTGGGACATTAACTAGTTATTTGCATTTCCTAGCTTCCATTTTGCCACTTGCAATATGAAAGAATACTGTCTTATACAATTTCTAAGGACATTTTGTGATACAGAATTCGTGGGACTTCCCTGGTAGTCCAGTGGTTAAGAATCTGCCTTCCAGTGCAAGGGACATGGGTTTCATCCCTGGTTGAGGAACTAAGATCCCACATGCCGCAGGGTATCTAAGCCTGCCCACCACAATTTAGAGAGTCCGTGTGCTACAGTGAAGATCCTGTGTGCTGCAACTAAGATCCGACCCACAGCCAAGTAAATAAACAAACAAATGAATAAACATTAAAAATAAATATGTGTGTCAGTCTCATCCCACTATGTGAAAGTCTCTGGCAGCAGCAACTGTCCTTCGTCCCTTGTATCTCGCAGAGCTTATTACATAAGGCAAAGAACCTGTTGGGATATTAATAAAAAATTTTTTTAATTAAACATTTTTCTAGGCACTGTTCCTGTGTATGGAGTCATGGTTATATTTTCAAATTGATACCCCACTAATTTTTACTAACAGATGAGGAGGTCCATTTATTTCACAGAATACTGCAGAGTGTAGACTTTTCTATGCTGCAGGCATTATGAACTGTTTGCACATACCCTGGGGCTTTCTGCAGGGCAAGTAAATGGCTGCACTTGTCCCAATATGTTCCATTTGGCCCATTTATCAAAACTGAGATACTGTATCCTCTGTAGTAGACATTAATGTCAGGCTTTCTGGGAAGAGATAGCAAGTCTCTTCTATCTCTGTAAGATACAAAGGTCTTATCATTGATGAAAGGCAGATAGGAGGACATGTAAGAGAGCTAAACTTAGAGTTCTAAGTCCTGGATCTGGCTCTGCCTTTGATTTTTATTTTTGAAACAATAAAGTTGGTTTTTAAAAATATAATCCCAACATTATTGGTCCCAAATAATTTTACACAGTTTTTTTTTTCTTTTTTTACTTTCTTCTAAACTTTGGAAAATCACTATACCTCTCAGGTCTTTAGACTCTTCATCTTCACAGTGAGGAGTTGGACAAGATGATTCTTGCAGTCCTTTCCCAGAGCGAACATTCCAGAACTTGTATGGCTTAAGTGCTTGAAGATGATAGGCTTTGCCTGAAACCCCTGATGGGTGATAAAAGTTCACAGTCACACTCACAGCTTGAGCCTAGAGCACTGAGGGAATCCAGATTTTCTCCTTGATAATTTGTACAATCACCTCTAGTGCTTGAGGCACTACTACCTCCCGGATAGATCCACTTCAGATTTTTTGCAACTGTACACGGGAAAGTTTATGTGGAATCACACAGGTGCAGCCTAAGTTCTGTTTTTCATGTCTGAAAATAATACCCTAGTACTTAATTGATAGTTACCTGGCTTTGGAGTTCTAGATTGGAAGTCTTTTTCCCTTAGAATGTTGAAGGCATTATCTTCTAGATTCCAGTATTGTTCCTGAGAAGTTCAAAGCCACTTTGATTGCTCATCTTTATTCCTGGTTTTTTCTATGTGATCTGTTCCTGTGGCTCTTCCTTAAAAGCTTTAAGTATTTTCTCTTTGGCTTGTTCTTCTGAAATTTATAATGTTGAACCTTCATGAAAATCTATTTTCCTTCTTTGTGCTGGGCTCTCGGGAGCACTTTCAGTTGGAAAAACAAGTCCTTTGATCTTGAATGCATTCTCTTGAATTATTTCTTTGTTCATTTCCAACCCGTATTTTTCTCATCTCTCTTTCTGGAGCTACTATTATTTGGACGTTGAACCTTTGGAACCAATTGGCTAATTTTCTTAATTTTCTTCTCTTCTGTTTTCCATCTTTGAGTTTTTTAAAAACGTATCTTTCAGAAGGTCTCCTTAACTTTTCTTCCAACCTTCCTACCTTTTTTTTCAGCAATATTTTATTTTTCTCTTAAAAAAACTTCCCATTTAGATCATACATTTCAGTGGTTCCTAGTGTTTCCGCAGAGCTGTGCAGCCAACACTATTCAATCTTAGAATATATTCTTTCTCATCACCCCAAAAGAAACTCTGTACCCATTAGCATCTGTCCTATCTCCCCTCACCTTCAGCTATAGACGGTCACTGATGTAGTAACTAAGGCTGGAGCCACAGAACTCTGTAGTCACAGAGTCAGGACTGAAACACAGGTCTGATGCTCCGAGTTCATGCTGTTCTCATTATGTGCCTTCCAAGGGGTGGGGTGGGAAGCAGGCTCGCAGGGAACTGACGAAGTAATGCCTGTTTCCCAGAGCGAACATTCCAGGGTGAGGGAAAAAGTGCCTGTGATGCCGCAGCTCTTGAATTTTCTCGATGCTGATTTCACATAGTCTCCTTGTCCCATGAGCCATGAAAATGTTTGGCAAAATCCAGTGTTTGGGCATGTAAAGTATATTTTTCAGGTTGATTTTTGAACCTAGAAGTAATCTTTTTATTTTAAATTCAGACCATGTGTACCAATATCTTTTGATTATGATAACATGATCACCATGAGAAGTGAGGCTAAAGGAAAAAATGATTTCCAGGGAATAATGCTAAGAGTCATTACTAGGTGCCAGACACTATACCAAGTATTTTACCGGTATTGATTAATCCTCACAAGAATCCTATTGGAGAGGTATTATTTCCTGCCAAGACTAAGAAAGGTTTAATAACTTGTCTAAATATCACATGGCTCCTTAGTAGTAGAGCTGCACTTTGAGCCTTCACCTCTGTCATTACAAGGTCCTTGAGCATCCCTTTACACTGCTCTGGAAACAAAATGGCTTCACCCTTATAGCCCGGGGAGAGAGTATATCCCAGGAATATTCGTGTAGGAATACCCTTCAAACATGGCTACAGATTTCAAACAAAATCAGCTTAAAGTGTTTTAGGGTGTTCTACCATCTTAATTGTGGTGGAATAAAAATGTTCAACTATAAGAATATGACGGTTGATAGTTTAGAGGAAAGATAATTGAATTTTTGAATAGTGTGAAGAAAGTAAATAGCATCATCTGTTAGTGTATTTTGCTGATGAGAGGATTTATCACATCTGGATTTTAGAGCATTTTTAGCCAGTAAACAACAAAGATTAGTCAAAGGTTAATTTCCACTGTTAGCTTGGTAGTACTTGGCATATAAATGCTTAATGAATGCTCATTGAATAAACAAGTGAAAAGCTGCCTTTTATTTAAGCAGACACAGTTGTCTTTTCTAATGCAGTGCGGTAAGTATGTCCATAACATCAAATCACAAAAAGAACTTCTTGAAAGGAAAATGGAATAAGTAATGTTACCTTCTGTTGGTTTCTGAAAGAATGGGCCATTGTTCCAGATATTTTGCATTTCCACAATAAGAATATAGCTGAAAGATGATTTGCTTTTTTAGCATTCCTCATTTTAGTGCATGATTTTAAGCATGACCTTGCTAGCATGGGGATGAGTGCAATTGCTTCTTGGCAGGAAAGCGATGACAAACCTAGACAGTATGTTGAAAAGCAGAGACATTACTCTGCCAGCAAAGATATGTATGGTCAAGGCTATGGTGTTCCCAGTGGTCATGTACGGTTGTGAGAACTGGACCGTAAAGAAGGCAGATGCTAAAGAATTGATGCCTTTGGACTGTGGTGCTGGAGAAGACTCCTGAAAGTCCTTTGGACAGCAAGGAGATCAAACCAGTCAATCTTAAGGGAGATCAGCCCTGAATATTCACTGGAAGGACTGATGCTGAAGCTGAAGCTCTAGTATTTTGGTTATCTGATGTGTACAGTCGACTCATTGGAAAAATCCACGATGCTGGGAAAGATCTAGGGCAGAAGAAGAGGACATCAGAAGATGAGATGCCTGGATGGCATCACCAATTCAATGAACATTAACTTGGGCAAACTCCGGGAGATGGTGAGGGACAGGGAGGCCTGGCATGCTACAGTCCATGGGATTGCAAAGAATTGGACACAACAGGGTGACTGAACAACAACATTTTAGTGCATATTATCAGATTGTTCATTTTAGATATTTGAACTTCTAGCTTCTTCCCTTAATTTACCTTTTTTGTTGTTGTTACCAATGCAAATCACAGAAAGAATACTTGAGGAGACAATTTGGTAATGATCAGTCCTTTTTAAGGCTTCCCAGGTGGTGCAAGTGGTAAACAATCTCCCTGCCAATGCAGGAGACATAAAAGACATGGGTTTGATCCCTGGGTCAGGAAGATCCCCTGGAGAAAAAAAGTGTCAACCCTTTCCAGTATTCTTGCCTGGAAAATTCCATGGACAGAGGAGTCTGGTGGGCTACAGTCCGTGGGGTTGCAGAGAGTAGGACATGACATGACCGAGCACACACACAGTCCTTTGTAATAGACCCAAAGAAGGTGTTTTGTACATTTATGAATTAGAAAAGGTTCTGCAGTTGAACTGATGATTTGTAATAGTGCTCAAAAATTAAGAGATTGAGAATCTCAGACTTTTTTCCTCAATAGCCACCTGAGCCATCCTTCTGCCTCCAAATATGCCCCTCTCCCACAGTCTTCGGCTTTATCCTGTGTCAAAGTGCTTGCCCTATTTCTAAACGGATTGACTTGTAATTTACTTTCCACCTATTCATATGCTACTCATTACTTAAGGCCCGACACGAGTGGTAGTTCCTCCAGTGAGCTTTCCTATGGCTCATGCTGTTCTCTGTTTGCTTCTCGTTTTGTCATTAACTTTAGCATTTGTTCCAAGGTGTAGCACTGAAGGGCCAAGGGGCAGAAACTAAGGAAGGGAGGAAAAGGCTCCATCTCTGTGTCAGGAGTCCCTAAGACCACCCTCAGGTTTGGTGATTTGCTAGGAGGGAAGATTCTCAGGCCTCCGCATATAGTCATCCTCACAGCTAAGATTTGTCATAGCAAAAGGATACAAAGCAATGTCAGTGAAGGGAAAAGATGCGCAAGATGAAGCGTGGAGAAAACTGTGTGTAAGCTTCCAGGAGTCCTCCTTGGTGGAGTCACACAGGATATACTTAATTCCTACAGCACCAGTTGTGACAAGTAGAAATGCTGTCTTCCAAGAAAGCTCGCTAGAGACTCAGTGCCCCAAGTTTTCCCTCGGGCTGGTCTTGTAGGCACCTTCTGCTGCTGCTGCTGCTGCTAAGTCGCTTCAGTCGTGTCCGACTCTGTGCAACCCCATAGACAGCAGCCCACCAGGCTCCCCTGTCCCTGGGATTCTCCAGGCAAGAGCACTGGAGTGGGTTGCCATTTCCTTCTCCAATGCATGAAAGTGAAAAGTGAAAGTGAAGTCGCTTAGTGGTGTCCAACTCTTAGCGACCCCATGGACTGCAGCCCACCAGGCTCCTCCATCCATGGGATTTTCCAGGCAAGAGTACTGGAGTGGAGTGCCATTGCCTTCTCCTGCTTAGCATATACATAATTCTAGGCCCTACAAGGAAAGAATGGGCTTCCCTGTTGGTTCAGTGATAAAGAATCCACCTGTCAGTGCAGGAGATGCAGGTTCAATCCCTGGGTTGGGAAGAGGAGATATACCCATTGCTGCTCTAGAAATCTGGGGACTTTTATAATCCCATAATATATGTTATTTTGTAGGTCTTTTGTTCATGTGTTAGTCCCTTATTACACCGGAGAATAGCACTGGACTGGAAATCAGAAGACCTAAATTTTGACTGATTAAATGCTGGATTATGGGTATTATTTCTGCTATATATTTACTCTGTCAAAATAATGAAATCTCAAGATTTAGTGGAAACTTAACAGTGGTCTAGCCTCTGTAATTTGTCCATGACTTGACATCTCTGCTTGCTGATCATTGGAATAGAGGACTTGACCATCAAATAAATGCAAGGCAGCAGCTTATGGGGGACTGGGGAGAGAGATTGTTGAGCCAGAATTTGAGGTGGCTTCAGAATAATCTTTTATGTTTCTTGATCAGTACTGAAGAACCATTGGTGCTCTGAGAGTAGCTCTATATTTTCCTTTCCCTTCATTTTCATTACTTTTCTCACCAGGGGCCCTATGTGACTCTCTTTCTCCAGGATCTGTTTGCCATCCTGATGACTCCTTCAGGGTCCCTTTGACTTTGAACTTATCACTTATCCCCTTTGCGCTCCTGTGTCTTCATTAGTAAAATAAAACCAAAGAAATCTTTAACTTTCTTTCCAACTCTAATATGTTATGATGCCATTGTCCAGAAGCTTTGCTGAATGTTGGAGCAAATTATATATCACCATTTCATTGTCATAGAAGCCAAATTGGTTTATTGAACAGGCCCCTGGATAATTAAAACTTAGTAATTCAGGCCCCAGATATACTGGGTATATTAGTATTAGTGTCTCTGTGGTTTTTAATCCAAGGAAACTTTAGACATAGGAATGCTCTTGGTTGCTTGCTGTCGTCATTAGCCCCTTTTGACAGCGTAATGTTATTCTCAGAGCACGCCACAGCATATGAGTTATTTTTGTCTTCTGTGGGTCAGAATCTGGGGCTTGTTCCTATTCCCTGGGAAGGTGGGCAGATGGTTTAATGATGGCTTTGCCTGCCAAGATATTTGATCTTAATAATGGGCTCAAATTTTCCTTTGTTCCATTGGGAACTTAAATTGTTTCAAGGAAACTTAGTAGTAAAATACTTTGATGTGGGGAAAAATAAGTACCTCTTGCTGAAATCAGTTTGCTCTCATCACTGATCCTGAGCATATTTTTCTCATTTCCATATCAGTAACTTTATTTTCTGAGTGTCCTGCCCCTCTTTGCTGATATCCTTAATATGTATCCTTTCTGTCCTAATAGACCTTTCCAGAAGCCTACTCCCATCCCCTTTCCCCCAACTGCCCTTTCCCCTTTCTCTGAAATTTTATTATAAAAGACTGCTATGCAATTTAATGCTTAGTTATCTACTGTCTTATATTATTATCTCATTGTTTTATGTTTTTTTCATTTTGTCTCCTTAAAATATTTGCTTCTTGAAACCAAGGAGCAATCTTTGTTCAGCTATGTAATCCTAATATTGCTGAATTTGTCCCAGAAAAAAAGATGTATAGAAGAAGGAGTAAAAGACTGTAAAGGAACTTAATATTTATTGAACTGATACCCAGTACTAGGTATGTGTAACTTATAGTTTATTTAAAATTTTTAAACAATAGCCTAAAGATGGGAAGTATTAGGTCCATTTTACTCCTGAAGAGACTTGGCCTCAGAGAGGTTGAGTGATAGGGTCAGAGGTAGTGTGGAGTTACAGTATTTAGTCTTGAATCTCTCTTTCTCTGCCATTTACTATCATGATAACTTTCTTACCCTTTCTAAGCTTCAGTTTCAAGATGGGGATAATACCTGCTCTACTGGGTATTCGTGACCCTTAATGAGAAAGATAATGTAGATGAAGAGTCTTTGAATGTTCAACCCATAGGTAGTCTGTAAATGAGACATATGTGAAAGTAGAATGAACAGGACTTCCTGTTGGATTGAGTGTGGTACACAGGGAGAGAAAAAAATGAAACATGACTCCCAGGGGTCTGTCTTGAACTACTGAGAAGATAATGATATAATCTGCAGAGAATTTGACACACTAGAAGAAAAACAGGTGTGGAAGGGGAATACAGAGGTTAATTTCGAGATCTTGAACAGGCAATTGAATATACAATTCTAGAGCTCAGAGGGGAGATCTGAGACAAAGATCCAGTGTAAAATCTGGGAGTCACTGGCCTGCATGTGGTAACTGAAGCTGTTAGGTGGAAGGGAGGGAACAGCATTAGATGACCTAAATTCTGAAGAACTTCAACATTTAAAGGTAAGTAGAGGGTAACTCAGCAAAGATGAGGCAAAAAAAAAGGCAAAAAGATAGGTTGAAGAATCAGGAAAGTATAGTGTCACTGAAGTCAAGGGGGAAAAAACGTTTCAAGAAATTTGTCTGTGCATGAAGTCATCTCTTTCTCACCTTCCATTTACTCGTCAGCTCAGTACAGTCTGGCTGCTGCACCATCCCCTTCAACTGCACTGAAAAGACACCTTTAAAAGGACCAGCACTCCTAGCTGGACAAACACAGTGGGCATTTCTCTGTCCTCATTGAAACTGCTCTGTCAGCAACATTCAGCGCAGCTAGCCACTCCCTGTTTCTTTCTCTTACCTCAGTGGCTGTTCTTTTTTAGTAGATTTCCTCGTTATTCTCCCTCTGCCTGATCCCTAAATGTTGGGATTCCTCAGGGCTCAAAACTGAGGCCGTATCTTTTTTCTCTCTGTTAATTATTTTCTTGGGTTATTTCAACCAGTGCTGTAGATTTTATATTGTCTTGATCTTATAACTTCCAAATTTTTGTTTCTGGTAATATCTGTCCTTTGAGTTTCAATTATCTGCACGACATCTCCACTTAATGTCTTATATTCATGACCAAAAACAGGGCCCTTAAATATTTTCCCTTTGAAACCCATTTCCTCCTCAACACTTTCCACCATCTTGATAAATAATATTAATACTGCAATCTAACCATTCAAGCTATAACTTTTGGATGAGCTTTGACTCTTTTCCCCTTATTCTTCACATCTAAGAAAAGTGAAAGGAAAAAAGTGAAAGTGTTACTCAGTCTTATCTGACTCTTTGCGACCCCATGGACTGTAGCACACCGGGCTCCTCTGTCCACACAATTCTCCAGGCAAGAATACTGGAGCAGGTTTCCATTTCCTTCTCCAGGGGATCTTCTAACCCAGGGATTAAACTTGCATCTCCTACATTGCAGGCAGATTCTTTACCATCTGACCTAGCGAAGCCCCTTCACTTTTCACTTTCAGCCTGACACCAAATCAAATATTTTCTATCTCCAGAATTTCTCATATCATCTCATTTCACTTTGGTTCAGGTTGCCATCAGTTTTTCCTTAAACTTTTGAGGTAGCTTCCTATCTACTTGTCCTGCTTCCTTTTGTCTTCTTGTAATGCTTTTTCCATACAGCATACAGGAAAGAGAACTCTTAACAAATATAAATTTGATAGAGCATATATGGGTTAAAGATGAAATTAATCACTTCCACATTAAAGGGCAGATTCTTTTTGGCTCCTTCAGAATCCTACAGCAGATCAGAAGAGGGATTGAAAGAGAACCCAGGTGTCCAGAGAGTCAGTCCAGAGCCCCAGAAGGACGTTCTCACTAATCTGATTTCTGATTTGATGTTTTCTCAAAGTTAAATAAAAAGGAATTACATGACTTTTCTGTTTATTCTGTTAACTATAAGACTTTTTAAAGTTAGATTTATATGATAAAATTCAGTTGTGACCATAAGCTTCTGCTTTCATCTGAGGACTTAATGCCTTTGATGAGATTGGTTTTTATCGCCAGTAGAGTGGTAACTTCTTTACTGAAAATCAATTCAAAAAACGTTTCTTCAGTACCTTCTCTGTATTAGATTCTAAGTGTACAAAGATGAAAAGGTATAGTATCTGTCCTGAAAGATTTGCAGTCTAGTAAAGGAGACAGGATGAGATGGTTAGATAGCATCACCAACTCAATGGACATGAATTTGAACAAACAAACACTGGGAAATAGTGGAGGATGGAGGAGCCTGGCATGCTGCAGTCCATGAGTTTACAAAGAGTCAGATATGACTTAATGACCGAACAACAACAACAATAAAGGAAACAGGATACATTAAATATTAGCTATAATAAATAGATGCATATAAAGAGGGCTATAGGAAGAGGGGCAGGGATGACTGATTTTGTTCATTGCTAGATGGAGTGAGGAGGACCTAACAGAAGAGTTGATATTTGAACTAGATCATAAAGAATGAATCAGAGTTTGCCATAATAGGAAGAGGGTATTTAGGAATAGAACATGACCACAGATTTAAGAATACGTCAGAGGATGACATAGAAATGTCTCGTAAAAGTGCACAGTGACTCTAGATTGAAGAGGAAAGAAATTATGCACCAGAAGATAGAGAGTGTGAGGAAACAGAAATAAAGATAATGAAGAGTGGGTCAAGTTAAGAAGAATTGCCTAAGTCAGGAAGGAAATTAAGAGCTGCCTCAATGAGAATGATGGAGTAAAGACCTCTGACAGTCCTCTCCATAAAAGCAATGAGAGTACCGGCAAAGATTGTCAGAATCAACTTAGTCAGAACTATGGATGTGAACTAAAGGCTTACGGCAATGCAGAGAGCATTTTTAAAATGGCTAAATCTCAATAAGAACAAAAAATCTTGTGGTGCTGTAACTTGCCCTATTCAAGTCCTCATGCCTCAGCTCCACTGTAGCCTTGAAAACCAGTAGCCTACAATCACCATTAAAACCAGCAGACTGTCAGCCACTGGATGGGTAGAATGAGGATGGGGTTCCTTTGAAGCCACATTGCCAGAGAATTGTCATTATTTGACTTGTCTTATGGTTCCCTGGTGACTCAGAGGCTAAAGCGTCTGCCTGGAATGCAGGAGACCGGGTTCGATCCCTGGGTCGGGAAGATCCCCTGGAGAAGGAAATGGCAACTCACTCCAGTACTCTTGCCTGGAGAATCCCATGGAGGGAGGAGCCTGGTAGGCTACAGTCCATGGTGATGCAAAGAGTTGGACACGACCGAGCGACTTCACTTCACTTTCATGGTTCCCTGTAAGACTTCACTTGCAAGGCTTGACTGACTGGAAAATTGCCCAGTAAGAAAACCCTTTTCTCTGGGAGTATTTATTGAAAGCAATCAGTAGCAATTGTTTAGCATTATGACCGCCTGAGGTGAAACAAAGGGAAACATTAGGGAATGAGAGTCTATAGAGGACTTTAAAAAGCTCCTTACTTTTCTGTATGATGCATTTCTGGGACTGTATGTGGGCTTCCCTGGTGGCTCAGATGGTGAAGAATCTGCCTGCAATGTGGGAGATCTGAGTTCGATCCCTGGGTTGGGAAGATGTCCAAGAGGAGGGCACTCCAGTATTCTTGCCTGGAGGATCTCCATGGACAGAGGAGCCTAGTGGGCTACAGTCCATGGGGTTGCCAAGAATTGGACACAACTGACCAACTAAGCGCAGCACAGAAGGCCATGTGCATATGCAGGACTGTGTGCATGTACCAGAAATGTCTGATAAGACCCCAGTCTCTCACCTCTGGCTAACATGAGGCTTAGTATAAGGAGGGTTTATAGGCTAAATCAGAGTTGTGAACTGCATAGCTGAGTTTCAAAGTCCTTGCCCAACACACACAGACCCTCAGCAAAGACTAGGAAACTTACTGGTCCCTGGCATTTAAAGAAATTTCCAGTCATTAGGAGACAACTGAGCTAACCAAGCAGTGACTTCACTGACCACACAAAACAAAGAGTACAAAAAAGAAATGATACAAATGAACTTATTTATAAAACAGAAACAGACTCACAGAGTTAGAGAATGAATTTATGGTTGCCTAAGGGGAAGGATGGGGAGAAGGGATAGTTAGGGAGTTTGGGATCCATATGTACATACTAATATATTTTAGATTGATAACAAAGTCCTACTGTATAGCACAGGGAACTCTGCTCAATGGTATGTGGCAACGTGGATGGGAGGGGAGTTGGCGGAGAATGGATATGTGTATATGTATGGCTGAGTCCCTTTGCTGTCCACCTGAAACTATCACAACATTGTTAATCAGCTATTCTCTACTATAAAAGAAAAAGTTAGAAAAAACTTTTAAAAAACTTCTTGAATGAAAAAGAGTGCTGGCACTTGTTCATCAAAATCACTAAACAAACAAATGGGGGGAAAAAACAGCAGCAGGAACAACAACTAACTTGAATATCTGAGAGATCCTGACCTCCGGAGTTGCCACATTATATTATTTAAAATGTCTGCTTTTCAAAAAAACTTGCAAGATATGCAAATAAGCAGAAAAGTATGGCCCATACATGGAGGAAAAAAAGATACTCAATAGAAACTGTCTCTGAAGACTCCAATTGTGGGACATTTAATAGACAAGCCCTTTGGTTAGCTATTTTAAATATGTTTAAATAATTAAAGCAAGTGGTGTATAAAGAATTAAAGGAAAATATGAGTATGATGTCTCCCCAGGTAGAGAATAATAAAAAGATAGAAAATCTGTGTGCATGTATGTGCGTATATATACACGTACAAAGAAATTCTACAGTACAATAACAGAAATGCAGAATTCACTGCTGCTGCTGCTGCTGCTAAGTTGCTTCAGTCGTGTCCAACTCTGTGCAACCCCACAGATGGCAGCCCACCAGGCTCCCGCGTCCCTGGGATTCTCCAGGCAAAAATGCTGGAGTGGGTTGCCATTTCCTTCTCCAATGCATGAAAGTGAAAAGTGAAAGTCGTGTCCGACTCTTTGCGACCCCATGGACTGCAGCCTACCAGGCTCCTCTGTCCATGGGATTTTCCAGGCAAGGCAAGAGTACTGGAGTGGGTTGCCATTGCCTTCTCTGGCAGAATTCACTAGAGAGGTTCAATATAGATCTAAGCAGACATAAAATCAGTGAACTTGAAGATTGGTCAACTGAAATTATATACAATCTGGGGAACTGAAATAAAAAAGAAAAACAGAACCTCACAGTTTTCTGGGACATCAACAAGCATACCAACATAAACATAATAGGAGTTCTTAAAGGTGACAGACAAAGGAAAGACTATTTGAAGAAATAAAACCAGGAAAAAGAATATCTAGTGAAATAAAGCCAGAAAACTTCTCAAATTTGATGAAATACATGATTTTATATATTCAAGAAGCTCAAAAAATTCCAAGTGTAGGATAAGCTCAAAAGAGATCCATACCTAGAGACATCATAATTCAGTTTTGTTGAAAGCCAAACCCAAAGACAGTCTGAAAATGGCAAAAGAGAAGTGTCTCATATCATTTATAAGGAATCTTTAAAAAGATTATCAGCTTATTTTTCACCAGAAATGATGAAGGCAGTGGCACAAGGCAGTGGGATGACACATTCAAAATATTTAAAAACCTGTCAATCAAGAACTCAATATCCAACAACATTATTCTTCAAAAACGGGGAAAATATGATATTCCCAGGTAAACAAAAGTGAGAGGATTAATTGCTGACAATAGTTATAAGTTTCCCAGGTGGCACAGTGATAAAGAATCTGTCTGCTAAGCAGGAGATATGGGTTTGGTTGCTAGTTAGGGAAGATCCCCTGGAGAGGGAAATAGCAACCTACTCCAGTATTCTTGCCGGAAAAATCCCATGGACAGAGGAGCCTGCTGAGCTACAGCCCATGGGGTGGAAAAGAGTTGGACACAACTGAGAGACTGAGCATGCGTGCACACACGCATGCACACACCATTCTTAGGAGAAAATATAGATTTCAGTCTTTGTGACCTTGGATTGGACAATGGGGATTTTTTCTTTCTGTTTTTAGATACTATGTCAAAAGAACAAGCAATAAAAGAAAAAAATTGATCAATTTCATCAAGATTAAGAATGTTTGTGTTTCACAGGACACTATCAATAAAGTGAAAACACAAACCACAAAATGGGACAAAATATTTACAAATTATGTATCTAATAAGCATCTAATCAAAAGAATATGAAAATAACTTGTAAAATTCAAAAATGAAAAGACAACTTAATGAAAGAAATGGTCAAGGGATTTGAATAGATGGTTCTCTAAAGAACATAAACACATGACCAATAAGTAGATGAAAAGTCTCATGAGGACATAGTCCTGAAGGAGTAAAGAGCACTGAGGGAACAGGTGAGATTTTAGATGGCCTGTTAAATTGCTTTAAAATGAAGCCATTAGGAAGATGAAGAAGCTCTTTTTGTACTGATATGGAACAATTTCTAAGATCTTTTTAAATTAAAAAAAGAGATGAAGTACAAAGTGTATATAGTCTGTTACTATTTGCATAAAAGAGGAAAAATTATAAATTCAGTTACCTACATAAGTATGAACTTTCCTAGTGACTCAGATGGTAAAGAATCTGCCTGTAGTGGAGGAGACCCTGGTTCGACCCCTGGGTCAGCAATATCAAACCAGTCAATCCAAAGAAAATCAACCGTGAATATTCATTAGAAGGACTGATGCTGAAGCTGAAGCTCCAATACTTTGGCCACCTGATGCAAAGAGCCGACTCATTGGAAAAGACCCCAGTGCTAGGAAAGATCAAGGGCAGGAGGAGAAGAGGGTGACAGAGGGATAAGATGGTTGGATGGCATCTCTGACTCAACAGACATGAGTTTGAGCAAACTCCAGGAGATAGTGAAGGACAGGGAAGCCTGGTACACTGCAGTCCATGGGGTCGTGCAAAGTCAGACACGACTTAGCAGCTAAACAACAACAACATGAGTATAGAATATCTCTGGAAAGAGGCAAAGAAGCTGAAAACATTGGTTGCCTTTAGGGACAGGAGGGGGATAGAAGGGACAGTGGTGGGGAATGTGGAAGAGTTTTTACTGTGATGTCAGCATGGTACAACAGATTTTAAAGATCCTTCCCATTATATAACTAGGTCCTTGATAAACTACAGTTAAAATATCATTTTTAATCATTGCTAGGCCCTCGAAAACATGAAGTCTCTAAACTTCCCTCATTCATATCCCTCCATGAATTTAAAAAAAAAAAAAAGGAAAACTAAAGCGAGTGCAAAATGAATTGGGAAAAAGAAAAAAGAGTGGTGGAATGAAATTAGAAATCAACCACAAGAAGAAAACTGGAAAAATCACAAATCTGTGGAGACTGAGAAACATGCTATTAAATAACTTTACTCAACAAAGAAATCAAGGGAGAAATTAAAAAATTATCTGAAGATAATGAAAATATGACATACCAAAATTTATGGGATACAGCAAAAGTGGTACTAAGAGGAAAGTTTATAGCAATAGAGGTCTATCTCAAGAAATAAGAAAAATTTCAAATAAATAATCTAATCTTACACCTAAGGGAACTGGTAAGGAAAGAACAAGCAAAGATGAAAGTTAGTAGAAGGAAGAAAATAATAAAGATCAGAGCAGAAATAAATGAAATGAGAATAAAAGACAATAGAAAAGCTCAATGAAACTAAAAGCTGGTTCTTTGAAAAAATCAATGAGATTGGCGAACCATTGGCAAAATTAACTAAGAAGAAGTAGAGGATCCTGATAAATAAGAAGTGAAAGAGAAGAAATAACAATATACACCACAGAAATAGAATTATAAGAGCATATTATTAACAGCTGCTGCTGTACACTCACAAATTGGGCAATCTACAAGAAATGGACAAATTCTTAGAATCATACAACTTTCCAAGACTTAATCAGGAAGAAATAGAAAGTCTGAAGACTGCTCACTAATACAGAGATTGAAACAGTAATCAAAAAGCCCCGAAACACTAAAGTCCAGGACCAGATTGCTTCCCAGGTGAATTCTACCACACATTCAAAGAACATGTAATACCTATCCTTCTCAAACTGTCCAAAAAATTAAAGAGAAGGGAACAATTCCTAACTCAGAAAGGAAGGAAGGAAGAAAACCACTGTCTTACACCATACACAATTAACTCAACATGGATCAAAGACTTGAAGAAAAGACCTGAAACCATAAACCTCCTAAAGGCAGTATGCTCTTTGACATTGCTCTTAGCAATATCATTCTAGGTATGTCTCCTCAGGCTAGAGAAACAAATGCAAAAATAAGCAAATGGGATTTCCTCAAACTGAAAAGCTTTTGCACAGCAGAGAAAACCATCGGTCAAGGACAACCTACCAGATTGGAGAAGATATTTGCAAATGATACATCTGACAAGAGATTAATACCTCAAAATATATAGAATTCATACTTGACAACTAAAAACAACCCAATTTAAAAATGGACAGAAGATATGAATAGACATTTTTTCAAAGAATAGATACATATCTCCAACAGGTACAAGAAAAGACACTAAACGTCACTAAGTGTTAGGAAAGAGAGGTGAGCAAATAAATGAATAACCTTTCCTCTATGAGTCTAAATGAACATTTTATAAGAATGATGTATAATTATGGAATTTTTAAAAGGCAATAAAAATCCCAGACAGCAATACCATGTGGATCTAAATGGGGACATTTGAAGTAACAGGCTTCCCTGGTGGCTCAGCAGTAAAGAACCCACCTGCCAATGCAGGAGACGCAGGCTGGATCACTGGGTCAGGAACATACCCTGGAGGAGGAAATGGCAACCCACTCTGGTACTCTTGTCTGGAAAACCCCATGGACAGAGGAGCCTGATGGGCTACAGTCCATGGGGTCACAAAAGACTTGGACATGACAGCGGCTGAGCGCGTGTGCACACACACACACCACACACCCACACACACACAAGTACTGCTCTGGTTGGTTGAATCCTCAGATGTGGAACCTTGGATTCAGTCTGGAAGGCTGACAGTATTATTTAAAGATTTTCCTCTGAGCTGGGGAGTCGAAGGATTGATGCTCTTACCCCGCCATGCTGTTCCACAGTCAACTATACATCCTTCTTAAAGCACATATGAAACATTTTTTCAAAACCAAAACTTGAAACAACTAAGGAAGAGATTGGTGATGCAGGTAAAGTGTAATACAGATAGTGCAGTTTAATCGCTCAGTCGTGTCCGAATCTTTCCGACCCCATGGACTGCAGCACTCCAGGCTTCCCTGTCCATCACCAACTCCGGGAGCTTGCTCAAACTCATGTCCATTGAGTCAGTGATGCCATCCAACCATCTCGTCCTCTGTTGTCCCCTTCTGTTTTCAATCTTTCCCAGCCTCAGGGCCTTTTCTAATGAGTCGTCATCAGGTGGCCAAAGTGTTGGAGGTTTAGGTCCTTCCAATGAGTATTCAGGGTTGATTTCCTTGAGGACTGACTGGTTTGATCTCCTTGTAATACAGATAAGATGGGCTTTTAAAGATTTTCCTTTTAAATCTCTATTTTGAGCATTTCTAGCACTAAGTGAGCACAATACATGTAATCACTGGTTCTGAAGCCTTGCTCATCCTTGTAAAACTCATCTATATTTTAAATTTGCAGACACTGCTGTGAATTGAGAGGGAACTGCTTGTGTCTTTGACAACATAATTGAATTGTATGAGCAATCTGATTTCCTCTGTTCATCAGGCTTAAATTAGGAGAATGCCAACTCATGCAGCAGCTGCAGTGTTAGACAAGGGCTTTGCATCCAGTAACAAGAATGAGAGGAATAGAGATTTTTGAATTTTGGGTATACTGCCCTTCCTCCATCATTCTTGGTTCCTGAATTGTGACTTCTTTGCTTATGCAAAAGCAAAGTAAAGTAATTTTTGACCTTTCCAATATACCCCGTCCCCAGGTAGCCAGAAGTAATCTCCATCTCTTCTGAGTCACTGCAGCCTTTTAAGTCTTTTATCTGTGCACATTGTTTGGCACAAAGTGGTCAGCTAACAAATGTTTGAAAGAGAAAATAGAAGGGGAAGAGGGAGAAAGAAGATCCGTGCTTTCCAGGGGGAGGTTTTGTTGCAGATAGCCCAGGAAAGGAAAGGAAACCTGACTTGGCAGAAAAGAGGCTTGCTCCAGGGCAAATCTTGTGCTTCATAAAGAAAGGAAAAGCATCAGAAGCTTCTAGTGGAACAGTCCATAATATTCTCCAAGACCATTAGCTATAGAATCAACATAGCCACACTTGAGAGTTTTCTCTCAAGACTTCTGGAGAACACATGGGCTCTGTTATAGTACAAGGAAACTTTTCTAGCCTGGTTTGAAGGGAGACTATATATTATTATTATTATTATTATTATTATTATTATTATTATAGCATGTGATGGCTCAGATGGTAGAGTCTGCCTGCAGTGCAGGAGACCTGGATTCATCCTGGATCAGGAAGATCTCCTGGAGAAGGAAATGGCAACCCACTCCAGCATTCTTGCCTGGAAAATTCCATGGACAGAGGAGCTTCTGGTGGGCTACAGTCCATGGGGTTGGAAAGAGTCAGACACAACTGAATGACTAACACACACACACACATAGTTATGTATTATTATTCCAGACCTATCTTGCCACCTTAGCAGATGCTCTGAACTCATACAGTTCCTATACTTGGTAATGGTTTGTTGTGTTAATTTCCTATTGCTGTGTAACATCCATTTTTTAGTTCACAGTTCTGCAGGTCAGTAGTCTGACAGGGTAGCTAGGTTCTCTGCTTAGAGTATTAAAAGGTCAAAATCGAAGTGTCTGCCTGGGCTGAGTTCTCGTCTGGAGAAATCTGCTTTTTTTCTCATTCTTGTGGCAGAATTCAGTTCCTTGTGGTTGTAGGCCTTGTAGAGCTCCTTGTTTCCTTGCCAACTGTCAGCCACAGGCCACTCTTAGCTCCTAGTGTCCGCTTGGATTTCTTAACATGTGGCCTTCTCAGTCTTAATCCAGCAATGGCACATCAAATCTTAACTGTGTTTCAAATGTCTGACTTCTGCCACCAGCTGGAGAAAACTGTGCTTTTAAAGGGCTTGTGTGGTTAGATTAGGTCCGCCAGAATAAATTCCCTATATTAAAATCAGTTGTGCCATAATAACCTATTCATGGAAATAAAATCCATCATATTCAAGAATCCTGGGAAAGCTGGAGCCATCTTAGAATTCTGCCTACCACATTCATATGTGTTTTATCTCATTAGGTCCTAAGAGTCTTGAGGACAAGTTAATGCCTTGCACATAACAATGCTTAGAAAATACTGATATTCACATCAGCAGTGACCAAAAATTAATATTAGCAGTCGTATATGAGATTTATAAGCTTATTCATGTTTAAATCCCTAGTATCTGACATAGTGTATGATTTAACTATATGGCTCAGATGATAAAGCATCTGCCTGCAATGCAGGAGATCTGGGTTTGAAAGCACATTCCTGGGTGGGGAAGATCCCCTGGAGAAGTGAATGGCAACCCACTCCAGTATTCTTGCCTGGAAAATCCCATGAACTGAAGAGCCTGGTGAGCTGGAGTCCATGGGGTTACAAGAGTCGGATATAACTGAGCAACCAACACTTTTAGCATTTTAGCAAATATTTAGATGAAGTAATGAAAGAATGAATAACTAATTGTATAATTCAGGGCTATGAACACTTCTGGTTATTATGTAGCCTGATATATTTTCCTAAAATCATGTGTAATCCAGTTTGTTATATTTTTGAAGTTTTAATAAATTGATAGGGTACAGATAGAGTCTTCTAGATATTGCTATTTTTAATGGCTATTTTAAAAGCAAACTTTGCAAATTGCTCTTTCACAAAAATATCTTCTATATTTTTTTCCTGATAAAGTGATGAGCACTGGAATAGGAAATGAAAGTTAGATTTAGATCTTGACCCTACCTCTAACTACAAATAGGTAGCTGGTATGTGTGTATGTTCTAAGTGTGGGGACACTTTGGCTGGGGTAATCTTTTACGTTCCACTGTCCAGTTCTACTACATATACTGTTCAAACATAATAATTTACATAACTCTGTGCCTTAAACATTTCGATTTCAGATGCCCCGCAAAAGTATTCCACGTAAAGAAAGAAATACTTGGAGTTAGGTATCAGAAAGGTTAACCATTTCCTTCCAGCATCCAGATGGCTGCCAACAATATGTTCCAAGACACATTTATCTTTGGAATTGAAAGTCTATTACCCTGGGACTCTCTAAATGTAAATGTTTTCCTTCCTGCTTGAGTAGTTTTCTAATCTATAGTTTTGAGTGATGGGTATTATTGTTGCAATTTAATGACATTAGCTCAGCCCTTATTGATTATATGTTTAAAAAATGGATTAGTGGATACTTATTCTATCAGAGAGCTTCTCTGTATAATGATGTCACTGTAATCAGACTGGGTAATGTAATTTTCTGCTTAGGTCAGTTGCTAATCGTCATCCAGAGAGGTCGTTCCCATTTGAGATGACTCATGCGGAGGCCCTGGAACACAACACTGTATTTCAGAGAATGCCATGTAAAATTATGGAAAATTATGGCTTTTTCATCATCTCTGCTTTTTCAGTGCAAGATGGGTCTTAAGCCAGCATTTCCTAAAATCATTTGACTACAGAAGAGCTTCCACCTAACACCTAATAAATTTCATAGAACACAACTTGGGAAAGGCTGATTTTTTATAATCTAAGACTCTAAGACTAACTCTAGGGAGCATTATAGGGCACTTTTTTAGAAGTAGCTTTAGGTGTCATTTGCTTGAACTACCATATTACAAGGCTTCCCTAGTGGCTCAGACAGTAAAGAATCCACCTGCAATGCAGGTGGATCAAAGCTGGGTTTGATCCTTGGTTTGGGAAGATCCTCTAGAGGCGGGCATGGCAATCCACAGCAGTATTCTTGCCTGTAGAATCCCATGGACAGAGGAGCCTGGCAGGCTACAGTCCATGGGGTCATAAAGAGTCAGACATGACTGAACAACTAAGCACAGCACACAGCACCATATTACAACGGGAGAATCTGAGTTTCTGGAGGATTGAAGAGACTTATCCAGGAAAATTGGTGGCAAAGCTTGGATGAAAACAATCCAAATGTCCTGTCTCTCATTTCTGGGCTTTTCTTACTGTGATGCATTTCTTAACAAACTGATAAGCCTAACAACTGTGAGCCATAACCCCTTTTTCGCTAAAGATGACCATACCTTTAACAGTGACTGGGCTTCAGTTTGGGGGTAGGATTGGGAAGAGGGCTTTGACTAAAAGAATATACTGAAGTTTTTGTTTTTTAAAGACTGTCACAAGGGACTTTCTTGGTAGTCCAATGATAACGAATTCACCTTGCAATACAGGGGATGTGGGTTCAATCCCTGGTCAGGGAATTAAGATCCCACATAGTGCAGCACAGCTAAACCCTCAGGCCACAACTACTGAACCTGAGCACTGCAAGAAAGATCCCTCATGCTGCAACTGGGACCTGAGGCAGCCAAATAAATAAATAAATATATTTTTAAAATGTTATTCCTCTAAAAAAAAAAAGAATTGCCATTCTTAAAAAAAAAATGTTATGAAATAGCTCTTTTCAACTCTAGTTCCATTCTTTTTATGTGCAGAACCCTTGTCTTAAGTAAAACCTTCTTATCTTCTCTTCTCCATTCAGGAGTAAACTGTTATTAAGTTATCAGACTCCAGCCATCATCTTTTCTAACTTCTGCACTATAGGACTGCATGTTACGAGTGGAAACTTGCATTCTTCATACTTTAGGGTTTGGTTGTTGTTGTTGTTGTTAGTTTGTTTGCTTAGGTGTTTTTTTTTTTAAGATATAATCCATTTAGAAACCGATTTTCCCAGAGCTCTTCCTGACCATCTACTTAAAAGAGAAAGGGGGGAAATAGATGCAAAGTGTCGGGAGAGAGATTATATGGAGAAAATGCAAATACCTATTTCTAATATTGAGCTGTTCGACTGAAAAAAGCCATAGAGACCCAATGAGGTTTGCAGGTTGTTCCTGCTTATAGCCTGTAATTCCATTCCTAAATAGCTTTACATGTTGAAGATTTTTCATTCTTGTTTTCTCTTATCAGAAAGTGCCATTATCAGAAATTAAGGGAGTATTTTATAGGATTGGAGTAGGATGGAGGCAGGATAGGAACAAAACTGGGGGTCTGGGAACTTGGAGAAGTGTTAGGCAGGGAACCTGCACAGAAGATACAGTTGCCAGAGGCACAGTACTGAAAAGTTACCAGGACTTTGAAGTCACCATGCTTTCTGGTTTTGAACCTTGTCCACCTTGGACAAGGTATTTAATCTCCCTAGGCTTTTATCTATCTCTAAAATGAAGATAATACCACCTATCTTCAGGATTATGAAGATTACAGAAATCAAAGTACAAGTGTTTATTATATCAATAGTATTACATTATATTTTATATTCATCAAACCAGTTAGAGTTTGCCTTTGGGAAATGAGATTGAGAGTTCTTTACTTTCTCCTTTTTGCTTGAGAGTTTTATGATAATTATATAGTATCAGAAAATCAATAAATACACTCTTGTTTTAACGTAAAAGGAAATATATGAAGTGCCTGATATTTGCTCAATGGTCAGTTAGTTCTCTTTTCATCTCTCCCATCCTTCCTTCCCCATGGCCAAACGTCTTGATCTTTTTTCCTGGTACTGTCTTTTTTCTCTGTAAGGAAGAGAATAAGACCCAATGATACGGGCAACTCACCTCCAGGGTTTGAGGTACATATGAGATGAGAGAGGTCAGTTCTGCCTATCTAAGTGTTCTGTAAGAGGCCACAAAGTGTATAGATTAAAGACTCAACCTTGGGAAAGATTCAGATATGAATTTGTATCCTGGCTCCTATCATTTACTAGCTGAGCAAGCTAAGGCAAGTTATCTTGATGAAACTTCTGTTTTTCCTTTTCCCAGGCAAGAATACTGGAGTGAGTTGCCATTTCCTTCTCCAGAGGATCTTCCCAACCCAGGGATCAAACATGCATCTCCTGGGTTGGCAGGCAGATTCTTTTACCACTGAGCCACTAGGGAAGCAATAATTATAACGCTTACCTAATAAGTTGTGGTGTGTATATATTTAGCATACTATTTGGCACATTATGATGCCCAAATAGATGTTAGTTGCCATTGTTGTTATTATCATCATCCCATCCAGGTCTCCTTCATGTCCTTAGACAACCCTAAGTGAACTTTTAAAGAGCTGGTAATTCCTAAGCAGCCCTATAGAATACCTCAGAAAAAGTCATCTTCGTCTTTTAGTAGGTCTTCTTTTTTCTGGTCTTTATCTTCATCTTAAATGGGACTTCTAACTCAAAAGCTTTGAATTTGCTTTTGGTGTCAATTTATTGCCAACTTTACCAGTCTACCAAGTAGTCCTAGTTAGTGGGCTTTTTTTTTTTTTTTTTTTTAAAGAAAGAGAAATCTGGACCTTTTTAGCCATGATTCACTGCATTGAGTCATTTGTCTCTGGGATATTGACTGCTGTTCACTGTTGAAGAATCAGAGAATCCTTGACATTGACAATGTTGTTCATCATTGCCACTATCTAACTCCAGGACATTTCACCACCCCGAAAGGAAACCCTGTACCATTAAGCATTTGCTTTACATCTCCCCATTTCCTAACCCTCACAACCATTAACCTGTTTTCCACGAATTTGCTTATTTCAGATATTTAATATAAATGAAATCCTCCAGTGTGGTCTTTTGTGTCTAATTCATTTCGCTTAGCATGTTTTTAAGGTTCATTCATATTGTAGTATATATTGGTACTTCATTCTTTTTTATCACTGAATAATATTCCATTGTTTGGATATAGCACATTTTATTTATTTATTCATTGGTTGATGAACTTCAGGGCTGTTGCCATCTTTTTCAAATTGAAATAGTGCTGCTATGACATTCATGTAAAATATTTGTTTAAATACCTATTTGCCATTCTTTTGGGTGTATACCAAGCAGTAGAATTACTGAGCCATATGGTAACTCTATGTTAAATTTGTGAGGAACTGTCAAACTGTTTTCCAAAGTGGCAGCACCATTTTACATTTCCACCAGCAATATATGAGAGTTTCCATATCTCCACAAGCTTGCTGTCTGTCTTTTTTTATTACAGCCATCCTAGTGGGTATGAAGAGGTATCTCATAGTGGTTTCGATTTTCATTGCCCTAATGGCTAATGATGTTAAAAATCTTTTCATACACTTGTTGGCCCTTTATATGTCTTCTTTGGAGAAATGTCTATTCAAGTCCTTTGCCCTTAAAAAATGGGTTGTCTTTTCGTTGTTGTGTTGCAAGAGTTCTTTTTATAATCTGGCCCTAGGCCCTTATCAGATATATGATTTGCAGATATTCTCTCTCATTCTGTGGGTTGTCTTTTTACTTTTGATGATGTCCTTTGATGCACAAAAGGTCTTCATGAAACCTGTTTTTTTTGTTTTTTTTTTGTTTTTTTTTTGTTTTTGGTTACTTATGCTTTTGGTGCATATCTAAAAAAATATTGCCTAACCCAAGGTAATGAAGATTTATCCCTCTGTATTTCTTAAAAGAAAATTTTAAAGAGTTTTACAGCTTTTATCTTACACTAAGGCTATGATCCATTTTTAGTTAGTTTTGAATACAATGTGAAGTAAGGGTTCAACTGTACTTTTTTACATGTTGATATCCAGTTGTCTCAGCACCATTTATTGGAAAGGCTATTCTAGCCTTGTCTAACTCAATGGAAGTATGAGGCATGCTGTGTAGGGCCACCCAAGATGGATGGGTCATGGCAGAGAGTTCTGACAAAACGTGGTTCACTGGAGAAGGGAATGGCAAACCACTTCAGTATTCTTGCCTTGAGAACCCCATGAAAAGTATGAAAAGGCAAAAAGATAGGACACTGAAAGATGAACTCCCCAGGTCGGTAGGTGCCCAATATGCTACTGGAGAAGTGTGGAGAAATAACTAAGAAAGAAAAAGAATTAACAGAAAAAGAATTAAGAGATGGAACCAAAGCAAAAACAACGTCCAGCTGTGGATGTGACTGGTGATGGAAGTAAAGTCTGATGCTGTAAAGAACAATATTGCATAGGAACCTGGAATGTTAGGTCCATGAATCAAGGTAAATGAGAAGCAGTCAAACAGGAGATGGCAAGAATGAACATTGACATTTTAGGAATCAGTTAACTAAAATGGACTGGAATGGGCAAATTTAACTCAGATAACCATTATACCTACTACTGTGGGCAAGAATCCCTTAGAAAAAATGGAGTAGCCCTCATAGTCAGCAAAAGAGTCAGAAATGCAGTTCTTGGGTGCACTCTCAAAAACGACAGAATGATCTCTGTTCGTTTTCAAGGCAAACCATTCAATATCACAGTAATCCAACTATGCCTGAACCAGTAATACTGAAAAAGCTGAAGTTGAACAGTTCTCTGAAGACCTACAAGACCTTCTAGAACTAACACCCAAAAAAGATGTCCTTTTCATTATCAGTTCAGTTCAGTCGCTAGGTCATGTCCGACTCTTTGTGACCCCATGAATCGCAGCACGCCAGGCCTCCCTGTCCATCACCATCTCCCAGAGTTCACCCAGACTCACGTCAATCAAGTCCGTGATGCCATCCAGCCATCTCATCCTCGGTCGTCAACTTCTCCTTCTGCCCCCAATCCATCCCAGCCTCAGAGTTTTTTCCAATGAGTCAACTCTTCTCATGAGGTGGCCAAAGTACTGGAGTTTCAGCTTTAGCATCATTCCCTCCAAAGAAATCCCAGGGTTGATCTCCTTCAGATTGGACTGGTTGGATCTCTTTGCAGTCCAAGGGACTCTCAAGAGTCTTCTCCAACACCACAGTTCAAAAGCATCAATTCTTCGGTGCTCAGCCTTCTTCACAGTCCAACTCTCATATCCATACATGACCACAGGAAAAACCATAGCCTTGACTAGATGGACATTTGTTGGCAAAGTAATGTCTCTGCTTTTGAATATGCTATCTAGGTTGATCGTAACTTTTCTTCCAAGGAGTAAGCGTCTTTTAATTTCATGGCTGCAGTCACCATCTGCAGTGATTCTGGAGCCCCCAAAAATAAAGTCTGACACTGTTTTCACTGTTTCCCCATCTATTTCCCATGAAGTGATGGGACCAGTTGCCATGATCTTCGTTTTCTGAATGTTGAGCTTTAGGCCAACTTTTTCGCTCTCCTCTTTTACTTTCATCAAGAGGCTTTTTAGCTCCTCTTCACTTTCTGCCATAAGGGTGGTGTCATCTGCATATCTGAGGTTATTGATATTTCTCCCAGCAATTTTGATTCCATCTTGTGTTTCTCCCAGTCCAGCATTTCTCATGATGTACTCTGCATAGAAGTTAAATAAGCAGGGTGACAATATACAGCCTTGACGTACTCCTTTTCCTATTTGGAACCAGTCTGTTGTTCCATGTCCAGTTCTAACTGTTGCTTCCTGACCTGCATACAGATTTCTCAAGAGGCAGGTTAGGTGGTCTGGTATTCCCATCTCTTTCAGAATTTTCCACAGTTTATTGTGATCCACACAGTCAAAGGCTTTGGCATAGTCAATAAAGCAGAAATAGATGTTTTTCTGGAACTCTTTTGCTTTTTCCATGATCCAGCAGATGTTGGCAATTTGATCTCTGGTTCCTCTGCCTTTTCTAAAACCAGCTTGAATGTCAGGGAGTTCACGGTTCACGTATTGCTGAAGCCTGGCTTGGAGAATTTTGAGCATTACTTTACTAGCATGTGAGATGAGTGCACTTGTGCGGTAGTTTGAGCATTCTTTTGCATTTCCTTTCTTTGGAATTGGAATGAAAACTGACCTTTTCCAGTCCTGTGGCCACTGCTGAGTTTTCCAAATTTGCTGGCATATTGAGTGCAGCACTTTCACAGCATCATCTTTCAGGATTTGAAACAGCTCAATTGGAATTTCATCACCTCCACTAGCTTTGTTCGTAGTGATGCTTTCTAAGGCCCTCTTGACTTCACATTCCAAGATGTCTGGTTCTAGATTAGTGATCACATCATCATGACTATCTGGGTCGTGGAGATCTTTTTTGTACAGTTCTTCTGTGTATTCTTGCCACCTCTTCTTAATATCTTCTGCTTCTGCTAGGTCCATGCCATTTCTGTCCTTTATCGAGCCCATCTTTGCATGAAATGTTCCCTTGATATCTCTAATTTTCTTGAAGAGATCTCTAGTCTTTCCCAATCTGTTGTTTTCCTCTATTTCTTTGCATTGATCACTGAAGAAGGCTTTCTTATCTCTTCTTGCTATTCTTTGGAACTCTGCATTTAGATGCCTATATCTTTCCTTTTCTCCTTTGCTTTTTGCCTCTCTTCTTTTCACAGCTATTTGTAAGGCCTCCCCAGACAGCCATTTTGCTTTTTTGCATTTGCATTTTTTGCATTATAGGGGACTGGAATGCAAAAGTAGGAAGTCAAGAGCTACCTGGAGTAGCTGGCAAATTTGGCCTTGGAGTACAAAAACGAAGCAGGGCAAAGGCTAATAGAGTTTTGCCAAGAGAATGCACTGGTCATAATAAACACCCTCTTCCAACAATACAAGAGAAAACTCTGCACATGGACATCACCAGATGGTCAATACTGAAATCAGATTGATTATATTCTTTGCAGCCAAAGATGGGGAAGCTCTCTACAGTCAGCCAAAACAAGACTGGGAGCTGACTGTGGCTCAGATCATGAACTCTTTATTGCCATTTTCAGACTTAAATTGATGAAAGTAGGGAAAACCACTAGACCATTCAGGTATGATCTAAATCAAATCCCTTGCGATTATACAGTGGAAGTGACAAATAGATTCAAGGGATTAGATCTGATAGACAGAGTGCCTGAAGAACTATGGACAGAGGTTTGACATTGTACAGGGGGCAGTGATCAAGATCATCCTCAAGGAAAAGAAATGCAAAAAGCCAAAATGGTTATCTGAGGAGGCTTTACAAATAGCTGAGAAAAGAAGAGAAGCTAAAGGCAAAAGAGAAAAGGAAAGATATACCAAACTGAATGCAGAGTTCCAAAGAATAGCGAGGAGAGATAAGAAGGCCTTCTAAAGTGATCAACAAAAGAAATACAGAACAATGGGAAAGACTGGAGATCTCTTCAATAAAATTAGAGATACCAAGGGAACATTTCATGCAAAGATGGGCACAATAAAGGACAGAAATGGTATGGACCTAACAGAAGCAGAAGGTATTAAGAAGAGGTGGCAAGAATACACAGAACTGTACAAAAAAGATCTTCATGACCAAGATAACCACAATGGTGTGATCACTCACCTAGAGCCAAACATCCTGGAATGCGAAGTCATGTGGGCTTTAGGAAGCATCACTACAAACAAAGCTAGTGGAGGTGATGGAATTCCAGTTGAGCTATTTCAAATCCTGAAAGATGATGCTATGAAAGTGCTGCACTCAATATGTCAGCAAATCTGGAAAAGTCAGCAGTGGCCACAGGACTGGAAAAGGTCAGTTTTCAGTTGCTCAGTTGTGTCTGACTCTTTGTGACCCCATGGACTATAGTCCGCCAGGCTCCTCTGTTCATGGAATTCTCCAGGCAACAATATCGGTGTGGGTTGCCGTTTCCTTCTCCAGGGAATCTTCCTGAGCCAGGGATAAAACCCAGGTCTCTCTCATTGCAGGTGGATTCTTTACCCTCTGAGTCACTTGACTTAGTCTCAATTTCAAGTTCCTACTGATGATGGGCATTAGATAGTATTGTGGCTTCAGATATGAACATGGCATGGGTAGTACATTCAAAGAACATAGTCTGGTTAAGGAGATGGAGCATACAGAGGAAGAGCTAAATAGTGAGGAAGAGCATTAAGACAAGTGAATTTTGTGCAGTGACAGGCAGCACCAAGTAATGGAGAGAGCAGTGACTTTACAGTTGGAAGAACCAAGTTCAAAGGCTCAGTTTATGTGTATGACCAAAGGAACCTTTTCTTGACTTAGTTTACTCATCTATAAAGTGGAGAGAATGATCTCTACTCTGTCTAAATCTCTAAGTGGTTGTAAATGTTGAGTGAGATATTATATGAGAAGGTTTGAGAAATGCCAATTAAAAAGCAAGGTGGAAAGTGATCTTCTCTCATTTAATAGTAGAGAAAACTGGCATAGAGATGAAAAACCTTGCTGAAAGTCTCACATGCTTCTATGAAACAGCACTCCATTATTTAAGCACAAAATAGAATGACTTTCTTCATTTGTCTCCCTCACTCGTAGACTTTGTCCACTGCAAGAACTCTAAGTAATCCATATGCTGTTGGCACCAAGTAAAGTGTGTTTTGGTACAGTGTGAGGAAGTTTAGGGGTCCATATTTTATCCTAAAGATATTGGTCAGAGAGATATACTGTCACCTTCTTTGCTGGGCATGGCAAAGGTTTAAATCAATACTATCCAGTAGAAATATAATGCAGATGGCAAATGTGAGCCTTATGTAAAATTTTAACTTTTATAATAGCTACAGTAAATGGGGAAACAGAGACCCACAGAAGTGAAACAACTTGCCTAATCCACACAACAAGCTAGTGACAGAATCTGGACTAGAACCCAGGTTTCCTTTCCAGGCCAGTGTTCATTCTATCAGTTTACTGTGGAGAGCCTCATTTCACAAGGGTAGAAGACAGTAACAATGAGTCTTTTATTATATTCTCCTGGATGAGACCTGACAGGGTCCACCTCTTCTTCTCCACTAATAAATCAGGTTCGCCCCCCTCTTGTTATTGTTTTTCTCTAGAACCCAGGCTGGGGCTTGCCTTAGCCTTTGTTCTGCTCCCAGTTTTTGCGGTGCCAAGAAGGATGGGGAGAGAGCGGATTCAGGCAGGTCACAGTGGCACAGATGTTTCCTGGTCTCTCTGAGGGAGCTGAATGCCATGGCCAGGTGTGTCTTTCAGGGCCTTCCAAGCCCTTGGAGGTGGTAGGTGTTTATAACCGCAATTTCCTGATTAGCTTCTGTTTGTCACAGGCCTCTAGCCACTAACTGAGGGAGTACATTTAAGCCTCTACTCTGGGAGTCATCAGTCACTCAGAGCTCTCTGTAGCCTGGCCATAATCTACCTCTGTATTCTTATTTCCCAGCGTCCCCTTCATGCATCCTGTGTTTTCTCCCAGAATACTATGTTTTCTTCCTTCCCTCCTCATCTTCACCTATTAAAATATTACTCATTTTTCCATCAAGTTGAAACACCACTTCAAGAAACCTTCAATATTATGCTCCCTCCTTCCATCGTATTGCTTCTTAGCCCTGTCTCCCACCATTTCCTGCCTCATATTTTATATGGAGGAACTTTGCAACCTGTTATTTTCTACTTCCATTCCTTTGCTAATGCTGTCCATTTGCCTAGAATCCCTACCTCACTTTTGCCTCGCTGAGTCCCCTGATGCTGGGAAAGATTCAAGGGAGGAGGAGAAGGAGACAACAGAGGATGAGATGGTTGGTTGGTATCACCAACTCAATGGACATGAGTTTGAGCAGACTCCAGGAAATGGTGAAGGACAGGGAAGCCCGGCATGCTGCAGTTCATGAGGTCACAGAGAGTCGGACATGACTGAGTGACTGGAAAACAACCAAAGTCCCATTTAAATTTAGGACGGGCTATCAGGCATCACCTCTTCCAGGGGGACTTCTCCGACCCTCCACGCTGAGTTCGGCTACTCACACGATAGAATCTACCTGTCTCTATCTTTGTACTTACATGCTATATTTTATCTATCTGTACCTGACTCCCGCACTAGACAATGTTCCAAGGGAGATATCTGTGCTTTACATTTTCTATCTCTGGCAACTAGCAGCATCCCACTAACAGATGGTTAATAAATGTTTATGGAATAGGTGAAAAAATAACCTGTAAACTATAATATGACCTTAAGGTTTAAAGGCTTAAACCTTTAAACTTTATAGTGGTTTGAGTTATCCCAGGTAGCCTAGTGGTAAAGAACACAGGAGACAAGGGTTCAATCCCTGGATCAGGAAGATCCTCTGGAAAAGGGCATGGCAACCCACTCCAGTATTCTTGCCTGGAGAATCCCATGGACAGAGGAGCCTGGCAGGCTATAGTTCATAGGGTCGCAGAGTCAGACACAGCTGAAGTGACTTAACATGCACTTTATTTTGGGGGGTAACTATTTGTCTACCACTAGATTATATGTTCTGTGAGGGCAAGGAAAGTGATGGAATCTTATTCATCTATTTGTCCATCACAGGGCCTTATTCACAATGAATATATCAGTTAGGTTTCTGTGGAGAAACAGATCCAATAGGAGATATATAGATGTGTATATTGATTTTAAGGAATTGGTTCATGTGGTTGTAGGGGCTGGCAAGGCAGAATCTGTGGGGCAAGCTACAGGCTAGGAACTTGGGCAAGAGTTGATTTTGCAGACTTAAGTTTGAAATTTGTAGAGCAGGCCAGCAGGCTGGAAACTCAGGCAAGATTTTTCTGTTACTCTTGAGGCAGAATTCCTTCTCTGGGAAACCTGGGTTTTTGCTTTTAAGGCTTATAACTGATTGGGTGAGTTCCACACACATTATCAAGTATAATCTCCTTTGCTTAAAGTCAACTGATTGTGGATTTTAATCACATCTACCTAATACTTTCATAGCAACAGCTAAACTAAGTGTTTAACCAAACAGCAGCGCACAAGAGCCTAGCCAAGTTGACATATAAAAATTTCATCATCAGGTAAGTGACCAATAAATGTTTGCTGAATTGAAGTCTACTTTTCAACTTCTTATCTGAAGCTCAGAAAAACACAATGATCCTAATTCTGTTTCCAGCAGTAATTTGGACTCAAATCCCCAAATCTTCTACCACTAAACTCCCAACAGCTCTGAATAAAAAGTAGCAACATTCTAATACATAGCTGAACTTGCAGGAAAGTAAGGGACTCTCCAGTGGCTGAAAATGAAGACAAACTGAGTAGTGAGTGTGTCAGATGATATTGTATCAGGCCTCTTGAGATATCTGTGTTGGTAACCTTGGAACTTGGTTTTAAATACACACAGAGGAAGAGAAAATGAAGACTTGAGTCTTCATAAGACGAGCATTAAAGCTGAAACCCACAAGTGAGATGGGACTTTCAGTAACACGGTAGTTAGAAAAAAAATCTCCCTAATATATAGTCACAAAAAAGTTGTCTTTCTCAGCCTAGTCTCTGAGAAGAAGAAAAGTCTCTCTCAGAATTCAAAATGATAGGTCTGTCTGAAGTTGGGTTCAGAGTTTATATTTCTACTACCTATGTGATATGGATCCTGAAAGTTGATTAATTAACAGAAAAAGTATACTTAGCCAGTTGATGTACCCTGAGGTACCTAGCAGAATAAAACGAAAAACCCTCTTAAGGTGATAAAAGATCTAAAACTATAAGATGACTTTTTAAATACGTAAAATTAATATATTTAAACAATTAAAACAAATTAAAAATTAAAAATATGAGTTTAGAAATGGATACCATGTATAATGGGGCTTCCCAGGTGACTCAGATGGTAAAGAATCTGCCTACAATGCAAGAGATCTGAGTTTGATCCCTGGGTTGAGAAGATACCCTGGATAAGGGAATGGCAACCCACTCCAGTATTCATGTTTGGAGAATACCATGGACAGAGGAGCCTGGTGGGCTATAGTCCATGAGGTCACAAAGAGTCGGACATAACTAAGCAACTAATACACACACACCATGAACAATATAAGGTAGATCTGACAAATAGAATTTAAACAGGAGATTAGACACTGCTAAAGAGAAAAACTGGTAAACGGGAAGATAAGGTAGAAATTACCCGCAATGCCTCTCAAGGAGAGAAAGAAAAGAAAACATGAGAGCAAAGTTAGGAGACATGGAGGATAGAATGAGAAGATGTAATACACGTTTAATGATAGTTCTAGGAAGAGAGAATAGAGAGAATGGAAAAGAGACAATATTCAGCGGTACTGGTTGAAATTTTTCCAAAACTGATGAAATACCTCAGTTAGGAAGCACATTGAGTTCCAAAGGATAAATAGAAATAAAGCCAATTCTAGACATATTGTGGTGAAACTGCATGGCAGCGGAGATTAAAAGTGGGTATTAAGAACATCCAAAGATAAAAGAGATATCCTACAGGAAACCACAATTGAGCCAAGAACAGTGGCAAAATAGACAAAAGAGTAATGCCCTCAAAAGCTGAGAGAAAAAAGAAATCCTACCCAATCTAGACTTTTCCATCTAGTTAGACCTTTCTTCCAGAGTGAGGGTAAAAGAGAGACAATTTTAAACAGATAAAGTCATCAAATTTACATCTCAGAGATAATTTCTAAAAGGACTAATAAAAATGGATATTCTTCATGAAGCAGGAAATTAAGGACTTTCTTGCTGATCCAGTGGCTAGGTCTCCACACTTTTAATGCAGGGGTCTGGGTTCAATCCCTGGTCAGGGAACTAGATCCCACATGCCTTGCATCTATCAATGAAGATCAAAGATCCTAAGTGCCTCAACCAAAGACCTGGCACAGCCAAATAAGTAAAGAACAAATAAATAAATATTTAAACAAAAGAAGAAGCAGGAAATTGAGGAAATTAAATACAGAAGGAAGTAGTGACATGAAAAAAACAATGGAGACTAGAGAAATAGGTAAAGTGAAAGAAAGTGAAAGTCACTCAGTCATGTCTGACTCTTTGCAGCCCCATGGAATTCTCCAGGCCAGAATACTGGAGTGGATAGCCTTTTCCTTCTCCAGGGGATCTTTCCAACCCAGGGATTGAACCCAGGTCTCCTGCATTGCAGGCGGATTCTTTACCAACTGAGCTATCAGGGAAGCCCAGAGAAATAGGTATACATGTGAGTAAATCTGAAACAAATGAAAATAGAAAAAATGACAGTACAGAATAACAACAAAAATAATGATTAATTTAGAGAGCATGAAAATAAGGTCAAATTAAGATATCAGGCAATACGTGACAGGGAGTAAAGGGAGTAAAGAGAAAAGAACTGTGATCAGTCTTGAAATATACTAAAACTTGGGAGGACAGTGAAGCTACGGATTAAACTTGATAAATAAAACGTGCATATTTAGAAAAAAAAAGTTGGTGGTAACCACATCAAGGATAGAAATAAAATGTGTAATTGCCAGACAATTAAAGGAAAAAGACTTGCACAAAGGGCCCCATTTAAAAGAAAGATGAACTCTGCGTAAGTTATAATAACATTCAGAATAACCTAAGTGTCTGTCATTGTGAAAAAAGATAAGTGAAGTGTGATATAGTCAAACAATGAAAATGAATGAGCCAAGGTTTTATGTATTACCATGAAAACATGTCATAATTATAAAGTTAACTGGAAAAAGGCAACTTATAGGCAGATAAAGAATAGTACAACTTATATAAGGTCCTCAAATAAATGTTGTCCCATCAGCTGCCTGAAAAGGAAAGCAAAACAGAAGAAACTTGAAAAATAGTAATTTTTCTGTTGACCCCTTGCTATGAACATTATAGTGTAGATTCTTGCATTGGGAGAGGAGGTGGGGTTTGATGACCTAGTTTTATGTTTCCTATACATAAATAATAGACAGACTTTTAAGTCTTTAAGTCATTCAAGTGAACATAGACACATATCAGAACTGTTGACACGAGGAGAGAAACTTCTTTTGGCCTCAGGATTTCCTCTTTATTTTGGAAAAAAATCCCCAAAGTATAATACAAAATCAAGAACCTGGGAAATAACATTTAAGTAGATATCTCTCTTCCAGAGTATGTGTCTTAAGGTTTCTGTTTCATCATTCCCCAGATTCCAAATTGTTAGCTTCATAGGTCTTCAGAGGGCCCTCTCCTGGTTATTGGCAAACCAGGAAGCAAGGAACTGGCTCCATCCTACCTTTCAACCTTACCTCACAGCCCTTCTGCCGTATGTATATCCTGATTATACCATCGCAGTGCCACCACTTAGCAGAGCTTTGCGAATTACAGTTTCATGCTGCAGTACTTTTGTTTAAGTTACTTTTCTTTTTGAAGTGTCCTTTCCACGTCACATATTGAAATTCTACCAACTCCCAGACTGTCAAAGCCTAAAAATGCCTTTAGAAACTGTGTGCTTAAAGGAGGGGCAAGAGGAGGGAAGGGGATCAAGAGGTACTGGCTAGTAGGTGTAAAATAAATAAGATATAAAACTATAATATTATAACTTTAAATAGAATATAATCTATAAAATATTGAATCACTGTGTTGTACATCCAAAACTAATATAGCATTGTAAATCAACTATACTTCAATTTAAAAAAAGAAAGAAACCATGTAGTTCAGTTCAGTTCAGTTCAGTCGCTCAGTCGCATCTGACTCTTTGCAACCCCAAGAATCGCAGCATGCCAGGCTTCCCTGTCCATCACCAACTCCCGGAGTTCACCCAAACGCATGTGCATCGAGTCAGTGATGCCAGCCGGCGGTCTCATCCTCTGTCGTCCCCTTCTCCTCCTGCCCCCAATCCCTCCCAGCATCAGGGTCTTTTCCAATGAGTCAACTCTTTACATGAGGTGGCCAAAGTACTGGAGTTTCAGCCTCAGCCCCAGTCCTTCCAACACCCAGGACTGTTCTCCTTTAGGACGGACTGGTTGGATCTCCTTGCAGTCCAAGGGACCCGCAAGAGTCTTCTCCAACACCACAGTTCAAAAGCATCAATTCTTTAGCGCTCAGCTTTCTTCACAGTCCAATTCTCACATCCATACATGACCACTGGAAAAACTATAGCCTTGACTAGACAGACCTTTGTGGGCAAAGTAATATCTCTGCTTTTGAATATGCTATCTAGGTTGGTCATAACTTTCCTTCCAAGGAGTCAGCATCTTTTAATTTCATGGCTGCAGTCACCATCTGCAGTGATTTTGGAGCCTGAACAAATAAAGTCTGACAGTTTCCACTGTTTCCCCATCAATTACATATGAAGAAAATACATTCCAGATGAATTCCTAAGCTACACAAAATTTCTGTTATTCACCCTGTAATAAAAATTTATCACTTCTTTCTCTGTACTATAACACAAACAGAAAATCACATATGTGGAATGTCTGGAACTTTATTTGTCCTAAGTTAGCAATTGAAATTTAAGTATTATAATTCTAAAAGAGCACAAGAAATTTTAATTTTTAGTTGTGATAAAGTACATGTAATGTAAAAATTACCATCTTAACCATTTTTAATGTACAGCTTAGTACTATTAAGCGTATTCATGTTATGCAACCGACTTCCAGAACTCTTTCATCTTGCAAAACAAAATCTTTATATCTATCAATCATCAAGTCCCCACTGAGCATAAGAAATTATAAAGAGATGTTTCATCCTGTGAGATGTGATAAAAGAAATAAAAGAGCTTTAACATATGTATGTCTTAACTAAAAAGCAAAACTGAAAGTTCAGTTTTAAGAGTTGTAGATTTTTCTCTTGAATGCCACTATGGGAAAAAAGAAGAGGATTAATACTTATAATGGTGATTACTAGTGAGAAGGTTACCAACCTGTACCTAAAGATGTTGGTTGTCTCTACTATCCTGTATTCACTTTCCATTTTTTAGGCTATATTTTTATTATAAAAATTATACTTCCCAAGAAGCCATTTAGAAATAGTAATAGGAATTGTTACTCTTGCTTTTATTACAAATTTTTATTTTGAAACTACAGTAGAAAAGCATGCATGAAAATCTAAATCCTCTTTATATAATTCTTTTTTTATGGTTTTTAAAATAATTCCATATTTTAGAAGTAGTGTGAAACAATGATTAAGATCTGCTCTGGAGTCAGTTTGCCTGATCTCAAATCCTGAATCCAACCATTAAGTAGTTATATGTCCTTGAACAAGTTAATTATTCTCTGTGCCTTGGTTATCTTATCTGTAAGATTAGGAGATAATGCTAACCATCTTATATAACTGATATGAGGATTAATTGAATAAGGTGAGTAAAGTCACTAGTCAGTAATTAGTGCTCCAGTTCAGTTCAGTCACTCAGTCATGTCAGACTCTTTGCGACCCCGTGAACTGTGCAGCACACCAGGCTTCCCTGTCCGTCACCAGCTCCCGGAGCTCGCTCGAACTCATATCCATCGAGTTGATAATGCCATCTAACCATCCCATCATCTGTTGTCCCCTTCTCCTCCTGCCTTCAATCTTTCCTAGCATCAAGGTCTTTTCCAATGAGTCAGTTCTTCGCATCAGGTGGACAAAGTATTTGAGCTTGTTGCTGCTGCTGCTGCTAAGTCGCTTCAGTCGTGTCCGACTCTGCGCGACTCCGTAGACGGCAGCACACCAGGCTCCGCCGTCCCTGGGATTCTCCAGGCAAGAACATTGGTATCAATTTTACTATAGTTGATATAATTCTGATACTTGGACTTTGGGATAAATAGTCTCCTGCACTTCTGTTAACACTGTTTTAACTCTTTGTGGCAGAGCTGGGTAAAGTCTGGGTCTGTAGTCTTTCGTTCTCCTACCTTTCACCCACTGCTTTGCATACTGCTGGAGAAATAGTAGGTACCCACGCTGATAAATCGTTGTTTAATGAATAAATGATGAAAATGTTTTTAAAGGTTTATAGAATATATTTCATTATAAAAAAATGGATGGTAGACTCTATTTCAAAGGAATGTATGGAGACACTAAGGATACAATTATTGGTTTTTAAAACTATCCTTTGGGCTTGTTGAATGTGAGGCCCGTGCATCCTCAGTTACTCATTAGAGGTGATTGAGAGGATGGACAAATTCATTGCAGAGGAGAGAGCCTGAACAGTACCTCTGTATTAATACTTCGATACTAAGGCATGAGCTTCTGTCCAAATCTACCCTGAGCTAAACTTGGTATAACAAAAAGAGCTCTGTTGAGAAGAAATCAGAGTTCCCACGGGTTCGCACTCATGACCTTGGCCCACCTTTTCCCTTAAGCCTCAGTTTCTTCACCTATAAAAATGAGAATGTAGCATCTAAGGTCTGTTTCTCCATTTAAAACACATTTGGTTCCATGTTACTAAACTCTGGTGCACCTGGGAGCCTGTGGCATGTGTCTTCCAGAACAGTGACAGTTTTCCCAGCCTGCCAAAATTCAGTCGTCAGTGCCCATTCTGGGTGAATAATATCTCCTCCTGAATTGGTGCCAGTTGGAAAATTGTAGAATGGAATGTGCCACCTGGGTTTGAATTTGGAAATCCAAAGTGTTGTTGCCTTGAGGTACAAGGATGTTTCTGCCCAGCCACAGTGGTGAGTAGGCTGATAATACCAGTCGTGGCAGTTTGCACTTGGACTGAGAAAAGAGGGTCAAGTCTCCTTTGCTAGTGAGAGCAGAATGAAGAGAAAGCTGTGTTCTTATTTCCTTCAATCTGCTGTATGAACTGTGCACCAGTGATGTAGTATCACAAACAGAATGAATGCATCAGCAAAGTGATAAAAATTAAAAGTTTATTATGCTTCTGTGATGCTTGAAGTAAAAGTGAAAGTGTTAGTCGCTCAGTTGCAACCCCATGGACTGTAGCTGACCAGGTTCCTCTGTCCGTGGGATTTCCCAGGCAAGAATACTGGAGTGGTTGCCATTTCCTTCTTCAAGGGATCTTCCCAACCCAGGATCGAACCTGCATTTCCTGTGTGTCCTACATGGGCAGGCAGATTCTTTACCGTCTGAGCCACCAGGGAAGCCCTCTATAATGCTTACTTGTTTATATTCTTTATTGTACTTGATCTCACAAGCACTTGGAATGGAAATCAAGTCCTTGAATTCTTTAATATCCTATAAATGACCATATTTCTGTCTATATTTATAAATGCCTGAGCAGCATTCAGTGAATTCATCTTGTTGAAATGCTCTTCATTTCAAAGGACTCACACAGGCACATTGTTTAACCCAGGGATTTAAAAAAAAGGCGGGGGGAAGAAAAGGATGTTAAATGTGTGAATGGGTGCTGTGCTAATTACCTAACATATTCATTAATTCTTTCAACAAATATTATTGGGCACCTAACATGTACCAGGCATTGTAATAGAGCTGGACATACGATTGACACTGCAGTTGTCACACCAGCAAGATCTCTGCTCTCAGAAAAGCTACATTTTGGTTGGAGAGATGAGTAATAAATAGTCAAGCTGATTTTAAAATAACATCTGTGATGAGGAACTAAAGAGCCTTTTGATAGAGGTGAAAGAGGAAAGTGAAAAAGCTGACTTAAAACTCAACATTCAAAAACTAAGATCATGGCATCCAGTCCCATCACTTCATGGCAAATAGGTAGGGGAGAAAATGTAAACAGTGACAGACTTTATTTTCTTGGGCTCCAAAATCACTGCAGATGGTAACTGCAGCCATGAAATTAAAAGATGCTTGCTCCTTGGAAGGAAAGCTATGACAAACCTAGACAGCATATTAAAAAGCAGAGACATCACTTTGTTGACAAAGGTCTGTCTAGTCAAAGCTATGGTTTTTCCAGTAGTCATGTATAGATGTGAGAGTTGGACCATAAAGAAGTCTGAGCCCTAGAGAATTTGTTTTTGAACTGTGGTGTTAGAGAAGACTCTTGAGAGTCACTTGGACTAGAAGGAGATCAAACCAGTCAATCCTAAAGGAAATCAATCCTGAATATTCATTGGAAGGACTGATGCTGAAGCTGAAACTCCAATGCTTTGGCCACCTGATGCAAAGAACTGACTCATTGGAAAAGACCCTGATGCTGGGAAAGATTGAAGACAGAAGGAGAAGAGGGTGGCAGAGGATGAGATGGTTGGATGGCATCACTGACTCAATGGACATGAGTTTGAGCAAACTCCAGGAGATAGTGAAGGACAGGGAAGCCTGGCGTGCTGCAGTCCATGGGGGTCTCAAAGAGTCGGATATGACCTAGCAACTGAAAAACAACTACAAAACAAGCTTTAGGATACATGGTATAATAATTCATAAAATTTTTACCAGAAAAGAAAATGGAAGCCTCTCCGTCCCGTTTTCTTAAGTCAAGGATAACCTTGATAATAATTTGCACCAGAGCAGTGCACTTAAAAATCTAGATACATTCACTCTTTGTAATATATTAACTAATTGCATCCAGTTAGGTATTAAAAAGCACAATATATGATAAAGTAATATTTATTCCTGGACCCAAAGTAGAAAGTCTATGATTGCTTCACAGATGAACACTCCCAAACATTTATGGTAGTGATAATACAAGTTCCACAAAAATTCTTATTTCCCAACTCCCTCTGTGAAGCCAGAATTATTACTCTGACACCAAAGACACCACAAAAAATAGAAAACCACAACCCCAAATCCTCAATAAACATAGTTGCAACAATTCTTAACAGCTTTTTAACAAATTGGATTTCATGATACATAAAAACTATCATGTGTCATGACCCGATGCAGTTCCTCCCAGAACTCAAGTTTCATGTAACATTTGAATATCAATCAGTGTGACTCACCACACAGCAAATGTAAAAAGAAAAGCATGGCCTTTGCAATTACCTCCTTCTTCTCTTTCTGCTTTTTCTCCTCCTCTTCCTTCCTCTTCCTCTTCCCATTCTTCTCTGTCTTCTTTGGCGGGAACTCCTAGGAGATTTTAAGTTTTACAATACAGTATTGCTTACTCTTATGCTGTTCATCACCTCTCCAAAACTCACTCACCTTGCATAATTGGAACTCTGAACTCTTTGATCGACATCTCTTCATTCCGCCCATATCCCCAGCCCCTGACAACCACCATTCTATCCTCTGCTTCTCAGTCTGACTATTTTAGATTCCACATGTGAGATCATGCAGTGTTCATCTTTCTGTGTCTGCCTTATTTCACTTAGCATAATGTCCTCCAGGTTCATCCACGTTGCTGCAAATGGCAGTATTTCCCTCTTTTAAAAAAATGGCTGGAACATCATATGTGTATATCACATTTTCTTTATCCGTTTGTTCGTTAGTGGGCATTTAGTTTGCTTCCATATGCTGGAGACTCTGAGAAAAGGGTGATCTTTAAATGGACCAACACACAGAAGCGGTAGTTTGGCAGGAGGTGGTTGGGAAACAGTGTGAGTGGCAGATTGACCTACTGGTAGCATTCAGTGTGTGAATGACGGTGGGACAGGGCACCTGCATATGTTTGTGCAGGGTGTTGACTGACAAGGGCATCTGACTAAGGAGATAGGAGGGGTGAAACGCAACCCCACATTCCATCTGCCAAGCTGCATACCCTGAAGCAGGAGTGTCCAACTGGAGGAAGGAATGCCTTTTTCTAATTCACTCAGACTCTTGGGGCCATCTTGCAGGAGGGAAACACCGAGAGATTAGTTTGGCATAGAAGAATGGGGCCAGATCACAGAGGACCTGTCTGTGTATCTAGAAATGGATGGCTCTGGTGGTAGTGGTGATTGTGGGTATAATTTTTGACCGGACACTGGAGTTAAACCTGGGTATTTGTCAACGCTAGAATCCCTGTTTTTCTGGTATAAAAACAATCACATCTTTCAAAATTATATTTGCTTGAAGTTTTCTCCAGAGCATACATTAATACCAACTTACTTTAATATCACATCAGCCTGATTTAATTTTATAAGCTAGTCAGGACTGTCCTATGACTCCAAAGCATTCTGTTCTGTAGCTCCACTGTAATTACAGACAAGTGCGTCTAATCTTCCCATCACGTGTTGTCCTGAGTTACAGGATTCTGTTCCTCCCTCCCCCCGACCCCCGCAACCAGTGTTTGATAATCTTGTTATCTTGTGATACTGCATCATTTAATTATCCCCCAAAATAGAGATCTTCAGAAAATCTGCTCAGAGAAAGTGATTTTCTGTTCCGAACTGGTCACAGCTGGTGTGTTTACTCAGGAATTAGTCATTTTCAGAACTTGGCATTTTTTCCTGGAAGGATCTCATCTGCCATCTAAGTTGGTTAAAGCCTTCCTGCACAGCTCTGGAGGGAATTTTATAAACTCCAGAGAAGAATTCAGTAGGTGTCCTCAGAGATCTACAAGCCCAAGACTCTTGTCAGACTGGGCATGGTTACTCTCTCTCTACTGTTAACCTCCAAATGTCTAGCTGTATTCATTTCAATAACTCCATAAACGTCTCCTGAGCATCTACGGTGTGTCCAAGAGTCAGACAGGCATTGAGGCCACAAAAATGAATGGAGCACAGTTCCCATGGATGTCCAGTGGATTTCCCTGGCAGTCCAGTGGTTAAGATTCCATGTTTCCACTCCAGGGGGCACGAGTTTGATCCCTGGTCAGAGCCCTAAGATCCTGCATGCTGTGCTGCACAGCCAATATAAATAAATCTTGGGCTTCCCAGGTGGCACTAGTGGTAAAGAACCCACCTGCCAGTGCAGGAGATCTAAGAGTTGTGGGTTCAATCCCTGGGTTGGGAAGATCCCCTGGAGGAGGGCATGGCAACCCATGCCAGTATTCTTGCCTGAAGAATCCCATGGACAGAGGGGCCTGGCGGCCCACAGTCCATAGGGTTGCGAAGAGTTGGGTATGACTGAAGCTACTTAGCATGCACCATTCCCATGTAAAGGAATATATAGTTTCTAAACTTGATCATCCCAAGTGCTGAAATTTAATTTTATTAGCTCTGCCTCCTACTAACTGCTGCTTTGAAGCAAGTCACTTCATTTACCTGATCTTCATTTTCCTACAAAACCAATAACATTGAAATGAGTTCCTGTAAGGCATAAAACATTGGGAGATTACTTTGGTTGTCTGGGATAAATGATGCGTATAGTCTGTCATCTCTCAAGATCTCCTTCCCTCCTTTTGACCCTTCTCTCCCCTTTGGACCTTTACGTTTATAGACTGAAGAAGACTCATTCTATCAGCCCTTCCTAAAACCAGAGACTTTTCATTTTGTTTTCTTTTTCTCTGGGCCATTTCTGCTACCCTCTTGTCATTTGTGTTTAGACAAGTGGACCTGATATGCCGTATCTCGAATATGAAAGTACTGTGACTTGTACAAGATGAAGTCAGTGTAAAAGAAACCCTTTATGCTGAGTTTCCAATAAACTTTCTAATGATGATCAACATTTTTTTACCTTTCAACCTCTCAGTCTTTCTGTGTTTTTCTCTTACATCTCATAGGACCAGTGTCTTAAGGAAACAGTTTTCTGTTATTTCTTTTTTTGAATTATAGTTGAACACTCATGATCCCCTGATAAAATCATTTTCCACTGAATATGTTTTCTTACACTTAGTCACATTAAAACTCCTCTGCCACTTTACTGCCCACGTCCACATCTTCTTTCACTTCATCCCTAATCGACTTGGCATTTTAATCCTTGGAAGAGCTAAATGCCATCTGCAAACTTGGCATTGCCTTCTTTCCCAGATCATTTATGTGATTGTTAACGAAGCCACCATGCAGCTTGCTTCCCATCTAGGAAGTTGCAGAGATTTTGATTTAACTACTTAATCACTGAGTTAATAATAATACCAAGGACCAGCCGCAGAACATTGCCTTTATCCAGAAAACTATTCACTTTTTCCTATTTGTTTCTTATTCCTAAACCGATTATCCATAACGGACATTTTTCCATGTACTAAAAGAGTTTTATGAGTTATGAATTAGATTACAAATCCAAATTGGATTTAAGGACCCCTTTCCCTGGCTCGGGAAGATCCCCTGGAGAAGGAAATGGCAACCCACTCCAGTATTCTTGCCTGGAGAATCCCATGGACAGAGGAGCCTTGTGGGCTACAGTCCACGGGGTCGCAAAGAGTCGGACAGACTGAGTGACTTCACTTTCACTTTTACTTTACCAACTAAGTGACTTCCCTGGAGGCTTAGATGGTAAAGCGTCTGCCTACAATGTGGGTAGACCCAGGTTCAATCCCTGGGTCCAGACGATCTCCTGGAGAAGGAAATGGCAACCCACTCCAGTATTCTTGCCTGCAAAATCCCATGGACGGAGGAACTTGGTAGAGTACAGTCCATGGGGTCGCAAAGAGTCGGACATGACTGAGCGACTTCACTTTCTTTTCTTTCTTTACCACCTATTTTACTTCTCATTTATGTCTTTGTTCCAGAACATCTGTATGAGGTGTCTGTCCTGTACCACCTTCTGTCACATAATTAAATCCTATTTCTTAACATCAGTGTCGTTTGCCAGCTGGCTTCTAAGTTCCTAGGCCTAATCAATCAAATGCTCCATTGAGTTGCCTGATGAGTGTTGTGTAGTAGCTGTTGGTTTGCCGTGTACGAGGAAAACAGCAAATCTTGACATCTCATTACTGCAGCTGCTTCCCAAATGATCTGGAGCCCTGGTTGGCTCCCTCCCATCTCTTCTGTGTCCCAAACAATGTGGCCTCTCAGATTGTAGGCATATCTGATCATGTCACCTCTGCTTAAAAGCTTTGGCAGTATCTTGGGAGACAGTCGTGAAAACTTGAATATAGACTCAGAAAAGACACTTAATATTCAAGTTTTCACGACTGTCTCCCAAGACCTGCCAAAGATTGTAAGCAGAGAGGTGACACAATCAGATGTGCGTAAGATCTGAGAATCCACGTTGTCTCAGAGACCCCGGTTCGATTCCTGGGTCGGGAAGATCCGCTGGAGAAAGGATAGGCTACCCACTCAAGTATTCTTGGGCTTCTCTGGTGGCTCAGGCCATAAAGAATCTGCCTGCAATGAAGGAGACCAGAGTTCCTGGATTGGAAAGATCCCCTGGAGAAGGAAATGGCAATACACTCCCGTATTCTTGCCTAGAGAATCCCCATGGACAGAGGTGGGCTACAGTCCATGGGGTCGCAAAGAGACAGATACAGCTGAGCGATGAAGCACAGAGATGCTTTACATTATTATTAATTATTAAATAGTGATTGTTATTTAAAAAGTTGTTACCCTAGGATAGGCAAATCTCCTTAAAAAAAGAAAAGTAAATTAGGTGTGACTGGAGACTGTGGGGTTGGGAAGGGGTGAGGGATGGACAGTTACTGCTTAATGGCAGCAGAGTTTCTATTTTGGATGATGAAAACATTTTGGAAATAGTGATTTTGGTTGCACAACACTGAATACCCTCAATGCCACTAATTGTACACTTGAAAATGGTTAAGATGGCAAATTTTGTTATATATATATTTTTCCACAGGGAAAAAAAGAAGTTTTTAAGCCATTACCAGTTAGAGATATTACTTAAAACTTTGCAAGAAAAATAACGTGATATTTGGGATTTGTCTTAAAACACTTAAACAGAGAAGTGGTCCAGTGGTCCAGTGGTCAAGACTCCAAACTTCCACTGCAGAGAGTGTGGGTTCAGTCCCTGGTCTGGGAACTAAGATCCCACCTGCTACACTGCACAGACGGAATATTAAGAACAAACAAAGGACTCTCAAACAGTAGTCCCAACAACAACAGTGAAGGTGATAAATGAAAAAAATTGGCCAAATGTTAGTTACTGAGGATAGAATTTTCCATAATAAAATTTTTTAAAAAAGATCTCTTGGAGGCTAGCTCTTACATCCTAACTTCTCAGCCTGAAGTCTAAAGTCCTTTGATGGCCTTCCCTTTTTCAAGGAGCCTCAACTCTCGCTGCTCAGCCTGCCTGCCCTGCCCCCAAGGCAGCTAGGCACTGCAAAGCTCTGTGCGCAGCCAACCACTGTGCTCTCTCCTTCTTGTGTGGCAAATTCCTGCTCATTCTTTAAGGCTCAGCTGCATCCTGGAGCCTTCCCAGGCTCCTCCAGGCAAAGAGAACTCCCTCCTTCGGGTTCCCACAGCGCCTTGTCTGCACCCTGTGACCACTTGCTTGTACCACGTATTATCATCTTTTATTCATGCTTCTGTTCTCCGCTAACCTGCAAGCTTCATGAAAATAGAGAAAACTTACTGTTCACTGTACATCTTCCTGGGCTATTTGAAGCTTTCATTGCTGCTGTTTTAGTTGTGTGCATTAAATATTTTTAAAGGAAAAGATTGAAAGGTGGGGATGTGAATATTCGTTATAAATCTTAAAAGTTGAAAGGGTCCTTAGCGATTACCCATAGGAATATTGGTCTCTTTCTAGACTGTGCTTTCTCTACTTGGCAACTACTGATGCATTTTTACATTTCCAGTACCTACCACTGGGTGTTCAGTACATTGTTGCTGAATTTACTCACAGATCACATCCTTTCTTTCTACAGATGGCAGAAAGCCAGCTCTCTAGCTTGAGGTATGTGGACACACACTTTTTAGAAGAATTGGTGAATTTTCAGACATGATTTGTCAGGGCAGGAAATAAGCACTGGCTGTCACTGGGCCAGTGGAGTTGGCTCAGTGGGTGGCTGCGCTGGGAGCCAAGCATGTCTGCAGTACACTTGTTGCCAGGGGGTGGCGGCAGGCACTCACAGACTCTCCAAGACGGGCAGGCCTGATTCACCCTTTGAGTGTAGGGTGGGAGATGGCCTCCTCTACTATTCCTAGTTTATTTTCTAGCTTCTTGATGCCTTGAGATGCTTGGCCCAAAGAATAGGGCCCAAGTTAGAGACAGTAAGAGCCAGAAACTAAGCGTCTTGTTGGAGGTAAATGTCTGGGTCAGTGCTAGGCACTACTAGGTACACCGTTTGTTTTAGTCACTCGGTCATGTCCTGCTCTTTTGCAACCCCATGGACTATAGCGCACCAGGCTCCTCTGTCCAGGGATTCTCCAGGCAAGAATACTGGAGTGGGTTGCCATTTCCTTCTCCAGGGGATCTTCTTGACCAAGAGATCGAACCCGTGTCCCCTGCAATGAGAGGCAGATTCTTTACCACTGAGCCCCTGGGAAGCCCCTAGGTACTTCGTTAGTGCGCTCATCTTCTAGCTTGAAGTTTTGATCCCTGTAAGAACTTTAGGCTCCCTGGGGGGATTTACACTCCAGACTGTTTTTAGGTCCTTTAGTTCCAGTGTAGATGGAAACTGAGAACAGATTTTCATGTGGGGAAGAAGAGGGAAGAAAGAACATGACACCCTGGGACGTGCACATGCGAGAAGAAAGGAGAAGACAGCTGGACCTGTAGAGACACAGTCCACTCAGTCCTGAGGTGGCCTGTTCTGGCTTTCTACATCTCTTCAGCCAACACCATCACTCCTAACATCTCAGGTGAAGAAACAAGCCCTGATTGTGGATAAGGAGGAGTTGGGAGGAGTTGGAAATCTATAGATAGGACAATTCTATTTGTACAGGTATTAACTCAGAGCACATAATACGACAAAAGAACATAATCAATATTTAAAATCCAAGATGATGAAAAATCCAGGTTTGTATTCATATTCCTTGCTTTGAAGTATTGCTCTATTCTAATGGTCTGAGGCTGGAGTTGGGGAGTGGTGACACAGGTTATTAGATAACTGAGTTTGAAAGGTAATATCAGATGATGAGGCCATGAGCCAAATATCATGAGTAGATGAGAAATGAGACAAAAGTTCAGAAGAGAAAGAGTCCTGTTGGCTGTGGTGAGACAGCAATAATACCTGGTGTGTGAATGTTTGTTGCATTTTGCCAATAGTCAGTCCTTAAAGAAATTCAACCCTGAATATTCACTGGAAGTACTGATGCTGAAGCTGAAGCTCCAATACTTCGGCCAACTGATGTGAAGAGCTGACTCACTGGAAAAGACCCTGATGTTAGGAAAGATTGAGGGCAGGAGGAAAAGGGGGCGACAAAGGATGAGATGGTTGGATGGCATCACCGACTCAATAGACATGAGTTTGAGCAAACTCCGGGAGATAGTGAGGGACAGGGAAGGCTGGCGTGCTGCAGTCCATGGGGTCTCAAAGAGTCGGACATGACAGAGTGACAGAACAACAGCAACTTTATATTGCCATAATATTTCAGAGTTTCCCAAATACTTCCATGTCATTTATTTTCATCTGGCTTCATTAAATCTTCACAACAGCCGAGTATTATTAAATGAGGTAAAATACATAGAATATTTGGGGCTTCTTAGAATAGTGGTTAGTACGTAGTGAATGTTTACTATTATTATGAAAATCATTATTAGCCCTATTTTATACTTGACAAATCTGAGGCTCAAAGAGGCTGTTACTTGCCCAAAGTCACACAGCTGAGAAGTGGTAGAACTAGGCCTGAACTCAGCTCCTGTTTCTAGACGTTTCTCCATTTTCCCATGTGCAAAGAGGGAGTATTTAAGCTGGGCTTGCCAAAGTTGGGCCAAGTTTTGAGGTGGCCTTAGCGGAATTATCTCTAATGAGGTCTCCACAGCCTCGTGAACCCTAGTTGGCCAGTGAATGGGAATTCCTGAGAGTGTTCTGTGCCTTGAGTAAGAAGAGTTAAATCTACTCATTTTAGCAGTGAGGGGAGATGGTTCATTGCCTCGTCCCTCAAGGAAGCTGCAAGCCATTAAACTCACATAGATCCTCAGCTGGTAGGCTTGTTAAGAAAATGTGACAATAGGGGGAAATTGACAACCCAGGCACCATAGATATTTTTAGTCTGTGCTTCAAGGATGTACATCTTGGTTTCTGTTTAGATTGAGCATGAGGGAGTGAACTAGATTGATTTGGCAAGACTGGCAGTCCAAAAGTCCTTACTGAGACCCTTCTCTGTGCCCAACTTAAGCAAGGGACTGAGGGGAGTAATTAAGGGAGGCGAAGTGACTTTCAGATGCTCAGACACTGTGGAGCATGGCGTTGTCCTTTTCTTCGGTGGGAGGCAGTGTGCTGACGGCAGGAACCATTCTGTCTCTTCCACACCAGCGCTTCTGCAGCACATTACCCTCCTAATGCACAATGGCTGCAGCTACCCATAACCCATCATGCACTTCAAATTTGCTAAGAGAGTAGATCTGAAGTGTTCTCAGTGCACGCTCACAGACACATACACACACACACACACACACACGGTGATAATGTGAGCTGATGGGTGTGGCAGTTAACCCAATTGTGGTTATCCCATTTCACAAAGCAGACATATATCAAGTCATCACGGTGGACACTGAAAATATTACAATTTTATTTGTCAGTTATTCCTTAGTAAAGCTGGAAAAAATAATCTTATGAGTATAGTTTTAATTGTCAGCCATTGTAGCTCTGTTTGTAATAGCAAAAACAGTCCAAACACTGGAAATGGAATTTCATGCAACTATTAGAAAGAAAGAAATCTTATCAATTTTATGTGCTGAAAGCATATCACTAAGATATGTTGTTGTTTTTTTAATTGAAGTAGAACTGACTTGCAGTATTAGTTTCATGCATACAACATATTAATTCAGTATTTTTTTCAATTATATTCTATATAAAGTTATTATAAGGTAGTAAATGATAAGATATCCCACATTCATGAATTGGAAAAATTAATGTTTTAAAATATATATGCTACCCTAAGGGCTGATATATTTTTAAGTGCAATAAAAAAATTATGGGGGAAGAAAGAAGAATGTATATAGCATGATGCCATGTGTATGTTCGAAGCATACATGAAAGCAAATATATGCATATATTTTCCCCACACTGGAAGGATATACTTGCAACGGGTAATGAGGGGTATGTATGATAAGAGGAACGGGAGGGGAAAAAATGTGTTTTTCGTCTTATACTTTTAAGTTCTTTTGAAAATAGAGTTTTTGGTTTAGCCATCTGACATACTTTTTTTTTTTTCTCTCATTTAAGCCACTTGCCAGAAGTCACAGAACCAAGGATTCCTACCCAAACTGTGATTCTAGGCCCTGTGATCCAGAAGCCCTCTGGATCCTAGCACACTGCTTCCTAACAGTGCTCTCTTAGGATCAGGAAGTAATTTTCTCACTTGTTTGTAAATTACAAAAAAAAAAAAAAAATTTTCCATGAAGATACCTGGGAGAATGTGCTCATCCTCAAGAAGGCTCTGTTGCCTGCCACCTTGCCTGCCACCAATGCCTGCTCCGTTGCCTGCCGCCTTGGCTCCTGTTCTGTAGGATGTGGCATAGCCAAGAGGGGTCAGTGACCTGGAGCCAGGAAACACAAACCCAGGTTTCCAACAGGGCAGATTACCTTCAGGAAAAGACATTAAGATAATTGGAGAGGTGGGGGTGGGGAGAAGGCATGAAAACAGGGTCATTAGCCAACTTGGTCAATGGGCAGATGCAGGAAGTGGCAGATAAACACAGCCAGAATCTATAATTATACTTCAGTATCAGTGTTCAAAACCCACAAAATAAATGAGTGAATTAAAAAACTTGGCAGTGTCTAAGTACCTAGATATAAACTACTAGTGTTAGCCTTAACTCCTGTGAACTTCTCTGTGATTTTGAGCATATTATTTAGCTGCTCTGGCTTTCTTTCCCCATTAGTCAAGTGGACAGCACAGTCTATCCTGGCCACTTCACAGAGTTGTAAGGAACAAATAGGGCAAGAGATGTGCTTTGAAAATGCAAGACGTCATACCAAATGAGAGGTTATTGTCTATGCCTCTGGGACATACCTCACAGAAGGAGAACTCTTTTCTCATTAAACTTTTTTTAAAAATTGGATCTCAGATCTTGTCACGGATTTTTTCAAGTTGTTTCCATTAAAAAGTACTGATTTTTAAAAACTAGTAACTTAAAACTGCCACACACAAAACAAATGGTCCACAAAACGTTTATTCTCCTTTCCTGCTGAAGGGTTTACGATGCATTGTTATCTTTTAACCAGTCTTTTACTATTAAACTGAAATGACCAACTGAGACGAGCAGTTCTGAGATCATTCTTCCACCACTGGTTAAGACTGGGGTGGCAGGTATTTAGAGATAGGAAGCTGGGAGGAAGCATCAGGAAAGCATTGCTGGTAGCAAGGTAGACACAGCTCACCAACACAAGCGAGGAACCTCATGGCATCATTTTTTATTCCAGTTCCTTCTGTTAAGAGTTGTGGACAAAGACCTATGGAGTCCACAAGATCCCCAGAGCAGTGATAGAGCAGTGCGTAGACTATTACTTAAGCCCACAACTAAGATGGAACCATGAAAGGGACTGGATGTGCTACATGACCTTTGCCTGAGGGGCTTGCTGAGCTATGAATGTTGGACAGGACTCTGGAAGCAAGCTGATGAAGCACAGTGAGGAACTGGGGCAGAGGTAGGGAGACGAGCTTCAGAGATCCAGTTCTAGGATGGCTGCGTGCCTCTGAGGAGCAATTTGAGGGTAGCCAGGGACTTGGACAGGACAAATGACAACTTCCTGGAACAGACTGTTCCAGGACCAGAGAGGAAAGGAAATAGCCTGGCCCCATCCTGGGCAGTTCACAGGAACTAGGGCGGGAAGTATTTGAAATGGAACTAGCGCTCACAACTTCAAGTGCTTTCTCAGTGGAAGAAGGAAAATGGGACAAGAAACTTGTGACACTGCATACACGTCAAGTCAGTTTTCGTGATGGTGGGATTGAAGATGGCAAGAATGAACGAGCAGAGGGAGTGCTGTGCAAGGCCGACAGCTCTGGGCTCAGACTAGCGCGTGATTATTGCTTCTGTCACTCACTTGCTGCTTGACCTTGAATATGCCGGTTTTTCCTCTGAGTCTTGGTTTCCTCATCTCAAAAATGAATGCCCTCCTTCCCATCTCATAAGTAGTTATGAGAGTTAAATGAGATGTTCTTGAAAGCAACTAACATATAATTCCTAGAATATGAGTCCTAGTAAATGTTAGTTTATCCCTTTGTTTTGGAGAAGGACTTTAGAAAACCTCCAGTGAGACATGCTGATTTGAAATTTCAAGCACTGGGAAAGCAAGGCCAACCTAGGTACAGTGTGGAAAGGCCCTTTAGACAGATGGAGAAGCAGCCTAAAAAGGCAGATAAGAAACTCTCATGAGAGGAAGGTAGGTGAAGGGCAAAGTAGCACTAGCTCTAAATACAAGCACAAACTCAGTGCTCTTACCAGCAGCTGTACTGCGAGGTTTCTCTGGCTTGTGACAAAATGAGAAGATAATAAGTACGGTTTATCTAGGCTTGACTCATTCCCTTGACTGTTCAGAAACACAGGAGAGGTTTTGTGTTCGATTATAGTAGTTTTCCTAAGCCTCTCCCCGCTCCCCCCCCGCCCCGCTATTTTTCTGGTATAATTAACTCTGCTTCATTCATTGACTCTCCTTTCATCCTTGTTTTATTGGTTATATTTGCTTTTTAAATTATCAATTGCCTCAAATCCTTTCTGGAAGTATGGGTATGAAGGGGTAAAATAGTTTTAGTTTCTTCAGAAACTAAAATTCCAAGGGTGGAAACCAACTAGAAAACCAGAGTGAAACTCAGGATGGGGAAAGATAAGGAGACCACAGTGAGGCATAAACTGACCTGGTTTTTACCAGGAATCTCATCAGGGAAATCCTACTCCTGGACTTCTTTTGTAGCCAAAACATGACCAACTGTTTTCACAAAAGCGCACAGCCTGAGAGTGAAAGGCCTTTTGGTTTATTTTAGAGAGGAAAGGCCATGGTTTGCCTGGAGGCTCTCTCATGGTGATCTGGTAGTAGACTAAGGTCTAACACTGACCCAAGTCTCTTGACTCTCATTCTGGGATTCTGTGTGCCGTGGTCCTCCTCATCTTTGTGAGAGTGAATTTCTGATGACAAACACCTGTACAAAACTAATAGGTATGGGTTTTGTGTTTTTTTTTTCCTGTTTTTCCAGGGCCAAGTGCTTTCGGGGCAAAAAAGTCCTTGGAGATTATGATATCAAAGTGGAACAGGTAACCACCCTGGAGCCCAGGATTGCATCTGCACCATCGTGGGGCCCTCTTGACACTCTGGAGTGAACCGTCTGGGGCTGCCAAGTGAAAAGATCAGGGTCTATCACTAGCTTCTAGGCTCTCTACCTCCTCCCCCTACCCTTTCCAGGATTTCTCTCTCTAAGAGACCCTGTCTTGAAGGCTACATCTTTCAACTCCCCTGACTTCTCTTCATGGCTCTGGGGTCTCTAGGGAGGCAAGCAGTGTAGCTCTTAGGGCCTCTGGGGGTGCAAGGTCCTCAGGCTGAGGAACACTGTAGAGGAATGTCTTCCGAGGACACGGCCACACCTCCACTGTGGTGGCAAGGTCTTGCTTGGTAGATACATGTCTGCCACTCAGGTGTGCAGCCTCCAGTGAGGCCTCCTCTGTGCCCAAGGCTGCACTTTAGAGAGAACTTAACGAAGAACACCTCCTGGTTTTAATGCAGTGAAGTCCTGAAATCCTCATTTTTTAATCTTCCTGTACCCTTTGCTTCATGATTAATAGAGATTAGGTCCATTTGAGTCGGGGGGAGAGGGGATGTCCAGTTTACACAGAGCATATATTTTCTATGTAACGATAGAAGCTACTCATCATTCCTTACACAGTGTGCTGGGATTTACAGATTTACTCTTTCTATCCATTGCTGCATTCAGTTCTTAAAATAACTTGTTAGGCAAGGTTGATAAAAATTATTTCCATCTTAATGATGGGAGAAGCTGTCCACCCAGAGAGAATAAGTAAAACATCTTATGCATCTCACTGGGCCAGAGCAGCACCAAAACCCAATTTCCTAAATGAAAACTTGGTGCTTTATGAGACTGAGAAAGGGCATATTTGCCTCAGTTTGCATTCCTATTCTGCAGAGAGGCAGCACAAAAGATGCTGGGTGGGGAGTTGGAAGCCCTGAGTTTTGCTCCTGTCTCGGCCAACAGTAAGCTTTGTTTGTCCAGAAAAGTCACTTAACTGCTCCTTTGGTAAATAAGGATAATTATTTCTGTCCCTCCTGCCTCATAGAGTGGCTATCAGAGTAGATGGGATCAGTTTGGGGAAATGCTTTGCAAACTGTAAATACATGTTTGGTGGAAAAGATACTGCTGCTGCTGCTTTATGGGGGGCGCTTCTCAGAGTCAGGACTGTAGGGCTCACTCCCCTACTGCTAATTTCATTTAGTTATGTTCTATCATAGTAAGAAACACAGAAGGTGAAATCCATGCTCTTAATCCCCTCCTGTTATTTTCCAGGCGGAATTTTCAGAGCTCAACCTGGTGGCCCACGCAGATGGTACCTACGCCGTGGATATGCAGGTGCTCCGGAATGGCACAAAGGTGGTCCGGTAAGGTCCTTTCTGTCTTCGGGGTCACTGCCACTGTCTCTGGCGTGCCATGTGTAGTGTACAGACCTCGATGACATGTGCTGTGTGGTGGTGGTGGAAGGAGGCAGAGAAAGCTGGCTCTGGCCCTTAGAGATGTCTTAGTTCCATGGTAAAGGAAGCTCCATGGACGCAGAGCTCACTTTGCAGTCACTGGATGATTCCCGTCAGAGGTGTTGGAGGACTCCAGCCCCACTTCAGCCAGTGCAGCTCTGGACTTTTATCTCTCAGTGTATTTCCCCTGGAAAACACGATTCTATTGCTTTAAAAGAAAAGGGCCCGGGGGGACTTTAAAAACCTCTGCTCTGGTCCAGCCTCCCATGTTACATGGATTTGCTTCCGCTCACTCAGTGAGTTGGCAGCAGAGCCCTGTGTACTACGTGAATTCTTTTAACGCCCTTCCCAGTGTTCTATACTCCAAATTTCTGGGAACTCCTAAGTCTTGATAGGAAAGCCTGGGTCAGAGGGACATTGACTGTGAGTAGAAGAAAATTTGTAATTACAAAGCACTTACGCTGCAGGTACGGTGCTAGGTGACATGTAGACGTCATCAATTGTAATGCAACAATTCTGTGTGGGAGGTGATGAAGATTCCAGATGAGGGAGCATGGTTTCCACATTGTTATTCTTTCCCAGGACTCAGTGTGGCCTCAGGGTTCCAGGCATTAGGGTCTTGCTCCAGGAAGAGTCCTCACTTCACCCTTTTCCCTTTTTCAACCTGCGCTGCCCTGACCCCAAGGCCACCAGTGTCCAACCGGACCTGGTCTGTGACAGGGAAGGCAGCACTCAGGTGTCTGGAGCCAAATGTCAGGGAGTGTGAGCTCATCCATCCTGGAGACTGAGGAAGACAGAAAAGAGCTGCCCACCCATGGTCGGGGAGCATTCAGGAAGCTCCTTCTAGAGATGATGGTGGGCTCCCCCAGTGGCAAGTGGAGTAGGTCATGGGGATCCATGACACGAATGGGTGGCAACAAGAGGGCCTGGATCAGTGAGCTGGGAGGGATCTGGCAAAATCAAGGCAGGCCTTCCCATCACCAGTGTGGGGACCCAGCGCTGACCGCAAGCCTGGAGCTCAGTTTCAGTAACCGGGATATAAGGTTTGGTCTCAGGCATTTGACGGAGCCAGTTTCCCAGAACTCGGGCGCAAGGAGGTCGGCCCACCTCTACTTTGAAAGACTGATCTCTGAGCCCAGGTAGGGCTGGAGCAGTAGGCGGGAATTGGGTGGGTCCCAGGGCAGAGAACCAGGTCCGTCACTGCACATGTGTGAAATGGCCAAGGCCTGGAACCTTGAGCGGAGATCCTGCCACAGAGCTGACTGTCTGGGAAGGTGAGGTTCCTCAGGCATCAGGGCATGAAGTCAGGCCCCTGATCTTGTGGAGCTCTGCTGTCTGGAGGTGAAACACAGGGAGCCTTCCCGTGCCTGGGAACACACTGTACTCTCAGCTTCCTGTAGCCAGTTGCTCAACCTCAGCTCTGTGGAAACATTCGTGCCCCTCCCTAAATCTGCTTTGGAGGAATAATACTGGGGTGTCTGGCATCTGTTCTCAGCCAGCCTGGACCCAAGCTCACCTGGGGAGCTGCTGAGGGCACGGCATCTTTAAGGAGCAGCTTGAGGAGTCAGAGCAGGACGCTGAGGTCAGGGATCTTTGGGGCAGGGCAGTGAAGTTAGCCAAGTGTGGTGTCTTCAGAGTCTGCTGGGACCCCCTTGGGGGTGCCAACTCCAGAGCCACAGGAGCTTCCACTCTCATCCACAGGGACATGGAAAATTCTTGTTGACTTAAGGTGTGGCGGTCTAAAAGTGTTTCTTCCCCCCTCCCCGAGGGCTTCTGCACCTTAGAAAAAGACAGTGCTTAACCCAGAGGAATTGTTCAGTCGCCAAGTCATGTCCGACTCTTAGCAACCCCATGGACTGCAGCTTGCCAGGCTCACCTGTGCTTCACCATTCCTTGGAGTTTGCTCAAACTCATGTCCTTTGAGTCAGTGATGGCATCCAACCATTTCATCCTCTGTCACCCTCTCCTCCTCCCACCCTCAATCTTTCACAACATCAGGGTCTTTTCTAGAGGAAAAGAATTTCAGAAATCTGTTCAAATCTCCTTTGAGAAGTGCCTAATACCGCATTTCCTAGTCGGTAAGAAAACAGTCATGACAAAATGAGGGTCTTGGCTCAGGTAACCCCTTCCCTGTCTTGGGCTTTGGAGATGGGAGACAAGAGGATATGTGACCTGAGGTGCTGGTTGGTGGCAGACCTGCTTCTACATTCTTTCCAGGGCCTTCCGGCCAGACTTTGTGCTCATCCGGCAGCATGCGTTCGGCATGGCAGAGAATGAGGACTTCCGCCACCTGATCATTGGCATGCAGTACGCAGGCCTCCCCAGCATCAACTCCCTGGAGTCCATTTACAACTTCTGTGACAAGCCGTGGGTGGTGAGTGAGTCCCTCTTCCCTCAGGTAAAAGGGCAGCATCCTGATCCTCTGTCTCCAGGTCCCTAGAAGGACCTCTGTTGATCCAGACACCGTGAGGGGCCAGCTGAGAAGAGGTGGGAGGAGCTTCAGCTGGGGCATGGGGTGGGGCAGGCTCTCACAGTAGGACTTTGTTGTCACGGGCTGGGCTGCCTCTGCTGCAGAAAGGACTTTTGGCCTCACAGCAGAGTCACACAAAGATTCTGTGAAGGAGCCCTTCCAGGTCTGCAGCCATCAGATACAGCAATTAAAAATACCTACTTCTTGCCTCCGAAAGATTTAACCATTGGAAAGGCCTGAGGCCAGTGGGGACCAAGGGGATGGTGCACCTCAGAGGGATGTCAGTGTCAGAGTCCTACCAAGTGTCTCAGCAGCCTTAAAATGAGATTCATCCACACACATACCAAATCAGGCACTTTTATGCTCTGGAAGTGCCCTCTGAGATAATCGGCTCTCCCTCCTTCATGGCTGAGATGTGACCATTTTCAGAAGGACGGTAAGGAGTATAAGACCACTTACGATGTGATGCCAGCTTCGGAGATTTTCCTACATGAACTTCATTTAATCCTCATAATAGCTTTACAAGGAAGGTGTTATTATCATTATTATCACTTTTTACAGAGAAATGAGACCCAGAGAGGATTCAGTAACTCACCAGAGTTTCAGAGCCAGGATTTCTCTGACACCATCCCTCGCATAAGCTCGGTTACCATGTGAGGAAGAAGCTGGTCTCGTGTTCTCTTCCTGGGATAATCTGGAAATCTTGGAGGCAGTGGAAGCCTCTGAGCAGAGAGAAGAGTGCAGCTGGGAGAGGAAACGGCCTGAGACGGTTCTAGGCTACCCCAGCCTCCCCTCTGACTGCCGAGGGGACCCAGCTCCTAGAACTGCCGCTCCAGGCTGCTCCTTTCAAAAGGAAACACCTGCCCCTAGTCACATCCTTCTCTTCTTGTTTTTCAAGGGTTATTTCAGCTCTCACACACTGGCTTGCCAAGGGTCATGGCACTGGTGGCTGATTGTGAAGTTCTCAGACCCCAAGCTTCTCCCACTCAGGGAGCTGGAGCGGGGGTGTTGGTTTTTTGCTTTTTTTTTTTTAACCAAAAGGACCCATCACCTCTGCTCTTACACCTGAACTCAGTCTTCCTATTTCCTTGGAAGCCAGGGAGACCTGACAGTGTGAGAGGAAGACCAGTGAGCGAGGAGTCGAAAGATCTGGGAGCTGCTGTAGCAGCCCCTTGTTCAGCCTTTCCCTCTGTCTGGCCTGAGGACTTGGAGTCCGAGAGTTCTGCAGAAACCAGCTGCAGGACTTGTGTGATTTGAATGGGTTGCTGCTCACAGGAGAGCGCATATGAGGCCTTCAGCAAGTTTCCCCTTAGTCACATGGCCTTCCGTGCTGCACTCATGCCCTAGCCCTTTCCTCCTTCACCCCTTCAGTACGTGCTGGAATTTGGCTCCCTCATGGCCACACAGGGTGGTTCTGCTAGTATCAGCTTTTCTTCTGGGCAATCTCACTAATCAGCCTCCTGACTAAACCACTCTGTGCCCTGGTTTCTTTGTCTGTAAACTGGGAGTAGAGGCTTCCCAGGTGGCTCAGTGATAATCTGCCTGCAAATGCAGGAGATGCAGGTTTGATCCTTGGGTTGGGAGGATCCCCTGGAGAAGGAAATGGCAACCCATTCCAGTATCCTTGCCTGGAAAATCCCATGGACAGAGGCGCCTGGTGGGTTATAGTCCATAGAGGGGCGGTCACAAAGAGTCAGACACGACTGAGAAACTGAGCGTGAGCATGAAACAAGGAGTAATCACAGCACCTGCCTCCAGTCTGCCAGCCTGGTGTTACAGCCCCCAGTCCTGGGGATCTAAAAGAAACTTATTCCATGCTGCATGTTCCAGAACTGTGCCGGTGGCCAGGGAGGGGCGGGTCAGAGAGCCTAGGCTGGGGCTTTGCCCCTCCTGGGATCTGGGATCTGGTGAGGGTTCACATTCTCACCCGTTCACAGTCCCAGCACATTGTCGTTGGCATCGTAGGGGAACCGCAGGGCTCCCTGGCCACACACCAAGTTCTCCCTTCATTTTCACTAAGCAGCTGGCACATTAATGGCATTTTATATATTCTTTGCCTGTTCATGGGGATGAACAAATCTGGTGTCTGTGAAGGGGGCTTCCCTCTGAGACGATGACTTTGGTGTGTGTTTTCTAATACTGTGGCTGCTCCTGGCATGAGGAGAGGCCTCAGCCATGTTGTGAAGGCTCCACCTTGTCTCTGAGCACATCGGCCATTTCATAGATTGCTCAGGGCAGGCACACGGGGAGTTTGGAAGCAGAAGTAAGACCTATCAGTGAAAGTAGCATTCCAGGGAGAGTAAGAGTGCCGCCTACCATATTGCTTCAGATTTATCTGAAAATCCTGTCACTCTATGTGGGTTTTTTTTAGAGGCAAATGCACAAGAGTTGAATTGAAGCATTTTATTTCCAGGAGGGATAAGGGTAACATATTAAATTCAGACTGATCTTGAAATCCCATTTCATCTGAGAAATCTTTCCTGATACATTGGATAAATGGTTATGCTGAGCATTATCTTCCTATTCGTTGCCAATACCACCCCCAGCTCCAAATGCATTCTTTTGTCTATGTGGAGAGGAAATAACCCTTATCAGGTATTACTTTTGTTTAGTTGATGACTGTGTGCTTGTGACTGAGGCTGAGCTTCCAAGGAGGCAGGGGTTAGATGCCAAGCCTAGTGCTCTGAGCAGAAGGGACTACAGAAGGTGGAGGAGGGTGGCGTGAGCCCCCGGGGAACCAGCTTAGTGCATGGGAACTGGCTGCCATTTTAGCCTTGACTGTGCCAGGACTCTGGGAGCCCGCCGGGGGCCTTCTTGGCATCAGCATGGTGTCTGTGTAACTCTCCCACATGCTGGGAAGATAGGGCCCCACATTGCCTTGGTGCTGTGCCAGGGTGTGGGCTGCAGCAGGACAGAGGTTGTGAGGCAGAGCTGGCATCAGCTGGCTGGGGAGGCTGGAGGGCCTCGGGGAGCTCAGGCAGGTATCCAGATGCCGAGCACGAGTCCAGTCATTCCAAGTGGCCAGCCAGGACCTAAAGGTGAGGTAGTGGAGGGAATTGGAGAATGCAGGAAAGGTCTGAGGGGTGGTCTTGACAGTCAGAGAAAGTGGAAGAAGCAGAGAACACCAGCAGGGATGGCAGGGTACAGTGAAGAGCGCACTGGGCAAGAAGGGGTCCGGGCCCTGTCCCATCACAGCCCCAACTCCAGGCGCGACGTGGGAGCCTGTGCTCCCCTTTGCTTCTCTGGCCTTGGTCTCCTCATTTGTAAGATAAGATGTCTGGTCTAGAGACTCTCTGAAGTCTCTTCCAATAATAAAATCATAGGGCCTTGGGTGTCCATCAATCATACTTGCAGCCCCGGAGGAGGCCTTGGAGATCTAGAGCCACCAACTGTGTGTCACTGAGGAAAGTGACCCAGAAACTCCAATGTTTCTCAGCATTTCAAAAATAGCAGATTCTGTCTCTACTCACAAAAGGACCACAGCCAATGATCACTAAACAGCAGTCTCATCATGGAGTTTGGGAGGAAATATAATGAAAATATTTGTGTGTGTGTGTGTGTGTGGTTAAAAAGTCTGAAGAACTGACCAAATTCAGTTGTCTATTTTATATATGAAGAAAATGAGGCCTGGAGAGGCAACATCATTTGCCCAAGGACATCTAGCAAGTTCAAGGCAGAACAAGAAGAATCAGAAGACTGGTTTTCTAACAACCCAGTTCTGGCTTTTATTGTCTCCCCGTACCAACACACGTGCTAACATCACTGAAAACAGGAACTGGGCTTTTGAAAAATGTTCTATCTTTCCCTTCTTTAGTAAACAGAAGGTCGGTTTGCTCTGGCAACTCTTCCGGCAGTTCCAGGTGTCAGTGGCTTAGAGTGTGAACCCAGTAGCACTAGAGAGAAGACGCTGGATCACTGCTGCTGCCAGTGCTCTGGGGTGGGTGTGTGTGGAGGTGAGGAATGAGTGTGAATGGATTGAACTGGAAAGTTTCCTGTGGGAAGAGCATGGTCTCTTTAGAGCCTGAAAGGCAGCGACATGAAGGAGAAGGAAGAGTTACGGGTTAGGACTAAAGGGGTCTGGCTATGAGTCTGGCTCAACTACTTTGTGACCTTGAGCGAACAACTTCTCTGGGCCTCAGTTTCTCCACTTATAAAGTAGAGGGGCGGGCAGGGGACACCACGGACGCTACATGTTCGCCAAAGGCAGACCCTGACATTTAAGTACGTGCACTTCACCCCTTTTCCCTGGAGTTGTTGGGGCTTCTCATAGGTGAAGGGTCCAGTGAGTTCAGTTCTTAGATGAGCAGTAAGTCCAGAAGACGGGGTCTGTCTTTGCTGCATTCCATGATTTCTTTTCCTTGGCATTTGAATTTCCAAGACTGGGCCCCTTGTTCCCCTATCCAGCTTCATCACTTGCCATCTCTAGAGATGATGGTGGTTAGCATTTTAGAGACCCAAATTTCAACCCCACCTATCCCTTTTTTTTGCAGCACTGTGGCTTTAGGCAGTCACCTACCCTTCCTGAGCCTCATATGTAAGATGAAGATGATAAAGACCCTAGCTCATTAGTTTGATATGAGGATTAAATGAAATATCTTCAACACTGAGTAGGCACTGAATGAATAGTAGTTCATTCTCTCCCTTCCCCAACAGAAGCATATGTTCCTGGAGAATAGAGGGTGGGACACCTCTTTTATATCCTCAGAGCACTTTGCACAAAGCCCTCAGTGGAGCAGATGCTCAATAAATATTTGTTCAATGGATCGCCATTTTGTCTGTCCCAGAAGCTGTCTGGGTAAACTGAAACCTTTGCTTCTCTTTTGCAGTTTGCCCAGCTGGTGGCCATCTACAAGACACTGGGAGGAGAAAAGTTCCCGCTCATTGAGCAGACTTACTACCCCAACCACAAAGAAATGGTAGGTGACTGAGAGGGGCCATCAGTCTCTGCTGTCTGCACTCTGAGCTTAGCTGTGTGCTGACTGTGGGCCTCTGAGGAAGGCCTCAGCCTCTCAACACCAGAGAATCTATTGAGGTTGAACTGCAGACCTCCTTTGTGAGGCCACAGTGGCGGGGTTGTAGTTGACAGCCCTCTATCTCCGAAACTTGGAGACAGACTAGGAAAGAGCAGAAACAGGGGCGTTTTATCAAAAGCTGAGAGTAACAACCTAGATGGATCAACAGTCAGAAGATCCTGCTGCTTGCGATTCTAGCCACAAGTCGCGGACGGTTGCATTCCCTCACCACGTGTCAGCATCCGAATCCGAAAGGCGAGTGGGCTTAACGATTCCTGGCCAGGATAGCTAATATGGCACTTGCATGATTTCAGTGAGATTCTTTAAGCAGATAGTCTGTGAGGAGTATGGAGTGCTCCTCAGATGTAAGCTATTGTTCCTGATATTATTCACCAGACTCTTCCATTCCCTGGGCTTCCTCAAAATTCAGATAAGACAAGGGTTTCACTCTGCCTTCTCTGAGGCCATCCCGGGATGGCAGAAGGAGCAGAACGATGGGATAGATGATTGGTACGGAGGCCGCCTCTAGTGTTTATCCCCCTTCTTCTTCTTTGGCCCCACGCTCTCTGCCCCAGGCCTGTGTGGTCAGTGGGTAATCCTACTTAACCCACCAGTGGAGACTCTCTGCCTTATCTTTCCAAGTCTTGTGCTCCAGGACAGAGATCTCCAGAAGGAATCTCCATTGGCACCATTTCTGTGGAACCTTCTTCTGGTGTTTTGTGCATGCCCCAGCTTATCAGCAAGCCGTATAGGACCTTGGGGCCTTGGAAAGAACTACCTTCTCCATCTTTGCCAGAGCTTCCCCAGGAGAGGCCCTGGAACTTTAAGCACTTATCTCTGATAAATCCTTAAGACGCTCACCAGGGCTTTCCCTTTCAGGACAAGTCAGGAAGGCTTGTAGAGGCAGAGGAACCCTCAGGGGCTATGCTTGTAAATTTCAGGGCATCCAAGAGAGGACTGAGCAGAAGGCTGGGCAGGGAGCCCTCGAAGCTGGCTTTGTCCTGCTGTAGCATCTAGCAGGCTGACCACTTGATCTGTAACACTTACAAAGTATATTCCTCACCTACCTCCTTTCCCCCAAGGGCCCTTGAGTTCTTTTTCTCCTGTCCTCTAGCCTAAAATTTGCCCTCAAGAGAGGACACCCACCCCCCACCCCCAAGATCTCTGTGAGGCTTCAAAAGCTAAGGGGGAATTTCAACTCTATAAGAGAAAGGCTTTTTTTTTTTTTTTTTTTTTTAAGCTTAAAAAAGATTTTGAAGTAGTAATGAAAACAGGACTTTCTAAAGGAGACAGAGGAGAAGCCTTTTGGACAGCAGTTGAGGACATTAAGTATAGTTAACCTGGAGAGACAATGCCCAAGTCTGTTCTTGTCTTGCTAACTGGGCCAGGCCCTGTGCCAAGAATGGCATAGAGGGGATTACACTGTAGGCTTCACATTGAATGGCTCCTGTCCCCCTTTGCCACTCCCCTAAACAGACTGAAAGTATATCAGAGGGTCAGAATGAGTTGGGACAGGAGGAGTAGATGAAACACAGCCAGACGATATTGTTCTTTCCATTTCTCCAAACCAGCTTGTTTATGATACTGTCACCCACCTTCTGGTCTTATATCTCACAAGGCCACCCCATCTCATATGTATAACAGTCATCATTTCTCCCCTGTCAGATCAGTTAAGATAAAAAGAAAACACATTTATCTAGGGAGAAAAAAGAATAGTCCTAGCTTTGAAAAAAGAAACTAAGCCAGAATCAGTAACAAATACCAGCTCAACTAGAAGGTTTGGAGGCAGGGATAAAGGGCTGAGGGTGGGAAAGAAAAGTCCTGCTACTTTCCCTAGCCCTTGGCCCAACGTGTTCTGGACTGGGGTCCTAGACACAAGCTGCCACATGCCCCATCCCTGCCCTCATGTTGGCCACACCGTCCACCTGGTACTTCCCCTTGTCTGGCATCCCTGAAGCAGGTAGGGACAGCCAGCGCCCTGCCAGGAAGGAAAAGGGCTTGGTTTTCGGGATTCTCAAAGGGTTGTGGCGATCCATCCTAGGGCTGGATGATGTCAACAAACTCCTTCCTGAGGGGCAAGCGTCCCTGGTACCAGCTACAGGTGCCGTCAATATGCTTCATGCAGACATAATGCTGGGCCTGGTACCCGTAGAGCTTCCGTTCCAGTAGCCAGTCTGTCCAGAGGCACTCGTTGGGAGCCGAGATGGTACAGGGCACCGTATAGCAGGTGGTGATCTAGAGCCATAGCCACGCAACATCCAGGTGAGTAGGGTGTCCTTTTTCTATTCTTTCCTTTCAGACTCCTACATGTTCTTACAGCCTAGCTCAAATGCCCCCTGGCTTATAAGGCCCTTCCAAGTCTCCAAATTTCTCCCTTAGTTCTCTTTCCCCTGTACTCTCCACATACAGTATTGCCTCCCAAAAGGCACAAAGGCCCTTACTCTACCACTGACCTAAGCCAGTCACTTCACTTCCTATAACATGAATTTCTTCCCCATAAAATGGAAATCTTAACTCTTCATAAATTTGTTTTAAAGACTAAATATCTTAAATAAATTAACCATTACAGGTCCTGACAAAAAGAGTAGACTCTCTTTAAGGGGCAGTATATTATCCCAGTCTGTCTTATATGATGGCTGCCTTCTCAGCCAGAATGCAAGTACATTGAGATCAGGGACTATGGGCCTTGTTGCTTTCCCACCCCCAGCTTTGAATGATGCCTGATCCATCACAAACCTCAAGTATAGTACTGCAAATGAATAGGTCACACACATGGGAAGGAAGAAATACACGAAGGGTGAGGCTGCACAGCCTTTCCCCCACCCCCGAAGACCTTGGAAACGGACAGTCCTTACTTGGCAGCCACAGTTCAGATGGTAGTGGTGATTCAGACTTTCTCTCTGCAGAAGGGACAGGTTTTCCCAGGGCTCAATGTAGTTGCACAGATGGACAAAGACTTTCCCATCACTGAGGATCTGACCTTAAAGGGGAGATAGAGGAGAGCCGACATGAGGAGTCTGCTTGTGGAGCTCCAGGAGTTCTTGAGGGAGCCCAGAATCACAGCCTCCTTGGTATCTTGTGGTGGAAGTGGTGACATGGGGCTCAGTGAAGGAGCCAGAAAAACCTCTGCTGTCTTTATATCAAAGCCATTACCAGATGATGTTTGTATGAGAGAGAGTTGTAGGGCAAAGGCCTTTCCATTAGCATGGTGCAGACAGAGGGATGTGGGCTTTAAGTCAGAATCTTGGCAGAAATCCCTTCTTTTCTATCATTTACTAGTATGTGACCATAAGAAATCCATGTAACTTCTCAGCTGAAAGATGAGAATAATAAGGTTGTTGTCAAGATTAAATGAGAGAATGTCTATGAAGTTCCCTGCACAGTTGTGGACCCACAGAAGATGTTCGATACATAGTAGGTCTCTCTTCCTTTTCAACCTTTTCCAACCTTTCTCCTGCTCCAGTGATATCTTGGTGAGTCTGTCCCCTTCCCCTTCTTTACATATCACACTCTTTCCTATTTTCCAAATACCCTTTTTAGTACCACCGCAAAGCCTTCCCTGGCCATACTAGCCCTCACCTCTCCTAGAGCTTCAGTCATTCAGTCATTTACTGGCTGAGCAACTACTATGGCCTGGTACCAGGAATATAGGAAATAAACATGACAGGATTTCTACCCCTAAGGAGCTAAAAACTAGTAGGGAAGACAAATTGTTGTTGTTCAGTTGGTCAGTTGTGTCCAATTCTTTGCGACTCCATGGACTGCAGCATGCCAGGCTTCCCTGTCCTTCACTACCTCCCAGAGTTTGCTCAAACTCAAGTCCATTGAGTTGGTGATGCCATCCAACCACCTCATCCTCTGTCATCCTGCCCGCAATCTTTCCCAGCATCAGGGTCTTTTCCAGTGAGTCAGCTCTTCGTGTCAGGTGGCCAGAGCAGTGGAGCATCAGCTTTAGCATCCGTCTTTCCCGTGAATATTCAAGGTTGATAAACAAGTAGAAAATGATACTGTTGTATGATTCTATACAGGATGTGGTATAAGAACAAAGGAAACACTGTTATCTCTGTCTGTGGAAGGGGTGGGGGCAAGAAGGGTGTCTAAGATGATACTTGGGTTAGGTGTTGAAAGGATGGGTAGGAGTTCAGGTGCCAGACAAGTTGGGGAAGGACTTCTGGACACTGGGATGGATGGGCACAGCCCTGCAGAATGCCTTTTGTAACTGCAAGTAGTTTAAGCTCCAGGGGAAATGAGGGGCTGGGAACGGCCACTGAGCAGTGACAGGAGGCAAGGCTGGGGAGGTCAGCTGGGTCTGCTCACAGAGGGTATTAGGCAGAAGGGCTGCATCTTCTGCTGCAGACCATGGGCACCAGGATGCGTTTTCAGTAAGCCTATGCTTTGTCATTTAACCCCACCTTTGGGTGGACTTGACCTCCCTGAGGCAGCCGGCACATGTCTGCATCCCTGATGCACTACAGCCCCTAGCAGAGGGCAGGTGCTCAGGAAGGAGGTGGTCCCATCAGCTAGTTCCGGGACCTGGAGGTCCCAGGGGCCTGATCCGCCCCTGCTCTCCCATCCAGAGGTGCCCAGATCAGCACAGTTCCACATCCTCAGACCTAGGGGACCCCACCTGCGTGGCCTCCAACACCTGTGACTTCTTAGAAATTTGAACTGTGAGAGAGCTCCTTGAGGACTGTGGCATGTTTAATGCATCTCCACTTGAGGAGGTGGTCACTCATTGCTGAAGGGATGGACAGAGAGTGGAATTCCTCCTTCTGTTCTCCCCATCGGCTGTGTTTTTCTTTTCCTGGCCTTCTTTCTAAATATGTTTTATCCTTTAGGGAAAATTTAGATCCCACTTACACAATGAAGGCTTCCCTGGTGGCTCAGATGGTAAAGAATCTGCCTGCAATGTGGGAGACCTGGGTTTAGTCCCTGGGTTGGGAAGATCCCCTGGAGAAGGAAATGGCTACCCAATCCAGTATTCTTGCCTGGAGAATCCCGTGGACAGAGGACCCTGGTGGGCTACAGTCCATGGGGTCACAGAGTTAGACACGACTGAGCAACTACACTGTTACTTTCGCCTTACACAGTGAGGCTTCCCTGTCTATAACCACACAGATACCTTCCCTGGACAACAAAATAATTCAGTACTGTATTCATTCAGTTATGGATTAGATTTTTGTGAGGTACTTTAACTATTTTATCCCAGTCAGTGCAGGATGAGGAGATCTGCCTGGGCCCAAGGTCTTGGAGACAGAATCATATTAGAATCAAGGCTGCTATTAGGGCCTGTGCTTTACTGCACTTCCAGAATAAGGCCTTGGGTGTGAGTCAGTCACGAACCAAGAGTGTGACCTATCATGGCCGCCTAAAGCTGATGCTATCGTAGGCTACAGTGACTATTATGTGTATGTTGTGTATATGTGGGGGTGAGGTTGCGAATGCACCATCCTTTACTCTGTGTGACTAAGACCTCCCCTGCAGTGTGGTCCCTGGTTCAGGGTCCAGTGCTGGGGAGGGACGGGGACAGGCTCTATCCTGCTGAAAGTGGCCAGGACAGGAAGGGGTCTGGGGACCATGGCCAGCAGAACCTGGAGCTAGAGTGCATGTATCTGTTGTCCTCAGGCCTCTGAAGGGTCATCCTGAAACAGAGGGCAGAGCTGAACCCACCAGGGGCAGTTTCAGAGTGGCATAATTTGGCTCAAGATACCAAAAACCTTAGGCTTCCCCGATGGCTCAGTGGTAAGGAACCCGCCTGCCAATGCAGAAGATGCAAGAGAAGCAGGTTCCATCCTTGATCAGGAAGAGCCTCTGGAGGAGGAAATGGCAACCCGCTCCAGTTTCCTTGCCTGGGAAACCCCATGGACAGAGGACCCTGGCGGGCTACAGTCTCTGGGGGTTGAAAAAGAGTCAGACACAACTGAGCATGCACGCACCAAAAATCTTATCATTTAGAGCTGTTTGGAAATGGAGCCAGCTGCCCTAGGCTGGGACAGCAGCCTGTGAACTAGGAAGGCAGTGGCACTGACAGGGAGGTTACCAAGGCTTCTCCCAACTCAGGCTGCCTTGAGTTATGCAGCTGTTTGTGCCCAAGAAAATGGTTCAGCTTGCTGCCCAAGGTCAGCCTGGCTCCTGCTTGCCTAGGGCAGAGACTCATAGGGCCGCTGCTGGTCTTTAACTTACCAGTCAGGAGATACTGCTTCTGGCTGTTAGCTTCTAGTTTCACCCCACAGAGGGAGGAATCAAAAGGCGTATAAATATACTGAATATCATTGACTTTCTCAAACCCTTTGAACATCTGAAAGGCAATTACGAAAGAGCAGTATTGAGTCAGTGAGTGTACTTTATATATTAACAGGAAAAACTTTTTCTTAATCTAAAAAAGTTAAGTGAAAGTCTGGTTCAGGACTTGTTGCACACAGATGGCACAACTGGGTCTTATCTCCCTAAAATATTTTAACCTTGGTTTATTCCAGTGAGAAGGGAGGCTCCTCTAGCAGCCCCACGCACAAGCACAGAGGGCCTGTCCTGCACTGTCCTCTGGCTCCTATGGCCTGTCCGATACATGTCATCCACTCTACTTCAGTATCTGTACCCCTAGCATCACTGAGCCAGGCCGCCCGAACCACCAGCCCTGCAGCCCCACCCCTCCCAGATCACAGCCCCCAACTCCTCCTAACAGCCCAAGAGGGTGACGCCCTGTCCTGCCCCCATGTACCTTTATCTGTTTGATTTCATACCGGATCATTTTTTGAGGGTCAGCAGGGTCTGCGCTGGCAGGAACTACCTTTTCACTGGAGATCTTGGCCCGGATAGCTGCACAGGAAGAGAAAAGAGGGGACCTTCAGCAGCTGATGGGAATGATCCTCCTGGGATCTGGGTGACCTGTGGCCCCCTGGAGAATTCTGCAGGGGGGTTCTGGGTTTAGGTCTCGGTGGGTTGTGAGGAAGATGCTGCATGTGAGGGATACTCCTCTGCAATCCCTGGAAGTTCCAAGCCCCTCGGGCCTACCAGGTCCTCGAGTCTCTCTGCTCTGCCTGCTGCTCTGGGGAGTCGAGTTCTCGGCAGCCCAGAGTACGGCGGGGTGGAGACGGGCAGGGCGGAGGAGCCACTTGAGGGCAGTCAGTGTGTAGTCAGCAACTGCTGTAGCCCAGGACCTCAGAGAGAGCCGGACTGAGCTGACGTTGGCAGATGTTTATTGAATTAATAAATATCCTGACTATGCACAGAGGTAGTTCATCTCTTTGTTGTTCGGATAGTAATCAAAACCTGTTTATGAAGTTCTTCCTCTGTGCCTGGTCTAACACTGGGTCCTAGGCCCACAAGCACAATTAGGAAAGGGCCCACACCCTGCAGAACTCTTGCTTTAGTGGAGAACACTCTTACAGAGACCAACAGCACAGCAGACTAGGAGCACAGAGATGTTGGAGATGCTGTGGTAGCACCAGGAGTCAGGAAGCCTTCAGAGAAGAGGAGACCCCCTGGTTTTGAAGGATGAATAGGAGTTTGCCAGGAAGTTAAGGGTTTTTGAGGAAGGGCATTCCAGGCAGAGAAAAAGGGTAAAGGGTGTGTGTTGGGGTGAGGCTGTGGTGACAACCTCAGTTATAGGCTTGGATACAGAGGGATGTTTATCATGAAAGCCCAACCCCCTGAACCCCCTCCTCCTCAATCCCCCTAACCAGTGGATCAGAATAATCACTGGATAGTTCCAGAGACTTGTTGTTCAGTGACATCCCATAACTGCAGTAGGCAGGGGAGAGGGGATCGCTGTGGAGCCCTTTACACTGTCTTTGTGCTCATTCTCTCAGTTGCAGCTGACTCTTTGCAACCCCATAGACTGTAGCCCGCTAGGCTCCTCTGTCCATGGGATTTCCCTGGTCCAGAATATTGGACTGGGTTGCCATGCCCTTCTCCAGGGGTCTTCCCGCCCCAGGGATTGAACCCATGTCTCTTGAGTCTCCTGCATTGGCAATTGGGTTCTTTACTACTGCGCCACCTGGGAAGCCCTACACTGTCTTTGATTCTCTGGCAAGTCAGCGGGTCTCTGCGCTTGCAGGGTTGCTATGGCGCCGGCCCGGCCCAACCCACCGGTCGCCGCAAGAGGCAACTGGGGCGGGATTTGAGCTCCACCCCTTCCCTCGAGACTCCAGGTTCGCAGCGCGGCCCCACCTCGACCCCACGGACCCCAGCCCACTGCTGGGGCCCTCTAGGGCTCCCCCGGACTCACCGAGCGCCGAGTGGCAGACGTGCTGCTGGGGGTGCGCGGGGGCGCAGCTGCACGCCTCGCCCAGCCCCGGCGGCCGCAGCAGCGCCAGCAACCGCAGCAGCAGCGCCCAGCTCGGCGCGGGCCGGGGGCTCCGGGGCATGTCTCCGCAGGGCTGCGACTGAGCCTGCGGGGACTGTCAGACCACACTGCCCCTCCACGGCTCCTCCAGAGCGCGGCGCGCCCCTCGCCCGTGGCTTTATGAGGTGGACCTAGAGCCAATCCCGCCCCAGTGGGCTCCGCCCTCCCTTGGCCACAGGCCACCCTCGGGCTGCCGACCCGCGGCCCTCCTGGCCGGCAGGCTCAGTAAGGCGCAGGAGAGAGCCTCGAGAGTCCTCGGTACTGTCTCCCTGCCTGAGCCTTCTCGAAGTACAGGGAAGGCACCGGGAAAGGGGATGGTGTCAGGACAGAAGGACAGGGCCACAGAGACAGATGTTAGGGGAGCACAGAGACCAAGAGGCTGTGACTCAGGCAAAAGGAACAAGAGTGTGGAGAGGCTCAAACAGAAAGAGTGAGACAGGCAGAGTCAGAGAGAGGCAGACAGAATTACAACAGGCAAGAGAGACAGCGACAGAGAAGGCCGGACCTCTTGCTGAGCTGCACACTGGGAATGAGACAAGCTCCTCAGGGCTTCTTTCAGCTGCAGGAAGTGTTTTCAATGCCCTATTTATGAGGCTCCAAAGCAACAGCAAACAGTAATGGAACAGGACAGGGAAAGTTGGGTGGTGTGTGTGTGTGTGTGTGTGTGTGTGTGTGTGTGTGTGTCTTGGCTCTGTCGGCTGGGGGGTGGGGAGAGACGGCGGAGAAAGCAGCCGGTGCCTTAGAAACCCTTTCCCGTTCCCGGAGCCCATGCAGATGGCGTGAGGACAGTGCTCTTTGAGGGACTCAGAGCATAGGGTGGCCCATCACTCGGGGCAAACCTGGGCCCTCAAAGCCCTTTCTCTGCTCTTGGCCACCCTGATGTCCTGTCTCAGGGCCCCACTCAGCTGAGAGACTACGTCTTGTAGAGGAAGGGGCAGCTTGGAAGACGAGTGAGGCTCGTCGTGGACTGGAGCTGTGTGTGCTGTTTGATGGGGATCATAGTGCTCCGGGGCTGAGGGTAGAGCCCCACGAGCTGGTTGTAGGGGGTTTCCACATAGTCTTGCAGCAGGCAGTACGAGGCTGGATGCCGATTCTGCCCCTCAGGGGCTTCACAGCCTTGCCTCAAACTGAACTTAAAGCTCCTTTCCCCAGCTTCAGCTGGCCGCAGCCAGGAGTGCTGAAATCCTCAGGTCAGGCACTCCCAGTATCTGGTCACACTCAGGATTCCCATAGGAATCTGACTTTTCATCAGAGTCAATAGCGTATCCTCTGAAAGACTTCTTTTCGTCTCGAGGAGGGCATGATGTTTGTAAAGAAGGCAGCTGAGAGAGCACTGACCTGATGGAGAAAGGACGAGGTTTGGCGTCCAGATTGGCTCTTCATGCAATCCCAGCCAGGGTACAGTCTGATGTGTCATTGGACAGGCTCTCAAAAGCGTCCCGTTCGGCCTCTGCACTTGGTGGATATGAAGGCTGAGGCCCAGGGAGGCAAAGGGACTTGCCGAGAGACTGGGATGCAGGTCTCCTGACGTCTGGTCCCCTCTACCACGTTACTTCTCCCATGGCCATCGTGTGACAGCTTGAAATCCTGCCTTTGGGGGGTGGCTTTTCTTCTTCCAAGTGTCTGTGGTTTCTCTGTTAAAATACGGCTATCTCAAGGTAGTGGTGAAGGACAGGGAATTCTGGCCTGCCACCCCCATGGGGTCGCAAAGAGTCAGACGCGACTGAGCCACTGAACAAGGTAGCGTTTACTCTCTTAAGCATCTCTTTTGAATGGTAAACATGCTGAATTCTTATGTTAGCTGTCTTCCAACCCAAACTGGGCAGAAATATGCCTTTGCATTCTGAGCTGTGTTCAGTGGTGAGTGTGAGGTGTTGGTGAGCAAGGAAGAGAGTGTGAGAGGGGAGGAAAGCCAGGTTCGGTGCAGGAAAGCTGGGGACACATGAAGGCTGAAGCAATGAGTCTTAAAGATGCAGAGAGTACCAAACAGGAGAACGGGCTCCTTGCAGTTCTGCCTCTAATATGCTGTGACCTTAGGCAAGTCACTGTCACTCTGTTTTTACATTTTTTAATTTCTGATGCAAATAGATTGCACTGGTTCTTTAGAGAGCCCTTCCAAGGGTGTTCCCAAGAAATATATTTGTAGGATTCCCCCGAGAGACAGGTACACTCTGACCAATTCATTCCTTTCTCTGCTTTCAGCTGACTCTGCCCACGTTCCCTGTGGTGGTGAAGATCGGCCACGCTCACTCGGGCATGGGCAAGGTAAGGCCAGAGCCGCTGTGCTCTGGGGTTGTGAGGCCGCAATGGGAGCTTTTCCGGGAGCCCAGTTGTGGACTGTTCTTCTGCCTCAGTTGCTGATGAATTCTTTCTGAGGCAAAGATGATATGGCCCCTCTGAAACCATGAGTGTTACCCAGACAGGCCTCTTACAGCAAGCAGAGTGCAGGCCACCAGACTGTCCCTGTGCTCTTTGCAGCAGATGTGGCTCCCAAGCCCTGGGAAGGGAAGCTCAAGAGTGGGGACCTCCTAGGGAGATGTGGCACCCAGGTTTGCCTCTGGGTGTGAGCGTCGTGATGAGCCTGGAGGCCCAGGGCTCTTGTGACTCTCAGTGTGTGTGTGTGTGTGTGTGTGTGTGTGTGTGTGTGTGTGTGTGCGCGCCACGCGAACCTCCCTTTCTGCCTCTCTGCCTTCCTCCACCATTAGGTCAAAGTGGAAAACCACTACGACTTCCAGGACATTGCCAGCGTGGTGGCCCTCACCCAGACCTACGCCACCGCAGAGCCTTTCATTGATGCCAAGTATGACATCCGGGTCCAGAAGATAGGCACCAACTACAAGGCTTACATGTGAGTGGGGTGGGGGCCGCCGGACACCCGTCTCCTCAGCTCAGGGACGATGCTCAGCCTCCAGGCAGCAGCCAGCTCTCAGTTTCGCCTCCCCTGGCCCCACAAGGTAGAGAACACAGGGAGGGCGCCATGCACATCGGGGAGTCTTGGCCTGGCTTCCTTTCAAGGCAGATGAGGGGTTATTTTCATTTGCCTCTAAGTGAAACCCGACGCTCTCCTCAGTTGTGAGCAGACTGGAGTAGTCGCAGTAGTAGACAGACGTGTGGTTTGTCACCAGCGGTCATCACAGAGGTTTTTGTATCACATACACTTGTGGCAGATATCTCTAAATACCAATTACTTTTGTCACTACTTACAAGTCATGGGAGTTAGACTTGCAGCTACATTCATACCTGTAAATACATTTGTTACTTTCAGAAAAAGACATATATTTTTACACTAATCAGAGATTTATTGTTTTTGATAACTTTTTTGATAATTACTTTAAATCATTGAGTTCTTTTGCTGTCCTGTGTATTTTATTTTACACTTATACACCTTCAGTATTTCATACATCGAAAGGAATCTGTAGGCTTCACGAGGCTGCCAGAGCACAGAGAAAGCTAAGAAACTATAAACATGTAGCCCTGTAGACACTACAGAGCGTGAAAACCTTGTGGTTATGAGAATAGGTGACTGTTCCATGTAACTGGGTCCATTTACCAAAATGAGAAGGGAAAGGCTTCCTGCAATAGAAAAATTGAGAAAAAGAAAAGATTTCAAGACTACCCGATCTTCTGAAATATACATCCAAACACAAATGGCTTACAAGTCCAATTTTGGAAATAGTAACTTCACGTTTTCCCTGATAACGCAGTTGGTAAAGAACCCACCTGCAATGCAGGAGACCCCAGTTCGATTCCTGGATTGGGAAGATACCATGGAGAAGGGAAAGGCTACCCAGTATTCTGGCCTGGAGAATTCCATGGACATGGGGTCACAAAGAGTCTGACACGACTGAGCAACTTTCACTTTCACTTCAACTTCACACTTTAAAAAAATTTCAGGTAGTATTTTCCTTCCAAAGAAAGAACATTACAATCTATGAATGTGACCTTTGCCACTCTGGACTTGAGCTCACATCAGGGTGGAGCAGTTTCCCTCCCCTTCACCCACCTATTTTCATTTTTCTTCCCTTGTCTTTCTTTTTAGGGTTTATACTCCCCGCCCCTCGGGAGAGTTAGGAGCCCCGTCCCTGTGCGCCCTTCTTGTAACCTCTCGCACACCTCTAGCTGAGCACTCTTCACCCATGGGCATTTGTACTACGCTCCTCTGCGCTCTCTGAGTGATAATGACAGAGTCACGCTGCAGCCCTGCTTCCTTGTGCCGCAGCAGACTGGTAGGGGGCACCCAATAAAAATGCAGAGAGAAGCCCTGTGGGGAACTGAGGCACAGAATCCTTTTTGCAACTTTATTGACCAGATTCCTACTTTCTGAGTTAATCATTTTTTATGTAAAGCTATTCTGCTTCAGAAAGGAATTTAAGGTTGCTTTAAAATTACACACAACGTGGGACTTCCCTGGTGGTCCAGTGGTTAGGACTCTGCACTCTCACTGCTGAAGGCCTGGGTTCCATCCCTTGTCAGAGAGCTAAGATCCCAAGTGCTGTGCGTGGCTGAGTAAATAAATAAATAAAATAAGGAAGTATGCACAATATAAGACAGGAAGATGCAGGTTCAATCCCTGGGTCAGGAAGATCCCCTGGAGGAAGAAATGGCAACCCACTCCAGTATTCTTGCCTGGGAAATCCCATGGACAGAGGAGCCTGATGGGGTACAGTCCATGGGGTCTCAAAGAGTTGGAGACAGCTTAACACAATTTAAAAGACCATTATAAAAACTAGCTAAAAGTAGTAGGAAAAGCCATGATTTTGGCACTGATGAAAGCGGATTTCCTATCCTTTAATTTTAAAATTCCATAAATAAAAAAGCATCGATGATAGCAGAACAAGAGTGTCTTGATCCTTAAAAGGAGGCACCACATTTTTAAAGATTGGGGTTTCTAAAAACAACTTAAATGGAGCATAAGAAAAGAGAATCCCCAACCATTGATGAGGGGTAAGCGATGAGAGCAGCTTTAGAAAATATTCACTTACCTTTTTCACTTGTGAGGGACTGTCAGTTATTTGGGCGAATGTTTAGGTTCTCTCAGCTCCTCTTCCCCAAACTTTTGGCCATCTTCTTGCTCTCAGAAGAAGGAACTGACCTGACAGTAGCCAAGGTAAGGATTGAGATTCTTCCCTTCTCCCCGAGCCCTCACCTAGAGACCAGGAGATGGCTAGGCTTGGTGGGAAGAGTGCACTGCCCCTGCTGTCTGACAGTCAGCAATAATGTGGGTTCCTCTATGGACTTCGGATGGCCTGTGAGTCCTGAGTGGCCATTAAGCTGTCCCTGAATGGCTTCTTAGGTTCCCTTCTGCTCCCGTGTGCCCCCCGTCGTGGATCTGTGCCTGGCATCCCATTGTTAGAGCTGTGAAGTGTAAGGGGCTTTACTATTACTCACTCAAAAGTTCCTGACACCCTATTATGGACCATGGCCTTGCGCTGCGGACAAGGAAGTGAGGGACTCTGCCCAGCCTGGTCACAGGAGCACACCTGTGAACCACCAGTGCTGGGAAGACAGCATCACTTTCACGCTGATCTGTCCTTGTGTTTCTGTTCACATAGAGCAAGCCACTCAGCTGTGAGTTGTTCATCTTTTCTGAACTAGGCGGTGGGGTGTAGGGGAAAGCGAAACCCAATGAGGGAACCAAGAGTCCTGGGCTTGTTGTTTAGTCACTAAGTCGCGTTCGACTCTGCGACTCCTGGAACCGCTGCACACCAGGCTTCCCTGTCCTTCACTATCTCCTGGAATTTGCTCAGACTTATGTCCTGTGAGTTGTTGATGCCATCCAAGCACCTCATCCTCTGCTGCCCGTTTCTCCTCTTGCCTTCAATCATTCCCAGTATCAAGGTCTTTTCCAGTGAGTTGCCTCTTTGCATCAGGTGGTCAAAGGATTGGAGCTTCAGTTTCAGCACCAGTCCTTCCAATGAATATTCAGGGTTGATTTCTTTTAGGATTGACTGATTTGATCTCCTTGTAGTCCAAGGGACTCTCAAAAGTCTTCTCCAGCACCACAGTTGGAAAGCATCAATTCTTTGGCACACAACCTTCTTTATGGACCAACTCTCACATCCATACATGACTACATCCATACATACACGCCTTGATGTATGGACCTTTGTCAGCAAAGTAATGTCTCTGCTTTTTTGATATGCTCTCTAGGTTTGTCATAGCTTTTCTTCCAAGGAGAAAGCATCTTCTACTAATTCATGGCTGCAGTCACCATCCACAGTGATTCTGGAGCCCAGGAGAAGAAAATCTGTCACTGTTTCCACTTTTTCCCATCTATTTGCCATGAAGTGATGGAGCTGGATGCCATGACCTTAGTTTTTTCAATGGTTTGAATTTTTAAGCCAGCTTTTTTCACTCTCTTATCTTTTCATCCCTCATTCAAAGAAGCTCTTTTAGTTTCCTTCTTCTTTGTTTTTCTGGCCGTTAGAGTGGTATCATCTGCATATCTGAGATTGTTGATATTTCTCCCGGCAATCTAGATTCCAGCTTGTGATTCATCCAGCCTGGCATTTCACATGAGGTACTCTGCATATAAATTAAATAAACAGGGTGACATACAGCCTTGATGTACTCCTTTCCCAGTTTGGAACCAGTCTGTTGTTCCATGGCCAGTTTTAACTGTTACTTCTTGACATGTGTACAGGTTTCTCAGAAGACAAGTAAGGTGGTCTGGTAGTCCCATCTCTTTAAGAATTTTCCACAGTTTGTTGTGATCCACACAGTCAAAGGCTTTAGTGTAGCCAATAATGTAGAAGTAGATGTTTTTCTGTAATTCCCTTACTTTTTCTGTGATCCAACAGATGTTGACAATTTGGTCTCTGGTTCCTCTGCCTTTTCTAAATTCAGCTTGTACATCTGAAAGTTCATGTTCTGGTGAAGCGTAGCTTGAAAGATTTTGAACATTACCTTGCTAGCGTGTGAACCTAGTTTGACTAGATATACAATCTTGGATGAGTCAGCTAACCTTTCTGAGTCTCAATCTCCACGTCTGTAAAGCGGGGGCAAAAATTGCAGCCTACTCACACCAGGGAATTTTCAGTGAGGCTCTGATGAGGAATTTGGGATGGAGCAGCCTCGGAAGGGAATCAGCACTGTACAGATGTGAGGTATTGTCACTGCCGTAAGGGTCGGCTCTCTGGGCTGGCACAGGGCTCTGAAGAACCTGCCACATGTCTTGGTTTCCCAGTGTCTGGTATCGGATCTCCAGGGAGGATACTCCTGAGAACTGCTGAGCAGAGAATCACATCATCAGTCTCCAGTCATAGTGAGTGACAAGGCCAGCATGTGGTAGGGAGTGACCGGGCTTTGTCAGTGGATAAGCGTGGCTTTTCTGTCCCTGGGCCATCCCCTTCCTCTTGACTGTGTCTCTGTGAAGACTAATTTATAGTTTACTTAAAACCTGTATAATTTGGTCCTCATGGCAACTCTGTGTTCACACAAGGATAAAGAAGGCTCAGAGAGGTGAGGTGATTCACCCAAGGTCCCCCAGCCAGTCAAGAGCAAATCCAGAACCAGAAACCAGGTCAATTGCCTCCTCCTTAGTCCAAGACCAACTGAGTCTGTCTGACATGTGGCCACAGATAGAGGACGCAGGGCAGAAGAGAAGGCTTGGGGACTTGACTCCATGGGCTCCACGTGAGGGATGAGACAGCTTAAGCCTGAAGAGGCCAACCAGCTTGTCCAGAGCCACAGTACTGATAGGGTAGGCCCTCAGTGTTAACTGTTGAAAGAATAAGTGAGCTAGTAAGGAAGCCACAGGAAGATACTCACTGGAGCCTTGAGGGTGTGTCCAGGGTCAATAGAATTCAGCTTGTGCATACCAAGTCAGCCCAGATACCAAGTGGGTAGGCTGATGGGAATACTAGACACAATTTGTTGTTGTTGTTGTTGTTGTTTAGTTGCTCAGTTGTGTCTGACTCTTCGCAACCCCATGGACTGCAGCATGCCAGGCTTCCCTGTCCTTTACTATCTCCCAGAGTTTGCCAAACTCATGTCCATTGAGTCAGTGACACCATCCAACACCTCTGCCACCCTCTTGTCTTCCTGCCCTCAGTCCTTCCCAGCACCAGGGTCTTTTCCAATGAGTCAACTCTTCGCATCAGATGGCCAAAGTACAAGACACAGTATATATCCTCAAGTGGTTAATAGATTTGTGGACAGAAGACTTAGCTCAGATAACTAAAGTAAAAAGTAGACACAGGATTTGAAGAGTGGTAGAGGCAAAGTCCTCTAGGAATTGTAAGGAGAGCAAGTGCTCACAAGGTTGAAAAGATCAGGGAAGACTCCAGGGCACCAGGGCAACCTGGGCTGGACCCTTGTAGAAAGGAGGAGAGTATTACGGTTGGGGGGTTGGCAGCAGAAGCCAGGCTCTCAGGTCAGCAGACAGGCCCCCAGGCTCTGGGTGGGAGAGGCAGGTGGGGACAGTGACCATGAGCTGTCACTTGGTGGGGCCTTGTTGCAGGAGGACGTCAATCTCAGGGAACTGGAAGACAAATACTGGCTCTGCAATGCTGGAGCAGATCGCCATGTCAGACCGGTGAGTGAGGGGAGGGGTGCAGCTCCCCTGTCTGGGGAGGGCAGCTTCCATAGAAGAGGAGATGTAAAAAATGAGTCCGGCCCAAAGGGAGCCTCTAGTCTAGCCAGACAGATGGAACACAAAGGCCCAAACACCCAGTTAAGAAGATCAAGCAGGACTGGAGATATGATGAAGAATGATGGAGATAAAGACTGGACTTGCCATCGACGCTCCAGGGCAGGAGGAGTTACTGTGGGCTGAGCAGCTGAGGGAGGCTGCCTAGAGTAGGTGAGACCTGCTCTAAGCTTGGGAAGGTGGAGAGGGCCTAGAGAGCAAAGCAAGAGGGTGCGGTAGATAAGGCAGTGTGCCTGATTGACGGGGGAGGGCTGGGGGGTGCGGCCAGGAGAGGTAGAGGCCGCCAGGATCGCATGACCACAAGCGGGCTAGGTGGGAGCTAGTGCCCCAACCTCTGGACACTTTCCCCTACCCTACTCCAGGTACAAGCTGTGGGTGGACACCTGCTCTGAGATGTTCGGTGGCCTGGACATCTGTGCCGTCAAAGCTGTGCATGGCAAAGATGGCAAAGACTATATTTTTGAGGTAAGTCTGGCCCAAAGAGTATCTCAGTAAGAGAAGAGCCCCAGGGCTGGAGGCCAAGCTCTTGGCTTGAGAGCTGCACGGGTGCACAGACTGCAGTTAGGTTAGAGTCTCCTGAGCCACGGGAAGGTTCCCAGGTGACGCAGCTGGAGAGTGTGCAGAGCCAAACAGCTGCCAGTAGAGCTGTGGACTCTAACCAGCCAGGCTGACCCACACCACTGGTGGGAGATGCCAGACCCGCGTTTCTGGGTCCTAGCCTGCCACTCCTCCAGGAAGCCTTCAGTGGATTTGCCATTCTTAGTCTCAGGAAGCTGGCCTTGGGAATCACTGGGTCCAGTCTGCTCTGCCAGTGAGAGAATGGAGGCCTGATGCCACAAGCAAAGCCACACAGTGAGTCGGTGTCTCAGCTTGGCTAGAACTCAGGTCTCCTGGATGCAGGAGATTCTTCTTAGCTCTTCTCTGAGCCCTGGAGACACTTGACTCAGTCTGGGCCTCTGGCACAGCCTTGCTGACCCTTTTCCAGTGTTAGAGGGAGAGTCAGTGGCCATATGTGCCCTTCACACACATTCCTGTCCAGTCTTCCTGAGAGCAGGAGAGGCTCCTTGCCAGGAGTTGGTAGTATTTACAGAGGGTTCATGTCTGGAGCCCAAAGTGGGCTTCAGAATCTACTCCATGGCCTGCTCAGCATGTAACTTCTACATGGTCATACCACCCTCCTCTTGGTGGGCCTTGGTTTTCTTATCCCTGAATGAGAGAGTTGAACTACGGAGTCTGTGATCCTGGGCGGGCAGACACTTCCTAAAGGAGGAAAACATCGATCTGGATCTTGAGGTACAGGAGGAATTGGCTCGGTGGTGAAAGTGAAGGCATCCCAGGTCATGAGCAAAGGCAGGAAGCCAGTCGTTTAATGGGCACAGTATCAGTGGGGACAGAGGTTGTGTGGGAGAAGAGTCACAGAGGAGAGAACTGCCTTCTAACCAGCGTTAAGGGCGTGGCCTTCCGTGTTCCTGCTCCCCTGTCTGCCAGCCTCAGAGCCCGGAGCTGGACTGTCTGCCTGCCCTCTGCCTCTCCCCACCACCCTCAGTCGCCAGACTAAAGTCCCACTGAGCCCTGACCTGCGTGAAGTCTGGGGAGGCCCAAGGCCAAGGCTGCAGGAGAAGGGAACGGAGGCATGCAAAGGAGCATGCCTCCAACTGAAGACACGAGCACCCACCTCACCCCAACCTACCTCTGCTGGCTTAAGTCCTGCTTGTTCTGAAAGACTGTCCCAGGCCGTGGATGTCTCCTTTCCTAACCGGGTTCCATTCCTCCCCCAGGTCATGGACTGTAGTATGCCGCTGATCGGGGAGCACCAGGTGGAGGACAGACAGCTCATCACTGAGCTGGTCATCAGCAAGATGAACCAGCTGCTGTCGAGGACCCCTGTCCTCTCTCCTCAGAGACCCTTAACCACCCAGCAGCCACAGGTAAGCAGGGAGGAGACACAAGGGCAGCCAGGAACCCTTGCCTAGCCCACTGCTCCAGATGGCAGTGGCTCTAGGATGGAGCAGAGGTCAGATGCCCACAGCTCTGGGTGGGCTCTCTGGAGTCTTTTCCTTCTCCCTCTTTTTCCCTTCCCTCCCCTCTGGACACCTGATTATCTTCCATCACCCCATATAGAAACCTTCTCATCAGCAGTCTGCAGGATCAGCTGTATAACTGTCCAGAGATGGAGTATCAGATCCCTCCCCTCTGAACTTGAGGACTCCAGGGAGCCAAACCCTGTTCCCTCTGGAACTTGTAACCTGGAGTTCTCTGAGGAAGGGCTGGGTCAGGTCTCATTAGATGCTCAGTGCCTGAGAGATCTGTCACACTTGTAGAGAAAGAAGGGTGTTTCTGAGACGCCTGCTGGTCTGGAGAGGGGGAGAGTCAGGTCCCTCATTCTGGGAGAGAGTGACAGGTAGAATTCAAATAAGAACTCTGCTTTCCTCCCTAGGGGAGACGAGGCAACTTCCTAGTTGCCTGTGGTGTGTGACTCAAGTCAGTCACATCCGCAATGACAGTACTCCAGCCACAGGTCTAGTGGGAGATCCACAGTGAAGCTTTTGTGGAACCTCAAGCCCTGTGGCTCTAGAGTGGGCCAAAGAAAGGCGGGGACCCTTGGTCTGAGGGCCTTTAGTCCATCTAGGATATAGCTCCTTTTTCAAAAATATTGCCAAACTCTTCCCTCCACTGTGTAATAGAGTTGTAACAGCTTGGAAGAGTGAATCCAAGAACTGAGTCCTAGTCTAGCTCCAAACAGCTGTATGACTTTGGGGGGAAGTTACTACCCTTTTTAGGGTTTGGGTTTTACCATTTGTAAATGAAAATCTCTCAGCAATCTTGCTTTCAATATCCTACTTCAAACATTCAAGGAGGTGGAGTTGAACTCAGAATGTGGGCTTTGATGCAAGAACTCTCCAAGTTTGATAGTTTACTGGCTTTGTGACCTTGAACAAGGACTGCATCTCTGACTCAGGAGAGATCTGAACAATAGCACCTGTATTCTAGGGTTGTTATAAGGATCAAATAAAGCAAAAAATATAAACTATGGCATAGCATATCATAAATGCTCAATAAAGGCTACCTGTGTTATTACGCAAGTAGGCAGCCTCTGGGTGTAGGTTCCCTCCAGTCTTCTGCTTTGAGGTCATCTCTCCCTTTTCTAAAGATCAGTGCTTTGCTGGGATTATGCTGCAATCAGGAGCCAAGTAATTGGATTCTTGAAATCGTATGGTAAGAAAGAAGAAAAGGAGAGGGGAAAAAGTATAAACTTGTCTGGTTTATTTAGTATAGAAGCAAATTACCTCCACATTTATCTTCTCATCATTTGAGCATCGCCGGATCATAGCACAGAAACACAGTTTACAGTCATAACAATGGACCTGAACCCTCAGGAAAGGATTGCATTTTAGTCAGTGTTTCATACTCTGGTTAAGAAGGCCAGAAACATAATGCATAAGAAGTGTTTCTGTAGAAAATGACTAAGATAAAACAACATGGCAAGCGGTAAGTCAGTACCCTCTCTCGATCTGTCTCCTCCGCCCTTTCTCCACCCCCTATTAATACAAGATGATATCTAAATACCTTTTGAGCTTTAAAGATCCCTCTGAGTAGAATTCTCCTTCCATCCTGACTGATGCTGGATAGATGAGAGCTTATGGGCCAATGTATGTCTGTGCTGTCTTTGTGCCCAAGTTGAGAGTAGCCCCATGAGGCGGGATGTCGCCACAGATTGGCGCTTGCATGTGTTACACACCGTCCATAGGGCTTTGCTGGCAGCCCAGATGGTAAAGAATCTGCCTGCAGTGGAGGAGATCAGGGTTCAGCCCCTGGGTCAGGAACACCTCATGGAGAAGGGAATGGCTACCTGCTCCAGTATTCTTGCCTGGAGAATTCCACAGACAGAGGAGCCTGGCAGGCATCCATCTCCATGGATGGCAGAGTCAGACACACTGAGCCACTAACACTTTCACATCTTAGATGGCTCATGCTGTGGGGGCCTGTAAACAAGTACAAAAATCTGTTCCTGTGCTTTAGGAATATAGTCACCAGATAATTACATAGGGTAATTAGGGTAACACACCTTAGTTGCTTGTTAGAGATACAAGCCCATTATTTAACTATTGTGCTTAACTAGAGGTGATAGAAAGATTTTCCTGGTTGAAATAATATCAGGCCTGCAGTAGATTTTATGATTTAGTGAATCTGATGGCATTGCTGTGTCTTCTGGTCCTAGCTGTCTCAGGGATGGGATTGGCAGGTGGTTGCTCATTCCTGCTCTATAGGAAGAGTGACAAGAGTCCCCTTTCCCCCTGACCCTCTGAGAAATCTGAGTATCTGGTAGCTGCTTAAAGAATTTATGACAGAGTAAGACAGCCAATGTTGCCCAGGAAAGATAAGCAAAAATGGGCTGCTCTGAGACCCTGTGAAGGTCCCTTTAGGACTTTTATATATGTGTGCACACTCTCTTGGCTCCTACAGCAAAATCATTCTGACTAGACTGAAGGCTATGCCGAGGGTCAGGAGACCTGAGTTCAGTCTGTTCTTGCCACTGACCCATGAGGTTGCCTTGGGTAGATTTCCTTTTCTTTCTCCGTCTCAGCATCTATGTGTGTAAAAGGAAGGGTTGAACCAAGAAATTCACTAAGATCTTTTCTAGCAATAAAATTTAATTATTTGAAAATTATAGTAACAAAGAAAGACTTTCTCCCTAAAAAAGTGTTTTCACCCAATGAAAGCATTGATTCTTCTTTCATGTGATTCCCTTACTTTGTGAACATTAAATACTTCAACTTAAATATTTTAAAGAGAAACCCTTCAGAGTCAAGGCAGGAAACCTGGTAAGGAATGAGCTTCCCTAAACACAGGGACACCTGTAAAAATTCCGTACAGCAAAGCCCTTGTGGCTTCAGGGCGAGTTATTATCCACTGAGCTTCACAGTTGAAGTTACAACAGGATATTACAGAAAGCACAGTGTGCTGGGAGTCAAGACACTGAGGGGCCAGTCTCCCTCTGCCAGGATGTTACGTGACTGTGTGTGAGTCACTTCCCACCTCTGGACCTGCTTCCTCACCTGTGAAATGGAACTGGGATAAACAATCTTTAGATCCCTTTCAGTTCTGAGGTCACGTGAAACCTGAAGTCAGCCCACCTGTGAAACCCACAGACCACCCTTACTCCTGCCACGAGCAGAAAGTTTAGACACTCCCCCAAACCACCCTCAGGTTCGAGAATTCTCTGGAGGGACTCACAGAACTTCCTGAAAGCCACTGTACTCACAGGTGCATTATGGGAAAGGACACAGATGCAAATATAAAGGCCCGAGAGTTCCAAACCCAGAGCCTCTTTTGTCCTTAGGATGTGTTAGTCTCTGGCTTCTGTCTCTGATGCGGCGCCGGGAGTGTTGCCAACCAGGGAAGCTCACCTGAACTCCAGTGTTCAGGGGTTTTGAGGGTTTCATTTCATAAGCTTGCTTGATTGATTGATCATTTCCTTGAACTCTGGCGTCTCCAACTTTCCCCTCCCTGGAGGTCAGTCTAATACCACAGGGCCTGAGGGGCCCACCCTGAGTCACCTCATTATCATGCACCATCAAGGGTGGTCTGAGGGGGCCCCCACCTTGAATAACAAAGACTCCTGTCACTCAGGAAATTCCAAAGAGTGTAGAGGCTACTTCCCAAGGCAGGGAGGGGGGTTGTGAATAAAGGCCAGATCTTTCTTTGGGCAAGGCCAAATTCTTTACTGCATACATAATTAAATTAATTTAGCAAATGTCTCTCAAATACTCTCAAGCCTTATTTGTCTGTGTTTTCTCTGACCAGCATAGGCCTAGGCCAAAGTACGTGCTTAAAATTAGTTAGTAGACTTGGGGCGACAGGGATAAATGCAGCATCTTCGTACCGTCCCAGCTCATGCCCACCATGCCCTCACCACACCTTCATACTAGCTGCGTCCTCTCTCTGACGAACTCTTTCTGTATTTTTGCATGGCTGGCTCCTTTGAGATCATATAACTGATTCTTCCTCAACTGCTGTGTCTCAGGTCTGGCAGAGGCATCCTGGCTACACGAAGGAGCAGTGTAGGCGTGGTCTGCCCAGTACAGTCAGCCGTGGGTAGAAAAGTCCAACAACAGTAACTAAACCAAGTCTGTCTGCTTTTTTATTATCACTGTGTGGTAGCCATTCTATATAAATGACAGTGATAAGCCACTCCCACTTACCTCTCCCTTGGTCTGCCAGTGCAATACCTATTTGTTGGACGAATTCCCAGTTGGAGTAAGTTTCTTTAACAGCCTTAGCAGTGCACTGGACCTGGGTTGGAGGTCTTCTGAATGAATTTGGTAGAGTCCAAATGGAAGAGATGCAAACCAAAGCGAGTTTACTTGGGCCTCAGCCAGGGCTTTGAATGGCAATCTGAGCCCATGGGTGCTGCCACCCTTGTCCGCTCCTCACCATCAGGCTCCCCAGTCCTGGCCTCTTTCTTCTGTGGCTCTGGCAGCTCAGGCTGAGAGAGCCTCTGGCCTGTGTCACAAGCCCCAGATGCTGCTTCTTGCCCATATTCTAGGTCAAGACCAGGACAGACTTCAGTTCAGTTCAGTCGCTCAGTCATGTGTGACTGTTTTGACCCCATGGACTGCAGCACGCGAGGCTTCCCTGTCCATCACCAACTCCCAGAGCTTGCTCAAATTCATCTCCATCAAGTCAGTGATGCCATCCAACCATTTCATCCTCTGTCTTCCCCTTACTTATGACTAGCCGTCGTTGACTTTTCTCCCTTTCTCCCTCCCTCTCCTTGCCTACAGCTCCCCCATTAGAGCTTTTGTTTGTTTCCGTGACTCTAAAAGAAAGCCTGAAGGAGGTTAGGGGTGGGGGAGGTGAGCAAAGGGCCTCCCTTACCTTGTCAGCCAGCCACCTAAGTGGAGTAATTGTAAGAAGCAGAGAGCCAAGTCATGGGGCTGCGCCCAGGCCAGCTGCCGGGCCCAGTTGAGAGGAATAGGGGCAGGGGTGTGAGAGGCACGCAGTTGCTGAGAGCAGGAGTGAGTGGCAAACCCTTATCATCTTGGCCTTGCCCTGGCTGGCTTGCCAGCTTCAGGGCTGCCCCGAGAGACCCTCTACTTGGAGTGCTGTTCTCAAGGTGGCAGTGACACCTGGTGGCCAGTGCCGGCCAAAACCTCCAGGCTAAATGCCTGCAGAGCCTCCCCTGTCAGGCCTGCTGTCCTCTCCCCTCCTCACTCCCTGTCTGGGGACCTGTCATCTGGGATCTGAGCTGGGCCTCATCACATCCTGGGTCCCTGAAGGGGGTCTGCTCCTGAGACCCCAGGAGCCACGGGCAGAGCTGCAGGTGGAGAGAGCATTCGGGTCCCACCCGCAGAGAAGGTGTCCTGGGGCTCTTACTCATGTGTCTAGTTGTTGTCATTGCCTGTCACACCACTCTCCTTTTTATTCCCCAATAAAATCTTCCAGAGCCAAAGGACTGAATTGGTCATGAACGGATTTCAGACACCCCTGGTCTTTCTGTCTGGCTGTGGGTTAGACCCCTGAGGGTCTAAGATGCTAAGATTCAGCCTTTGGAAACATGACTGCGCATAATGTGTCCAGGAAGAACATGAGGCTCTGCCTCGATCTTGAGCTGATCACAGCACACCGCCAGTGTCGCTTCCCATCCGGCAGTCACAGCAAGGCAGGTGCTCAGAGGAGAGAAACCCAGAGGCTGGGGCATTTGGTAGATCTGTCCTATGAGCAGAAGTTAAAAGGGCTGAGCAGCAGAATTCTCAAGGAGCCCGTGACTGCACATCCTCAGCTCTCTGACAGCTGTCATGGGGCAGATCAGATGCCAAAGGCAAGCCTATTGGAAGACGTGAGTAAAGTCTCTGATGCTGAGAAAGGAAATGGCTGCTCGGGGAAGAGGTACGTGGCTGCCATGTCACTGCTGATGTCCAAGCCACTCCTCAGGCACATGGTGAAAGGCTGGGCTGGAGGCTAGGGCTATTGGAGCAGGCGGCTCTCAACAGTCTCCTTCCAGGTCTGAGACACTGTGATCCAGGCCGCGCACTAGCCAGAGGCCTGGGGAAGTGACGAGCATCCCAAATTGAAGGGCTGGGGCCCAGTAACCTCTGGCCCTGGGCTTCTGGTGGTGCATTATGCAAGTCCTTTTTCACTGATTCTCTGGCCTAGAGAGATACTCAGAAATGTTTCCAGCTAGGCCTTTCCAGCTGCAAAGGACTCTGAAGTCTCTCGAGTACAAGGAGACCCGAGATTGAGAAGGGGTCCAAGACTGGAATCTAAAGGGCCAGGCAGTTAGGGAGGAGACACAACTCAGACCCCAAACACAGGCCTCAGAGGGCTTCACTCAGCTCAGAAAAAGTGAATTTCAGACAAAGAAAGGCCTTCCTGCTTCCCACAGTCGGACCACGTTAGGGAATTTTTTTCCCCAGTGAGTATAAGCCGAAAATGTGAGATTTGAGGCAGGTTCATATAAAGTCACTAGTGACCAGATCCCTTAACATACTATTCAGGGAAACCGACTATTTTGAGGCTGTCTTAACTTGTAAGGGACATCTTTAATCACTTGTTGCTGACATTCTGACCTCGGGTGACCCAGCCCTCAGGGCCCCCTTAGGTCTCATGGACCACCCCATGGGACCTTTCTTGTGTCCATAGGAAATCTCTGATCATGGGAGGACTGCAGTCCAGGACATGCCTCTGCCCTCAGAGCAGCAGCTCCCCTCACACGAGGAGGAGGAGCAGGTCCCCGGGTGCCTTTTGTAACCTCTCAGCAGAAGGAAGGTGGGCTCTAGGGACCACAGGAGTGATCCTAGGAAGGTCCCTAGGTGCCTGGAAACATGCTGTCCCCTTTGCTCCAGCTGAACCTACAACCTCCTGACCACATTCCTTCTTGCTGCCTCATTCCCCCTGGGGTCCTGGACCGGGGGAGCAGGGCCTGGGGAGCTGATCAGAATAGCTCGGTGGCGTGTCCAGCGAGAAGCTTGGCCTGGCCTTTTTCCTAGGGCCAGACCCTGAGACCCTTTCCCAATTTCCTGTCTCAGATATGCTGAGCAAGCACAGGCTTTCCTCCGTGGTGGGGGCCGCTGGACTCTGGCCAGCAACCCTCAAGAGTTGAGTCACTCAGTGTCTTTCCTTCCGCAGCTCTCCAGCCTGCTGGGACCTCCGATAGGAGCTCCTCTCTCACAGCTTGTCTGCTGAAAGCCGCAGGCTGGGGAACGAAGGGTGCCTTTGGCACAACCCCACAAATCCTCCTCCATGGACTTGGTTTCTCTCCCAGACTAGTGATTTCCTTTCCAGTCAGCTCAGGAGCTAACATTTACTGTTTTTGAAATGACTTTACTGCATCTTCAGGGACCTTGCTGGAACACGTCAGTGATACACAGAGGGCAGCCCAGCCCCGAGTCCACACCCTACCCTGCCCACCCTGAACTACTGTGCACTGCTTGTGCAGCTGACAGAAAACCGCCAGCAGTGTCTTCTCCACTGATGCGTGAAATCCTACCATTAAAGCTTCACTCCTCTGGACCGATAATTTATTATTATTCAAATAATAGTAACGATGCTCAGATCATTACTTCACCTGGCACTTTGCAGTTTACAAAGCACAGCCATTATTCTGAGCCTCACAGCCTTTCTGTGAGATGCTTTAAGCTGGTGTTTCTGTCTCTGTTTTACATATTAGCAGAGAGAGTGCAAACGATCTGTCCAAGGTCACATAGTTTTTAGGCAGGAGAGCTGGGTCTTCTGGCCCCTAGTTCCACAGACACTCTGCAGCGCCCTGCACCGTGCCCTTTGGATGCTCCTCCAGAGCTCAGGGACGGTGAGAAGTGGGGGAGCTGTCCCTGGGTACCCTGTACAGGGGCAGCCCTTGCCCTCCTCCTCCTCAGACTCACACTGAGCCTCCCAACCTGGAGACACCTCCACACTTCAGCTCTCTCTTGCTGTCCCCTCACTGGCTTCCCTGGTCACCAGCTCCAGTGGCCTCAGCACAGCGGGATCCGAGCCCTGTCAGCTTGGATGGGGAGCAGCAGCCCACTGTCCTCAAACCCTGCGCCTGCAGGACGCCTCTGCTCACACCCTGTAGCCTTGGCTTCTTGCTGGGCTCGAGACTCCACAGCTAAGAAAGGCTTGGCTCATACCTCAAAAAAGTACACAGAGGACCTAACTGGGAGCTTCGAGCCTGTAGAAGTCGCCAGAGCCTGTGACTGCAGAACCCCACCTCCATGCCCCGCCCAACCCCTCTCCTCGGACAAGAGTTTGTCCAGGCTGTTTTGAACACTGCTGCCAGGAGGCTCACTCCTGCCCACGCCACCCCTTGACCTTGATCAAATTCATGTCTGAGTGACTTTGAGCTTCTACCTGGTCCTCGGGGTTTCCCTAGTTACCGCATTTACTCCTTTAGACTTGGCTCATATGGGAAACTGAGACTCAAGAGATTAAGTAACTTGCCCAAAATCACATGAGGGGAGCTGTCATTTTACACTGCTCACCATCCTGTCTACTCCACGTACCCATTTTATTGCGCTGGTGTCCACCTTTAAAAGAGGCACCCAGACCTGGTGATCACTGCTCTGTCGTGAGGCTTATCCATCCAAAGAGCAGTGGACCGGTGACCTCCTCTTGTTGGGACACTGATGCACCTCCAGCTGCAGCGTTGCCCGCTGACACCTTCTGAGCCTCTTGTCTTTCTATCAGCCCAGGCTCGTTTGGGGGTTTTCCTTATGCTGCTGCAAGGCCATTTACCCTCCTTTGTGTGCAGCTGAACACAAGCGCTGGACCTCGCATTCTTACCTGTTTGAGTCAACCCAGTTTCCTGAGGGAAATGCTGCTGCTCAGTCTGGCCCCGAGTTCCTGCTGTGGGCTGGCCACAGGCCAGGCTTTGGCAGTGACGCCAGAGTGGCCAGACTTCTGTGGAATTCGGCATCCCAGGCGGCTCTTGGTGACTGGAGACAGATTCCGTGGTAGCCAAACCCCACAGGGAGCAGGCCCTCAGCCCCAGCAGACAGAAGGCTTGAGGGTGGGGCCAAAGAGTCTCAGCCTGGCAAGGGCCAGTCCTGGGGGACTCTCCTCCCTCCTCTCATCACCCCTGGGAAGTCTTCAGTCCACAAGCTCCATGGGGCGGGGGCCAGAGAAGCTCCCCAGGCGCCAGACCAGGGTGGCCCAGGCACATTCCCAGGCTCCAGCGTGAAGGACAGCTCCTGGGAGTTCTTCCTCTGCAGCCTTTGGGAAGGGAACTTGTGGGCTCAGGTCACCCTTGGGGGTCTCAGTCGTATAATTCTTAGGCTACAGAGAGGAGAGGCAGGGCCAGGCTTCGTGGTGTCATTACCCTGGCAGCTCATGCTGTGAGTTTTACATCAGAACTTAATCTAATCCGTGGGAGTTTTCGTTTTTCCTGGAATCATATGTTCTCAGAGTTGAAAGGTGAAGCGTAGTGTCCATCTAACCTATCTCGTATTTCATAGAGGTGTACTCCCTGCTGTATCTCTGTCAGGTAATTCTCTAGCCTCTGCATGAACATACCCACCCTCCCAAGATGCCTCTCCCATTGTTTTTACAACAGGAAGTTCTTCTTGTCGTTGAAAGTCTACCTTTCAGAGCTTTTGCCCACTGGCCCTGGCTCTGCCCTTGTGCCCTGTGGTCTTCCATAACTTTCTCTGAAAATAGCAATTCTCTGGGAGGAGAGCGTCTTAAGCTGCTCTGAGCAGAGTCTGAGGTGTTTCATGGGCAGCTGTCAGGGGGTACAAGGTGAGGCCCTGGGGGAGGGGACCAGCCAGAGCCAGTCTAGTGGCTCCACAAACTGAATGAGTTTCTCTGTCTTTCATCTGAGTATCCATCTCAGGCTGGGAAAGATCGAAGGCAGGAGAAGAAGGGGACGACAGAGGACGAGATGACTGGATGGCATCACCAACCCAATGGACATGAGTTTGAGCAAACTCCAGGATATGGTAAAGGACAGGGAAGCCTGGCATGCTGCAGTCCAGGGGTCGCAAAGAGTCGGACACGACTGAGCGACCGAACAACAAATACTCCACTCAGGCAGTGAGACTGTGACACCAATGGCATGGCAGGGAGCTCAGAGGAGACTGCACCATCACCGCTGAGTCACATTCCCCAAAGCCCAGGAACAGGAGCACACCGAAGGGGGTGTTCCATAATGAGAGTGAGACCTAAGAGATGACAGAGCTTCAGAAGGAAGGACCCCATCGGCATCACCATTACCGTCATCTGTGGTGCCTTAGGTAGTACCTGCCAGGGACAGGAGCTCGTGGATACCTCAATAGATGGGTGCATAGGTAGTAGATCGATCGGTGGGTAATATCCCTGTATATCACAGAAACCATTTGAAGAAAGATAGATGCAGAGGGGGAAAATAATTTGCCCAAGGCCACCAAGCTAGTAAGTGGGAGATTTGTGTTTAAACCCAACGTCTTCCTAACCCCAAGGCCCAAATTCCACTGTGCTGCCCAGTCTTAAAGACTTACTGTCAGGGACCCAGTGGAGTGTGTGAGTGTGTGTGTGTGTGTGCGTGTGCGTGTGCGTGTGTGTTGGGTGTGTGTGTGTGCGTGTGTGTTGGGTGTGTGTGTGTGTGTTGGGTGTGTGTGTGTGTCTGTGTCTGTGTCTGTGTGTGTGTGTTGGGTGTGTGTGTCTGTGTGTGTGTGTTGGGTGTGTGTGTGTGTGTGTTGGGTATGTGTGTGTGTGTGTGCGTGTGTGTGTGTGTGTGTTGGGTGGGTGTGTGTGTCTGTGTGTGTGTGTGTTGGGTGTGTGTGTGTGTGTCTGTGTGTGTGTGTCTGTGTGTGTGTGTCTGTGTGTGCATGTGCGTGTGCGTGTGTGTGTCTGTGTGTGTGTGTGTGTTGGGTGGGTGTGTGTGTGTCTGTGTGTGTGTGTGTGTCTGTGTGCGTGTGCGTGTGCGCGTGCGTGTGCGTGTGCGCGTGCGTGTGCGTGTGCATGTGCGTGTGTGTGGTGCTCGGGTTGATAGGCCGCTTGGCTGAAAAGGCAGCCCTGGTGTGCTGTGTGTCCATTACCATGCACCCCCCGATAATCTCCTCTTCCAGTTGGCAGCCAGGCCAGGGGAAGGAGGCGCTCACGATGGCAAAGAACTCTGGGGCCTGAAGTCTCACTGACGTGACTGGATTACGCAGTCTTGGTGGAGACCATTTCTGCTTCTTTGAGGATTATTTTGAACTTCCCTTCTGCATCGAGTGGGCAGGCACAGGTAGCAGGCCTCGTGTTCTAATTCTCTAACCTGAGCATTTTCAGAGCTGTTCATCAGAGTTGATCCCAGATACGGGGTGGTTTGACATCTATGGTTTAATGACGTCTTTCTCTTGAAAGACTTATACCCTACTTCATTTTGGACTTTACTGTTGTTGTGTGGTTATTTATCTAATAAGCAGTCATTAAGGACCTCTTATGTGCTCAGTCCTGTGCTTGGTGACATTGGTAGAATGACGATAGTCTTAAACTTTCAAAATAGTCCCAATCTTAACTATTTTACCTTTTAAATAAATAGTTACCTAATCAGGCCATATATCCCAATTTTTCTTTGGAAAAAATGGGCACTGTAATTGTAGGAATTCATGAGAAGGTGAAGACTCATTGTCCTTGCTATCAAGGATCTGGTGATAGAAACATCATCCCAGTCTTCAAGATGATAACAAGACCGTCTATTAAGTGCTGTTATAGCATTTCAGAGAGGAAACCACAATCAAAAGGGGCAGTCAGAAGAGAGATTTCACAAATGGGGTATAATTTGACTCAGACCTCCAGGATGTGTGGGATTGGATTGGTTGAAAAGGAAAGAAGGTATTTCTGAAGGGTACTTATCATAAACACTGGAGTGGCCTAGACTAGAGAACAAACAGTGAAGGGTCAGGCTGGAAGGAGCAGGCACGTTTAGAACATGAGGGACAGAGGCTCAAGGGGCCAGTCCAGCCATGCTGAAGCAAGTTTCTGGTGTCAGCCTGAAGAATGCAGACATCATCCTGTGGGCGACGAGAAGAGGTCAGACTGCCTGGGCTCGTGTGCCAGCTGCCTCTGTATTACCTGACTTAGCTGGGCCTCAGCTTCCTTATCTAAAAATCAGGGATGTTGATACCTTGGAGAGCTGCTGTGAGGCTTACGGGAAATACTGCATAAAATTGTCCATCGTGTTGCCTGGCAAGTGTATAGTGTTAGCTGTAAATTATTTAGAGCAGTGAAAATGTTACTTGCTCAGTTGTATCTGACTCTTTGCGACCCCGTGGTGTAGCCTGCCGGGTTCCTCTGTCTAGGAAATTCTCCAGGCGAGAATACAGGAGTGGGTAGCCATTTCTTTTTCAAGGGGTTCTTCCTGACCCAGGGATAGAACCCAGGTCTTCTGCATTGCAGGCGGATTCTTTATCATTTGAGCCACAAGGGAAACCCATTTAGAGCAGTGAAGTGATACAATTAGAGAAGGAGTTTAGGAGGATAATAGGCATCCAGAAGATGGATTGGAAAGGAGACTAAAGAATTGAGAGACTATTCTAGTAGTCTAAACAAGAAATGATACAGGCCTGACCGGAGTAGGTCAAGAGGAGATAGTGAATTTCGGATGCAAAGAGGGAAAACCTGGTGGGTCTTGATGGCTCTGGAAGGTGTGGGCTCTAGCTGGCTGGGCATGGGGATTTCAGGGTCAGGGGTGAGACCCACCTTGAAGGCCCCCTGCAAGTCTTGGAAGAAGGGAAAGGGAAGTGTGGGCGTTCTTGCTGTGATCTGTAAGAGGTCGGGATTGTGGATAGAATGGGCACCCTCTGGTGCAGTGGCACCAAAGACATTGCAGAGGGCTCCCCTGCCTTCTACTGCCTAAAATCCTCTTGGTAGAACAGCTGTAGGCAATGCTGTCGTTGAAAGACTGTGACCCTGGCGAGAGCGGCCCTTTTGCTCTCCCATTACTGGAGCTGAAAACAGGCCTGCAACAGCAGGAAGGGAGATAGAAGGCCAGATCAGGGGCCCATGGGAATGGGGAACAGTTTAATGTGGGAGTAGGGCTGGGGGGGGGCTGTCACAAGGGAGAGGAGCACTGAAAGAGGAAGTGGGGGTGCTGAGGACTTGCAGGGCCTCTCCTGGCCTCGCCTCCGAAGCTCCTGCTTTAACCACTGTCAGCACACTTGGCAGTCCCCCGCCTCGTGGAGCATCTCCCCTGAGCTGAATTCAGGCTCCACACGCTCCCTGCCTTCAGTGCAAACAGTAGATAAACTGAAGTCACAGGCGTCTCTGCTCCTGTCAGGGCATAATCAGAATCGCAGCTGGGAGGAGAGGAAGCCTGGGAGTAGAGCCATGGTGCTGGATAAAATGCAATTATGCTGTTAGAGAGGGAAAAACAGCTTGGCCTTGAGCACTTTTACAAACATTAAGGTCTTACTCCTTCCCTCTGGGTAAGGAGGGTCCTGGGAAACAAAAGACGGCCCCCCTCCTTCAGGTCCCTCCCTTCGCGAGTTCCAGCCCAGCCCAGAGAGTGGCTCTGACCCCTGAGTCAGCCAACTCTGCAGGAGTTAGTGCCAAGGTTTAAGCCGTCACCTGGCCCAGCCCCCGCTGGCGCTGGGGTTGATCCTTCCCCCAGAAGCCAGCCATGAGTCCCAGGGTAGCTGGCCCTCAGGCAGCCCCCAGAGAAGAAGCCAGATGCTCTTGGAAGTTTCTATAAAGGGTTTAGAAGGAAGGGAAAGGAAAAGGGGGTAAGGGTCTCAGATACTGCCCGCCAGAGTGGTTCTCAGCCCCAGATTGCCTTCACTTAGGTCCCAGCAATACACCAGAGGCTGAGAACCCCCTTGAGGTGTTTGCAGAACAGGTGAAGCCCTTGGGCCAGGTCCCAGTGGATCCCACTGCAGCCCCGCCACAGAGCCACAGGGTTCTCTTGGGAATCTGCCTGGAGTTTTCTCTTGGGAATCTGCCTGGAGTTTCGTTTTTTATCTCTTTTGCATTTTTGTCTTCCAGAGTGGAACACTTAAAGATCCGGACTCGAGCAAGACCCCGCCTCAGCGGCCAGCCCCTCAAGGTTGTTTACAGTATATTCTCGACTGTAATGGCATTGCAGTAGGGCCCAAACAGGTCCAAGCTTCTTAAAGCGATGGGTAGTTAATTTTTTTCAAAGCAGAAATTTTAAGCCAAAAACAAGGAAAGAAAGGAAAGCGGGGAGGGAAGCAGCAGAGCCTCCCTCTGGTGCCGTTTCTGCGTTCTTTCAATGCTGACTGGACTCTGTTCTTCCTATGCAGTGTCCGCGCCTCTGTCTGGTTGTTCACTTGTTCCTGTTCGTGCTTGTAACGCTCACTTAACGTTTCTCTGTATAACTTGTGAATCCAGGGCTGTTTGTCAACAGTGAACAAAAGAATTGTGCCTCTCCCAAGTTCCGTGCGACTATCCTCTGGGTGGTTTGATAGTCTCTTCTTTTTTAAGTTTTACACAATGTGGGGTGCAGTAGGACTGGGGGTGGGGTGGGGAGAAACAAAGACCACAAGATCAAACCTGACTCCCCTCCTTCTTCCCCCAGACTCAGATAAACCGCCCCTCTCCCCTGACCCCCTGCTTACCTCCTTGAGTGTGCTTGGGATCTTCAGTGCTTTTCGCTTCCTTTCTGCATGACTCGGGTAAATAACTAGAAGTTTACGAGATTTCCAAGGTCTCATTTCCATCACTTCATCCGTTGAATCTGAAGACGTCTCTCTTTTTCTCCATTTGCTAAACTTTGGTGCATTTGAGTTTCTGTGAATAGGCTGGCTGTGCCCGTGGAGCTCTTGTGTTTTCTAGTGATCACATAAACTATAAAGAACAAGCTTATCTCCAGGAATGTGTTCTGTATTCGACATCCCAGTGTACCTTTCGTTTTATTATTAACTAATTAGCTATGAGATTAGACAAAAAACAAATGGGGCCGCTGATGTGCAATATCAAAGTGACTTTGTGAGTATTTTTTCTGTGTTCATCTCAGTCCCCCTAAATTGTTTCTGAATTGGCCATCTGTGTGCTTCTGTGGAACCGAGGCTGCTTCGTTTTCCCCAATGCTTGACCTGTGTACAGAGGTGATCCTTAGCGATTTGGGAGCTGCTGAAAGTCTGGGAAGGACTCAGTCGTGCTGCCCTTGGCCTCTCTCGAGGCATGGCAACTTGAGAGCAAATTGGAACTGTCCCGTTTCCCACGAGCGGGGTACACTGCCTCCTGAACTCCGAGCTGGGCGCCTGCTTTAGTTTTCAGCTGTTCCAGGAGCCTTCCTGAGTCCAGAGGCTGAAGAGCTTCATCTTCCCTAAGAAGGACTGTCTCAGATTTTAGCCCGTGTGTGTCCAGGGCCGGGGCTCTGGGAGAGCCCTCACCCATCTTGTCCTCTCTCCTCCGACACGCATCTCCTGGGCAGGGAGGAGGCAGTTCCTACACAAGACCTCGGGTCAGGGCCTCCTCTGCTGTCTCCTGGCCAGGCCGGCACAGGGCACCACGTGGCCTCCTCTAGGGCCGAGGGCCGAGGGCTTTCACGCCAGCAATCTGCCTCTTAGAAGCGCTTTGAGCCCTACTTTCACATCCCCCGCCACTGCTGCCATGACACATCGCCTTTCTGGAAGGCCAGGTCTGAGGAATCGCTGGTGACGGTGCTGCGTAACGCGGTTCCTGTGTCCACGGGTCCGTGCCCTGCTTCCCGTCTTGGCTGCTGGCAGGTTCTGAGCTGCAAGGAAATGCACTGAGTGTGAATGTTCTCGGCTGCGATTCCTCCCTTAGCTGATGTGGATGCCGACGGTAGTCAGTGTGCTGTAAATAGATATGCATTATAAGCAGTCCCGCACTCCCAGGTGGGTTACCTAAGAATCAGGTCCTTAAAATACCTCCCGATCTGACGAAATGATAGAAAGGAGTAAAGAAACATTTCCCAGGATGGAGGAATACATTTCATTTTTTTAATTTTATTTTTGTTCAAGCAGTGAGCTGATGATGGTGTTGCTTCTTTGCATGTGATCAGTGTGAACATCCAGGTGCTTTTCATGTGACATTCGTGAGCCACAAACACAAAGTTGCCATTTGAATTCAGTCGGACTGCAGGGCGGTGTCAGCCACAGTCTTGTCAGGTGGGAAAGCGGAGAACTAGGGCCCCCTCCCGCTGTCAGACATAGCTGACTGCGTACCCTGACTGTCCTGTGCCCTCGGGCAGCATGCTAAGGACAGCTCTGTGGCCTGAGGCATCCGTATCACAGTGAAAGAGTGCAGTTCAGGTGTTTTGTACCCATTTCTTTTCTTGATGTTGTCCCCCTTTTTTTGTACCGATCCAGCTGGGAGAACCTCATTTAATGCTGGAAGTGTGATTGAAGTACCTCTTTTTTGTGACTCTTGTACAGCTTAATGTGCAATAAAGGAAAAGTTTTATCTGTCTTCAGTGTTAAGTTGTAGTTTCTGGCTGTTCAAGCATCTCTGTACAGGTGGGAAAGCTCTCAGGTGTCTGGTCCAAGAGACTGAGCTCTCAGCCTGTGGTACTTGACAAGATAATGCTGATACAAATGATGCCAAGCTTTGGGAAAGGCAAAAATGTGTTCACATGAAATGATCTGCTAATCTGTCATCTTTACTAGTTATCTGATTTGAACCTAGAGCTTCTTCAACGTGCAAAATTCCATTTATTTATTTACTTGTTTATCTATGTGTAACTAACCCTGGTATGAATTGGTCATTTATGATAAAGTGGAATCTGTACCATGTAGAGGGGAAACCGGCCTACAATCATGGACGTACAGTGGTATAGATGTATGCTTCTGCCTCTCCTGAGGCCACAGGTATCCCTGTGTTTCTGGAAAACTAAGTTACAAGTCTTAGCTGTCCATTGAGTTTCTGTGAGCACACTCCTTCCAACGGGCACATGAATGGGTACTCTGGGACTGAGACTAAGAAATGAGATCTCCAGGTTGCCAGACTGTTTTCTGTCTCATTCTGGGAGAAAGGGGATCTTAGTCCTTTTCTGTGGGCAGTGGGGGAAGGGTGGGGGAGCAGGCTACTTTGCCAAATGGTGCCCACAACATCTCCAGGAGAGAATGGGACTTGATTTTTGGAGAATTTCACCACACGCACCTGGGAGGGACAGGAACCCCTTAAGGATGGTACTAAGAGGGAGAAGAATTGCCTAGACATGGAAGTTTCTAGTCAGGGATGTGAGTTAACGCTAAAAGAAAGCCCTGTTGGGGGTGTGGCAGCCAGACACCCAGGCATGGAGTGGGTTGGGACTAAGGCCAACTGTAAAGCAAAGCGTTAAGTCAGTGACGGTTGTAAGGCACAGAATAATTCCTGAGAATGTCCTTGTCCATCGTCATCTTTGACACACGACCCTCTTGAAAGAGAACTAAGACTGGGTCTCAATTGTTCACAGTTTTCTGCTTGGAAACACTGAGGTCCAGAGAAGCCAGCTAACTTACTCAGGGACTTGCTGATAGACGGTGTCTGGGATTTTCTGATCCCCAGGCCAGGACTCTTTCCACCACCCTACACTGTGTGTGCCATGTGGAACTTGAGACCCCCTAGTACCCCATGGGCCAGGTTGGCCCACACCTGAGGAAGCTCTGGGGGAGAGGGGTGGTCCCTGTGTGTGGTCTGGGGGCTTTCTGTAGCAGAGCTCACCCCTGAAAGGGCTACTCAGCCCCTAGTTTCTGCCCTGGGCTCCCACTTCCGCTGTGACCGCGTTGTCGTGCGTCTGAGAAGGCACACGTAGAGCCATGTCCTTGGGGTAACCAGGGACTTCAGCCTCCAGGGGTGGCTCTGAAGGGCTCCAGCAGCTTCTTGTGACAGAGTTTATCCTCTGGTAATTAAATAACCACACCCTTCATGATGTAGATTCTAATAAGGAAACCCTTTGATATGGTTAAATTATGAAGTTTTTCTTGTACTGAACCTAGGGGGCCCTGGGCAACCCCAAGGAATGCAACCCCCAGGCAAGGTGCTGCCTCCACGCCGGCTCCCCCCGGGACCATCAGTGCCACCTTCCTCCTCCTCCTCCTCCTCCTCCTCTTCCTCCTCCTCGGCTCCTCTGAGGCCGGGCGGCCCCACCACCCACGGAGATGCGCCTTCCAGCAGCAGCTCCCTGGCAGAGGCCCAGCCACCCCCGGCCGCTCCACCGCAGAAGCCCCAGCCTCACCCACAGCTCAAGTAAGAGACAGCTCAGCCGCTCCCCGCCTCCCCTCTTCCTGGGGCTCCAGAGCTGCTAGGAAGCACCTTCAGTCAGACCTCCTCCCACAGACACTTTTGTGGGGGGTTTTTGGGGGTTTGGGTTTCGATGGGGTTTTTTTTTTGTTTTGTTGTTTTGTTTTGTTTTTTGGTGGGGGGCATGCTCGGGTTGGCTGGGGAGGGTAAGAAAGAGGGAAGTGAAAGTCTAAGGTCTAGCTAGAAACTCAAACCCCCCCCCTTTCTTCCTGGGGAGTGACAGACAATTAAGTCAGTTACTACCCCCCTCCTATTCTTGTACTAACTTAGGGTTTGGATTTTGGTTTTTTTTTAAATCCTCTTTCCCACTTTTTTTTCCATTCCTTTTCTCTCTGTGTGTATGTGTCTCTCTCTTTCTTTAAAAAAAAAAAAGAAAAAAGTTTCTCTTTTCTGCCTCTGACTCACAGTTCATGGTATGCCAATCAGCAAGGCTGCCCAGAAGGAAAAGGGAGAAGTAGTTAGATCCATCTCAACTTTTTACCTTCAGCTTGGTCAGAAGGAGGTTGGCTTCTGGTGCAGTCATCAAAGGAGAGGCCCACATACAGACCCCGAGGGCCTCCATTCTCTTGGGTTCCCTCATTCCCAACAGTGACCCCAGAGACTCCCACCACACTGTCCGGCCTCCGAAGACAGAACTGGGGGCCCCTGGGAAACAGCACAGCTGCATGTGGGAGGGGCAGCGCCAGAGGACTCAGCCCTGCCCCCCTTAGACCCAGGATGTGTCTCTCCAGCAGCCCAACGCAGACCTCTGTCATCACTGTCAGGTCAGACCCCACTGCCCGGGGCAGTGGGAGCGGTCCATGAGGGCATCTCAGTAAAGAGATGAGACTCTCGGGGACAGAGGTCTGGGGCTCCGATGAGCCACTCAGAGACTGTCTAGTCAGTACAGAGACGGGAAAACCCTGCTCAGAGCTCTGTGTTTCTTTGTTGAAGCCCTTCTGCTCATCAGTGACAGAGCCGGGTGAGGGCTCCGGTGGTTGATGACCGCTCTCTGTGAGTCTTTCAGTCCTGTACGATGGGCAGGCCATCCCCCAGTCCAGCTCCCCAGCCTGGGACACAGGCACTTTCCACTTCTCGCCTGCCCCACAGCCTCCCCTCAACCTAGTCGTGTTCTGCTGTGAGCCTTTTAATCTCTCCCTCCTACTCTTTGAGCTGACTCTGGCCCCAGTCTGAGGGCAAATCTCTGGGTTTGTCACTGCCTCTGGGCTGAGCCAGACAACTGGGAGACTGGTCCCGGTACCCTCGGCCCATGTGTGCAGAGGAGTCCTCGCTGCCAGCAGCTGACGTGTTGGAGCTCATCGCCCCCAGTGAAAGGCAGGGCGTCCGTCCAGTCACTACGGGAGAGGAGATGGGCTCACACTCGTGTAGAGGGGGATTTCTGGGGCAGCGCCCGAGTTCAGGAGAGGGCTGGGAGTGCTGAGACTCCAGGAGAGGAGTTCTGGAGGCAGAGGTGAGCAGGAAAGAGACAAGCTGAAGTCAGGAAGGAGAGCACATGGCCACGGGGACACCAGACCACGTGTTCCCTCCTAAGCGCTGAGCCTGGCCTTCCCCTCTACCTGTGGCCTTCACAGCTTTTCTCTCTGAATCACCGGTGTCTCGGGAGAAAATCGGTCCCTAAAATATGTGCAATTCGGGCTTTTTTCTCCTGAGAAAACTACCCAGTAACCTCATGTGGGCCTGATATCTAGTTCTGTGGCCCGGGACACCCTGAACCTCACAGCTCTCCCCCGAGGAAGCCTGTGAGGGCCATTATGTCCACTGGGAGGGCAGTCCGTGGAGGCATTAGAGTTTGTGCCAAGTCCAGAGGTTCTTTAGGAATCAGAGAAAGAAAAGCAAACTAGAAAGAGCTAAAAAGGCCTAGAGATCATTTTACCAGACATCAATAGAACACAATTAAGAAAGCAAACAAGAAGCCGAGAGAGGCATGCACGTGGCTTCCCAAGGTCAAGAGTGAGTGAGGGCTGGAACCAAGACTTTGACCCATGTCTTCCGACACCAGCTTTACTCGCTCCCGGACAGTTGGTGGGAGCACGCGAGTCCACTGGCCCCTGTTCCTGCATTTCATCCTAGAGTGGGCGAGGGTGTGAGGTTCCTGGCTTGGTACCTACCCAGTTGGTGCTTTAGCATTAAGGAAAAGAAAGAGCCTCAAGCCCCTCTTTCCTCCCTGCCTCCCCCACGGCCCCGTCCTTTCCTGCTCCAGCAGTGCTGCAGGGGGAGAGAAGGTGGGGCCTCCCAGGGCTGGGAGCCCTCCCCACGCTGGCTCTCTCCTCTGGCTCCCGGTCTCCCTGGGGTGGGAGCGCGCGCTCCGACTGTTGTATCCCTGTGTCACCGTCCCTCCCTCCCTCGCCTGGAACACCACCATCTCACATTCTCTCTGGTTTTTATCTTCTTCAAGCAAGTCGCAGTCCCTGACCAATGCCTTCAGCTTCTCTGAATCTTCCTTCTTCCGCTCTTCAGCCAGTGAGGATGAAGCCAAAGCAGAGACCATCCGGAGCTTGAGGAAGTCCTTTGCCAGCCTCTTTTCAGATTAGCTCTGCAGACACACAGGGGGCCGCCGGCCCAACCGGGAAAGGTGTCCAAGACACTTGCCAGCAACCGTCTGCCACACTGGGTGGTGATGTCCCGTGCCCTTGACGTGCGTGGCCCCCTCCTCCACTCCGTTGTGCTCAGTGGCGTGGTATAGCCCAGCAAAGGAACCAGGTGACAGTCTCAGGGCAAGGTGCCTAACCAGCGAGGGGCACCTGGCATCAGAGAGGGTCGAGTCCCCTTTCCCATAGTCGTGAGAGTTTCCTCTGAGGTCCCCGTTTGCTGTGACGTTAGTGGCCTTACTGTGATAGCGCCGTCATGTCTTACTCTCCCTTGTGAAACCAGGGTGCCCTTCACCGAGGACATCTGCTTGCTTCACTGAGCTCAGATGCAGTGCTAAGCATGCCTCTCTCCCACTGTAGTCAGTGCTGCCCATTTGGGGAGGAGAATATTCTTACCCTCCCCCAAATATTCTAGGCCATACCTGTTAGGGACTCACCCACACCCGGATCCCTTGTCACACCTATTTAGCTGTTGGAAACACCCCTTCCCAACACACGTGGTTCCTCGACTTCTGTGGTGGCGAAGTGCCTGTGGTCTGCTGACTCCAGTGATCAAGGCCCTGTGGTCTCGCCGCCCCCTCCGGCGCGGTCGTCCTGAGCGGACCGTGGTGGTCTTGAGCTCCTCTGAAGCCATGCTGTAGAGAATGCATGCCAGTACGCCAAGTTTTGTGTTCCTCCCCAAATAAATGTTAAGACTTTTGGTGTAATAAAAGCAGCAGCATTCACCAGCATTTGATTCAGCCGTGAGGCCTTCCCCAGGCCGCCCTGTTGACTGAGACGACGTTGGTGAGGCCCGCGCGAGTGTGCACGAGTGGAGGGCAGAGAAAGGGTGAAGCTGTCGGTGTATATGTGACTGTCTCTGCACATGGTTGAGAACATGACTGTCCCTCAGACGCTCCCTAGGCCGCACTTCCTGACATCGCCCAGGCAAACCTTTTCCTCCAGGATGGCTGGACCTCCTTCAGTAACTCAGCCGTTCCACCAGTTGTATGGGATTTAGAGACTTTCTGTTAATAATAAGCATGGCACCCTTCCTTCCATAGTGGCCAGTCCAAGCCACTTGTCGGGTCCATCCGTTTCCTTAGCTCCAACCCACACGGAGGTGCTGATGAGGCAGGACAGACCTGCTCTGGTGAATGGGGTCCCCAAGCTCCCAACATCCTGAAAAAGTCTGCGCTGGAGGGATTTCAGTCTGGCTTCCTCATGACTCAGTGTGTTCCCCCGACCACAAGTGCTGTGAGGATGCACACTGCGTCTGCCCTGATGCTAACATCTTACCTCAGTAATGTCCCGTACACGATGCCCACCCCACCAACCACTCAACCAGATAATACCCGTCCTGATGCTGCGGTCTTGATAAACTCCTCACAAACAGTAGGTGCTGAGAGGTCCAAGAATGAAGTCCTCTGGTGCCTGGGTCTCCCTCCGAACTAAGCCCAGGCTCCCAGGGTTTGAGGGTCTAAAACTGCCTCTTTCTTTTTTTAAATCTGTTTGTTTACTGGGGCTTCCTTCCCTGGCGACTCAGACAGTAAAGAATCTGCCTGCAACGCAGGAGACCCGGGTTCGATCCCTGCGTGGGGAAGATCCCCTGGAGATGGGAATGGCTACTTACTCCAGTATTCTTGCCTGGGAAATCCCATGGGGACAGAGGAGCCTGGTGGGCTATAGTCCATGGGGTCACAGCTGATCGACTAACACGCACATTTGTGTATTTAATTAAAAAAAATTTTTTTTGGCTGTGCCACACTCATGTGGGATCTTAGTTCCTTGACCAGGGATTGAACCTGCACTCCCTGCAGAGGAAGTTCAGAGTCTTAACCCTGACGTCCTTCTGCCAACTTTTTACACTTAAAAAACAGCAAGTAGAACCTCCACTGAATGACACTTGGGGGACAGCCCTTCTCCCACCACAATGCACATAACCCGGGCGCAAACAGCCAACAAAAGAAACAAAAGGAGGGTGGGAGGGTAATACCTGAGCTCAATCGAATTGATCTTCATGGTTGCTTCCACTTCCAACCAAGAGCTCCCACTTGCTGTCACTTCTATCCCCATCCCCTCCTGTTCCAAATGTGTTTTAATAGAATGAATTTGCTTCATTAAAAAGTATTTATTGAGCATTTCTTTTGAGCTTAAACACTGTGATGGATTCAACGAAACATTTCCTAATATATCCACAGTGGCTGCTAAGTTCTGGGCACAATCCTAAGCACTCAACATATATCAATTCATTTGTTCCTTGCAATGTGATAGACACTATTGTTTTACAGATGAGGAAATGGAAGCAAATCAAGAGTCAATAACTTGTCCAAAGTCACCCAGCTAGTCTGTGGTGGAGCTGGGCTTTGAACCCAAGGAGCAGAGCCCCATGGCCTTGCTTGCTTTATGACATTTTTTAATCTAGCAGAAGCAGCAAGATACAGTTTTATTGAACTATACATAATATGATAACAAAATTATAAATGTACACAAAAATTCTTCATATCCATACCTACCTCCTTCCTTCATATCCTTCCTACCTCCTTCATATCCATACTTACCCAGGAAGGGGTGGGAGAAGGTTAGGGTACTTGTTACCAGTGTTGACCCCTTGTCCTAGAACCATGAGTAACATACACAATGCATCTTATTCTGATCAAATATAACTCTGGTTCTTAAAAAATTACTCATTCTTCCACATGTGATGTCAGAGCAAAAGCCACAAGTGGCTTATTTAGAAGATGAGTCAGCCTGGAACTGCTGGGGTGTCAGAAGCGGGAGGCGTTTACCAGAGGTCACACAGCTTCCTAGTCCAAAGGACACATGGATCCTATCCAGCCTTTGGTAATGGGGTGGGGCCAGAGGTGGGGGAGTTCCGTTCAGAAACAGCAATCTTGATGTATAAAAAGACGAACCCAGAGACTGGGAAATTTGCTACTTTCAGCAATCAGTAAGTATTTGATGAATACCATGATAAAAAATTATCTAGAGCTTGCATCTCCAAAGGTTGAAGACAGTCCTCCATAGATGTTGAAACCTTTGGTTTGTCAGCCAGCTCTGACCACTGTGCCACCTTCGCCACAGCTGATGGGGATTCCCTACCCACATCCTCACCCCAGATGAACAGCGATAGATGCTTCATCCCTCGCCTCATGGAATCTCCATCTCCTTGGGTCAAGACAAATTCAGTTCTGCTCATCGTTAATTTGTTCACAGCCCTTTATTGTGTCCTTACTAAGCTCAATGCATTCTTTGAGTTAAGCAAGGCTTCTGCCCTCACAAAAGTGATAGCCCAGGAGGGGAGGTAGCGTATAAACAAATATAAAGTGGAGAACACTAAGTGCCATGAGGCTAATGCAGCCAGAATGTTCGTTTGGAAGGCTGTTAAGCCTGAGAGGATTGGTGAGGATGTGAGAAACAAGCATATTGCAAGTGTGAACGTATGTTGGCACCAGCACTTTGGGGAACCATTTGGCAAGACCTAACACATAAACCCCCTGGCTCAGCAATTCCATTTCTGGACACTCATTCTAGAAAATCCCTTGCACATGCAGTCAAGGAGGCAACCTAAAGAATACTAGTGTCAGTGCTGTTAGTGAAAAATGGAAACAGCCAACTGTATGCTGTGGAGGAATTAAAAAATAAATTGGTTTATTCTTACATTGGGGAACTATATAGGAGATAACAAAAAGGTTTGAGGAATTCCGATTAAATATAGAAGGGAGTGGAAACGATGAGCCAAGGGAGCGTAACATGGACAACAGCCAGGCATGTGGTTGGAGTGGAGCTTCCTTCTAGCCAGGCGGTCAGAGAAGGTGGCACCCAGGGGGAGCCATGCGCAACGCACAGGGTTGGGAGGCCTGCCGGCCGCTGGGAATAGGGGGAGTGCGCAGAATTCAGGCACTGCGTTTTTCAGCAGGAAGTTTCATCTAGTTCTATCCTCTTCATTTCACAGATGAGAAAACACAGACAACCTACGGAGCTTGCTGAGGTCAGGAAGGAAGTTAGTAATAGAAGCAAATGAGGCTGAGTCCCAGATGTCCGATGGGCCAGCTGCTCGGGACACTGTCCTTGGTGAGATAAGTGAGTCTCTTTTACTTCCAGGGGCTTCTAGCGAGGGTGGAGCTCCCGGGAGCGTTTCCCAGGGGCTGGGAAGAAATGGAAGAGTCAGTGTTGGGCAGTAGAAGGAGTTCTCAATTTACATCTGAGTTTAAGTCCTTGCCTGGCTCAGTTCAGTTCAGTCGCTCAGTCGTGGCCGACTCTTTGTGACCCCATGAATTGCAGCACGCCAGGCCTCCCTGTCCATCACCAGCTCCCGGAGTTCACTCAGACTCATGTCTATCGAGTCGGTGATGCCATCCAGCCATCTCATCCTCTGTCGTCCCCTTCTTCTCCTGCCCCAATCCCTCCCAGCATCAGAGTCTTTTCCAATGAGTCAACTCTTCACATGAGGTGGCCAAAGTATTGGAGTTTCAGCTTCAGCATCAGTCCTTCCAAAGAACACCCAGGGCTGATCTCCTTCAGAAAGGACTGGTTGGATCTCCTTGCAGTCCAAGGGACTCTCAAGAGTCTTCTCCAACACCACAGTTCAAAAGCATCAATTCTTCGGCACTCAGCCTTCTTCACAGTCCAACTGGAAAAACCATAGCCTTGACTAGATGGACCTTAGTCGGCAAAGTAATGTCTCTGCTTTTGAATATGCTATCTAGGTTGGTCATAACTTTCCTTCCAAGGAGTAAGCGTCTTTTAATTTCATGGCTGCAGTCACCATCTGCAGTGATTTTGGAGCCCCCAAAAATAAAGTCTGACACTGTTTCCACTGTTTCCCCATCTATTTCCCATGAAGTGATGGGACCAGATGCCATGATCTTCATTTTTCTGAATGTTGAGCTTTAAGCCAACTTTTTCACTCTCCTCTTTCACTTTCATCAAGAGGCTTTTTAGTTCCTCTTCACTTTCTGCCATAAGGGTAGTGTCATCTGCATATCTGAGGTGATTGATATTTCTCCAGGCAATCTTGATTCCAGCTTGTGTTTCTTCCAGCCCAGCGTTTCTCATGATGTACTCTGCATAGAAGTTAAATAAGCAGGGTGACAATATACAGGCTTGATGTACTCCTTTTCCTATTTGGAACCAGTCTGTTGTTCCAACTGTTGCTTCCTGGCCTGCATACAGATTTCTCAAGCTTGGCTAGTTGTTAGCTAATTGACTTTGTGTCAGCTTTTCTGTGCCTTGGTTTCCTGATCTATGAGAATAATACTGTCTTTCTGAGCAGGTGAAGAGTTAAATGAGGGAGTTCACCTAAAGCCTGTTTCTAACACTGGTCAGCAAGTGAGAGAATCATAACACATCCCCTCCATCTCACACAGAGAAGAGCAGCATCAGCTCCAACCCCTCCCTGCCCTTGGCCAGGACTCCTTTGAGAACACCTACACAGATGCCAATCATGCCTTTCCTCCTCTCCTGTAACCAGCTGGACACCAAGAGCACCGATGCCTTTTCCCCGGGCTATGGCTCTTCCAGACTGAGTTGGTGAAATTGAGTTGAGGGTAGACACCTGGGGAGGCAAAAGCTGCCGCCTAAACATCCCACTAGCAACGAACACAAACACACACACAGGCCAGAAACCACTGCATCTACAGAAATGACTGCACAGCCCCCCTGTGACTCTAGTGAGCTAAGTTTTAAACGCTCATACCTTATGATCCTCCCTACAGTGGTGTGCTTTCCCTCAACCAGCTCCTTTGGGGAGGCTGAACACTTGTTCCAACAAACCTGCTGCTTATGCTCAGAAAATAATTACCCTCAGATCTGTAACCCTCAGAGAGCGTCACCAACTCAATGGACACAAGTCTGAGCAAACTCCAGGAGACAGTGAAGGACAGGGGAGCCTGGCGTGCTGCAGTCCACGGGGTCTCAAAGAGTTGGACACGGTTTAGCTAGCAACTGAACGACAGAACAACAGCTGGGGCCCCCAAACTGGAACTTCTGCAACTCTTGGAAGATCCAGAGTTCTCTGCCTCAGAACTTAGAAATTCCTGTGCCAGCTGTTCTGTGCATTGTGCACTTTGGCAGGTCCTCAACACACCCCCGAGATGATTAAGAAGCATTGTTTAGAGACTGAATTTTGATTAAAAAAAAACACTTAAAATTCTTTTATACTCAGCTCTCATGATTAAGCTAGATAACATGTAAGGTTCAAAACACAAGGTGACTATAAATTAGTGAGACCATTTTTTTTGTGTGGCTTATAAACTGGTTTCAAAGGAGAATGAATCCCAGAGGAGTCTTGTCGGTTTTGAATAGTTTCTCTTTGAAATAAATGTCAACCTCCATCAGGAGTATAAGATCAATAAGATTCTGAAAGAGAGAAGGTACATTTCAACAGGCAAATTCTGTTGTTTGTTTAAAATGGTCTTACCGTCTAATTCTCAGGTCACAGACTACATTCAGAATAATGTTTTCCTCCTCAAATAATTGTGATCATTCTCCCTTACATCTGTGTAGTAGTTTGCAGTTTATGTAGCACCTTGGACTTTAAAGGCAATTTACAGTTTATGAAGCACCGATTCATCTCTCAGCTTGTTCAGTTTTTCACAACAGCCCCCGAGCCTATTCCTCGTTATAAGTGACTTCCGAGCGTCTGAGCTTTGGGCTCAGGCTCCAATAGTACACATCTCCCTGGACTTCAAAGCCTGTTGTTTGTGAACATGTGGGGAAATCATGCAATTCTTCATTCTCTCTGGTAGACCCTTCTCTTCTTCAACACCCTCTCACTGTCTGACCCTCTCACTGCCTCACCTCTCTCACTGTCTGAGAACTTGCTTTCCATCTTGGTAGTGATGTAATCTCTCACACGCACACACACGGATGCACATTTATGCTTGTCCACTGGTCTATGTTTTCAGGAGTCTTTTCTCCTGTTTCATGGTCTGTACTCCCCAGCATGTCACTTTATTGGGGAAATAACTGGAGAGAGAGGGGAGGAGGGAACACCAGACAACTGTTTCAGGGACACTGCCCCACATGTCAATGAATGTCCCCCAGGGAACACCACCGCTCTGGGAATTTTCGTCCACCTCCATATCCGCACACATCTCTTTTGATAAGAATTCCCACCCTCCAGCTGACTCCTCGGGGCAGCTCCCAGCAGAAAGCCACAGCCATCCAGTGGATCAGGGATGATGATCAGTGACAGCCTAACAAACCCTAACCGCTCTAGATCCAGCTCTGGGGGAAGGGAGATTAGCTCTATCAGATTACTGATGGGAAAGTCGGGTCTGGACCTCTTGAATCCACTCTGGAGCTCATCACTAGTGACAGAGAATTGCAAGACTGGACCCAAAGGAGCCCTGTGGGCAGTTCACACAAGCCTGACCTGTCAACATGCTGACGACCCTCAAACTCTCCCTGAGGCCTGAGCAGCTTGGCAAGTGGACTGGAATGACAATAAATAAATAAATGTGTATTTATTTGTCCTTGGAGCCTCACTAGGCTAATACAATGCAATGCTTGGGATCTAATGATACTTTTAATTTGAATATTTAATACCAAAACAGTGATTTTTCTCAATATATTTCAATATTAGTTGGGAAAAGTCAGTAGACTATTTCTGCTTAAAGACTATTTCTTTATTCTGTCCCCACAGCTATTTTATTCACACCTTATTGTGACATCTCCCTAATTGGGTTTCCTAGCTTCCATCTCTTGCCTATTTATGCCAATTTTCTTTTTAAAAGTCTCTGATCACCAAAAAAATCTTTCAGTGGATCTCCAGGCTTAGGGAGGAGAGCCTAAATTCCTTACTTTGGGCTGTAAGGGCCCCTAGAGTCTAGCCTCACTTTTTCCAGGGAGGCAGTATGTCTAGTGGTCAGGGGTTTGGATTTTGGGGTCAGACTTTTGGGTCAAACCTGGTTCTGCTGCTTGTTCACTGTGTGACCTTGGGCAAATGACTATATACTTCTCTAAACCTTAGTTTCCTTACTAGCAACTATTTTAGTTGTAACACCTCATGTTTGTTGAGAGGATTAAGTGAGATAAATACATGGAAAGTGCTCTGTGCAGGTACCTCAAATACTGATATATAAGGAAGATCCTAACCATATTATTTATCATCGTCATTGCTTTTCAACCTTACCTTTCCCTGTTTAGTTGTAGCTGATGTGAAATTCACTGTTCTTGCTTGTTTTCTTGCTCCACATATGCTTGCTTTATCATTTTCAGCTGTCCTCAGCCCCTTAAAAATTCTATTCCTGGGACTTCCCTGGCAGTCCAAAGGCTAAGATTTCACACTTCCACTGTAGGGAGTGAGGGTTTGATCCCTGGTCTGGGAACTAAGGTCCCATATGCTGCAAGATGTGACCAAAAATATAAACAAAATTCTTTTCCTTAAATTCATTACCCATCCAAATTATGTATATCCTTCAAAGCCCAGCTGAAATATCACCTACTCCTTGAAGCCCTTTTGGCCCAACTTGGTGTCCCTCAAGGTTGCTCTGTCCTCTAAACTCTTACCACACATATATTGCCTCTACTACTTACATAAAATTTTTGCAAGTTCACACAATTCTATTAAAATGTATACATCTGTTTTGTCTGTTTGTTCGATTTCTAATTTTGATGACTTTTATATTGAATTACTTGCCTTTTTTTTCTACCAAAAAACTTGCTTTAGGCTGTTCTGAACACCACATCCCCCCCCCCCCCCCGCAACATTTTAGTTTGAAAATCTTGAACTACACAGAAAGTTGAAGTAACTGTGTAGTAACTGTATACTACCTTAATAATACCTGAATACTACCTGAATAATACCTGTGCAGTAACTGAATATAGTCACTACCTTATCTACAATTAACTTTGTATTACACTTACTTTGTCCCATTTCTATCCACCCTTCTATACATCCAACAATGCATCTCACATTTTTAATGCATTTCACAGTAGGTAGGAAACATCAGTGCCCTTCACAAATCGTGATACAAATTAGTTCCATCTGGTATAGATTTTGAGATGATTTCATCTATCCCATCATCTTATAGATAAAAAACCTAGAGCCCTAAGATATGAAGCAGTTACTCTAACATCAGTCAGTCACTCAACAAACATATACTGATCATCTACTGTGTGCCTGGTATTCTGCAAGGTCCTGGGAACATAGAAATGAATAAACAGATAAAGGCTTTGCCATCATGGGGCTTACAGCTTAAGGGGGAAGATAGATGTTGAATAGATAAGTTATAAATGGTTAACTAATAAAGTACATGGGGATTCAGCTAAGTGGTGGGTTAGGAAAAGGATTCTGAGAGGAGTCATTACTTACTGTTCAGACCCTCACTGTTGGTAATTTCCGAAGGCTTTCATGTATAATAAGAGACACCTCACAGATTCCTCCAGAAGAGATCAGGTGCTGTAGGTAGTTGAAGGTGAAGCTTTCATGGACAAGAAGACTCTCAGGGCCGTGGAGGCGTCAGCCTGGGCCCACTCAGTAAAGCTACGATGTGGAAACACTGGTCTCCCAGCACTCAGGTCAGACTGCAGGAAGCACGTGAATTCAGGCAGAGGGACCCTAGACTCTCAGGAAGCCCCATGTATGGTGGGCTCAAAGAATTACCAATATAAGGATTTCAGAGTGGCCCCCTGAGCTGGACTTGGTCTCTATTTTTAGAGTTGTAACTTCTGAATAGACTGAGTACATGTGAGTGAAACATGACTTTTCCTTAGGAAATTTCTAAAGATTCCCTCACATTGAATGGTTTAAAGATTTAAGTTTCTCTTCCACATTTGTTCTGCTGGGATCTGTTTTACTGTTCTAAGGTAAGGAAATGGGTCCATTGCTTGTCTCAAGGCAAGGATGTAGGGCAGAGATTTATCAAGGATTGGTGTCTTATCTTTGGACTTCTGAAGCCAGTTGGCCCTAAGCTAAGTTCATAGATTAATTGAGGACACACCCAATAGGATCCTTTTCCCTAAAACTGCCATTTCAAAGAACATCATTATATCTGAAAGGGACTTGGTTTCTTGTCTTTTCTTTCTTGTTTCTTTTTAAAAAATTTACTTTACATTTCTAAGTAGACCACATGTTGTTTAGCCACTAAGTTGTGTCCGCCTCTTTGTGACCCCATGGACTGCAGCATGCCAGGCTTCTGTTCTTTCACTCTCTCCCCGAGTTTGCTCAAACTCATGTCCATTGAGTCAGCAATGCCAGTGATGCCATCCAACCATCTCATCCTCTGTTGCCCTCTTCTCCTCTGTAGATAATCTTAAAATCTTGCTGAATGGTGAATGGTTATCATGAACAGAGAGCACTGTGTTTTGTATTACTGTTTCCCAGTTATTATTTATTAGTTATTATTCCCAGTTATTATTACCCCAGAGTGGTCTCTGAATTCCTCCCATGGGACACCCAGTCTAATAAAAGACAGTTTATCACTGGTCTCGGTCAACCCTGTGACTCAGTTGACAACCTCTCTGATGATTGTTCACCCAGCCTGTCTTCAAATATAAGAGTTTAGACTCTCTGTTTAGTGGAATCTGAGCTAAGGATATATTATAGCCATCATCAAACTACAGAAGTAGAAGCTGCTGATATCAAGATCTCCCTGGGATACCCAGGACAGGATCCTTCAAGCAACAGTCAGTATGCATGTGGGTCAAAGAACTCAGAGTAACAAGGCAGAGATGCAGTGTCAACCTCTGGGTCAAATCCAGCTTTCTCCAGCCCAGGGGAGGCAGGCAGGAGGAGTCCTACCGAGCGTTCCTTGGAAAACGGGGTAGGGCTCTTTGGCAGCATCTTTATTCCTCACAATTGCTTTAAGCCTCGGGGCTGCTGGCTGTTTGAAATAGCATTTTAATTAAAACATTTACCCTAAGTGACAAGATCAGTCTCATGAAAGGTTGCAAAGACCAAGCGCAGAGAGTATTAAAAACGTCTTTTCATATTGCCGTTTCGCCACTATGGCCCTCTCAGGCCTCTCTCTTCTGTTTTGAAGTCCGAGGCTTCAGTAGATGAAGTCTCCTAGGATCACAAAATATGTGTCTCTTTGCCTCCATAAAAGGGAGCTTCTTAAACAACCAATAAACACTTAGAGGTGGCGCTGTGGGAAGAGGGCTTCCTCATATTAGCTTCCACGTCCGAATGAACTGAGGAGAAGAAGTACTACAAGTGACGAGTAATCGTGCATAAGCACAAACGGGAAGCTGGACTTCCTACTGGTGGTTGTCCAGAGCCTCATGATGTACCCACCAGAGGGCTAAGCCAGAGTTCCCATTCCAACTGAGTCAGGTGTTACCGTCTTCCAAACACCTAATACCTAACCAACAAACCGTCAAAGCCCAGGCTTGTGAGAGAGAAGGGTGGAGAGAAAGGCAGAACTCTATATGAAAGGAAGTAATTCATTTTAAAATATACTGTATTTAAATACAATATTCAAGTGAGCGTAGGATTCCACACTCTACTGTGAGGAAGGGTGTGGCTGCTAGAAACCAAACTGGGAAGAAACAAAGAATCAAAGCTGGATTTTGGTGGAGGTATCCCAGCCCATGAGTAAAATGCCAGCAAGGTGCTGGCTGGGAGACTTTATATACTGAGCACAAAACAAAGCAGTGTTTCTGCCAAAACACTTGGTGAACCCTCAGAACACAGAGCTCAGGCAGTCAGACAGACTCTGAAACACAACGCAAAACCCAGCAATCAATCTCTTTGCTTCTGAATTACGCTGACAGTGGCGGCGTTCTTCCAAATACAAATGACTGGTTATGGTAAGGTAGCAACAAGGTGCTGGCAAAGGGTGGTTTCGGGTTGTCTGTGTGTGAATAGGAGTCAGTTGGGTCCCTGTTGCATAATTCCCATAGCTGGAGATAAACCATATGTGCAGTTTCTGTCCCCAGCAGATCAAAAGGTGAAGTGTCTTGAGTGGGATGAAGTGACCCTGGGTGGTGGCCCAGGCTCTGGGTGGTAACGATCAGAACTGTATTCCATCCCCTGCACTTTCGCTGCTTCCTCTTTATTCTAAACTCACCTCCTTCAAGAATTTTTCTGGAGACTTTCCTGGTGTTCCTGTGGTTCAGACTTCACTTCCAATGCAGGAGATGAAGGTTCAATCCCTGATCAGGGAGCTAAGATTTCACATGCCTCACGGCCAAACAACCGAAACAAAGTAGAAACAATGTTGTAACAAATTCAATAAAGACTTTACAGTTGGTCCGCATCCAAAAAAAAAAAAAAAAAAAATCTTTCTACTTGCTGGCATTCAGTCTAAATATAGGGCACAGAATGAGGACATTTGCTTTCTGCTTGAGAGCCATAAAAATCTCTCAGAGAGAAACATCCACTTAAAACCCAGAATTTTAAAATCTAATTTCGATGTATATGTAGAATAATTAAACCTTGAAATTGGAAAGGATTTCAGAGGGTATCTCACCCAAACTCACCTATCACCAACCCGGCGTGGAGCAGTGTATAGACTCGCAAAGTACAAACAGATATAGACAGAGAGGGAGATAGACTAGAGATAGCCCCGTCTTCAGGCTACCATCTTATTTAACGTATGCTTAGTCACGTCCGAGTCTCTGCAACCCCAGGGACTGTATAACCTGCCAGGTTCCTCTGTCCATGGGATTCTCCAGGTAAAAATATGGGAGTGGGTAGCCATTCCATTCTCTAGGGGATCTTCCCAGCCCAAGGATCAAACCCAGGTTTCCTGCGTTGCAGAAGGATTCATTACCATCTGAGCCACCAGGGAGCCTACCGTGGTGTGTGTGTGCTTAGTTACTCAGTCATGTCTGACTCTTATTTAATGACAAACATCAAGGGCACACCCCTAAAATTGGGTTTAACACAAGGGTGAATACAGTCACCATTATTGTTTAACCTGGTATTGGTGTGTTAGCCAATGCTGTTAGAAAAGAGAAACCAACCAAAGGCATAACAGTTGGAAAAGAAGCATAAAATTATCTCTTTGGGGAAAAATCCAAGAGACTTGATGGAAAACTACAAATATTTAGAGAGCTTAGTTAAGAAGCAGGAGATTGTGTCTCCCCCCGGCCCCACCACCCCAATACGCACACACATTTAACATGGCACGTTTCTGTTTACTCTTTGTTTTATTCCATTAGTCTGTTTTTAAATTTGTAGTCCAGTGCCACGCCATTTTAATTACATTAACTTTACAGTATGTTTTGATGGTGTTAGGAAAATCCCAGTCTTTTTTCCTTTCAAAGTCATCTTGACTATTTTTTCTTGCATTTTTTTCCTGTTCAATATGAAATGTCAGATTCCATTAAAAAGTCTTTGATGTTGTGGTTGAGAAGGCCTTGAATTTGCCAAATATTTGTGGGAGAAGTGACATCTCTATGATAGAAGACTTCCCACTGTGTAGCATACATTGTCCCTCTAAGCCAGGCCTTCCCTGACCACTCTGTTTTAAATTGTATCCCTTCTTTTTTTTTATTGTATTAAAAATAATAAATTTTTAAATTATTTTACAGTTGACTTACAATGTTGTATTAATTTCCTCAGTACAGTAGTGACTCAGTTATGTATATACTATATGTATTATTTTTCATATTCTTTTCCATTATAATTTTTCACAAGATATTGAATATAGATCCCTGTGCTAGACAGTAGGACCTTGGTGTTTATCCATCATATATATAATATTTGCCTCTGCAGTCAGGAAGCAACAGTTAGAACTGGACATGGAACAACAGACTGGTTCCAAATAGGAAAAGGAGTACGTCAAGGCTGTATATTGTCACCCTGCTTATTTAACTTCTATGCAGAGTACATCATGAGAAACACTGGGCTGGAAGAAACACAAGCTGAAATCAAGATTGCTGGGAGAAATATCAATCACCTCAGATATGCAGATGACACCACCCTTATGGCAGAAAGTGAAGAGGAACTAAAAAGCCTCTTGATGAGAGTGAAAGAGAAGAGTGAAAAAGTTGGCTTAAAGCTCAACATTCAGAAAACAAAGATCATGGCATCTGGTCCCATCACTTCATGGGAAATAGATGGGGAAACAGTGGAAACAGTGTCAGACTTTATTTTTGGGGGCTCCAAAGTCACTGCAGATAGTGATTGCAGCCATGAAATTAAAAGACGCTTACTCCTTGGAAGGAAAGTTATGACCAACCTAGATAGTATATTGAAAAGCAGACATTACTTTGCCGACTAAGGTCCGTCTAGTCAAGGCTATGGTTTTTCCAGTAGTCATGTATGGATGTGAGAGTTGGACTATGAAGAAAGCTGAGCACCAAAGAATTGATGCTTTTGAACTGTGGTGTTGGAGAAGACTCTTGAGAGTCCCTTGGACTGCAAGGAGATCCAACCAGTCCATTCTAAAGGAAATCAGTCCTGGGTGTTCTTTGGAAGGAATGATGCTGAAGCTGAAACTCCAATACTTTGGCCACCTTGCGAAGAGTTGACTCACTGGAAAAGACTTTGATGCTGGGAGGGATTGGGGGCAGAAGGAGAAGGGAATGACAGAGGATGAGATGGCTAGATGGCAACACCGACTCAATGGACATGAGTTTGAGTGAACTCCGGGAGTTGGTGATGGACAGGGAGGCCTGGCGTGCTGCGATTCATGGGGTCGCAAAGAGTCGGACACTACTGAGCAACTGGACTGAACTGAACTGAATCCCAATCTCCTAACCCTTCCCTCCTCTACCCACCTGCTCCTCTTTGACAAGTACAAGTCTGTTCTCTATGTCTATGAGTCTGTTTTTGTTTCAAAGATATGCCGATTTGTATAATATTTTAGATTCCACATGTAAGTGATATCATATAGTATTTAATGTCTTTCTCTTTCTGAGTTACTTTGCTCATGTATAATAATCTCTAGTTCAATCCATGTTGCTGCAAACAGCATTATTTCATTTTTTTATGGCTGAGTAATATTCCATTGTACATACAGTCTATGTGATAGGTATGTATGTATCTTTATCCTTTCATCTGTCAGTAAACATTGAGGTTGTCTTCATGTCTTAACTATTCTAAATGGTGCTGTTATGAACATAGGTGCATTCCTATTTTTACCTCCTTAGGTAGGTTTATTCCTATGTGTTTTATCATAAATCTCTGGAGGTCTGTTTCTAAATCTCTATTATATTTTATCAGTATGAAAGTGAAAATTAAGTCACTCAGTCGTGTCCGACTCTTTGTGACCCCGTGGACTGTAGCCCACCAGGCTCCTCTGTCCATGGGATTCTCCAGGCAAGAATACTGGAATGGGTTGCCATTTCAGTATGAAAAGTGAAAGTGAAGTCCCTCAGTCGTGTCCGACTCTTTGCAACACCATGGACTGTAGCCTACCAGGCTCCTCTGTCCATGGGATTCTCCAAGCAAGAATACTGGAATGGGTTGCCATTTCCTTCTCCAGGGGATCTTCCCAACCCAGGGATCGAACCTGGGTCTCCCGCACTGCAGGCAGATGCTCTACTGTCTGAGCCACCAGGGAAGCCCATTTCAGTATATCCTTTTGTAAAAACCACATTGTCTGAATTATTGTAGCTTTATAGTGAACCTTGTTATCAAGTAGCTTTACCCTCCAGCATTTGTCTTCATCAGAACTATTCTTACTATTCTTCACCTTGTCAATTTCCACAAAAAGCCTTCTTTTTAATTAGACTTGTATCAACTACGGAAGAATTGACATGTTAATAACACTGAGGCCACCGACCCATGAACATGGTATATCCCTCTATTATTTAGGTCTTTTCTAATTCCTCTAAGTAAAGTTTTGGACTTTTCTGTGTAGGCTCTTCCACATATTTTGCTAGTTTTTCTTCCTGGATATTTGATTTTTTTTTCATGTTATAAATATATATTTATAAGTGAAGTCGCTCAGTCATGTCTGACTCTTTGCGACCCCATGGACTGTAGCCTTCCAGGCTCTTCTGTCCATGGGATTTTCCAGGCAGTATACTGGAGTAGATTGCCATTTCCTTCTCTAGGGGATCTTCCCAACCCAGGGATTGAACCCGGGTCTCTCGCACTGTAGACAGACACTTTACCATCTGAGCCACCAGGGAAGTCCATATTTATATTTATAAATACGTATTAAAATAATCATTTAAAATTTTGTTGCCTTTTATTTCTGGAGTATGGAAATACAATGGATATTTTTGTATTGTATACTGATCTAGTATCTAGCAGTTTCGTGTTTTGTCTATAGAGTCTTTTGCATTCTGCATGTGCAGTCATGTCATTTGTGGATGATGACAGTTTCATTTCTTTTATTCCAATCCTTACATCTTTCTTTTCTTTCTGGCCTAATTATGTAGCTAGGACTTCCAGTATGTTGGCTGACATGTGATAGCAGATATTCTTGTGTTGTTCCTGATTTTAAGAGAAAGGCTTTCAATATTTCTTCATTAAATATATTTGCTATGTCTCTTCTTATTTGGTTGGTTGTGTGTGTGTATGTTAAGTTGCTTCACTCATGTCTGACTCTTTGTGACCCTATGGACTATAGCCCACCAATCTCTTCTGTCCATGGGATTCTCCAGGCAAGAATACTGGAGTGGGTTGCCATTTCCTTCTCCAGGGGATCTTCCCAACCCCAGGGATTGAACCCAGGTGTCCCGCATTGCAGGTAGATTCTTTATCATCTGAGTCACCTGGGATCTAGATTCTAGATAAACAGATTTTAAATTCAGTAGGTCTTTGTAGATAAGGATGTGATCAAGGAATCTGGTTTTTACAATCACTCCTCTAAAGATTCTGCTGGTAGCCAGGTTTGAAAACTACTCTCTTAGGAAAGTCTTGGGAGTTTGAATTTTACATGCTGAGTTTTAAAAAGTCACAGCTAAGTTTCTACTCATATCTATGTTCCTTTACAATAACAGAATTTATATTCTCTCTATATTTTTTGCAAAGGACTTTTATGTAATTTCATCATTTGACCCTCACAAAGTCCTATATTATCCATGTTATAAATTAAGTCTAAAGTAAATAGGAAAGAAAAACTAATTTTTTTGTATTCCTTCCAAATATTGTGCCAAGTGGTTTACCTTGACTCATCTCATTACTTTTTACAACAGACCTTCATAAAGTATTCTTGCCCTCAAAGACCTTACTTATGCTCCTTGCCAGAGGACTTATAACTAATAAGTACCGAATTGGAATTTAAGGCAGTGAAATGGTTGGGAGTTTGGGCTCCAGGATCAGTATACTTGGGTTCATGTCCTGATTTTGTCAATTGTAAGCTGTGTATACTTGGGCAAAGTTACTTAAGCTTCACAATCCTCAGTGTCCTCATCTATGCATGAATAATAATAATAATACCTGCTTCACAGATTAATTTATTATGAAGATTCAATAAAACATACAAAGTGCTTAATACATTGCCAGGCACCTGGTGAAACCCTCATAAATGCTAGCATATTATTATATATAATGCATATTATTATGTTTTACTCCAAAGCACATACTTACTCCATCATGCCAATGTCTCCATAAAGGAATGTGATGCAGAAAAAAAATACGTAATACCCAGTGGCTCGTTATTTATTAATTTTACCTCTAAAGTCCTAAATTATTTAACTTCCTATTCAGTAAGAATTTCATTGATATACTTCACAAATTTCCAATTGATAGCATCAGAGCTAACAAGTTTGATGCTTTGTCTTACATGGTTGTATGTAGTTTCATGGTGAATATTTTGCCCCCTTTCATGCCCCCACCAGCTGAATCCGCATTATTTCTGTAAGCTTTTGGAAGCTAGAACTAAGTTTTCCCCTATATAGTACTATGAAATCATTAAAGGATGTGATCACAATTTGCTTTGTACAATAATTATCTATATACCTATCTATCTTAAAAGACATCCCAGGGCTAGGCCATGTCTAATTCAACTTTGTATTTCCTTCAGTTCAGTTCAGTTGCTCAGTCATGTCCCACTCTTTCCAACCCCATGAATCTCAGCACACCAGGCCTCCCTGTCCATCACCATCTCCCGGAGTTCACTCAAACTCACGTCCATTGAGTCAGTGATGTCATCCAGCCATCTCATCCTCTGTCGTCCCCTTCTCCTCCTGCCCCCAATCCCTCCCAGCATCAGAGTCTTTTTCAATGAGTCAACTCTTCGCAAGGTGGCCAAAGTATTGGAGTTTCAGCTTTAGCATCATTCCTTCCAAAGAACACCCAGGGCTGATCTCCTTTAGAATGGACTGGTTGGATCTCCTTGCAGTCCAAGGGACTCTCAAGAGTCTTCTCCAACACCACAGTTCAAAAGCATCAATTCTTCGGGGCTCAGCTTTCTTCACAGTCCAACTCTCACATCCATACATGCCCACTGGAAAAACCATAGGCTTGACTAGACGGACCTTTGTTGGCAAAGTAATGTCTCTGCTTTTGAATATGCTGTCTAGGTTGGTCATAACTTTCCTTCCAAGGAGTAAGCGTCTTTTAATTTCATGGCTGCAGTCACCATCTGCAGTGATTTTGGAGCCCCTAAAAATAAAGTCTGACACTGTTTCCACTGTTTCCCCATCTATTTCCCATGAAGTCATGGGACCAGATGCCATGATCTTTGTTTTCTGAATGTTGAGCTTTAAGCCAACTTTTTCAGTCTCCTCTTTCACTTTCATCAAGAGGCTTTTTAGTTCCTCTTCACTTTCTGCCATAAGGGTGGTGTCATCTGCATATCTGAGGTGATTGATATTTCTTCCAGCAATCTTGATTCCAGCTTGTGCTTCTTCCAGCCCAGCATTTCTCATGGTGTTTAGTAAAACTTTGTATTGTTTTAAATAAATATGACTATTAACTGAATGTTACTATAATCTATTATAATCTTCAGAAAACTTTTAGAAATAAACTTCATTGAGGTATAGTTACATACAATAAAATCTACTCATTTTTAAAGGATACGCAGTTTGATGAGATTTGGCAGATGTATACTCTTGTGTAACTCTCCCCTAGTCAAGGCAGAGAACATTTCTATCACCCCCAAAGCTCCCTCATGTCCTTTGCAGTCAATTCCTGCTACGTTACCAGCATCCACCCACCCCCAGGCTATAGGCAACCCCTGATCTGATTTCTATCACTAAAGATTTGTTTTATCTGCTCTAGAATTCCATTAAATGGAATCACATAGTGAATACTCTTTTGTATCTGATTTCCTTTGCTTTTTATAATGTTTTTGAAATCATTCATGTTGCGTATACCAGTAGTTTACTCCTTTCTGAGTCATAGTTCTGAGTGGCTTATCCACTCATCTGTTGATGGACATTTGAGCTCTTTAGTTTGGGAGTATTATAAATGAAAATGCCATAAGCATCCATTGCAAGTCTTTGTGTGGTTCCTGTTCTTACTTTTCTTGAGGAGTATCTAGGAATGAAATTTCTGGGTCAGATGGTAAGAATACATTGACTTTATAGAAGACTGACAGATAGCTTTCCAAAGTGGTTGAACTATATTACACTCCCTCCAGCAATGTATAGCAGTCCTAGGTGTTCTATTCTTGCTAAAACTTGATAGTATGTCTTTTTCGTTTTAGCCGTTTCAGAGTATATAGTGGGATTTCCTGGTGGCTCAGAGGGTAAAGAGTTTGACTGCAATGTGGGAGACCTGAGTTCAGTCCCTGGGTCAGGAAGATCCCCTGGAGAAAAACATGACAACCCACTCCAGTATTCTTGCCTGGAAAATCCCATGGACAGAGGAGCCTGATGGGCTACAGTATCCTTGCCTAGAAAATCCCATGGATGGAGGAGGAGCCTGACGGGCTACAGTCCATAGAGTCACAAAGAGTCAGACATGACTGAACAACTTCACTTTCACTTTCAGAGTGTATGGGCTTCCCTTGTGGGTCAGCTGGTAGAGAATCCACCTGCAATGCATGAGACCTGGGTTCAATCCCTGGGTTGGGAAGATCCCTTGGAGAAGGGAAAGGCTAGCCACTCCAGTATCCTGGCCTGGAGAATTCCATGGAGTGTAGTCCATAGGGTCCAAAGAAAGTGAAAGTGAAAGTCGCTCAGTCATGTCCAACTCTTTGTGACCCCATGGACTGTAGCTTACCAGGCTCCTCCGTCCATGGGATTTTCCAGGCAAGAATACTGGAGTGACTTATTGTGGTGTTGAGTTGCATTTCCCTAGTGCCTATATTAAGTATCTCTTGTATATCCTTTTTTGTGAAGTATCTGTTCAAATCTTTTGCCCACTTAAAAATAAGTTCCTTTGTCTTCATAATATGTATAGCTTCTTTATATTTTCTGCATATAAGTCTCTTGTTAGTTAAATGTTTTTTCTTCTATTCTATGACTTTTTTTTTTTCATTTTCTTAGTGGTATTCTTCTAAGAGTAGATTGCAATTTTGATGAAACCAAATTTATGTTTATTTTTCTCTTACCGTTAGTTCTTTTTGCATCTTACAGAAGAGATCTTTGTTTATCCTAAAGTTTTGAAGATTTTTCTCCTAAATGTTTTTCTAGAGTTTTATAATTTGTTATTTTACACATGGTTTATGATGCATTTCAAGCTAGCTTTGTGAGATGAAGGTGGAGGCTTGTTTCTTTCCAGTTCTTCCAGGACCATTGGTTGAGAAGACTTTTCTATCTGAAATATTTTGTTGAAATTAATTAAATTATTTATGAATGGGCTTCCTAGGTGGCTCAGTGGTAAAGAATCCACCTGCCAATGCAGGAGACGCTGGTTTGATCCCTGGGTCAGGAAGATCCCCTGGAGAAGAAAATGGCAACCCACTCCAGTATTCTTGCCTGGGAAATTCCATGGACAGAGGGTCCTGGGGCTGCAGTCCATGGAGTCCCAGAGTTGTACATAACTTAGCAACTAAGTAACAACAACATATATAAACACGCACGTATTTTTTATTGCACTTTGTGTTGTTGTGCTTTGTAGATACTATGTGTTTTGCTTTGTTTTATAAATGGAAGGTTTGTGGTAGCCTTGCGTGGAGCAAGACTATTGGAGCCATATGTCCATATTGTGGCAATACTCACAATATTTCAAACTCTCTACCAGCAAAAATGACTATGACTCACTAAACCTCAGATAATGGTCAGCATTTTCTAGCAATAAATTTTTAATATTTTAAAATTAAGGTAGATATATTTTTTTTGTAGACATAATGCTATTATACACCTAACAGACTATAGCATAGTATCAACATAACTTTCGTATGCACAGGGAAACCGAAAAATTTTTGTGACCCACTTTACTGCAATATTCGATTTTTGATGGTCTAGAACCAAACCAACAATATCTCTGAGGTCTGCCTGTACGAACAATGGATTATTATTCAGCCACAGAAAGAAATGGAGTTCTGATACTCTATGTCATCCATTTCAACATGAATGAAACTTGAAAACATTGTGAAAAAGAGCCAGATACAAAAGGACAAATATTGTACGATCCCACTTACTTGAAATAACTGGAGTAGGCTAACTCGTAGAGACCAAAGTAGAATAGAAGAAACCGTGGACTGAGGGGTGAATGACAGGAAATTATTTCTCTTATTGAAGTATAGTTGATTTACAATATTATGTGAGTTTCAGCAAAGTGATTTAGTTATATCTATGGGCTGCCATCTATGGGGTCACACAGAGTCAGACACGACTGAAGCGACTTAGCAGCAGCATGTCTATTTCAGATTATTTCCATTATAGGTTATCATAAGATATTGAATATAGTTCCCTGTACCATACAGTAAATCCTTGTTGCTTATCTATTTTATGTATAGTAGTTTGTATTTGTTAATCCCATACTCCTAATTTGCCCCTCCCCTTCCCTTTCTCTTTAACCACAAGTTTGTTTTCTATGTCTGTGAATCTGTTTCTCTTTGGTGTATAGATACATTTGTATTATTTTTTAGAGTCCACATATAAGTGATATTGCATAATATTTGTATTTCTCTTTCTGACTTTACTTAGTATGATATTTCCTAGGTCCATTCATGCTGCTACAAACGTTTCATTCTTTCTTTATGTCTAAGTAATATTCCATTGCATTAATATGCACCACACCTCCCAATCATCTATTGATGGATGCTTGGGTTGTTTCCGTGTCTTACATGCTGCTTTGAACCTTGGGGTGCATGTATCTTTTCAAATTAGAGTTTTCGTATTTGCTGGATATATGGTCAGAAATGGGATTGCTAGATCATATGGTAGCCCTATGTTTAGTTTATTAAAGAATTTCCATATTGTTTTCCAAAAAACAATATGGAAAATTTGGCTGCACCAGCTTACCTTTGCACCAACAGCGTAGGAGGATTCCCTTTTCTCCACATCCTCTTCAGTATTTATTATCTGTAGACTTTTTAATGACGGCCATTCTGACTGGTGTGAGGTGGTACCTTATTGTACTTTTGATGTGCATTTCTCTAATAAGTAGCAGTGTAGAGCGTCTTTTCATGTGCCTGTTGGCCGTCTGTATGGCTTCTGTGGAGAGATGTCTATTTAGGTCTTCTGCTCGTTTTTGATTTTTTTTTCATTGAGTTTTATGCACTGTTTGTCCATTCTGGAATTAAGCCCTTGTCAGTTGCATCATTTGCAAATACTTTCTCCCATCTCATAGGCTGTCTTTTTCTTTTGTTGCTGTTTTCCTTTGCTATGCTAAAACTTCAAAGTTTTATTTGGTCCCATTTGTTTATTTTTGCTCTTATTTCTTTTGCCTTGGGAGACTGATTTAAGAAAATATTGATCTGATTTATGTCCAAGAATTCTGTTTTGCCTATGTTCTCTTCTAGGAGTTTTATGGTATCAAGTCTTTTATTTAGATTTTTAAACCATTTTGAGTCTATTTTTTTATATGATGTGAGAGAAGGTAGTCTAATTTCATTGATTAACATGGAACTGTCCAACTTTCCCAACATCACTTACCAAAGAGACCATCTTTTCTTCATTATATATTCTTATCTCCTTTGTTGTAGATTAATTAACCATAGGTATGTGGGTTTATTTCTGGGCTCTCTATTGTGTTCCATTAATCTGTATGCCTGTTTTTATGCCAATACCATGCTATTTTGATTACTGTTGCTTTGTAGTATTATGTGAAGTCTGGGAGTATTATGCCTGGTAATTCTTATTTCATGGGCATGGAGTTTCTGTTTTAGATGATAAATTATTTTGGAAATAGATAGTGGTGATGTTTGCACAACATTGTGGGTATAATTGATGCCACTGAACTTAAAATGGTTAAAAAGACAAGTTTATGTTCATATATATATACATATACATTATAGGTAGATATATATAGGCACAATAAAAAATTCAAAAATATTCCATTCCTCCCTCCTGCCTTTGTATACTTTTAAAATTCTGTACATTATAAACACTCAATACCTTGTTGTTATTTTCCCTTCAAACAGTAAATTATTTTCTGAAAGAAATAAAAAAGAAAAAAATCTTTTAAATTTGCCCACACATTTGTTATGTCTGAAACTCACCATTCCTTTGTCTAGATCCAAATTTCCCTCTGATATTGTTAGCCTTCATCCTGAAACGCTTCCTTTAGAACTTTTTGCAGTGCTAGGCTGCTGCTGCTGAATTCACCCAGAGTCTGTTTGCTTGACAATGTCATTATTTCACCTTTAGTTTTTAAGAATATTTTCACTTGGAATATTGGAAAATTTTCTTTCAGCATTTAAAAATCATCTAGTTTGCGTGGTTTCTGAAAAGAAGTTAAAAGTCATTAATATCTTTGTTTCCTCTGAATTAGAATGTGTCTTTTCCCCTCTGTCTGCTTTCAAGATTTTCTCTTTATAACTTGTTTTCAGCAATTTGATTATGAAGTGTCTTGATGTAGTTTTCTTTGTATTTATTTTGCTTGGAATTCATTGAATGTGTTTGACTCATGAGTTCATAGGTTGGTTTTGTTTTGTTTTTAATTTGAGGGAAAAGAGAAAGTATTAGTTGCTCAGTCGTGTCTGACTCTTTGTGACAACACAGACGGTGGCCCTTAAAGCTCCTCTGTCCATGGGATTCTCCAGGCACGAATACTGGAGTGGGTTGTCATTCCCTTCTCAAAGGGATCTTCCTGATCCAGGGATCGAACCCGGGTCTCCTGCATTGCTGGCAGATTCTTTACCCTCTGAGCCACCAGGGAAGCCCAGTTTGAGGGAAATTTGGCCTTCATTTCTCCATTTCTTTTTTCCTGCCTCTCCACCTTCTTGGACTTTAATTACATTCATGTTTGACCACTTAATTTTGTCACACAAGTCACAAAGGCTCTATCTTTTTCCAAATCTTTTTTTTCTTCTATACCTAGTCTTCACAGTTTCTGTATCTATGGCTTCAAGGTCCCTGATCTTCCATCACATGGTCTTAATTACTATTAATCTCATCCAGGGAACTCTTCATTTCAGATATTGTATTTTTCAGCTCTAGAATGCCTATTCAGTCCTTTTACACATCTTTAATTTCACCCTTCATTGGGTTCATGTTTTTATTCAAACCCTTCAATATTTGTGTTCGCTTTCAAAGTTCTTGTCTGATATTTCTACCATCTCTGTCATTTTTAGAACTGTCTTTGCTGACTAATTTTTAATCGTGTCTATGGATCACATTTCCTGTTTCTTTGCAAGTCTAACAACTTTTTCTTGGATGGTGGATATTGTGATGTTTTGCGTTGATTGTTTGAATTTTGCTATCTTCCTTCAAAGAGTATTATGGGCTTTCGGCAGGCAGTTAAAATACCTAGAGATGAATTTGGCCTTTTCAAGGCTTGCTTTTTAAGTTTTGCTATGTATGTATGGGACAACCTTAACTTATAGTTAGTTTAGCCTTATTTCTAAGGTATGGTCTTTCGGGGGTGCGTGCTGAGTGATCTCGGTGCTTAAGGGGGTCCACACTTGACTGTCTCCTAGCATTGTGTGACTTCTGTGAACTGTGCTCCCTGCTGCTCATGTTTTCCCTGGTAATTGTTATACATCATTGTTATTAGCCCTGCTTTGTGGTCTCATTCTATGCATGCTCTTATTCAGGCTCACACAACTTCTGGAGCTTTTTCTCAATGTAGCTCCCGCCTCACTATTACTCTACCGCAGAAACTTCAGGATCCTCAGCCTCCCAGAACCCCAGTCTCTGTCTCCTCGCTTAGCAAGACCTGCATGTTCTGCTTATGTGCCCCTTCCCTACACTGAAGTCCAGAAAGTGCAGTGGCTCACTGTGGTGAGCATAGGACTTACCTCTTTTGCCTCTCTTCTCCTGAGGATAGCAGTTCTGTGCTCTCCATTGTCTTCTGCCTGGACAACAACTGTTCCATAAATTCCGTTCAGTTTTTCAGTTGTCTAGTTGGAGGGCAAGTCTGGTACTAGGTATTCCATCGCAGCTAGAAGCAGAACTCCAATCTGCGTTTCAGTCTCGTTGAAAAATAATAGCTTATAGCTGTGTTCCTGCTCAAGGTTAGATGGGGATGAGTGAAATATAGTAAAATAAATCACCGACTGTGTAATCAGATCTCCTATAGCTTGGAGAAACTTTAACTTTTCACTTTAAAGAAGGATACTTTAAGTTATATTGCCAGTTTAATTTAAGGTTCATTATTTCTCCCAGGCCATGTGTATTTCTTGACATTATCCCTTCACAACTGGCCTTCAGCTGATCTTCAAAACAAAAGAAATCTACCTCCAGTGACACTAGCCATCTTCTGTGATTCCTAACATAAAATTAGGAAACCTTGAGTATATTCTGTATGTGCCTTCAATTACTGAGGTGCAAATAATAAGCTCCAATTTGCTTCAAGTTTACTGGAATTAAGTCATCCAACCATATTCTTGAGGTCACGTATACTAACATTTGTATACAATTTCATAAAGAAAATAAAATCTTTCTTTATAAGATATGAATGTGTAAGATCTGCTTTTGAGATTATGTCCAATTTTGTAGATTTAGTTGGCAAAGCGGTTGCCAGGGTATAATGTGTTACACTTTCACACTGTGAGTCAGTGTGTGTGCTAGAAATGCCATATAAGCCTGAAGGCTTATCTGAGGACAAAGGACGATGAGGGGAGGAGAGAGACGGAATGGATCCATTTTGAGGTGCTGGAGATTAGAAGACTTCTCAGATCCCTAGGAGATAGCAGCACTTCCATCCATGTTTACTGCACCAGCCTTCAGAGTAACCAAGACGCGGAAACAAGCTGCAGGCCCTTCCACGGACGAGTGGGTAAGGAAGGAGTGCCAGGTGCATATAATGAGCACTGTGCAGCCCCCAAAGGGAGGGAAACACGGATGGACCTCGAGGACATCATGCTAAGTGAAATAAGCCAGTTGCAGAAAGACAAACACCTCACGGTTCCACTCACGAAAAATCTAAAATAGTCAAATTCGTAGAATCAAAGAGTGGAATGGCAGTGGGCAAAGGCTCGAGGTGGGGGAAACGGGGAGTTACTAATCAATGGGCTAAACAAGACAATATGTTCTAGAGATCTATACAGCCTTGTACCTAGAATCAACAGAGCTGTATTGTATGCTGAAAAATTTAAATGAGTAGATCTCATGTTAAGTTCTTACGACCATGTGTGTGCTCAGTTGCTCAGTCGTGTTTGACTCTTTGCGACGCCATGGACTGTAGCCCACCAGGCTCCTCTGTCCATAGGATTTTCCAGGCAAGAATATTGGATTGGGTTGCCATTTCCTACTGCCATAAGAATTAAATTTAAAAAAAAAAAGGATTGCTGATTGTGTTCATGATATACAGATCTTACAAGAATGTTAAAAAATCAAGGTTAAAAAAAACCTGCAGTCCAGTTCTTTAATGACTTTCAGGTTTTTAGCACATGCCTGGTGCTTTGACTTTATGAATGAAAAAAGGTGGCATGTATCCACTGGCTTAATCTAAGGTGTCAACAATCCCTCTCTGAAGCTATTGAAATAAGAGGAGTGCCCACAATTACTAAAGATCTTCCGGTGATAACAGAGAAATTGCATAAACTCCTGGCTCCATGCATCAGAATGATTCAGCGTTTCATTTAAAAAAAAAAAAAAAAAACAACTTTCATTGACTTTCCAGTTAGGTTAATTTTCAGGAATACGTTCTCCTCATACTTAACCGTTAAAATGCAACAACTGCTCACTGCCCCCCAGGTTGCAGGCATACAGCCTGTGAAAGCTGGTCCGAAATCTGCTTTTACTGTGTCTTCTTTATAAGACAGGAGATTGGCTGAATGGCTGAGCCAGAGCAGAATTCTACCTGCTGGCAGGAAATTTTCTTAAGCCACGTTAGCAAGGAAAAGGTGACTGATGAGGCAAAGAGCATGCTCCAAACCTGCAATTGACCTGAAAGAATCAGTACCTGGCCTCGTGCTTATCAAGTGCACTCCCCAGGGGACCTGATTAAGGAAGGAAAGAAATAGGATACAGAGCCACTGCCACAGACACACGGTGGGAACATCTACCTAACAAAGCTCTTGTTGAAGCCATGCCTAGTAAGCTTCAGATCCTTCAGAGAAGGGGGTGGAGTCTGAACAGCCATGAGTAAACAGTCAAGCTTTTAAACCAGTCAGCTATATTGTGGAAGGAAATTGTCCTGAAATTTGTTTTGGCTTTATAAACAAAATGTAAGGGATACTGCTTTCTTGATGATCTGATCATCAGAGTGATGGGCTGTGTGATGGGATGATGTCATCAGGCACTGTGAGACGCTAGGATTCGTTTTCTCTGCAGCACTAACTGATTCTGGACGCCTTGCCCTCTACGTTGTTGTCTTCCTTTTCCTCCCTCGTGTCATGTTTCTGTGGCTACTATCTCAGAGATACGTTGTCAGTGGTCACAACGTCCTGTTATCAGGACGTTTTTAATTCTCTCCTGCATGTGTTATTTCTCATCGAATGTGGGCGTGGATGACGTACTGCCAGGTTTCTTGTGCAGAGACTCCTGTGAATCAGGTTCATTATCTGTGGTGCATAGACTTGGTGACCTTTAGTGCAGGACCCAAGTACTCCTTCCCCCAGGTCAGGACTGTGTCCCCCAGTAGCTGACAGCACTGACTGCTGAAAACTTACAGTTGAGTTTCTCTCTGGGCATTGCCCTCAGCCCCAGGCAGCTGCTTCACCCAAGGTTACGCTCTTTCCCAGGTGCCGCTTACATCCAGTGACCAGTTCATGGGCTTGTACAAAGACCCAATCTTCTCGTTTTGACTAGAGCCAGTTTTGAAAGGCCACCCCAGCTCCGGAACTTTTGGCGAGATCGGCTGAAGCCTTTGTTGCAGCTCCTTCACAGCTCGACTTCTCATACCCAGTCCTGCTTCCCTCATTGCCTTCCAGGGCGTGCGGCTGAGAAGATCCTCACTGACCCTCCTGCAGGTAGATCTCCGCCTCCAGGCCTGTGTCCCAGGGAACCTCCACTAAGACAGGTGGCAGTGACCTCAGCCCTGCTGGTGTCCTTCACAGCAGTGGCACCTGTGTGCCTTAGGATAGGTCTTCCCTCTTGCCCCGTTTTGCTCCCGGTACTTGATTTCCATGTTTTCCATAGAATTTCTTCTTTGTGTGGAGATTTTGAAGTTGACTAGTGGAGGTTATAAAAATGAGGTTTCCAAATATATTAGATTATAGGCTAACATTTATTCAGAGAACCACCTTTATTGAAGAGGTCTCCACTGGTAGACTATGAAGTACCAAGGATTTTTTTTTTAATGTTATTTTATTTCTTCAATGTTTGAAATGTTTATTTTGATCATCCTGTATGTTTTCTTAACTCTTTTAAACCAAAGTTGATCGTCTAAAACAAAAGATTATTTACGGACACATATTTTCCTACTGTTGTTATTTGTTGCTCAGATACTAAGTCATGTCCGACTCTTTTGTGACCCCATGGACTGTAGCACGGCGAGCTTCCTTTTCCTTCACAATCTCCAGGAGCTTGCTCAAACTCATGTCCATTGAACCGGTGATGCCATCCAACCATCTCATCCTCTGTTGCCCCCTTCTCTTCCTGCCCTCAATCTTTCCAGAATCAGGGTCTTTTCCAATGAGTTGGCTCTTTGCATTTCCTGCTGTGGCTTTCTTCAAATTCCCTAGCTCTCATATTCTTGCTGGTAACATTTAGACAAGTATTATATACCTTCATTCTTTTCTTTGATTTAAGATCTCTGTTCTATTGTTTTGACAGCTTGCTCTAATTATCTCCCTACCCATTAATTTTTTTAATTGAGGTATAATTGACAGTCCTACCCCATTGATTCTACCTGGAAGTTTCTAATTTTATTTAAATAGCCTGTTTAACCAAGTGGAATTCAGAGACTGGAAAAGCCATTGAGAAAATGCTAAGTATGCTAATACAGTACAAATTTTTATTTACTTAAATCACATATGAACAAAAATGTGTAACTGATCAAACCCGGCATCCTCTAAACAGATGTCCCCTGTTTTACAGACTAATAGACACAGAAGGGGCTCAGAGATCATCTATGCAAGCACCTCATTCTATGGAGGCCCCAGGGTGAGGCGACCAGCCCTGGAATGCGCAGTTAGATCCCTCGTCTATCAATTTGGAAATCGTACTTCTTCACCACAGTTACCACTGAATTCCTTTTCCTCTCTCTCTAACTCCCTCCGTGAACCCAGGACATTTTCTTGACTCAGTACTTTAGAGACCACAGTTATTTTAACTTCATTATCCTTTGAACCTCAAGCGGGTTTCTGGCATTCCTGCTTCCTAATTCAGTTATGCAATCCATCAGCAGAATTTAACCAACACAAATTAGTTGGGGTGAGAAAATATTTAGGCACTTTCATCCAATACTAGGGCTTTTTGTTTTTAAAAAAATAATCTTTATGAGACTTTTTTTTTCCTTTTAATCTGTGCCTGTTGACTTAGAGAACCAAGGACCCCAAGTGGCCCATCTGTATGGGTTGCTAAAATACCAAAGACTGGGTGGTTTATTAAAAACAGAAATTTATTTCACAGTGTTAAGAGGTTGGAAGTCCAAATCATGGCACTGGAAGACTCGGTGTCTGGTGAAGGCCTGAATCCTGGCTTATAGACGAAACCTCTTCACCGTGTTCTCACGTGGTGGGCCGGGGCAAGTAAGTGTTCTTCAGCCACTTTTTAAAGGGCACTAATGCACTTTCTAGTAGATTTCCAGCCTGTTAATCACCTCCCAGAGATCCAACCTCCTAATACCATTACCTTGGGGATTAGGTTTCAATATATGAATTTTGGAGGGACACAAACATTCAGACCGTAGCAGATATGACTAATACAAAAGTCAGTGTTATGAGCTGTATGATGTCCCCTCAAAATTCATATGATGAAAACCTAAGTCTCAGCACCTCAGAATATGACTGTATCTTGAGATAAGTTCATTAAAGAGGCAACTACATTAAAATAGAGATGAAGTTACAGACTAATGAAGACTAATTAATACTTTTTTGGAAGCCGTGAAAGAAAATGAAAAGTGAAAAGTGTTAGTCACTCAGTTGTGTCCAACTCTTTGCAGCCCCATGGACTGTAGCCTGCCAGGCTCCTCTGTCCATGGGATTTCCCAAGCAAGAATATTGCAGCGATGAGTTGCCATTTCCTTCTCCAGGGGATCTTCCCCACCCAGGGATTGAACCCAGGTCTCCTTCACTGCAGGCATATTCTTTACCATCTGAGGCATCAGGGAAGCCCTTTGTAAGCTCTACTTGAACCCTATGTTGGAGAAGGAAATGGCAACCCACTCCAGTATTCTTGCCTAGAGAATCTGGTGGGCTGCTGTCCCTAGGGTCGCACAGAGTCGGACGCAACTGAAGCGACTTAGCATAGCATGAACCCTATGTACTAAAATAATCAGAAAATGTGCAAGTTCCTTTTACAAAGCGCCTTACATACTATGCTTCTTTGTGTGAGTTTAGCGTCACTTGTGGCAGAATGAAACTATTATTCTGATCAAAAAGTACGTGCAAATTAGTTCACACCCCGTACACTTAGTCTGCCCCTGAAATAAATTGGTTAGCTAAATGAGTAACAAATAAATTATTCAATGATACAAATATTCATCATGGCAAGGCAGGGTGAGCTTTCAACTTGAATAAGAGTCTTAGAATTACTCTAGAGAGATAAGAGTGGTGCCAGGTGGAAGGAGCAAGGACTCTAATTTTATTTCATAAATATTTTCCTTTCATATCTCTGATCTTCGTCAGTCTCTCCAGAGTCACCAAGGGAGACAGGCGATTGGTAGTTTCTTGCAGTAAATCATTTTGCTGAGAAATCCTGCATAGCAGGTATTGCCTGACTTAGTTGAGAATGATAAACTAGCAATGTTGTTATTCAAGTTAGAAGGACCTGAAGGAGCATAAAAACTACCTGCTGTGTTGTTGTCATGGTGTCTCTTTAGAAGAGTGATAAAGAACTTCAGTTTTGGGTGGGAGGTGGCTTGCAACTTCTTTTTTTTTTTTTTTTTTTGGCCTTCAGCATGACATGGAGAATTAGAACTCTCCAAAGCCTTCAATTTGAGTTAAACTATCCAGTAAAGAAGCCGAACCCGGTCTTGACCTTATCTATAATTTCATCCTCTAGCAGTATCTCCAAAGATAAGAGAGAACTACAAAGGTTTCAGTTACAGAACATCTCCCAGTTCCCTGGGCCTCTCATGGAGTTTTCTCACAAGCCTGATGTGGGCGGATCTGATCTTGCTTCTTATATTTGCCCCAAAAATGAATGGACCATGCCAGAATGAACCATGTCCCTGCCCCAGGTTTGGCAGGTGCTGATCCCTAAGGGCAGCACATCCATGAGGTGTTCTCATTTAGAAATCCTTGACTCTCCCACACCATCACCACGACCACCACCGCCATCACCACCACCATCCCCATCAAACCACCAATCTCCTGGCGTTCTTTACTGAGGCCCTGAGATTCAGGCTGAGACCTGCTTCCTTACAAAAGACTTGTTTCCTTCCTATCTGACATAGCCCAGGTAGCAATCACATTTCATAATGTTTTTCTCCTTTTGTTCTCAGGTGTTCTAAGCCGGCTCCCCGCAGCACACATCAACAGCAGAACACCTGGGGCAGACCTGGCTCCCAGACCATCAGGAGAGGCTTGCCAACAAGCTTGCTCAGGATGTCTCTGTAGTGGAAATTCTGGGACTGGGGCCTGTTTGGAAATACCAGAGATAGTTCAGTTCAGTTCAGTTCATTTGCTCATTCATGTCTGACTCTTTGCGACCCCATGAACCGCAGCACACCAGGCCTCTCTGTCCATCCTCAACTCCCGGAGTCCACCCAAACCCACATCCATTGAGTCAGTGATGCCATCCAACCATTTCATCTGGAGACCCCCTGCAAAAAAATAGCATCAGTGCCTCCTATTAGAACAAGATAGAAAAGCACACATATCATTTTAAAGAAGCTGAGCTTTGGACTGGTCGTGAGAGAGGATGGTGGGGAAGAGCCCCCTTCTTGCATATGTTGGCTCCTTTTGTCAGTCTTAACTGGAAAAAGCTCTGCTGCCCTCCTTCTGCCAAGACGTTCCCTGCATAACTTGGGTTCCAGTAAAAGCGCCAAATGCACGCAGTATGAGAAGCCTTCCTTCACTCTATCTTTTCAATCACAAAGTATGTTGATTCATTTAAGTCCAGACTTTTTGCTGGCACCACCTTGACCTCTGCTGCCCTACCGTGGCCTCTCACGATAGCCTCCATAAAAGCCACAGGTGAGTCAGCTGAAATGGGAAGGAGTAAAGAGGTGTGTTTCTGGCTCCTCCACTCAAGACTCTGAGCAATGAAGGACTGCAAACAAAGTCTTTCAACCTGAAACTCTCAAGGGTAGGGTGTGGGAAAGTGTGCGGCCCAGTGCATGTTCGGCAGGTTGGACATGTGTACTTTCCTTCCATTTGATGATTAGAAAGGAATTAACTCTCCCTGCCGCACTGCAGTCCAGCTCTCACGCTCTCCTCATGGAAAATGCCACTGGGACAACATCAAGCTTCGAAACCCTTGTGTTTTCTGGCCAGGGATAAAGGGTTCCCTCTCTCCTACACTGATTTCCGGCCCCCTAGTTTCTCATTGTTCTGAAAAAGTTTGTAATTTAATTGCTAAACATGAGAAATGTGATTAGTAATGTTTGGCTCCTCTGGTTGATTCTGTAGAAAGACTTTTTCACACATTGACATCAAGCACCTGCACACATGTTGGGCGGTGGTCTGCTAACAGCCCAGAGCCTTGGTCTGCCTCCATGCCAGGCTGCAGTGTCAGAGCCCGCTCCTTCCTGCTACACTCCAACATTCCTCATAGCTGGAAGAAGTTATCTGCAGGCCAGCCGAGAAGACAACATCGCTCCTCTCCTGCCTCCGTGGAATGTGCCCTGGTAAGAAATAAGAATTCGTCATTTGAAGCCTGGGGAGTCTGATGGTCTGCCTCTCGTGAAGGGTCAGCAAATATTTTTTCAGGAATCCTGAATTATTTTCCTTGATGTGAGAGCTTAAAAATCTAGAAAAACATTATGAAATGTGATTTCTATCTACTTGGCAACAAGTGAGGGGATGGTGTTATGTTTAAACACACACACACGCACACACACACACAAAATACACTCTGTGGAGACAGGTCTTAACCTGCATGTTGGAACCCCTGCTTAAATCTCAGGAGACAAAAGCAGAGAGACAGTATGGCAGAGGGTTTCAGCACGCGGACCCGAGTCAGGCTGCCTAGGTTCACGTCCTCGCTCCCTTCCTTACTGAGCAGAAGACTCTGAGCAAGCTGCTACATTTCTGTGTGCTGAGGCTCCCCCATCTGCAAACTGGGGACCAGAGTAGTCCCTACCTCATGGAGCCGTTATGAGGATTAAATTAATGTTCATAAAGTTGCTCACAGCGTGCCTGGCACATATAGTAAGCTCTAGAGGTGTTTGTTAAATAAACGAAATAAAGATGCATGTCACGGCCGTGTTAGTCAGATCAGGGCGCCGTGACTACACCACAGGACGGGTGGCTTAAACAACAGACGTTTACCGTCTCACAGTTAGAGGCTGGAAGTCTGAGATCAAGATGGCCTCAGGGCTGGTTCCCCGTGAGGGCTGGCCATGATGGAAACATCTGTTCCGGACCTCTCTTGTTGGCTTGTAAGTGACTGACTTCTTCCTGAGTCTTCCCTCTTGTACATATCTATGTCCACATTTACCCTCCTTCTAAAAAATATTTATGTATCTACTTGTCTGCAAATAAAAAATTTAGTTGCAGCACGTGGGATCTTCGTTGCATCACACGGGGTTGCTTCATGCATGTGGGATCTTAGTTCCACGACCAGAGATCAAACCTGTGTCCCCTTCATTACATGGCACATTCTTAAGCACTGGGCCAGCAGGGAAGTCCCCAGATTAATACTTCTTTATAAGAACATCTGTGATACTGGATAAGGGCCCATCCTAACAACCTCATTTTAACTTAATCAGCTCCGTAGCAATGCTGTCATCAAATATGGGCACAATCTGAAGTGCTGCGGGTTAGAACTTCAACAGATGAACTGGGGGATGACACCCAATTCAGCCTGTAGCAACAGCAGTTTCAACGGGGGTGCCTCGTCTCCAGAGGCAGCGCTTGGAGTGGAAGCAGCCACGTGTAACAGCAGCTGCCAAATCACGTGGAAGGGTGGGTCTTTTATCTGCATGTTTTCCTTTAAGCCTGCTGTCTTCATCAATCAAACTCTTATTCAACACTAAGCTTAAGCCTCTGCCTCTCCTCGAGACTTAATGAGTTCAATAAGCCCATACCAATTCTTCAGAGTAGCGCAGTTCTTAAATGTTGTTTGGCTTATTCAATTGGTCCAAAGTCCATTTTCATGTCCTGTTGGATTCTCCCTAGTTCCAATGTCCTTCACTAAAATCTGTCAATATTTATTCGACTTTGATGGTGTGCTCATAATCCTTCTTCTTCCTATAAAGTCAACATTTCTTATGAATAATTTAAAAATTTTGTTTCCAGTTCTTCTTCATGACATGGCTTCATGGGTGAAGTACAGAATGCTCACGCCATGCATGCGATGACTATAGCTTGTGAAAGACTGGGTTTGTATTAATATCCACCAGGTCAGAAAATGTCTCATGTTCTGAATGAGGAAGGAAAACCAGAGAAACATCACAGAGTCAATTGATTTTAGAAACAGTGGTGAAGATAAAAATCCAAGAATAACTTAGAATAAGTTGAAAGGAAATTGTGACAAATTGGTACTTCTCCAAACCTGGGATAAGGAGAAGGAGGCGGCAGAGGATGAGATAAGTTAGATAGCATCACCCAGCTCAATGGACATGAATTTGGGCAAACTCTGGAAGCTAGTGGAGGACAGAGGAGCCTGGTGTGCTACAGTCTGCTGCTGCTGCTGCTAAGTTGTTTCAGCCGTGTCCGACTCTGTGTGACCCCATAGACGGCAGCCCACCAGGCTCCCCAGTCCCTGGGATTCTCCAGGCCAGAACACTGGAGTGGGTTGCCATTTCCTTCTCCAAGGCATGAAAGTGAAAAGTGAAAGTGAAGTCGCTCAGTCGTGTCTGACTCTGTGCGACCCCATGGACTGCAGCCCACCAGGCTCTTCCATCCATGGGATTTTCCAGGCAAGAGTACTGGAGTGGGGTGTCATTGCCCTCTCCAGTGCTACAGTCTATGGGGTTGTAAAAAATTAGACACGACTCAGCAACTGAATAACAACAACAAACCTGGGATGCCGTTCACTAGGTTTTGAGCTTCTTAAGAGCAGTACTGTTGTCTTATACTGCTCCCCCCTTCTCTTTTTAAGCCTCCATGGTGGCTAACAGAATTCTGGACATATATAAGAGCTCAATGGATATTTGTGTATTAAAAGCCTTGATTGCTGCTAAGGTTTAAAAGAGACAACAGTAGCATTTATCTGTAGGAAATTCATTACATGTCAAAGGCAGTACAAGTGGAAAATATATACAGACTCATAAAAGGAGTTCAGAAGTGGAGGCTTTTTTCTTAAGATATTGTTTACTCTAAGGGAAAAAAAAAATCCAAAACAAGTGAGGAACTATCTACTTGATTTAAGATAATAGTTTAACCCTCCCACTTTAAACGTAAGGAGAGAGAACAAGAAGTTGCGCACCTTGGGAGGACATTCATCTAGACCAAATCCCTCCATTTACAGATGCATAGAGGACTCAGCAATATTCACTTCTCCACAATCATACAGTGAGCTGGACACTAACCTGATTTCCATATGTTATGCTTCCTGGCTTTCTCCTGTTGATTTATTTAGTAAACAAATAATGTAAAATATACTTCAGTTTCCTGATGTGTACAATTAAGGAAGAGGCAAAGGAACTGCTGGAAATGGAAAGCACGTGCAATAGCCAAGAGGTGGAAGCACCGATCAACTGGTGAATAAATGGAGAGACCAAATATGGTCCATACGCACGACGGAACATTATCCGTCCCGAAGAAGGGGGGTGATTCTGACACATGCTGCAACATGGACACTAAGTGAAGTGAAGTAAACTAGTCACAAAGCAACGAAATTTGTAAGACTCCACTTATATGAGGTCCCTAGAGTCATCAGATTCACAGAAACAGAAGGTAGCATGGTGGTTGCCAGGGACTGAGGGGAGGAAATGTAGGGTCTTGTTCTTTAACCGTCTCAGTTTCAGTTCTGCGAGATGAAGATGTTCTGGAAGTTGGTTGCACATCATTGTCAATATACGTAATGCTAGTGAACTGGACGCTTAGAAGTGGTTAAGAGGGTAAATTTGAGTCATATAGTTTCCTTTTTTTTTTTTTAACCACATTTAAAAGAAAAAAAGCAAATAAAAAGGAAAGATGAGACAAACACAAAATGACAAGAGAGAAAAAGACAAAGAGGGTGCAATGCAAAAAAAAAAAAAAAAAACACAAAGATCAATACAGCATTTCTCAGCCACAGAGCTCCTCACCACCCACCCCTCAGCCCCTCAAGCCAGCCTGTCTTCTGATTCTTGGTTCTGCTTAACTGTGCTAACCAAGATCACTCTGCTATTCATACCAGCAATGCCTGCTCTGCTGGCAAACTCCTGATCCCAATTTCTACACACACACACACACACACACACACACACACACACACACACACGCACACACACACACACACACACACACACACACACACACACCATGACAGGCCCAAACACGCCTCCATTCTGCAGCCCTCTCCTCCCCAGAGCTGACTAAGTCATCAAACTTAAAATCTTTGTCATCCTGTCTGTCAAGGTGGCCAAGAGTCAGAACTAAACCAAACTGTGAAGATAAAATTCATTTCAGGATCCCCTTCCCCTCCTCCCTCTCCTTTCTTTGGTTGCTCAGAGGCCCATGCAGTTCCCAGGCAGACAAGATGCTCTCACTGTGGTCAACCAGAGGTTCCTGGGTCAGTTCCCCCCTGTTTTGCATATCTTTTTCTCTACGGCCCATGCACCATCTCCTTCCCTCCATCTCTACCCCGCCCCGCATCTCACTCCCTACTAGGGTCACCATCATCTGTACATGCTCTCCAAATTTGCTCTTAGGCAGTGGTCATGCTAGAAATAGAATCAGACCATAAAAGTCACACTGTGGCAGTATGGAGAGATACTTTTACCACCAGACACATCGACAGCTGAGTGTCATTTCTGCTTTGGCTCAGCCACTTCATTCTTTCTGGAGCTATTCGTAATCGCCCTCTGCTCTTCCCCAGTACCATACTGGACACCTTCCAACCTGGGAGCGGGGCCTCACCTTCTGCTGTCATATCTTTTTGCTCTTTCATACTATTCATGAGATTCTCACAGCAAGAATACTGGAGTGGTTTGCCATTCCCTCCTCCAGTCTCCAGTGGATTTTCCCGACCCAGGATTTGAACCAGGGTCTCCTGCATTGCAGGTGGATTCTTGACCAAGTGAGCTGTCCGGGAAGCCTATCCAGTGGACCACGTTTTATTAAAACTCTTTACTATGATCATCCATCCTGAGTGGCCCTGCACAGCATGGCTCATATCTTCATTGAGCTGATGCCAGCCCCTTGACAAGACTGTGATACTTGAAGCGGGGAGAGATAATAGTGCATTAATGTGATGATCTCTCAGGGAATATTTGCTCTGTTTTAGGTTACAATTCAAATGTTCATGTCTTTAATGGTGGAACTCTAGCTATGACAGACAGGCCTGTGGGGGCATGATTTTAGGGTGTTTACTGATTTGACTGTCTCAAAATTCCTATGTGTTCACATGGTCAATTCTGAAGAATCCTCACTGGGAGGCTTTGAAGCAGTTAAAATATAATTCTTAAATTCCTGGTAAATAACATTTCAGCCTCTTCCTCACACTCTTCTTACAAACCCACTCGCTGCTTTTGCATAGGATCCAAATTCTTATTTGAGTGCCACCTTTTAAAATTTCCTGTTGGTTATGTTGGAGAAGCTAGCAAGCAGGGATATATGATAAAAAAAAAAAATTCCTAAGGTGCAAGAGAAATGGTTACAGGTATTATGGAATTATTGTCTCCTTATTTCACTGAAGGCCAGCTTGGCAGAAAGGATTTTTTTGAACTCTGTGTTTCTATTATGATGGGGTACACGTGGATTCTGGAGGTGAACCCCTGAAAAGAAATTCTTCTCTGAAAAGCATTTCAATGAAAGTCACATATATCCTTCTAAATACCAGAAGAAGGTCAGGCCCTCTGGCCAATACATGGCTGGCCTTATGACTGACGAGGAGAGTCCCTGGTCACTGTGAATGCAGTAATTGAAGATCTGTGGCTCCTTGTATGTCACTTTTTCTATTTTTGCCACACTGCACAGCATGCAGGATCTTAGTTCCCTGACCAGAGCTCAAACCCTACGCCCCCTGCAGTGGAAGCATGGAATCTTAACCACTGGACCACCGGGGAAGTCCCTCCCCATATGTTTTTTGAATGATAACTCATCTTTTATTCTCTAGTGAGACATCTACATGTCTGCCTGTCAGGCTTCATCTTAAATGAATGGCCTGTCTGTTCTCACTCACTGTGAGTTGTAAGAAGGAAAGATCAGATAATGTTCACTATTTTTAATTGCACTTGGCTTAAGAGTTCCCTCTTCCCATTTTTCCTTTTATTGCTCTTGAAGTGTCATGCCAAATAAAGCAAGACTGTCTCCCCTAGCATATTTAAAGCCACCCCCATGTTCCTCGCACCAGGATCAAGCAGGAGAAAGTTCAAAATGAGCATTCATTTTTGCAGGAAGGTAAGTAGAAATAAATCATGTCTCTAACACAGAGTGCCATCAAGAAAGAAAAATTTGTAATCGCGAATAAACCAGTGAAGCCACACCACCATCTAGCTAGCATGGTGCCTAGTAGTTAGAATGGCTTCAAAAGGCCATCCTGTTCTATAAGGAGAAGTAAAGTGAAAGTGTTAGTCACTAAGTCGTGTCCAACTCTTTGTGACCCCATGAACTGTAGCCCACCAGGCTCCTCTGTCCTGGGATTCTCTAGGCAAGAATATTGGAGCAGGTTCCCATTTCCTTCTCCAGGGGATCTTCCTAACCCGGGGACTGAACTCAGGTCTTTTGCATTGCAGGCAGGTCCTTTACCATCTGAACCACCAGGGAAGCCCCCTCTGCGGAGAGGGGTTGTGCTATTTGTGGGTAATCCAATAAAGCTTCCAGTAATTCTGCTTTTTTCTGCTCTCATTTAGTTTTTTCCTTTGCTTATCATTTGGGATGATGACTCATATTTACTATTGGGCAGTTACCTTCAACTATTCAATTTTTATTTTAGACTTGTCTGCACCCTTTCCAATGGCATAGAATTCCTTTTCCAGGGAACATGTTATGGCAAATCCTAAAGAAAATCCAGAAACCTGAGTAAGTCTTATTTATAAACCAGTTACCTCCTTTCATCTCCCAAAAAGGTGTCTATTTTTCTTTTAAACACACTTTTAATAAAGAAAGAAATACCATAGTCTTCCCAAGGGCTAAAATCTTAGTTTGCCTCTGTTTCAAATATTTCTTTATCCCACTTGAATTCCAACATTTTTTGAGCAAATTAAACAAAATTTGGTTATTAGGGGCCAGGAAAGAAAGGTGCCTCTCCTTGCTGTTATTGTTCAGTCAGTAAGTCGTGTCCAACTCTTTGCAACCCTGTAGACTGAACTCCGGGAGCTGGTGATGGACAGGGAGGCCTGGCGTGCTGCGATTCATGGGGTGGCAGAGTCGGACACGACTGAGCGACTGAACTGAACTGAACTCAGCTGAGACTGCAGCATGCCAAGCTTCTCTGTCCTTCCCTCTCCTAGGATCCCTTAAATGTTATTAAGTTTGGCTTGGGATGAGACCCTGGGCTTCCCTGGTGGCTCAGTGGTAAAGAATCTGCCTGCAATGCAGGAGCCTTGGCGATGCAAATTTGACCCCTGGATCAGGAAGATCCCTGGAGGGGGGCATGGCAACCCATTCCAGTATTCTTGCCTGGAGAATTCCCTGGACAGAGGAGCCTGGCAGGCTACAGTCTATAGAGTCGGACAGACCGAAGTGACTTAGCATGCGGGGGTGGAACCCTAGAGCAATTTAATTAATTTTCTTTTGCTGAAACCAGTGTTTTGAAAGGAGGGGTAAAACAAAAAGATTTTCAAATGTCAGGCATTAGAATGTCAACGTTTGCACTATGTTTTATATTTGTCGTCATCATCACATTGAAAAATACTTATTAAGCTATTGAGTGTGTATGGTGCTGTGGTAAGCAGAGTATAAAGAGAACTATGTCGAGATAATTCCCATTTTTCTGGATGGAAAGGGAAGCTGAGACCACAACACAACATGAAGACTATAGTTTGGTTCCAGTGGATAAGGCATTATGAAGATTAAAAAGAACAGGGTTTTTTTTTGTTGTTGTTACTGTTGTTTGTTTTCACAGTTAAATTTGTTAAAAAGCAAAGCAACCATACAAAATTATAGATGTAGGAAAAATGTTTAATTTAATAGATCAGAAAACCCTGCAAGAGAAAGGCAGAGCAACTTGCCCAAAGCTGCAGAAAATTAAAAACACACTCGGGATGACAACCTCGTCATCCAATTTTTAAAAATATTCATTTGGTTATGAATTTGGCCGTGTTGGGTCTTAGCTGCTGCATGCAGCATCTTCTTTGCGTGGCACCGTTTCCTTGTAGCACATGGACTCTCTAGTTGTGGTGTGTGGTGCTCAGGTGTAGTTGCTCTGAGGCATGTGGGATCTTAGTTCCCTGACCAGAGATCAAACCCATGTCCTCTGCACTGCAAGACACATTCTTAACTCTACTGGACCACCAGGAGAGTCCCCTATATCCAAATTTAATGTTCTTTTCATTGCACTGTTTTGCCACGATGTTTTCCGTAAGTTGTTTATAGATGTTATCTCAGCAAAGGTTCAACACTTAAAGGTTAGAAGCTACAGGATTAGTTTATGAAAACCAGGAAAAGATCAGAGGCAAGCCAAGAGCATGTCTGGGAGATAGAAAAGTTATGAGAGTCAAGCAGGAATGAGAGTGATGCACGCCCCTCTCACGCAGGACCGGAGCACCACAGCAGAGAGAGCCGTGCTGGGGGATGTGGCGCCTGGGCTCTGCCTCCTGTTAGCTCCAGGACCCAGGATCAGGGACCATCAGTTTCCTTCCTTCCTGGAGAGGGCTTCCCTGATGGCTGACAGTAAAGAATCCACCCTCAGTGCAGGAGACCTGGGCTCAGTCCCTGGGTCAGGAAGATCCGTTAGAGAAGGAAATGGCAACCCACTCCAGTATTCTCGCCTGGAGAATCCCATGGACAGAGCAGCCTGGCGGGCTACAGTCCATGGGGTCAAAAGAGTTCGACATGACTAAGTGACTGATACTCCTTGGTGGAGAAGGCAAGCAAGTTGAACTGAATTCCCTCTGAGGTGTTCTTTCCTGCTCTCACGTGTTGCAATTTCATTATGTGATGGGCACCAAATCATAGGTAGTTCTGGAAAGAGAATCCGGTATTGTTATGGAAGAATGGTAAGCTTCCCACAGGGTCACACGTGAAACGTTGTCATCCAGAGCCAAGAAGAATGTTCTCTCTCACTAAAGACCTCAGACAGAAAACCAGGCAGCGCTTTTGTTTGTTTCCATCTCCATTACTTCTTTATCGCGTAGGAGGATTTGGTTAGGGACTTTTTTTCACTTAGATGTTAGAACTCTAGATCCTTATCTATGTATGTACTCATATATATTAAAAACTTTAGGAGTTACTGATAAAAGGAAGCATTTCTTTGTTTCTTTCTTTCTTTTTCACTCATTTGTTTAAATTCTTTCTTCTCTCTTAAGTTTCAAATTTGGGGTAGTAGGTGAATTTAGGAAAATGTTCCTCCAGGGACTGGGTGCTCCTCATTCTTGAATCTCCTGGGGAAATACTGTGGTCTGAGAGAATACTCATTCTTGCGCTGACTTCAGTTCAACCCCCCAAAAGACAACTAGGTCACACCTGGTTTCTGTTATGTTTAAAAACTTGGCCACCAGGTTGCCCGCTTGAGACCAAATTGATAATAAACATAACCAACCCGTCCTGACCCAGGTTTAGAAACCCCAGGGTACAAATCTCTCTCTCTCTCTTTTTTTTTTTTTGATGTGCTAAACCACACAGTCAAACTTGTGCATATGATTATTAAGGAGTTGCAATCATAACTCATTTCAGCATAAAGCCAAGCTAACTTAAGACAGATTTAAATAAAGTCATGAGCTCTGCACAGCCCATTTCCTCAGGCCTGAGATCAGGAGCAATGCACATCCCGTCATACCACCCAAGTATCAGGACACAACCTGCAAGTTTCTGTGAAATGTCTGTGTTCGGTGTTATATCACGTGTTATGTTTTGTCTGGATGGTACTGAGTGTCTAGATGTTTGGAAACATCCAGATCATGGACCCAAAACTTTCATCTTGATGGGCTATTTGGCATTATAACCAAGAAGCACTTCCAATCAATAACGTTGACATCATTAGCCTTTGATAAAGCATATGCTTTGTTTTATTTCAGATTGACACGAGAGAGTAAAAAACCCCATAACCATAACATTTTTACTCAGCTTTGCACGTTGGCATCCACTTGCTATTAATACAAACTATAAAGCAGTTAAAATGGCTCTCAAGTTTTTAGAACATTCTCACTCCTTGCCTGCTTGCTTGCCTGTCTTTTCTTTTTTTGCATTAAAAATTTGATCTTTGCCTTATTGGAACTATGAAGAAATCTAAATCTGAATAGCCCTTTTTATAATACACAGTCATTGTTTGTACTTGCAAAATTCGATTAAGAAATCACTGGTGTTCTTACACATGTCTTTTTGCCAAAGAAAATTCAGCGTATTTCTGCCTAGCCGTGAAATTTCCACCAACCAGAGCGAGTGATTTTGTACCACCCACACACTTCTCCTTGGCGTCCCCACTTCCCTAGGGAAATATCAGCTTGAAACCCATAGAACATGTAGAAACTCCTCTTGTGCCCTGCTCTGTTACACCTGTCCTGCAGGTGAAATAATTTCCCAGCTTGTACCACATTATGGGTCTAGTGCCTAGTCTGTAAAAATCAAATAAACATCTTTCCTATGTTTCCACCTTTCCATCCTGTTCTTTATCCAAAATTAAAGACAAGTTTCTCTTGATCAGAACCCCTCTCTCTGTACTTCTCTTTCTTACTCTTAGGTATAAAACTCCACTTGGGTGCTAATTACTCTCTTGAGCACAAGCATAGTCGGTTCATTGGTAAATGCAAAAGATGCTGGTTCAGTCCCTGGGTCGGGAAGATCCCCTGGAGAAGGGCTTGGCAACCCACTCCAGTATTCTTGCCTAAGGAATCCCACGGACAGAGGAACCTGGTGGGTTACAGTCCGTGGTATTACAAAAGAGTCAGACACAACTTAGCCACTAACCAACAACAAAAACAACACAAATGATTAGAAGTTCCTTCTTGAGTTTTGCTGCAAATTCTTGATTTATTCGAAACCCGAAACTTTTCTTTTCCTAAAACCAACACACACATACACACCCCCAGCCTGCATTAATTGTTGTCGTGTTGCTCAGTTGTGTCTTCCTCTTTGCAACTCCATGGACTGCAGCACACCAGGCAGGCCTCCCTGTCCTTCACCATCTCCCAGGGTTTGCTCAAACTCAAGTCCGTTGAGTCGGTGATGCCATCCAACCATCTTGTCCTCTGTCATCCCCTTCTCCTCCTGCCTTCAGTCTTTCCCAGCTTCAGCATCTTTTCCAAGGAGTCAGCTCTTCGCATTAGGTCGACAAAGTATTGGAGCTTCAGCTTCAGCATCAGTCCTTCCAATGAATATTCAGGACTGATTTCCTTTAGGATTGACTGGTTTGATCTCCTTGCAGTCCAGGGGACTCTCAAGAGTCTTCTCCAGCACCACAGTTCAAAAGCATCAGTTCCTCAATGCTCACCCTACTCCATGGTCCAACTCTCACACCCATACATGACTACTGGAAAACCATGGCTTTGACTAGACGGACCTTTGTCGGCAAAGTAATGCCTCTGTTTTGTAAATACACTGTCTGAGTTTGCCATAGCTTTTCTTCCAAGGAGCAAACGTTTTTTAATTTCATGGCTGCAGTCACGATCTGCAGGGATCTGGAGCCCCCCAAAATAAAAAGTCTGTCACTGCTTCCATTGTTTCCCCATCTATTTGCCATGAAGTGATGGGACCAGATGCCATGATCTTCATTTTCTGAATGTTGAGTTTTAAGCCAGCTTTTTCACTCTCCTCTCTCAGCTTCATCAAGAGGCTCTTTAGTTCCTCTTTGCTTTCTTCCATAAAGGTGGCGTCATCTGCCTATCTGAGGTCATCTATATTTCTCCCGCAATCTTGATTCCAGCTTGTGCTTCATCCAGTCTGGCATTTCACATGATGTACTCTGCATATAAGTTAAATAAGCAGGGTGACAATATACAGCCTTGACGTACTTCTTTCCCAATTTGGAACCAGTCCATTGTTCCATGTCTGGTTCTAACTGTTGCTTCTTGACCTGTTGTGATCCACACAGCCAAAGGTTTTAGCATAGTCAATAAAGCAGAAGTACATGTTTTTCTGGAGTTCTCTTGCTTTTTCTATGATCTAGCAGATTTTGGTAATTTGATCTCTTGTTCCTCTGCCTTTTCTAAATCCAGCTTGAACATCTGGAAGTTCTCGGTTCATGTACTGTTAAAGCCTCCCTTGGAGAATTTTGAGCATTACTTTGCTAGCATGTGAAATGAATGCAATTGTGCAGTAGTTTGAATATTCTTTGGCATTGCCTTTCTTTGTGATTGGAATGAAAACTGACCTTTTTGAATGTGATCTTGACACCACACTAATAGTTTTAAACAATTAATATGAGAATATGTGTTTTATCATCGGTATAACAATCAAAACTTTTTAACTGGCAGCTCCTCTTGGCTTTACCTATATCCTAGTACTATCAAAAAGGGAAATGCAAAATAAATTTGTAATCATCATACTGAGCAGAAATCTGGAGTTAAAAAAAATTTTTTTTGTCTCAACGATGCAAGTATATAAGTCAAATAGCATTACAAAGCTTACCACAAACAAACAACCCCCTCCCCAAACTACAGTTCACTTCCTCACACCACCGTCTCTGAATTCTGCTCCTCAGAACTTCTCAATCTTTCACCTCTTTCTTGCGCTATTTCTGTTTCTTCCAATATTTCCCCCTGTATTTCGAAATGATTTACTTGTACTGCTTTTTCTTTATCAGTCAACTTGGGCGTTATCTCACTTGCAACTATGGAGGCTATGAATTTAGCATCTTACATCCTCACCCACCCATGTCCATCCCTTTCCTTCACTCCTTTTTTTTTGTTTTGTTTTTCTCAGTACAGTTTTCTCACAGTATTTGGACAGATGAACATTTTGTGTTTACATGTATTATTTCAATGTAAATATTGCTCACAAAATATTCCTTTTCTTGTACAAAGTTATTTTCCCCTAGAGTTAATAATTGTTGTTTCTTGCCTTTTTTTTTTTTTTTTTTACAGCCACTCTTTCTTCCCAAACTCTGTAAAGAACTGTAGAATTCCTTTCAACACAGTCAGATCATCTGTTGGTATTATTCTGGGGCAGGGGGTGATATCTTTCTAGCATCTCTCCATCTTCCCCCTCCAGATAGAATTAGTGGTTCCTTCTGGTCTCCTGTGAACTTGCCAGCCTTGCCTTCGCCGTTATCCTGAGAGCCACCCTTCCTTTCCCAGTGGTGGTTCCCAGTTCCCGGCTTTGTTGTCCTCCCTGTCATTGTTTCGCTCCATTTCTTTGTTGCAGTTCCATCACCAAGTAACTTGCCAAGGAAAGGTGAGTGGGTGGCAGTTTTTAACAACTTTCTCTTTGTTAATAGCTTCAAGATTACATGACTAAATTTTAATTTCCCCCCGATTCTCCTATATGTAACATCTTGCCCCATTTGCACACACATACACATGTGTATGTGTATACATATAATAAAAATATTTTTTTCTCAACCATTCAAAACTAAGTTCTGTACATAATGATCCTTTATCCCTAAAGACTTCGATTTATATTTCATAAGAATAAAGATACTATCTTGTATGTTTATAGGGCTGTTGTGAATTTTGGTGAATTCAACACTGACACAATTCTTTTATCTGCCATTCAGTTGTGTCAATTGATCCAAAGATGCGTTTTGTATTATTTTTTCCCCTCCAGTACGGGATCCAGCCTAGGATTAGGCATTGTGTTCGGGAGTCAGCTGTCTTTAGTCTCTTTTAATCTGGAACTTTTCCACAGCCAGTCTTTGTCATTTATGATGGTTTGTTTTGGTTTTTTAAAGAATAAAGCCCACCCCCCTTTCTTTTATTTTAAATAGAATGCTCTACATTTTGGTTTCCCAGTGTTTCTTCAGAGTGAGATTCTAGTTATGTGTCCCTGGTCAGAAGTACAACATAAGCGATACTGTGTCTTCCAAGTCCTCACATCTGGAGATGCCCAGTGTCCATCTGCTTCTCACTAATGATGCTAATTTCAGTCACCTGGTCTAGATGCCATTCAGTTTTTTCCCCATTGGATAGTTATTTTCTCCCCTTGTGGTGAGAAACCTGTGGGAAGACACTTTAAGGCCATGCTAATATCTGCTTCATCACTGAAATTTCCCCCTAGATTTCATAGTCATTGATGACTCTTGCTTGAAACAATCTGTAACAATTGGGAATGATGATTTAACTCCTGCATTTACCCATCAGCACTCAGCTTATTTAACTTATATGCAGAGTACATCATGAGAAATGCTGAGCTGGAAGAAGCACAAGCTGGAATCTAGATTGCCGGGAGAAATATCAGTCACCTCAGATATGCAGATGACACTACCCTTATGGCAGAAAGTGAAGAGGAACTAAAAAGCCTCTTGATGAAAGTGAAAGAGGAGAGTGAAAAAGTTGGCTTAAAGCTCAACATTCAGAAAACGAAGATCATGGCATCTGGTCCCATCACTTCATGGCAAATAGATGGGGAAACAGTGGAAACAGTGTCAGACTTTATTTTTGGGGGCTCCAAAATCACTGCAGATGGTGACTGTAGCCATGAAATTAAAAGACGCTTACTCCTTGGAAGGAAAGTTATGACCAACCTAGACAGCATATTCAAAATCAGAGACATTACTTTATCAAAGGTCTGTCTAGTCAAGGCTATGGTTTTTCCAGTGGGCATGTATGGATGTGAGAGTTGGACTGTGAAGAAAGCTGAGCGCTGAAGAATTGATGCTTTTGAACTGTGGTGTTGGAGAAGACTCTTGAGAGTCCCTTGGACTGCAAGGAGATCCAACCAGTCCATTCTGAAGGAGATCAGCCCTGGGATTTCTTTGGAGGGAATGATGCTGAAGCTGAAACTCCAGTACTTTGGCCACCTGATGCGAAGAGTTGACTCATTGGAAAAGACTCTGATGCTAGGAGGGATTGGGGGCAGGAGGAGAAGGGGACGACCGAGGATGAGGTGGCTGGATGGCATCACTGACTCGATGGACGCAAGTCTGAGTGAACTCCAGGAGTTGGTGATGGACAGGGAGGCCTGGCGTGCTGCTATTCATGGGGTCGAAAAGAGTTGGACACGACTGAGTGACTGAACTGAACTGAACTCAGCATTCTTCCAAAAGCAAGAGCGCTCCCTTCTCTCCCCATCTGTCCATCCATCCTTCTGTCTACCTACCCTCCCACCCTCTATCAATCTATCAGGCTACAGTCCACGGGGTGGCAAAGAGTTGGACACAACTTAGCGACTGAACGACAATCACACTTAATCCTAATTCAAGTGGAAATGGCTTCTGGACATGAGTTAGGTGCATGTAAGTTTGTTCTGTGATCAAGAAGAAAGACATGATCCTAAAAGATTAGTGTAAGGGAGAAATGTGATACAGCTCTTCAGGGAAGGGCACAAACAAACAAACAAGAAAAACTATATTATATTTCTTTATATAATATGTAAAATTGTGTTTCATAGGCATTGACCCATATAACTTTCATAGGACAGATTTAGAAAAATGAGACAACTTTAAGAAGACCTAGTTGCCTGATGTTAAGATGATAGATTTTATTTCACTCTTCTTCATGAGGCTTCCCTGGTGGCTCAGATGGTAAAGAATCTGCCTGCAATGCAGGAGACTTGGGTCTGATCACTGGTGGGGGAAGAGCCCCTGGAGAAGGAAATGGCAACCCACTCCAGGATTTTTGCCTGGGAAATCTGGTAGCTATAGTCCATGGGATCGCAGAGTCTGACATGACTGAGTGAATAACACTTTCACTTTCTCCTTCATGAAGTTAAGCTGCAGGGAGGATTGTTACTGTCCTGTTGGAAACCTCTGGGGGTCATCTTGGTAGCTGCTGAAGAAAAAAACTATTTCATTTCAAAACATAAAAAAAAAAGAAGACCCAGTAATGGAGATTATCATATGTATATGATGCAAATGACCTACACTTCACCATTTAAAATAACAATTCAAATATAATATGGAATACAGGGATAAATGTAATATAAAATTAAATCAGAAAACTACTTTATTTTTGCATATTCAGTGACTAATGTCCAACACCTGTTATGTGCCAGGCACAATATTAGGTGCGTACTTCCTAGATTCTCTTGCTACGTTTTCATGAATATCCTCATCAGAAGAAAATGTGTTTTTGAAAGAAATGCAGACAAATCCAAGTTACAATGATGAAATAGGGAAACAGTGGTTGTCTCTATACAGTTTAAAAAAAACAAAATTGGAGAGTGACAAAATATAATCTGTCTAAGGTGCAGTTTGATTTATCTCAGAGGGATTAACTCAATAAAATATTGCCTAAGCATCTAGGAAGACTACATTTTATAATCCTGTGACTAACTTGAAATTAAGCAATCTCACGGAATCAATAGTTTATTTATAAATATTCATGTGTGTGTGTGTGTGTGTGTGTGTGTGTGTGTGTAACCACAGCAAATTTTCATGTAAAGTTTATCTTTACAGGAACATAGTGTAGGAAAAGGAAGACCCATTGCAGGGTCCACTAGATTCTCAGTAAGAAAGTCCATATTGTTTAGGATCTTCAAATTTACACTCCATTAAAACTTACAGAGTTTTAGTTGAATCATGTGATAGAGGAAGAAAGGGATATTTTTCCAACACAATTTCTTTATAGAATTTGTTGCTGGTGAGGGGTAGAGAGAAGGGGGACTGGAACCCTCTGCTAGGTACTTTTGAATTTAAAAAGGAGCTCATCTGTGGTTGATTCATGTTGATGTTAGGCAGAAACCAATACAATTCTGTAAAGCAATTATCCTTCAATTAAAAAATGAGTAAACTTGAAATGTAAAAAAAAGGAGGTCATGATATGTACCATCATATCCACTCTGTTTAAAGTGAGGGCAATATTCATGTATTTATAGAGAGGGTCTACAAGTATTTACATGGTTAAAAGAGTTTATATCAAATTTGCAGCCTATGTCAGGCCAGCTGGTGACCATCGTAGTTCCCGACATTTCAAGCCTAGTCAAGGCTTGTGGTCAAGATATTATGTGGGTCAAGATAAACGCTGCTGCTGCTGCTGCTGCTGCTGCTAAGCCACTTCAGTCGTGTCTGACTCTATGCGACCCCATAAATGGCAGCCCACCAGGCTCCCCGCATCCCTGGGATTCTCCAGGCAAGAATACTGGAGTGGGTTGCCATTTCCTTCTCCAATGCATGAAAGTGAAAAGTGAAGGTGAAGTCGCTCAGTCGTGTCTGACTCTTAGCGACCCCATGGACTGCAGCCCACCAGGCTCCTCTGCCCATGGGATTTCCCAGGCAAGAGTACTGGAGTGGGGTGCCATTGCCTTCTCCAGATAAACGCTAATATGCTTCTATTGGGAGTGAAGTTTGATACAGCCATTTGCAAAGCATTCTAGAGCTTCACAGCAGAAAAATACAAAATAAAACAATGCACAACAGGTTGGAAGCAATTTTAAAATCTGACCATACTAAGTGCTGGCAAGTAGGTGGGAAATTTGATACTGTGTATGCTTGATAGATATGGTGTAACTCTGGAGGATCATTTTCAAGAGCACTGTGTGAACTCAGTTGCTCAGTCCTGTCTGACTCTTTGTGACCCCATGGACTGTAGCCCACCAGGCTCCTTGGTCCATGGGATTCTACAGATGAGAATACTGGAGTGGGTTACTATTCCTTTTCCCAGGGGATTTTCCCAACCCAGGGATCGAACCTGTGTCTCCTGAGTCTCCTGCTTTGGTAGACAGATTCTTTACCACTAGTACCACCTGGGAAGCTCATGAAGAGCATTGGCAATGGCTAGGAAAGTTGGAAATAAACCTTCTCCAGGACTCAGATACTGTAGCTTTTCATTTCAATGGGCTGCTCTTGTCATTCAGCTGGTAAAGAATCCTCCTGCAATGCAGGAGACCTGGGTTTGATCCCTGGGTTGGAAAGATCTCCTAGAGAAGGAAAAGTTTACCCACTCCAGTACTGTGGCCTGGAGAACCCCATGGACTCTCCATGGGATTGCAAAGAGTCCATGGGGTTGCAAAGAGTCGGACATGACTGAGCGACTTTCACTTCCACTTCATTTTAATTCCTGGTTGAGTACTTATATCATCAAGTATATTTTCTAGAAATGTTTTATCTCCAGAATCTTTGCCTGTCTGAGGCTATCTATTGCCTGTATATTTCTCGTGTTTATCTGTTGCCTGATGACACTTGGGTATAGAATTTTTCAGTGAAAAATCCCTTATCACTCAAGACATTTAGATGTTGCTTCACTGTTTTCAGATGAACGTTCCTGTAAAGAAGGCTGAAGGCAGCCTGACTCCTTTTCCTTATGTAAGTGGTTTGACCCCTTGTGCAGGAGGCCTGAAAGATCTTTTCTCTGTCTTCAGCACCCCACCAGTATTCTTGTTGGTATTATTTTCTATTTTTTCCCTGAATCCCTTTGAAATGCAAATTGAGCTAATCATTTAAGAAATGTTTCTCTCCATCACTGAATAGATCTTTGACATGGTTTTCCACATGTTCATTCCTTGCCTTTTAATTTTTAAAACATCTCTTTGTTTTGGAACTGTGTTGCGTAGTCCTCCATTCCTTTTCTTGACAAGTTCCTTTTGGACCTTATTGTGTTATTTTGTTATTTCATTTTCTTCTTCACTTTCTCAAGAGTGTGAAGAATACAATATCTAAACATTTCTTCTCTTTCCAGGGTAAGTTTTCTTCCAATTTGGATTCTTTGCTATGTTTATAAGTTCTCCTTAACTCCAAACCTTGCTTCTCTGAGTAATATTTGAGTCCAACCCTCAGAACATGAGTTTAAGGACTCATGTTAATGGGTTGTGGTTAAGATCTGTCCTGTGGGAGTAGAAAGGGGCTTGAGAGGGTTGGGACTTGGAACAGATGAAGTCTTGGAACTTTACCCCCACCCTTCCTAATGAGGCTTGTAATAAAGAGGTCATTTTCTTGAGTTTTGGGGAGATGGGTTGTCCTTATACTCAAATAGCTAAGGCAGTGAAGCTCTCTTGAGTTTCAGTGATGTTTCCCTGTTATAGGGTCATCAAGCTCGTGTATTTAGAATGAAAGCACTGGCTGTTTTCCACTTTGAGTCTGGGGTACCCTAATGTTCCTTCCTCCCACCCACTATCCAGAGACTTTATTGGCTACTTAGAACAAAACAAAAAAATGTTTTTCACTGGCAAATCCTATGAGGACCTTTAAATTTTTTTTTTTTCAGTTTGCCTTTATCTTTATTTTTTTTTTAATTTTTTAATTTTTTTTAAATTTTAAAATCTTTAATTCTTACAGGACCTTTAAATTAGATTCACAAACTATTAGTATCTAAGGTCAGACAGAGGAGCTGTAAGTCAGAAGTTTTCTACATTTTGTCATCTGTATCTCCAATCTCCATAGTAAGGTTTTCCAGGATTTTCTCTGACTACTGATCACCCCACTGCACTTCTCTCAGTTGAGAGTCTATTCCCTGCATTCTCCTTTTAACTCGACAAAAGGTGTGTTGTATCTGATGCTATTTCTTGAATTTTGTAGCATAAGACGGAGCCCCTTGCATGGGGTCTCCACCAGTTGCATATTCTTTACTCTTTTCACTTCATTTCGTACATTTGGCTTAACTTAGGAGGAGCAGCTTCTCTTGTGATCTTTCATTTTAATTACCATCTAAAAGTCTTTGCGAGTTCATATTGTGTACATATCTTCCCTGTTGTGAATGTGATTCAGTTAAGCATAGAAGATTATCTGCATTGAAATTCTCTATGGCAGATCAGGTCTTCAGAGGTTTATTTGAGTGTTTCCTTCTTTAAAATATCTTTTGTGATCATCATTGCTATTTTTACATATTTATTCCTACAAGCAGCCTACAGACCAGAAGAAGATGGAAGAAAGGATCTTCTGAGCAAAATACATTTGACTATTTTTAAGTCTTGAGGAAAAGAGTACATAGTAACAGCATACTTAGAGCAGGTAATTTTGTTTAGTTTAGTGAGTAGCATTATCTTAAAGGTTCTCTATCCACTGTGAGTTTACCTTTAATATAAATAAGTAGATTATGAAGAAAAATGAAGTTTAATAACTTCTAAGATCTTAATAAATTAGGTTTTTCACAGAATGATTTTTGTCAGATTTTTTCTTAACATCTTCTACTTAGATTTACCCAATATATGCCATACATTAAAAGGTCATTTGGTCTAATACCAAAATATCTATAAGAAAATTTTAAACTGGCATTAACAAGCCATTGAAGAGAAAAAATTACAAATAGCCATTAAAAATGGTTACCTTCAGTTCAGTTCACTTCAGGCTCTCAGTCGTGTCTGACTTTTTGCGACCCCATGAATCACAGCACGCCAGGCCTCCCTGTCCATCACCAACTCCCGAGGTTCACTCAAACTCATGTCCATCGAGTCCGTGATGCCATCCAGCCATCTCATCCTCTGTCGTCCCCTTCTCCTCCTGCCCCCAATCCCTCCCAGCATCAGAGTCTTTTCCAATGAGTCAACTCTTCGCAAGGTGGTCAAAGTATTGTAGTTTCAGCTTCAGCAACATTCCTTCCAAAGAAATCCCAGGGCTGATCTCCTTCAGAATGGACTGGTTGGATCTCCTTGCAGTCCAAGGGACTCTCAAGAGTCTTCTCCAACACCACAGTTCAAAAGCATCAATTCTTCAGCGCTCAGCTTTCTTCACAGTCCAACTCTCACATCCATACATGCCCACTGGAAAAACCATAGCCTTGACTAGACAGACCTTTGTTGGCAAAGTAATGCCTCTGCTTTTGAATATGCTGTCTAGATTGGTCATAACTTTCCTTCCAAGGAGTAGTCTTTTAATTTCATGGCTGCAGTTCACCATCTGCAGTGATTTTGGAGCCCCCCAAAATAAAGTCTGACACTGTTTCCCCATCTATTTCCCATGAAGTGATGGGACCAGATGCATGATCTTCGTTTTCTGAATGTTGAGCTTTAGGCTAACTTTTTCACTCTCCTCTTTCACTTTCATCAAGAGGCTTTTTAGTTCCTCTTCACTTTCTGCCATAAGGGTAGTGTCATCTGCATATCTGAGGTTATTGATATTTCTCCCGGCAATCTAGATTCCAGCTTGTGCTTCTTCCAGCCCAGCGTTTCCCATGATGTACTCTGCATATAAGTTAAATAAGCAGGGAGACAATATACAGGCTTGATGTACTCCTTTTCCTGTTTGGAACCAGTCTGTTTTTCCATGTCCAGTTCTAACTGTTGCTTCCTGACCTGCATATAGGTTTCTCAAGAGGCAGGTCAGGTGGTCTGGTATTCCCTTATCAAATACATTCAAATTAACATAAGATACCTTATTTGCTCATCGAATTTACAAAGATAAAGATTTTATTCTAAGCATGAAAAGAGTGTAATGAGATACTCTGATATGAATAAAAATGAATACAATCTTGATGGAAATGTAATTTGAAAATTCTTCGAAAAAAATATTTGAGAATTTAGCATTTTCATCTAGACATTCAGTTGAGAGGACACCATCCCAAGGAAATGACAGGAGAGAATATAAGTATTTAGGTACAAGAACATTTACTGCATTATTACTAATAAGAAGGAAAAAAATTGAACACAACCTAATGTCAAGTACTAGGAAAATGCATAAATAAATTTTATTACTTTCAGATATAATATTAAGTAATCATTAAAAATCTATTCTGGAAGAATTTGGGAAGAGTACAAGGCATGACATTGAGTGAAAGAAGCAGACCATTCTACTTATGTTAAATCATGATGTATTATACACATGAAATGAATTGGGAAAGAAACATACCATAACGTCCTCAGTCAAACTATCTGGGTAAGGGAGGACAAGCTACATATTTTTTTTTTCTTTAAATTTGATTATATTTTCCAAATGTTCTTCAGTGAGCACACACTATTTTATAATAAAGTAGATTTTAAAATATGTATTATATGCACCATATATAATATCTATGTATCCACAATGCGTCTCTGGCAGGACAGGGACAGATACATCCTTAAAAAGAACATCTCAGGGCTTTCACAGTATGTTCTCTACTTCCTCTACTAATTTTATTGTTTGCCCTTCACAGATCTTTCCCTTCATTTCAGTCATGCCGAGAGCTCTTGCCTAATCTCACTGAACGTGCTGTGTTTTTGTGTGGGTTTTTCTTTTCTTTCTTTCTTTCTTTTTTTTTTTTTTTTGTTGTTGTTGTTTTTCCTGTATGCCCTGGGCTTGATTTCAGGAGCAAAGACTTTCATTCCTTTGGAGAAATGGCTTGTAAGGACAAGACAGGGCCTAAGGTGGAGAGGATCTAGGGACATTGGGCACAACATAAAGACAGGAACTCAGGTAGAGGGGAATATGGAGGAACTCCAGCTATCAGAATCAGGATACCAAGAAACGCATTAAAGTAGTAAGTGGAACTACTTGATGTTGAGGAGTCTGCAGAGATTCCCTGGTGGGTCAGTGGTACAGAAGCCACCTGCCAATGCAGGAGACATAGGTTCTGTCCCTGAGTGGGGAAGATCCCCTGGGAGGGAAATGGCAATGTACTCCAGTGTTCTTGCCTGGGAAATCCCATGGACAGAGGAGCCTGATGGGCTACAGTCTATGGGGCCGTAAAAGAGTCTGACATGACTGAGTGACTCAACAACAACAACCTGTGGTGCTGGTTTAAAAACCCTTCATTTCCCGCACTCAAGGATATGGGAGATGGCCATATTTTGTCTAAAACAAAATCAAATTCTAAAGCTAAGTTTAAAAATGACTTGCAGTTAGGAAATTCCTGGTGGTCCAGTGGTTAGGACTTGGCACTTTCACTGCTGGGGTCTGGGAACTAAGTTAGGGAACTAAGATCCTGCTGCAAGGCCAGAAAAAAAAGAAAGACTCAAAATTATTGTTATCATCATTTATTTTCATGAGAAGGCATGATGGAGAATTTAGTATACCCCTAATCCTTACCTCATGTGAAGAGTTGACTCATTGGAAAAGACTCTGATGCTGGGAGGGATTGGGGGCAGGAGGAGAAGGGGACGACAGAGGATGAGATGGCTGGATGGCATCACTGACTCGATGGACAAGAGTTTGAGTGAACTCCGGGAGTTGGTGATGGACAGGGAGGCCCGGTGTGCTGGGATTCATGGGGTCTCAAAGAGTCAGACACGACTGAGTGACTGAACTGAACTGAACTAATCCCTACTGAATAATCATCTAGTTCAACCTCTGGCAAGCTTTGTCTGAATATGAGCCTCCCAACCTCTCTCATATTGTGGGGCACGTGGAAAATGGTGAGGAGGGCAAGGCAACCCACTCCAGTGTTCTTGCCTGGAGAATTCCACAGACAGAGGAGCCTGGCGGGCTGCAGTGCATGGTGTTGCAAGGAGTCGGGCACTACTGAGCGACTTTCACTCCACTTCACTTCAGGGCTGAATCCAAGAGGACACTTGAGAATGAAAACGGTTGGCCACCTTGGGTCTCTGTGGGCCCCAGGGCCTGCCAGCTCCCCCCAGGGCTGAAATGATCGCTATCTCTGCACACCCAAAACACATTCCCTGCACACCAGCTCTGATCTACATCGCTTAGCCAGAGGTCCATCTCTTCTGTTTAGAAATGCCCCCAGGAGAAGAGATCCTACCCCTCTTCCACAGGTAAATTTTTCCTTTTGGCTATCTCCTCAGATTTCCCTATTTGAACAGCAGTCAGAGATCCCTTCTCTCAAACCCCGAGCTCCTCTAAGCCACCATATCATTGATGGGCCTTATTTTAGGTGTACACTCATGAGTGCATTCTTTAAAGAAGCCGTTTCCTATCAGGCTTTCCTTTGCAAACCACCCTCCGTAAGGCATACCTCACTCAGTGACCAAGCTCTGACCCGTCCTTTCACAGATTGCTTAATAAATATCTTTACTATCAGGGGTGAGCAAAACTCTACAAGCAGATACAGAAGTTAATCAGTTAGCAATCAGCCGACAGGTAGTGTTTCTCAGGTTTGGTGTGGGGTTTGGGGAGAGAACAAGGAACAAAAAGACGAGAAGACATGATGGGTTTGTGTAGACCACTATCTTCTGGTGTTTTCCTATTCTTTAGAAACAGACTCATTTCCATGTTTCTTATTCTCTGCTAAAGGACTAGGCTGAAATTGTCCTGCCTAACTCTGCTGATCTTATTTCAAAGGAACAATGGGTATGGTCAAAGGCATTACATAGAAGCACTCATGGCTTATTTTTTAAGGGAATAATTTAAATCATATCTATTACAAACTGCTTGGGTTTAATCTCTTTCCACTGAGGCCAGGAGAATGACCAAATAGGCTTTGACTTTTTAAACATGCCAGTCAATAACTAAACTAGTTCCTACCATGACTGGTTAGTGGGAAGCGGCATGCTAGACTCTAGATTCATTGTTTGCTTGTTTCTTTCTGTCACTCTCCTCCCCCGGTGTAGTAATGTCTGTGTATAATATCTGGATAAGCACGTCTTCTTGCCTTCTGCCAAATGCCTCCCTCAGATGATATGTACATCCCTTACACTCGAAAGTTGTAGCTACTGCCCCTTCCTTAGTTTCTATTTTCTTTATAAATAATACTTAATCCTAATAGCAATAGTGCCCACCTTAGAAGAGTTTCAAAAAGAGGATTTGGGCAAACAACTTAGTCTGTGGACCCTGAGGAACATCTAGGCCTAGGATACTCAGAGCTTTCTCATCATAACTTTTTAACAGAAACAAGTGTTAAGTGGGATCTGTTTTTGTTTTTTTTTTTCCTTCCCCAGTGCATATAAAGCATGTTATTTGCCATAGGTTTATAGAACGGGATGTGTAGGCAGGCTTTTATGAAGCTGTTTTCGTTCATCTCAGTCAACATGCTTGCAATTTGGGTACCTGCCAACAGGTTAGAGGTGGAGCCTTGTGCTATGGCTTTATACAGCACTTGGCTAGGCCTTCCTAGCCCTGTGGACGGCTGAGAGCAAGGGGCAGCACACTGCCTAGTCGGCCTTGTTCTTCTCATTGTAAAAATAGCTCAGCGATACCCAGCAACTCCACTGCCAAGGTGTTTAGGCCAAGAGAAATGAAAACATATCTCTACATAAAAACTTGGGTACGATGTTCATATCAACATTATTCATAGTAGCCAAAAAAGGAAAGCAATCCAAATGTCCTTCAGCTGACAGATGGGTCAACAAAGTGTGGTGAGTCCATACGATAGACTACTACTCAGCAATGAAGGGCAGCACAGCACTGATACACACTGCTACACGGACATGCTCCAAAACATGCTCAGTGAAAGAGGGCAGCCACAAAGCGCCATGATTCCATTTGTATGAAATGCCCAGAATAGGCAAATCCGTAGAGACAGAGTAGATTAGGCTGCCATGGCCCTGGGGAGGGGCTGGAGAGAAAAAGGGGAATGACTGTTGATGGGTTTGAGTTTCTCTATGGGGTGGTGGAAATGTTTTCAAATTGGTCGTGGTGGTGAGGTTTTCGCAACTCGGTAAACATACTGAGAGCTACTGAATTGTGCACTTCAAATAGATGAATCATATGGCATATGAATTATGTCTCCATAAAACTGTTATTAGAATAATAGCTCAGTTATAACTCTCCACCCCTAAAGTATGGGCTGGGAATAGTGACTTCCTTCCAAAAAGGACAGTGTAGAAAGAGGGGGAAAAGAGTCACTTCATAGTGGAGAAACCCAACAAACACTATCGCCTGGGATGGGGGTTGACATGATATGGTGAGAATGGTAAACCTCTGTGGTCTGCTCCCCCAGCTCCATAGTCTGAGGCTAAACAGGAGAAAAACATCAAACAAACACCAACCGAGGGACCTTGTACAGAACACCCGATCAGCACTCCTCGAAACTGTCAAAGTCACTGCAGACAAGGAAAGCGTGAGACACTGAGACAGCCAAGCGAAGGCCAGGGAGGCGTGACGGCCAAATGTAACACGGCGTCCTGGATGGGACACTGAGGCAGAGAGGCCATCCGGTAAAAACTAAGGGAATGTGAACAAAGCATGAACTTGGATAATCATGTATGTAATACTGGCCCTTTACCTGTGGCAAAGGCACCGTGCTCGTGGATAATGTTCATATCAAAGGACACTGGGTGTTACCTAACTTCCCCTTGGCTCAGTTTCTTCTCGAAAGTGAGAATAATCACAGTACCCACATTACTGGTTGGGGGGAGTTTCAGCCGTTTTACACACAATGCTTGAATGCATGTATGTGTGCTGAGTTGCTTCAGTCGTGGCCAGCTCTTTGGGACCCCGTGGACTGTAGCCCACCAGGCTCCCCTGTCCATGGGATTCTTCAGGTAAGAATACTGGAAAGGACTGCATGCTCTCCTCCAGGGGATCTTCCCAACTTAGGGCTCGAACCTGTGTCTGTTATGTCTCCTGCCTTGGCAGGTGAATTCTTTACCACTAGCACCACCTGGGAAGCCCTGTGATGCTTGAATAATGCCCGACAAATCGTAAGTGATCAATAAATACCAGCTATTATGATTGCTAAAGTCATTCACACTTTCTTTCAGATACTTATTTTAAAATGAGAGAAAGGTTAAGAAAAAAAATCGACCTAGTCCAATCAATAAGGCTGACTTTTATAAGGGGCTCAGAAATGCTGCCTTTTACGATGTTTTTTAAGCAAATACATGCCTATTTCGGAGCGAAGTGATCTGGAATGGAATATGTAGGTACATTTTTCTCTTTAAACCACTTATCTTTCAGATGGAACTGAAAGGAAGTGAAATAATAGATATATATATCCAGGGGGAAAATATAAAGTCAAGAGATTGTTTTAAATTCAGAATTTGCGATGGAGAAACAAGTGAGAAACTTACTGGTTGTTCTCACAACCCTCATGCTAGAAATAGGAAAATTGTTTTTAATTATAGTTTATTTTTCACTGTCACTCATCTTTATCCAGTGGCCTTCCACAGGCATAGTAAAATTTCAGTGGGAATCTGCACCAGGGATCTCTAAATATAGAAGCAGCAAGGAACTCTAAATACAATTAGTCCCCAAATTAAAAGCACCCAAATGCATGTATATGTAAAAGATCAATCATAAAATACTGAATGCCCACTTAAATTTCAGATAAACAATACATACTTTTTTAGTATATGTATGTCTCAAATATTACACAGGAATATTATACTCAAATATTATACATATACTAAATAATTATTTGCTTTTACATGAATTTATATTTAACTGAATGTCTTTTATTTTTATTTATTTATAGGCAACCCTACCTGAGGATAATTATGCTTTTCAATGTTCATGATAGTTTCTTTCTAAAGTTTTCCTAAGAAACTTGGAAAAAAATTAACAGAAGCCCCTTTGAATATCTCATACATTTCCTAACTGGTAATGCTGTAAACTGTACTAAGAATGCTTTCTTTCTATCAAAGATCACTGACCCACAGACACAAAAATTAGAAGTTACCACAGCTATATCTTTGGAGAAATAGATATTGTATCAAATCACCAGCTTTCTCATCTAAATTCGGGAAAGAAAATGCTTTAAATAATCGTTTAGAGATTTTTTTTTTTACAAGAAAAAGAGAGAAAACGTGAATGAATGAATGAGAGACAGCGAGAACAGCAGACAGAGAGACAGAGGGAGGCATGCAGGCAGATACAGAAAGAGAAAAAAAAACCATGGAAGGCAGAGGAGAGGACAAAATGGGGAGGGAGAAGGAAATAGAGGAAGTGAGGCTCGGAGGCACTGACACACGCGTTTGTGGAGGCGCCGTGAGTGCTGTGCAGAGCCTCGGTCTTCGGTCTTCGTGGGACAGCCGGCTGCACCGCAGGGCTCTTTAGGGTACAATGGTCCGAATAGCTCCGCCACCCTCTCTCTAAGGACTGGGTGCAGTTAAACTGAACACCATGGGAGTATGTATCCTACCTGCCCTGGTGCCAAAGAATCCTGAGATGACACTTTCGCAAAGGAAGGAAGAGAGGGAGGGAGGAAGGAAAGAAAGAAGGAAGAAGACATTCCCAACTTTCTCTTAAATTCTTTTTTTGTTTTTTCCTCCTTATATAAAAAAAAATGAAGTATAGTTGATTGACCATGTGTTGATTTCTGCTGTACTGAAAGGTGATTCAGTTATACATATATATGCATTATTGTTCGTTTTCTTTTCCACTATGGTTTATCACAGGATACTGAGTATAGTCCCCTGTGCCGTGCATCAGGACATTGTTGTTTATGCACCCTATATGTGATCATTTGCATCTGCTAATAGGCTCTCAACCTACCCCTTCTCCAGCCCGTCTCTGTGGCAACCACAAGTCTGCTCTCCATGACGGTGAGTCTGTTTCTGTTTCACAGATAGTTCACTTGTGTCGTGCTTTACAGTCCATGTATAAGTGATATCACATGATATCTCTTTAGCTCTTTTTTTTTTTTTTTTTGTCTACCTCGGCAAAAGAGTCACCCCTGGAGGAGGACATGGCAACACTCCAGTATTCTTCCGTGGAGAATCCCATGAACAGAGGAGCCCAGCGGGCTGCAGTCCACGGGGTCGCAAAGAGTCGGACACAACTGAAGCAGCTTAGCACACACGCAAGCACACAGCAAAAGATTCTTTAAAAAAAACAAAGGGCACTCTGGAGTTTGACTTGGGAATTAAATTTGCCTCTGTCCTTCTCTGTTTCTCTGTCTCATACACACACACACACACACACACAGACACCCCTACCCCCAGTGATTTCACTTTACATGTATGACCCTGACTCAGTTCAGCTTCTTTCAGCATCCTTGAACCTGGTTCAAGTGCCAGAGTGAGAAAGAGCTGAGTCAGCAGAGATAAAGTATAATTCAAGTAATCCATCTATAAATCATAAAGATTTAGTTGTACATTAAGTTGTTACCAGGCCTAAAGAATCAGACTTTGAGAAAAGACTCCAAGCTGCTATAGTCTGGGTCATTCAAAGAATGAAAATTGGTGTAATAGCATTTTACTACCAAGGATAGGATAGGGTGCCTATATCTTTTTAAGGAAATACAGACACGGAAATTTTAGAGGAAAATTTCCTTATGTGTCATGGAAATAACAAAAGTGTGACCTTAGTTAAAGCACAGACATATCAAAACTCTTTCTTGTATGTGCCCTAGTTCTCTAAAGAGAAAGTGACTAATATCAAGAAGCAAGGATGGTGAGAGTCGTCTTAGGGGTTGTTTAATTTAGAAAGAAGGCTGGACAATAGCCAATAAATTTCTTGGCTTTAAATAAGACCCTGATGACATGTTTCATTTTGATTTCTGAGATTAATTAATTATGGGAAAAATCTTAGAATTTATTTAAAGGATCACATGGGAAAAGTCATACACCAGTAGAGGGGTTTGGTCTGAGATTGAAGAGTTCCAGGACAGGATGACTGGCAAGTGGAAAATTACTAAGAAACTAATTACAGCTAATGTTTTGGTTTTCCAAATTAGAAAAGAGAGATTATTTTTGATACCACTGTAGAGATCATTAGAACATTTACAAGCTTTTGCAGGGAAAGAACTTGGTATACAAGTTATACCAATGAGAATGGGAAACTTTTCTGAATTCTTCAGCATTGGGTCTCAAGTCCCTAACACAATGCTTGGCACACACACACACACACACACACACACACACATGTGTTTTGTGTGTAATAAAACAATGCATTGCATGATCAAACCTTCAAATGGAAGAGCGCAAATTCAAGAGAAACGTCAGATTCTGACAAATGGAAGATTAATGAAAAGGTTTAACGAAGAAAGAAATCAGATCCTTTTACTACATTGGATATAGCTTTAGCAACTGAGATTCCTCAAGCATTGGCCAAGATTATGGCCAAAAGGCCTGCAAAAATAAGAGCAGCAGAAGCATCAGACTTTAACCACTACAACACATCTGTTGAACTTTAAAACACAAAGGCGATGATTTATTTTTAAACTCTCCTCTATGTCTGAGAAGAGTTTCACATACTTCATTTGCTTTTCAATTTTTGTTGTAAACTATAGACCATTTGAGGGATTTTTCTACATGAAATATATCCTGAAAAACACTTTTTTTTTTTTAAGAAAAAAAAGAAAAATACAAAATCCAACCAAAGATCTCATCTAGAGACCTCAATTTTAGCTGGTCTTTCCTGCAACCGTCTTTCCTCGTTTGTCTGAGGTTTTCTGCAAAGATAATAAAAATATGACCAAGTCACATGTCCAGTCATATACTCCTTCTTTCTCAACTTCCTTCTTTATCTCATGCCTCTCTGGTGCTGGAATTCTTTTACAACTTCTGTTATTTTTAAAAAGCAGTACTAATAGTTCATCCCTAAAAGTGTTATTAATAGTTTGTTCTATATATTACTTTTGTCAAAAAAATCCTTAACTATCATTTAAATTTTTTTCCACAAAATGTTATCCTTGCTTAATCTGCCTGTAACTCCAGACTTCACAGCTTTCCACATACATTGCTTCACATTTTCCTATGAAAAGATCACTTTTTTTTTTTAGAATTGCCATTCTAGAAACATTTTTCTTTTTACAAGAACTTCTGCTGAAACTAAATTCATCCCTGCCAAAAGCATCTGTTTAGGTAAACAAATTCTCAAATGATATTTTCTGCTTGGTACCATTCACAGCATTGAGGAAAATAATTAATAATAATAATTAATAATAATTTTTAAAAACTATGTAAATAGCTCATTTGATTCAAAATCATGAAGTTTTCAACTATAGCACTGAGTTATATTCTGCAGTATCCATTCTTCCGTGTGAAAACTGCTCAGCATAATCAAACTCTGAAAAAAAATGTTATCACTAATAATTGCTATCCCACAAATTCGATCACATTCATGCCAAGAGTAAAACTTTCACTTTTGTGCAGAGTAGTAAGTGGAAGAGTGGGCTTTAATTCTTTCCCCTAATTTAGGACGACTATTTATTCAGTAGCTACATGTTTTTGGCGCTGCGTGGGGATACAGGTGCGGTTCCTTTCCAGATTCACATTGTCTGGAATGTTCCATGTTTTGATCCAAAATATACTTTATGTTCCACGAATGAGAGGAAGAGCTTGGAGGCCTGGATTATTCTTACAAAAGTAAGTTTGTAACTTGTAAAAAGTGACTTACTTAAGAAAACTCAGTGCTTTACACATTTTATTCACATTTTCTTGATCAACAGAACACTCTTCTCCCTGTTTCTCCATACCTTACTAAATAATAAAGTCACACATGAATTTCTGAAAAGTTCAGGAAATAGCAGGAAAAGAAAAATCACCAGTATACCAAACCCTAGAGATAAGACCTTTTAACAATTTGAGGTATTTGTCTTCAGGTTGTCAGTTGATTTTAAATTTAATGCAAGTTTTGCATCTGAATTTTACATAATACATTGCATGCCCTTCCTTTACAACTTCCTAAGATGGGAAAAGTTTTATTAGCTACTACCTCTCCTCAAAAAAAAAGTCTTGGATTTGCTTATGTGAAATCGGGAGAGAGATTCAGAAATAAAAATATCTGCTGTGACATAATGGAGGGAAGATCACCAAAGGGAGTTAGCCTAAAGACCACGTGTGCAAATTGATGAGCCCTAAATACATCACACAAAGCTTACAGCGCTTTGACTACCTGCAGGTTGAAGATGCTTAAATAAATTTTACCCTGCGAGCCCCTTTAAATCTTTTCCAGTTGGCATTTTTGTTGTTTGCTTGGGATTTTTGTTTGTTGTTTTTTCTGAGTGATTATGGGCTTGGAAGTGTTCAGTAATATTAGGTTATAAGAAATGTTCTTTTGGTATCAGTATCCTAGGTTTAAACAATGAGTACTAACTGTTACATATTTTCAAATAACTTTTTGGTCTGAATAAATTATGGCAAATAAATTCTTTCCCTCAAAACACAGTCACCAAGTAAAAGGAATCAAAGTCCAAGATATTTCGCCTGATGATGCATTTAGTGTTCCTTAAGCTATTTATTATATTTCAATATCTAACTAATCATTTCTGAAGACAAATATTTACTTCCTTTCAAAATTAAATGAACAAACATGAAGCCTTACTCAGGGTTTAAACTGGGTGGCCTGAAGCTTGTTATTTCTTTCTAAGACAGAACATTTAGGGTAGACGCTGAACTAACATGTTTATGACTTCTATTGGCATGCAGAATAGAATGTTTTGGTGTTTCTTTGGTTCGGTTTTTGACAATCAATTTCCTGCATTGATAGTCTGGTCTTAGGATTTTTCATCAGTTTTCAATTCAAGTTATTCAAATGGCAGCACGTGTCACTCTTGTTCTGTTGTTTGTTAACTAAACATTAGCTAATTCTTTAAACTGGAAGTTTCTGGGGAGATGATCCAGAAACAGAGAGAAGATGACTGTTGCCAAATATAATGAGATACATTGCAATGACGTTTTCATAAGTAACTTGTAAATCTGTATACTGCCATTTCCCAATACATAACTACTTGATCTCTCAGGCCACTGGCTTCAGAAATAACCCTCTCCCACAATACAAAAAATAATGTCACAAAGGTGAAGTCTAAGATACATATTGACAATGAAGGGCCGCAAGCACACAGTGGGCAAAAGTCCTAACAAACTTGAAAAATATTTAACCGAACAATAATGGAGCCGTGCCAAATGCTAAAAGTCAGCAGAGATAATTTTAATTGTTGTAGATATAATGGTGTTCAGTGACAGCTGTTTGGGAACAAAAAGGTTATTTCCTGCAAATTTCAGTTAGTTTTCTCCTAAAATAAACTCTCATTGATTGTTAAAATTACCAATTGTCCTTAATGGCAAATGGACACCCGAATTGGCTAATAACTCTGAATATGGAGTCACTGCTACATGTTGATTTGTAAACACTATCTGGAGGAAAAATTAAAAAGACATCATTCAACCCAGGGTTATTTCTCCCTATGGAGATATTACAGGAGTCTTATGTAAGAGAAATAGTTGAAAAAAATATCTAAAGCGAAAAGCACTTACGAACTGATGTTGCAACTTTCCCAGTAAACACAGCTTCCTCTCTCCTTTCCCCTGTCTTTTTTTGGAAATGACAAGAATAAGCTTTCGAAAAACTGAATTTTGCCAAATTATAAATTAAATATAGCAATCATTTAACAAGAGAAATCTCAGCTATTAGTCAATTAAAATGCCTTTTGTGAACTGCTAGAATAAGCTACTTTAGATGATGTATTTTATCTATGCTTTACAAGTCTATTTTTTAGTTTATCTGACATGAGGTTATAACTTAATACATTATGCTTAATGGTCCAATGCTATTTTTTGTTCTTCTAAATTTTGAAAGCTTGACAGCTAACTTGAGTAAAAGTAATGCGGGGAAATATAAAGAGGCCACGGTTCTTTTTCTTAAACCCAGAGAAATAGTCATTCAGTTCATTAATAGCTAACTCATTTTATTTTTTCTGATTAAGGAAACAAATACGTACTTATTATTTTTTCAATTGGAAAGTTCAGAAAAAAATAGACTGACAATCACCTTGAACACATCACACCACCTAGCAATAACCACTGTTAAAACATACTTATTTTTCTCTAGGCATTTTTCTATTCATGCGTATGTAAATATTTTTTAAACAAGATGTACACAGCATCTTGGTTTTCCTTTAAGATTTTAGTTATCAGTTTAGCAATGATGAGAAAAGGACCCCTTAGCTACTATTAGAATTCCCATTATTGTTAGATATATAAGAATATTTTTCTTTTATTTCATTCTGTTTCTGCATCATGGGATCCACAGTTTTCAACTGTAGCTTGTTAGGTAATATTCTAGTATTTTATGCTTAAGTATTCCTATTAAGAATACTTTGGGGCTTCCCCGGTGGCCCAGTGGTAAAGAATTCACCTGCCAATGCAGGAGACACGGGTTCGATCTCTGATCCAGGCAGACCCTACATGCCCCAGGATCTGTGCGCCACCACTCCTGAGCCTGCCTTCTTGAGGCCAGAAGCCACGGCTACTGAGCCCTGCGTTCCAGCAAGACAAGCCCCTGCAGTGAGAAGCCCGGGCACCCCAGCCAGAATAGCCCCCGCTCGCCACAGCTAAGAAAGAAAAGCGCTTGCAGCGACGAAGACTCAGCGCAGCCAGAAATAAATGCATAAAATTATATATATGTATATACTTATAATACTTTGTTTTGAACAAAATACTTACATATAGTCTTTTATGCATCAAAATAGTGCATTAAATCTATGTTCTTAAAAGATGGAAAAGTTAAGAGGAAATCCCTATGAGGTTTAGTTTTCTCAAACAAGAAATTAAACATGGAAGTGATTGAATATAACCACTACTGTTTGCCCATCAAAGGTTTTAGAACTTAGGCATGGTATTTCACCCTCCTGTAAGACACATTTAAAAATGTATTCCACGGTGACTTTAAATAGAATAGATACATATGTTCTGACATGAAAGGACTTCTTGAGTGAGAAAATTCACAGCACAATGCATTTCAAATAATTTAGGCTAAACAACTATAAAAGCGTGTATGTTAAAGCCCGTATGGACCTCTATGAAAATGCACAGGATGCCTCATTCTGGGAAGGGAAGTGGAAGTGGGGAGGAAGTAACGGGGAACTTTTACAGTTTACTCTAGATATTTCTGTATCCCCTTCAACAAAAATAAATTCCTGCACTACCGGTGTAATTATCTTTAAATGGAAGAAATTAGGGTGACTCAACATCATTTCACCGGCCTTTCACGACTCTGAATTCTTGTCACTTCTGCAACCAGCAAATCTCTCCTAAGAAAGCTGAAAGCTCCTGGAGGAGACGCAGGCACAGTTACTTTGCATTTTCCCCCACAGCCCTGCCACTAGAGCCTCAGCACGGGAAGTGGCAGTATGTCTAAAGGTATAAAAATGAGACCTTTATGACCTAGACTATGATTTCTTTAATTTTTATTTTATTTTGGAGTATCGCTGATTAACAATGTCGTGTTAGTTTCAAGTGTACAGCAGAGCGATTCAGTGATATGAACACATGTGTCTGTTCTTTTCCCATTTAGGTTATTAGAGCATAGAGCAGAGTTCCCTATGTTGTACCATAGGTTCCTTGTTGGTTATCTATTTATTTTTTCGTAAACAATAGTCTTTATTTTTGCACAAAGCACAGTTCCCCAGGAGTAAGTTGGAGCTAGAAAATCCATCCTGAGTGTGAAAGTGTTCATGTTGGTTGCTCAGTAGAGTCCGACTCCTTGTGACCTCATGGACTGTAGCCCGCCAGGCTCCTCTGTCCATGGGATTTACTGAGCAAGAACACTGGAGTGGGTTGCCATCCCCTTCTCCAAGGTTATCTTTATACATACAGCGATGTATGCATGTCAATCCCAAACTCCCTCTACTCTCTCCCTCTACTCTTCCCCCCTGGTAACCATAAGTTAATTCTCTATGATTCAGAAGGACAGAGGAGCCTGGTGGGCTACAGTCCATGGGGCTGCAAAGAGTCGGACATGACTGAAGCAACTTAGCACATTTGCAGAGCAGCAAAACTATGATCTTTTGGAGAGAAAGCTACAAAGAACTTTGGAGGGTCTCAGTAGGGAATTCACTATGAGTCCTTTATAAACTAAACATGTTGAATTTTACTGCCCTTTCTAGTATAATTGGACTTCCTTGTTAGCTCAGACAGTTAAGAATCTACCTGCAATACAGGGGATGCTGGTTCGATCCCTGGGTCGGGCAGATTCTATGGAGAAGAGAATGGCAACCCACTCCAGTATTCTTGCCTGGAGAATTCCACAGAGAGAGGAGCCTGGTGGGCTACAGTCCATGAGATCGCAAAGAGTCAAACATGAGTGAGCAATTAACACTTCTAGTGTAATTACTAGAAGTTCAGTTTAGATAAGGTTTACCCACACACGGCATAACTTTTTTTGAAAACAAGATTTGGGAGAAACGAAACTAGTCAGTTGTTGGGACTTCCCTGGTGGTCCAGTGGCTAAGACTCTGAGCTCCCAATGCAGGTGAGCCAGGTTCGATCCCTGGTCAGGGAACTAGAACTCACACGCCCCAGCTAAGACCCAATGCAGCCAAATAAATAAATAAAAATAAGTATTAAAAAAAAAAAAAAAGAAACTAGTCAGTTGTAGTACCGGCAGGATCACCTAGGAGCTCTGCAATGGGCAACTTTTTTTTTTTTTTTCTGTTATGAAGAAAAGAACTCTGAGCATTCCACCAGAGCATAGCAGCTGATGAAAGGGAAAGAAAATGCTAGATTTTATCGTGTGAACGTAGGAAGGGATCGTGTAAATGGGGCCTATCTCTGACTGTTAGTATTGACCTTGAACGTAGATAGGTAGGGCCAACTTTGATATGGTGAGTAAAGTTGTGAACTGAAGTGAAATACGAAATTCAGTCTACTTTATCGTGAATGATATTAATTACATTTTAATGGATTCCAGAGTGAGAAAAAACCGGATGGACACGCACTGAAGGTGATTTCTTTCATAAAGCGTACTAACATACATAAAGTGTACCAAACAGCTTCAGCTATTTAAACTGACAGCCTCTCCCCAGATCTGTTCTGATTAGAAATACATCAACACTTCATTCTAGAGACAACTGTTTTCCTTCTCACTAGCGCTGGTCCTCAGCTTATCATCATGGGCAAACCTCTCTAATCCTAAAAACAAAAATAAAAACCACTTTATTGAGACCCAGCTTCTCCTTTGTAACATCTGTCCTCTTTCCTTCACTGACAAACGTTTCTAAAGAGTTGCCCCACATTCATTATCTCCAGTTTTCGCCACCACTGGACACCAGCAGTGGCTGAGAGGCTGGACCCAGAGTTAGGTAGAGCTGGCTTAGTGTCCATCTGTCGCAGGCAAGTCGTCTTGTCTCTGGCCAAGGCCTTTCGGTGCCTCACTGACTCAGCTGTAATGTGAGGATGGTGCCTTAATAGCTCAGAGGGCTGCAGTAAAAATTAAACAGCAGGATACCTTACAACGCCTGGCACACAGTAGATGCTCAGTAAGTGCTCCTGACCAATGTGGTCTCTGCTTCCGTCTCCTCCTCCACCAAAGTCACCAGGCTCATCTTAACTGACGGCTCTGTGCCATCTGATGGTATCGTCTGCCTCTTCCTTTGACTTTCATTGTACCATGCTGTTCTCATTTTTCCTTTTTCTATCCCTCCCATGGCTCCTTCTCAGATTCCTTCTATCCCTTACAAGTTCATCACCTGCAGAGATTTCTCTTCAGCCTCCTTTTCTTGCCCCCCCTGGCAACCCACGCACATCAAAGGCTTCAGCTGCTAGCGTATGATGACAGCTCCATCGAATTTCCATCTGAGAATCCCTTCCAAAGTTACAGGCATGGGGTGCCAATCGTCCGTGGACATCTTCACCTGGATCCCGTCCTACAACCAACACTGAAAACTCAGTGTGTCTCAAACTCAGCTTATTAACTGCTCAAGTTGGAGCAAATCCTTTTCTTCTGTTTTTCTTTGTAAAGGTCTTGGACTTTACCTCCTAAATATGTTTATTATTAATATGGCTGCATTGTACTTATCCTTCAAGATTAAGCTCGGGTACCACTTCCCTTCCCAGCCCTTCTGTGTACCCTCCAGAATCATGTAGCCCCTCTTTCATTTGTACTTACCATTGTATTCTACTTTTCTTGAACTCTCTGCCTCCTCTACAGGACAATAAGCTCCCTAAAAGCAGGATGTTTCTCTTCCAACTAACACTGTGAGTGGCAAAGAGGATGTGGCAAAGAGGATGTAATAGGGACTTGACAGCGAACCTCGACCAGCCTCCCCACCCCCACCCCTTCAGCCTGGTTAATTCCTCTGCTATCTCAGGCACACGGTCCATAGTCTAGAATTTAGTCAAATTACGAGAGGAGGCTCAATGACCTTACAACTTCCAAAATAGTAAAATTCGTTCCTCGATAAGTAAGAGTTAACTATATACTAGAGTTCAAGGGATCCTTGCCAAGTCAATAAATTACTTGGTGTTTACCGAATACCAACTGTTTTCCCCATACACGGAATATGTTTACTATTTCCATTGCTCACATTTCTCACTGAGGGTAACTGAAATTAAACATTTTTTTTTTCGTGAGAAGGAAGAGATTCTTTTGGTAAGATATCATCTTAAATGATGGCCCTCAAATACTTGAAAAGGGAGTTCTGTCTTAACTGGGACTTGGACTCTCTAATTCACACAACAGTGTGTGTGTATGTGTGTGTGTGTGTGTGTGTGCGTGCATGTGCGCGCACGCATGACTTTTTGCAACTCCACAATAGAGAAAACACTAAAAATGTGGCCTCGTATTTGAGTTCTAACACAACTTTTCAGTTTACTGCTTCTGACCTCTTGATTATGGCACTGGTTCTCAAATTTTTATTGTGCGAAAAGAGCACACCTGTGTCAAAGAAGGAAAGAAGTGAGATTGGGACCAACGATGAGAATTTGGCATTATTCAAAACCTTTCCATTTTTTAATGAAAAAAAATTCTGTTCCTATATACCTTGTGTAGTTAAAAATAAAACTTAAAATCATCACCTAAGATGCTTCTTAAATTTGATTCACGAGCTCAAGCAGGTGGTACTGGTTAGTCTGGGAATCCTGGATCCCACCTTTCCAGGACTGGAAACAAACAAGCAAAAAACATTAACTGTTTGATGTGCAGCCAGATTTGAGAACCACTGATCCTTGATTTTTATGTAGAAACACTTCAAATATTCATGAAAGTTAACAATAAATACCCTGTCATATACAAACAGGCAAAGTAGACAAAAAAACTGCTGAAGAAAATTGGCAGCTACAAATATTTAACACTAAAACAATGGTTAGTTTGCCAGAGTTGTGGGACTGATCTTAGAAGTAGTCATTCATTTTATCACTTTTTTTACATCAGCTTCCCTTCTTTCTCTAATCGTAGAATTAAGGACCTATTAAATTCTAGGGTTATTTGTCAGTGTTTCAGTTCAGTTCAGTTCAGTCGCTCAGTCGTGTCCAACTCTTTGCAACCCCATGAATCGCAGCACGCCAGGCCTCCCTGTCCATCACCATCTCCCGGAGTTCACTCAGACTCGCGTCCATCGAGTCCGTGATGCCATCCAGCCATCTCATCCTCAGTCGTCCCCTTCTCCTCCTGCCCCCAATCCCTCCCAGCATCAAAGTCTTTTCCAGTGAGTCAGCTCTTCGCATGAGGTGGCCAAAGTACTGGAGTTTCAGCTTTAGCATCATTCCTTCCAAAGAAATCCCAGGGCTGATCTCCTTCATTATAGACTGGTTGGATCTCCTTGCAGTCCAAGGGACTCTCAAGAGTCTTCTCCAACACCACAGTTCAAAAGCATCGATTCGTCAGTGTTTAGGTATCACAAATAAACAAAACTGCTCTTATTCATCAATTCATCTACTAATATTTATTGAGTACCCACTATATGCTAAGTACACAAGTACTTTGTAGGTAAAGTACCATTATTTGGGGGTTCTTCCTGTTTGGAATAGACTGTTATTTTGAACATAATAATAACTCAATAAATGTGCATTGACTCACTGATTAAATTTAGTGTAGAAAATACTATTATTTGAGCTCTTTTGAAATCTCTACAAGAATGCCTTCAGAAAAGTTGCATTGTTAGAACAAATCAGCATCAGGATATCCTCTTAGTAGTGATGGTATCAAATATAAAAACTGTATTGGAGGATCATAATGTAAAGTTGAACAATACACCAAATCCTTTTTAAACAAAAAAGGCAAGTTTAAAGGACCTGTATAACATATTTAAAATAGAAATGTACTTTTTTTAAGCTTAATCAGATAATTTTCAACCCAGCTTGTAAAGAGAGGCCCAAAGAGTGTTTGCTTCTAGAAAATAATCCCACTACAGCATGAGAGTAAAATGAAGTGCTTGACTCTTTATTTTGTCGAATTTTTAAAATTGAAATATAGTTGATTTATAATGTTGGGTTAATTTCTGCCGTGACACAGAAAAGTGATTCAATTATACGTCTATCTTGTTTTTTAAATATTCTTTCCCCATTGTGATTTATCACAGTGTACTGAATAGATCAATAGTTCCCCATGCTATACAGAAGGAACTTTACGCATTTTACATGTAATAGGTTCCATCATCTAACCCCAACTCCCAATCCGCGCCTCCCGCACCCTCGCTCCCCCATGGCAACCAGCAGTCTGTTCTCTGTGTCCGAGTCTATTTCCGTTTCCTAGACTCATTTGTGTCACGGTTTAAATTCCACGTATAAGTGATATCATAGGGTATCTGTCTTTCTCTTTCTGACTTATGAAGTGCTTAATTTTTAATCCAAGATAGTAGCGCAGACAGTAAAGCATCTGCCTGCAGTGCGGGAGACCCAGGTTCCATCCCTGGGTTGGGAAGATCCCCTGGAGAAGGAAATGGCAACCCACTCCAGTGCTCTTGCCTGGAAAATTCCATGGACTGAGAGGCTCCTCAGAGCCTGGTAGGCTACAGTCCATGGTGTCGCAAAGAGTCGGACAGGACTGAGCGACTTCACTCTCACTTTCACGTCACTCTATAGTAGACTGAGTACGTGTATTTACCAACCGTCCCGATTCCGAAAGCCCAGGCAAAGTCACCTTCACATGAATTAGAAGGAACCCTCTCTTTCATGTGGAATGAGTGCATCGCTGGGACATCAGACCCTCTTTCCACTTGGCCAGCTCCTATGGGCAGAGTTATAACCTGAATGGTAGTCTGTTGCAGCCCTGGAATAAGAGAATAAGAGGACACACAAAAAAAAAACAAGGCTAGGTGGCTGGAGAAAAGAAAAAACATTCTGGGTGTTATTTGGTAAGGGAAGGATATAATTAACCATCTTTTTCTCCCCATCATTCTTTTAGTTGAGATATAATCCACAGACCATATAAGTCGTCCTTTTCAATGTACAATTCAATAGGTTTTCGTATATGGAACAGAGCTGTACAACCATCACCACTACCTGGAACATTTTATCACCCCTCCCTCCCCAAAGAAACCATGCTCGTGAATAATCAGTCCTGATTTTCTCTGTGCCCCCTTAAATCCCCTGGCAACAGCTAATCTTCTTTCTGGCACCATGGACTTGCTTATTCTGGACATTTCATACAAATGGAATATGATATGAAGTCTTTTGTGACTGACTGTTCACTTCAGTTCAGTTCAGTCGCTCAGTCGTGTCCGACTCTTTGCGACCCCATGAATCCCAGCATGCCAGGCCTCCCTGTCCATCACCAACTCCCGGAGTTCACTCAAACTCACGTCCATCAAGTCGGTGATGCCATCCAGCCATCTCATCCTCTGTCGTCCCCTTCTCCTCCTGCCCCCAATCTCTCCTAGCATCAGAGTCTTTTCCAATGGGTCAACTCTTCGCATGAGGTGGCCAAAGTATTGGAGTTTCAGCTTTAGCATCAGTCCTTCCGATGAACACCCAGGACTGATCTCCTTTAGGATGGACTGGTTGGATCTCCTTGCAGTCCAAGGGACTCTCAAGAGTCTTCTCCAACACCACAGTTCAAAAGCATCAATTCTTCGGCGCTCAGCTTTCTTCACAGTCCAACTCTCACACCCATACATGACCACTGGAATAAACCATAGCCTTGACTAGATGGACCTTTGTTGGCAAAGTAATGTCTGCTTTTGAATATGCTCTCTAGGTTGGTCATGGGAACTTCCCTTGTAGCTCAGTTAGTAAAGAATCTGCCTGTAATGCAGGAGATCCGGGTTTGATTCCTGGGTCGGGAAGATCCCCTGGAGAAGGAAATGGCAACCCACTCCAGTATTCTTGCCTGGAGCATCCCATGGACAGAGGAACCTGGCAAGCTACAGTCCATGGGGTCGCAAGAGTTGGACACGACTTAGCGACTAAACCACCACCACCAGGTTGGTCATAACTTTTCTTCCAAGGAGTAAGCGTCTTTTAATTTCATGGCTGCAGTCATCATCTGCAGTGATTTTGGAGCCCAAAAAAATAAAGTCTGACACTGTTTCCACTGTTTCCCCATCTATTTCCCATGAAGTGATGGGACCGGATGCCATGATCTTAGTTTTCTGAATGTTGAGCTTCAAGCCACTGTTCACTTAACATAACGCTTTTGAGGCTTATACTTCTATTATCAGCACTTTGTTCCTTTTTAGGGCTGAATACTGTTCCACTGTAGGACTTGATTCTGTTTATCCATTTGTCAACTGATAGACATCTGGATGGTTTCCACTTTTTTACGACTATGAACATTGGTATACAGGTGGCTTGACTTTTTACAGGAAGCTTATATTCTGACATTAAAAAAAAATAATTAAAAAGAAAAAAGTCACAATTTACATAAAAGTCCAGAGCTGTGATTTCTTTCTATTTTCTATTTTGTTTTTCCTCTTAGATTTAAGTATCCTTCCATTATTTGGTTGTATTGACTTCTGTTGCCCCTATGTTACAGTTGTTATTGATTTTTGTGGATTTGTAAATATTTTATTGGTTTTATACAACATTGCTTCTTTTAAGCATGCTACCTGATAGATTTAAAACTTGGAGGTGGGGGGAATGTCTAGTTAGTCTAGTATTAAATATAGTAATTGAAAAATCATAATGAGAATTATGTTCTGTAGAACCAGACTAAATATTGCCCTAAATGCTAATAATTCCATTTCTGTCATTAACAAATGATGCAATTCATCTAGGCCACTGCAATTCCACTTGGCAGGAGAACAGTTAAAGAGGTCAATTAAATTTACCTTCTTAAATCCCTGTACAGGGAAGAATCAACTTCTTACTACCACAGGAATAAAAAAAATTTTTTTTTAATTCTGCATTCTAAGTGGTGGTATGCAGAAATTGACCTACTGAAATTTTGAGAGAATAAATGGATAATTATAGGAGATGGAAATCAGAAAAATACTTTTGGGAGGAAAAAATATTCCATGTACCCATATCACAGTGGTAGGAAGAGTAGCTGCCGGATACAATGTCAGTAAACAATGTATTCAGTTTAGTTCAGTTCAGTTCAGCTCAGTAGCTCAGTCATGTCTGACTCTTTGCAACCCCATGGACTGCAGCAGGCCAGGCCTCCCTGTCCATCATCAACTCCCAGAGTTTACTCAAACTCATGTCCATTGAGTCCGTGACGCCATCCAACCGTCTCATCCTCTGTTGTCCCCTTCTCCTCCTGCCCCCAATCCCTCCCAGCATCAGGGTCTTTTCCAATGAGTCAACTCTTCGCATAAGGTGGCCAAAGTACTGGAGTTTCAGCTTTAGCATCAGTCCTTCCAAAGAACACCCAGGACTGATCTCCTTTAGGATGGACTGGTTGGACCTCCTTGCAGTCCAAGGGACTCTGAAGAGTCTTCTCCAACACCACAGTTCAAAAGCATCAATTCTTCGGCACTTCTTTATAGTCCAACTTTCATATCCATACATGCCCACTGGAAAAACCATAGCCTTGATTAGACGGACCTTTGTCGGCAAAGTAATCTCTCTGCTTTTTAACATGCTGTCTAGGTTAGTCACAACTTTTCTTCCAAGGAGCAAGTGTCTTTTAATTTCTTGGCTGCAGTCACCATCTGCAGTGATATTGGAGCCCCCCCAAATAAAGTACGTCACTGTTTCCACTGTTTCCCATCTATTTGCCATGTAGTGATGGGACCAGATGCCATGATCTCAGTTTTCTGAATGCTGAGTTTTAACAAAGTATTACCTACTGTAAAGCATACACATCTCCCAACGCCCTCCCTACCCGTTCCCGCTAGTGTACAAAAGTTCCTAAACATATAAAGGCGATTCATGATCAATCTACCAGTTACTCATTTAAAAGGCAGTAAAAATGCAAAACACAAGTGTACTGCAGGCCTAAATGTCATCTCCAGAAAGTGGGTCCACGTTTCCTGTCTCAGATGCGTGAAAAGTGCTCCTTGTAGGTATCAGTGCCAGGACTGGAGAGAAAGTTGTGGGGATGGCCAGGGCAGCAAGAAGTCTATTGCTAGCTTAGTTCACACCTTTATACCTTCAGACATTTCAGAAATAGGCCCCTGTGTGCCTGAAAACCTCTTCTGTAAAAAGGGATAAGGGAAATTATGTGACAGGACTGTCACCGTGGAAACAGAGTCGCTGAACACGCGCTCCTCAGGCTTTGGTTCAAACTTTCCCATCCTCAGTTTGATACTGTGTATCAGTAGCAGCAGCTGTTTGGATCAAGAGCAAAGTTGGCACATGGGTCCAAATATTCAAATTCAAATTATGTTCATAAAGACAGAAAGGCTGTGGCTACCTAGGTAAGGCTCAGTTCAGTAGTTGAGCCTGAGATATCTTGAGGGATATCATTTACGTAAATGATATCCCTCAACTTTGTAGACATGAATGATGAAAATACAGCCTCTAAAGGTGACTGAATTTATGGCATTACTATTTTTCCAATAATAAAAACATTTACCATATGTTACGCATACCATAAGCCAAGGTCACAACAGCAAATTAAACAAACAAACAAACAAACAGCCTTAGGGGTTTGTACCTTTGTCAAACCTCTGTACCTTTGTACCTTTGACAAACCTGTGTACCTTTGTCTTAATTTTGCTGTGAACTTGAGGCTGCTCTAAAATAATAGTCTCTAAAAAAAGAAATTGCTGCTTTCATGGGGTTCAGGTTCCAGAGCGGGAAAACAAACAATAAATAAATGTTAAAAATATAATTTCGGGTAGCGATACGTATAGAAAGAAAAAGAAAACTGTTAGAATAAAGAACCATAGTGATGGAGGATCTCTTGACAAAGTGACATTTGAATTATTTGCTTAATAGTAGGCTTAGGTTTGCAAGTTAAACACTCAGCGATCAATCATTCAACAAACACTGATGGCCCACTTATTTGGTTTCAAGCCATGTGGGGCAACAGGTCCTGGGTAGAAAAAAATCAATGAACCACAGCTTCTGCTGTCAAAGTGCTTGCATCTTAGTAAGGGAAGACAGATACATCACAGACACACAGGTGCTGGGATTTTGTTTATGTTTTTCTGTTCTGGTGGTCCTGTTGTCAGCAACTGAAATACCGTAACTGTCTTTTCCCAAGTCCAAGCGCCTCACCCATTTCTCAGCCTGGACACAGCATTTACGGCCTCAGGTCCTGAAACTCCAGAGTAAGCAGATGGCAGCCCTCTGAGCGGTGAGCACGCTTTGCAGCACGCCCATGATGACATGAAGAGTTGTGAAAATATTAGCAGAGAAATTTTTCTGATAAATTGAAAATCTACCAGAGCTAACTGTTTGAACCATCTTTTAAATGATGGAATTCCTTTGAGGGGTTTTAGAATGGTACAGAAGAGGAAGGCGGGTAAGATGGAACAGGATTAGCCATAGAATGAAACCAGGTTATGGGTACAAGGGGGATTCATTACACTATTCTGCCTACTTCTATACTTGTCTAATGTTTTCCATCATAAAAAGGGGGTTTTTGTTTTGTTTTGCTTTTTGTTTTATGTGACAAAGCCTAGGACCTGTAAGTTCCATGCATGTCCTGAGAAAACCATTCTTATACAGATATCTGGGATTCATAGCTATTTCAAAATCTACTTATTTTGGCTAGTGATTTTTTTACATGCAAGAAAGATAGTAGAGTATCCATGTAGGCTGATGACTAAAGATGAATATGTATATGAACAAATCCTCAGTTTAGCATCCAAACTGTGTATTAATGCAAGTGACTATCAGAAAAAACAACAACAACAACAACAGTCTAATTGCTTTCACCTAGTTGATAAGCCACATTCCTGAGTTCCTACCAGGAGCCTGACTTGATATTTTCTCAATTATGTCACTGATGAGATTATGAGAATATATTTCCATTTTCTAGATGAGGAAACTAAGCCTGAGAGGGTGGATCTCTTGCTTTAGGTCACAGTGAGCAGAGATAAAGGTTAGGGCTCTTTCCATTCTACCATTACTTCATGAAAATGAAACTCTTGAACAGACAAATAGAAGGTAGGACAATTCTCCTGAACTGAAAACCCTGCTTGGCATTCTCCTTTTCCTCATAGCTGACTACTTCCTACCTCTTGATATTTACAGGGCAATCTGAAAGGCAAAACACATCAATTCCTGGGGATAGGGGAAGAATGAAGAAAAACTGAGAAAGCAGGGCAAACCTCTGTTTTATTATTATTATTATTATTTATTTATTACTATTTATTATTTATTTACTTATTATCTAAATAGCAAAAGTATTTTTTGAACGTTTAGAAGATATTTTAAACAATTAAAACTTTAACATCTAAATCATCTAACTCAAAACCACCAAATTGAATTTCCTTGGAATTAAATATTATTATTACAAATTATGAGAGATAAAGCATTTTCAAAACTAGGAGTCATCAAAGAAATGGCCTTAAAATTATGTCTGTTTCAATCTTTTCAAATTATCTAAAAGAAAGCTGTAAATTGGGGTATTAAGAGAAAATATAATACAAAGTTGTGTGTATTTTCCATTTTTAAAATTTTGAACCAATACCTATATTATATTATAACCTAATAATTTATATATAATCAAGCATTTATTAAAATATCCTGGCAAAATTCTCTTTTATTTATAGGCGATCACACCAAACAGAAATAGAATGTGAATTAACCAGAGATGTATAGGGAAAGGATCAGACAATTGAAAATCAGAAGAAATGGATTGCAAGCCTGGCTTTGGTACTTAAGACCTTATAAAAAGGAGCAAGTCATTTGGCGAGAGGCAAGATAAGAGAGACAGACTAGCAAGAGAAGGAGAAAAGGACCGTAATAAAATTCAACTGAAATTAAGAGCTCGCAGGCAAAACTTCATAACTAGATGTAAAAACCATGTGTAGAAACACAACAGTCATTCACAAAATATGTGTGTGTGTGTGTGTGTGTGTGTGTGTGTAACTCGTCCAACATGTTGAACTGGTTATAATTTTTTTTTTATTTTAAATTAAGATCTCATAAATCTCCTGGGAATTTACGGTGTCTAGAGACTGAGAAATGGTATTGCAGATAGAGGAACAAGTGCAGGGCCATGGCAGCACACAGCTGCTGTAAAGAAGCGGCCCTCCTCCCTCACTGGATGACCAGAAATGCAGCATATTAATTTTCCTAGCCTCAGTCTGCAACATGGTTAAATGTCATTCAATACTGATGCCAACACTGTTTTGCTAAATGCCTAGAAAATAACATTTTGTCATGATTTCAAAAATAATATACCAGCATTCAAAAATATCTGAGGACTGAGAAGAAAACAAAACAAAACAAAACCAAAAAGTTGAGGTCAGTAGGGGTAGTTTAAGTATAGTTGGAATAAACTGGAAATCGATTCAGTTAAGGGCAACTCCCATGACTAGACCTGTACTTCCTTCCCAATACAATAAACATAGTATGTAATTATGAACCTGGGAACAAAGTTCCCCTAGTTAGAAGAAAAGCAAATATGCCTGCAAATCTCAAGTGAGATAAACAACTGAGCATTAACTGCAAAAAAATAAAAAAATAAAACAAGTGCCCTAGGACCAAACCTCAGTATTTGGAATAAGCCCTTGTAGCTGGGGAAAGTGAACCAAGGCACAATCTTTCATTTCTAGAAACTACATGTGGATAGAACTGCATGTGTGCGCTGCTGCAGGGCAGAGACCACGTGTTATTTATCATGTTATCCCCAGAATTTAGCAGACGACCTGACACAAAATTCAGTAAATGTCTGTGGGATGAAAGAATTCTGCAACTATAGTCTATACATCGTCTGTCCAAGTTTTGAAAATGTAGCCCCAAACACAGTAAGAAAACAAATTTTACATCAACTGCTGGTACACACAAACACACACACATAATACAATGAAGCAACAGTTAATTTAGGAGAGAATGCTCATAGTTTCTATTCTGTTCTGTATTATTTGACTTATAAGAAGTATTTGGCTATGACACACTAACTGATTTCATAATCCACTAATAAATCAAGACCAGTAGTTTAAAAAACAGGCTTATGCTATTTCTTTTTCTATTGCTTAACTTCTTACATTTTTAGGCTTCGCTAAGTATAGGTCACTTTTTTTCAATCACATTTTTCATTGAAGTACAGTTAATTTACAATGTTGTGTTGAAAATTTCAAGTATATAGCAAAGTGATTTGGTTATACATTTATATGTTCTTTTTCAGATTCTTTTCCATTATAGGCTTAAGATATGGAGTATAGTTCCCTCTGCTATACAGTAGGTCCTTGTTGTTAACCTATTTTATATATAGTAGAAAAATCACTTTAAAAAAAATCTGGAAGGAAATTTAGAAAGTATTCAGATCAACTATAAAAAATGTTGCACCAGTTATGAGCTTAGGTAGGCAGGTAGGTTTAATCACTAAGTTGTGTCCAATTCTTGCGACACCATGGACTGCAGCCCACTAGGATACTCTGTCCATGAGATTCTCCCGGCAAGAGTACTGGAATGGGTTGCCATTTCCTTCTCCAGGGGATCTTCCCCAACCAGGGATGGAACCCGGTTCTCCTGCATTGCAGGCAGACTGTTTACCAAAGAGCCACCAGGGAAGTTAAATGCCCTAGGACCAAACCTCAGTATTTGGAATAAGCCCTTGTAGCTGGGGAACGCTTACTATGATGGAATTCCATTGTCAATATTGTTTAATTATGAGCATTTCTCCACCAAAAGCAGATTGGTCCTACCTCACACCATACAAAAAATTTCACTCAAAATTACATCGCAGACCTAAAAGTAAGAATTAAACCTATAAATCTGTGGCTACCAGATGTGGGAGGGGGGGAATTAAAGGATAGTCAAAAGGTACAAATTTTCAGTTATAAAATAATTTAAGTCTACTAGAGATGATGGATATTCACTAAACTTATACTGTGATGATCATTTCACGATGCATGTAAGTCAAATCATTATGCTATATACCTTGAAGTTAGACAGTGCTGTATGTCAATTATATCTCAGTAAGACTGGAAGAAATAATAATTTAGTCCTAGAGATGTAACACACAACATGATGACTATAGTTAGCATTGCTGTATGATACTAAGAAAGTTATTAAGAGTTTAAAGCCTGAGTTCTCATCACAAGGAGAAACATTTGCTTCTGCTTTTATTGTCGCTATATGAATGTTGCTTAAACCTATTGTAATCATTTCACAACATACCATATATCAAGCCATCATGCTGTACACTTTAAACATATAGTGATATATGTCCATTATTTCGCAATACAAGCAGGGGAAAACTGTCAATAAACTAAAAATCATTGGGTTGTACATTTAAATTAGATTATTTAAATGTCAGATTCTACAAATTATATTTCAGCTTTTTTTTTTTTTTTTTTAAGCAGATTGGCAGTCTGGAGCGATCAAGAAGAGGGACGCAGGCAGCACTTCGATGCCTGAGCAGAGAATGCTGAGCCAGAGTCAAACTGTCTACCTACCTGGCAGGCAAGGAAGTAGGGTTTTTCGGTGATGGTCTTGTTTTAAGTCCCTCTAGAGCTATGATTCGGAGAAGGCAATGGCACCCCACTCCAGTACTCTTGCCTGAGAAATCCCATGGACGGAAGAGCCTGGTGGGCTGCAGTTCATGGGGTCGTTAAGAGTCGGACACGACTGAGTGACTTCACTTTCACACATTGGAGAAGGAAATGGCAACCCACTCCAGTGTTCTTGCCTGGAGAGTCCCAGGGACGGGGGAGCCTGGTGGGCTGCCGGCTATGGGGTCGCACAGAGTCGGACACGACTGAAGCACCTTAGCAGTAGTAGTAGAAGAGCTATGATTCTTCAACTTCCTGTTTTATGGGCCAGGCGGAGGAGATGGATCTGTTGAATTAAATTCTGAACGTTCTCCAAGATGATAAACATCCTCACGATATTTTACTTGTAACTGCAAACAAGAACCAGCTTCCCTAGAGGAAAAAGAACCGGCCAAATTAAGATGCTAAGGAGGTGGAGAGCATCGTGGGCAAGTAATTGATAACGCTTCCTGAAATCACGGTCTCTATTCGCTCCCCAAGGACTGCCAGACTCAGAACAGGGTGTGCTTTTCAGCAAATAGGATCGGAAACAGACACGGTAAGTAAGGCCTCATGTCCAGAAGACCAGAGGCTTTCTAGTTGGCCATCTCTCAGCCCCGCTTTGGACAGGTTCACGGGAGAGGCAGGAAACGAAGGTGCCCAGAGTCCACCCAGTCCATGCACGAGGCCGCTGGAACCCAAACTGCGCCTCACTCTCCCAACCTGAGTCCCAGGCCCCGCCCCACTCGCACCCCCCACCCACACACACCAAGTGTCCGGCTCCCTCGGCGTCAGAAACACTGCTAAAAGAATTTCAAAAATTCTGTCAACGAGTTTAAGGAATACTTTAAATTTTTACAATCAAACTTTGTCACTTTAAGTGAACCACGAATACCAGCGGGAAATACGAAATGCGAAAGTGTTGAGTGGGGTGGGGGTGGGGGTGGCGGGGGGGGAGCTGAAAGTGTGCAGCGTCATTAGGTAGGGGATTAAAAAAAAAAAAACAACAGGTGATCCTTAGTACGTTCTCATTTCTTTCTTTCTTCCTTTCTAAAATTTTGACTTAAAAGGATGTTACTGAAAAGGACTTGAGGGGAGACAACAAAAACACCCGCAGACCACCGTGCGAAGGCGAGAGCGGGGGCGGCTCGGAAGCCCCACACCTCGTCGGCTCTCCCCGACGTGACCGCGGGCATCCTCCCGGGCTCCGGCCGGTCCCTCGTCAAGAAAAACGGGACCATTTCGGGGCCGCCGCCCAGCGGCGGCAGCGAGGAACAGGCGGGGCCGGGCGCAGAGTAGGTTCGCCCGCTAGACGGTGGGCGCGGCGCGCGGGGGGCCCTACTGTGCGCCGGGCGGCGGCGCCGCGGCCGCGCCCCTCCCCTCGCCCCGCGCCCCCGCCCCCGCCCCGGCCGCCGCGGGCGGGGCCGACCGCACTCGGGAGCCCGCGCCCGAGCCGCCGCCGCCTGGGGCGCTCGGGGCGGCCGCCTGGACACCGGAGCGGGCCGCCAGGCCACCGGCGCAGGTCAGAGCCGGGCGGCCCCGCTGCGCTCGGGGGCGGGCGCGGGACCCGGGCTGAGGAGGGCGCGGGGTGGGGCCCACGGGGTCTCGGGCTGAGCGGGCCCCGGGGGCGGCAGGGGCCGTGGACCGGCGGCGCCGGGGCTGACAGGTCCCGTCCCGGCCGAGGGTCGCGCCGTGAGGAGACGTCCGGGCGGCGGAGGGCACGGGCCGCGGGCGACGCGCGCGGGGCAGAGCTGCGGTCCGACCCGAGGCGCGAGCCCGTGCGCGCCGCGCGCCTGTCCAGGGTTCGAGGGCGCGCGGGTCTGCGAGGCCCCGGGGCGCGGCGCGGGGCGCGGGGGCCAGGGAGGGAGTGGTCTGGGAGCCGCTGCCCGGGGCACCCCAGCGCCCCCCGGCGCGGGATCCCGTGCGGGCGCGTCTCGCGGCCGCGGGGGTCCGGCTCCGTCTCGGCGCCCAGGCTGACCGCTGTGGGGTCGCGGTGACAGTTAAGCCTGGGGCGCCCTTTGGGGGCGGGCGGAGCCGGGGGGGCGCGCTCACGCACCGGGCTGGCCGTGAGCCGAGAGGAGGGGCGCGGGACGCGGGGCTCGCTGGCCCCCCGGGGGCAGCGGATGGAGAGCGCGGGCCCTTCCCACCCGCTCTGCGGTCCGGAAGGTGGCCGGACGGTGCGGTGGCTCCTCCACGTGCCGGGCTCGACTCCCGCTCTGCCGAGCCCTGACCGGGGAAGGTGGACGCAGGGCTGGCTTCACCGAAATCTCTAGTCCCTGCGTGCAGGGGGCGGAAAGTGGGTGTGTATCTGTGGTACTTTCTGCCTCGGTGTTAGGGGAGGAGCCTAAGGTAAGGAGGCTGAAACTGGGAGTAACCTATCTGCGGCTTTTATATAAGGTCAGTGGTTAGGTAAAGAAGGGGCCTTTTACCTCCGCCGGTGATCAGAAGCCTGCGTCTCTAAATTCTTCCTAAGTCCCCTTGCTTAGGTGAGTCGGCTTACTCTGTAATTGCACTCTGTTGAAATCACTCTGTTGGTGATGCGTGTCCAAAATTTGCAGGACGCTGCTCGTGAGGCTCGTGGTGATGATTATTCTGTTGTTATTATTTGGTCGTGCTCTTGTTTTACCGCGAGAATTTCATTCACTTGGGTCTGAGAGTAAGGGTTGGGGAAATAGTGTCAATTATTTGAGGAGAGAAAGCTTAAAAGAACATAGCAGTCTGTCATGAAGAAAAACTAAAGTTTTCTTCTTTTCAAGATTGAGGTTAACATGTAAAATTGATTTGTATAGATCATTGTCTGAAAACAAAACCAGACACGATGATTAACTGAGTTGTCTGAAACCTGTTGCTGGAGAAACTTGGTTTTGAAGTACACTATTTTCATGTCAACTATTTTTATCATTCATGAAACAAATTGTAGTTAGAGATATTGAGAGAGCAATGACTAACACTCTTTAGAAGGCGCTGGGCCAACCTTGGACATACCCCAGGTGTTGGGTGGCAGTCTTCCTGTTCATAGTTAAGGGATCAATCGCTGACTGAAAACAGGACCTCATGATCGTCTAGATGACTTTTACAAAACCCTTCTGGAATAGAGACCCATGTAGATGTTCACTGAAGCTTCTCTCTTAAAGAAATTCTTTCCACTCCTGTGAAAGGTCTGTAGAAAACAGAGATGCTGCCCGTCAGCTTTCCGGGTGATACTTCAAAAGATCTTTTTCAAATTTGAGAACAGTTTTTATGTTGCCTATTTTCAATCGGATTCAGTCTGTGAAGTTAATAGGCACCATAGTTTTCTCTGATATACAAAACGCTTAAATGAATGCCCTTAGCTAAAAAGTGAGGATGGTTACAAAATCATCCATTATAGTCTTACTGTGTACTTCTTGTCATTATCCTTTATTTAAATTTTAATGACATGTGATACTTCACTTGCTGATAATTAGATCTTAAATTTAAAGATCTTAGGATCAATTAATGACCCACCTACTCAATCTCCTGCAAATCACTGGAAAGGGGGTAGAAACTGGTGATTTAATTTTTAAATCAAAATTCTTTTTCACGTTTAAACGTTTGTCTCTTGCTTTTATGATAACTACTGTAAAAAAAGGGACATCAGCGAGGTTATAAAGGTTTGGAGATTTCCAGGCTAAGTTTTTTAGGCACTGTTTTTTTCATGCTTTTAAATTTAAAATAATATAGTTTATTTTTAAATTAAAACTAAAATATCCACCTGCATCATTTTCTTTATTAAACTTAGAATACCTTGAACATATTTTTGCAGTTGGCATTTTAAATAAATATTGCTGTTTTCTTTGAGGGGACTGTTTCCTTACTCTTCGTTTCTTTGTATATTTTTCAGAACGGCATTTTACAGACTTAACATAGGACTTTTTAAAAATCACAATATTAATTATAACATCTCTATGACATTAAAACTGTATTATCCCTGTGTATGAAAATTTATACAGGGAAAAAGCATGACTTTAGGAACATGTATTACATTACTGATCATAGCTAATTGCTCTTAATCAGTAAAAAAAAAAAATAAGCATTTGTTTAAATAAGGATGTTTGCTACTATTCCTAATTATCAAGATAATTTTGTATTGGACAGTTGTATAAATGGCACAGCCGTGGAAACGCACACAAGTCTTAATAATACATTTCATTTAGTTTTCAAATTGTGAAGTGGTGTTTTACTGTCGGGAGAGTTTCATGAAAACAGTGTTAAAATAATACTTTACAAATGTTTTATATACCCTGGTCTGTCACTTTTGCTTCCTTCATAGGGTTTGTATGTGCCCAATGAGCAGAACAGAAAATGTTGGTCATTCTAATTTGTGGATGTTCTGCTGAATTCACTATCACTTGAACTTGGAAATATAATCATGTCATAAAATGTGGCAAGTATACCGAAAGAAGTTTGGGGTTCCACTAAAAATAAATATCGGCTGTAAAGAATTTTTTAAAAATCCTAATCAAGAAAATGATAAAAGTCACTGGCCTATGGATATAAACATGTGTCCCCCACCACCTTCAAAAGTATTAAACTGAATTTCTAACTTGCTTTTATTTTTCCTAGCAGATCTCTGTACTGCTTTTGACCTCTTGAGCTGTTGCTTTCTCTCTTAAGGCCTATAAGCAACAAAAAGGGTGGTGATTTAAAAAGCTTAATCCTTTGAAACTGATCTAATTTGACTCCACAAAAATATAATAAGATCTGTAAATAACCACCTTGCAAGCATAGATAGCCCCAGTGTATCAAACTTCAGTTAGTGTCATAGCATTCTAGATGAAAATTTTAAATTAAAGACTATTTTTAATACTCCCCGGCTTTGTCATTTATTATTTGTATTTTATCACAACACAGAGGTAGATTTGGGGGAGTTTTATGGTGTATCTTTCGAACTTATTCTAATTTTTATTTACCTAAACTACTGTAGGTTCTTGAAATCAGCTCAAATAAAGTAGACTGTATTTGGGGGGAAGCTTTTGGAGATGTGAAGACAACTATCACCGACAATAGTGTATACTTAAATTATTTTTTATTTTAAAAAACAGGTTTATATATTATTAGTATTTTTCTTCAACAGTCAGTGTACACCTGTGTTTTAATAACAAATGTTTAACTCAGACTGTGAATGTTTACATTTTTAACTATTTTAATTATTATAGTGAGACAAGTCATTTATCCTGTCTAACTCTCCATTTCCTTATCAGTGTAAATGAGAAAAGTATTGGAATTATTGTTCCGTGCTCTCTTTTTTTGTATGATTTTAAGACTTTATCAGTAAATCTGTGTATCTTAAATGATTTGACCTTGTCCCTGAATTTAATTGAGCTAATTCTTTAACACATATTAATAGTTCACCCTAGTACTAATTTTGAGATTCTTGTTAACAATGAACAGAAGATAATGCTTGCCATGTGGTGATCAATTTATCAGATGTTTCTGAAATAAGATATTTCATCATTATTCAGTTTAAACCTGTATTTCCTATTCTCTGGTGACTCCGGACAAAAATCAGCCCAAGAATTATTTTTGTCCTGTTGATAATATTTCTGTGAGTCCTGTGTAGACACAGTGTGTAGTCTTTCGTGTCCATTTTTGCTTCTTCACACATTTAGAAGGCGCAAGCTGTGCTTTTATTTGATGAAGTTCTAGTCTTTACATATTTTTATGGCATATACTGTGAATGCTTAATGTGTGTTTGTTTTATACTGAGGCCTATGATCCTTCAGATCAAAAGACATTTTAGTGTCGCAGCTTAAAGAATAAATAGGGACCGTGCTTGTCATAAAACATGGGGCTCCTTCTAAGAAGCCATATCCAAAAACATAGGCTTTTAGCGACTTGAAAAGTGAACATGCCTCCTAGGAACCCACCAGTTTACTAGTAGGGACTCATTGGAAAATCATGTAATTAAGGGTGCATCGTCCAGACAATAAATTTTAAATTCTTCTTATGGGTTGTTTAAAAATCCATTCTATTGTGAACTGTCTCCTATGCAAGAAAGTAACGGCCTTGACTCTCAGCTTGAACCCCACTCTGTTCCCAGTTCACCTACAGAGGCCAACTGGGGACCTCATTAAAAGTACGAGGAGGCAGAGGACAAAGAAGGGTTGGGCCATGCCTGTAGATGGGTGTTCCCCCTTTGCAGCTGGGGAGTGGGGAGCAGCCCTCATTTCCATTCTCTTCATGGGTCTTCTCTGGCTTTCTCAGAGCCATGGCTACACATTCAGCTATTCCAGTGACCAGGCCATTCTCAACTTGAAAATCTTTTTTGGGATGGGTTTCCTTTCTGTACTGCAATTTTTCAGACATAAAGGAAAGAAATGAAGTCATCAGTTCATGCACCATGAATCATTTACAATGGAGATTTAAAACCGTAAGGGAGGATTTACACTCGATCCTATAAGTTTAGTTCAATTTGATTCAGTGTCTTAAGAAACAGTTTTTATTTCACTTCAGTGGGTTTTTTTTTTTAAGAAAATAAATTCATTGCTAGTTTTAACTGATTTTTTTGTTTTTTTTTTTAAGAAGCACTTCAATTCGTGGATTCATCTAAAATTGTAATATGTGGATAAGACCCTTTGAGACACATTTCCTGACCTTCTGGGAAGAGTTCAGATTAGCATAGACCCGGGGTGTGAATTCTGCACAGATTACCGTAGATAAGGAGAAGGTAGCTAGGAGGGAGAGAGAAAATTAGGGAAATACCCTGAGTGGGAGTGTAAGAGGTCTGTGTGCACTCACTTCCCACACTCAGCGGGTTGCACAGTAATTGTACAGAGACCTGAATAGAAGGGGTTGGTTTCTAAGAATTTACCCTGTGCCTTAGTGACATCAGAAACTTTTAGGACAGCTTTGACTTCTAAAGTGGCTGCTTGGCACTGTCGCTGTCTCGGGCGCTCTAAGTTGCTTCCGGAGAGAGCCCCAGCAAGTGAACGGAGAGAGGATATTATTATTCTGTGTGTTTAAGAAATAATTACTGAATGATGAAGACTGCCTCGTGCAGCAGCGAGATGCTGGAAAGAACTCCTTCACCTTGACCCCACCCCACTGACCATCATTTCGCCTCCGCTGCCTGTGTCCTTTGAAAGTTTGGAGTCTGCCTTCAAAATGCCAATATTCCTAGCAGGGTTAATTCTTCAAGACATTATCAGCAAAAATTTGAGAGGTTCGTTTCCTGGTTTGCTTGCTACCTGCAGGCAAAGCTTTTAAGGAATAATAAACACACTTGAAATGTAAAGAGGGGATCAGGAGAAGGCAGAATAAAATTAAAGCGAGTCCTGTCCCCAGTTCTCCATAAACCAGCCTTTATGAAACCAACTTTGAAAATAGTCACTTGAGATAGTGACACAAAAGGATATATTCTCCCACACAGGCATATTTTTTTCCTCTTAAAAATCAACACAGGGGAATTCCCTGGCGGTTCAGTGGTTAGGACTCTGCGTTCTCATTGCCAGAGGCTGGGTTCAGTCCCTGGATGGGGAACTAAAATCCCACAAGCTGCATGGCCTGGCCTAAAAACCAAAATCAACATGTGTTGTAATTCTTCCTTGAACCATTTTTTCCTTCAGAAAAAACAAATTGTCATTCCTAAATGTCAGTTTAAGAAATTTATCAAATTTAAGGCTCTAGGAGTTGGTAGTTGGCTAGTATAATTAGATATATGACTATTTCTTCTGACTATGTCTTCCTCTCTCTGGGACATTAGACAAATTAGTCCCTTTTGAGTTAGTTCTTCCAAACTTATAAGGTAGCTTTCTAACAGATTGAAATGAGAGGAATCTCTCAATCACATCATAAAAAGATATGCCAAAGATGTATAGCTAATGCTTAAGACTTTGGCAAATCCTCAGATCATAAAATTTTATATATATTTATTTTTCCTTTTATGTTTCTTGCCAAAAATACTTCCAGGAAATCAATGTGTATCTGATGGAAATAGAAGCTTAGTAGCCACCTCAAAAGCAAGTTCATTAATTCTGTGAGTCAGCTGATAGGCAGTGTTGAACAGTTCCGTACAGGCCACAGTCATGGGTATAAGTCAGCATACTGCATGCTTATGTGGTTCACTTTCCCATAGTGTTGCTGAAGTCTAAATCTACATCAGAGAATCCCTAAGTCCTACCGTACTTACTGTTGTTTTTTTCTGCCGGTTGATAATTACCTGGATTTTGTAAACAAGGTTTTGATTGTGTATGGACAAGTACTTATACAAAATCTTTCTCTGTTTTATGTGGTGGATGAAGTTATGAAAGAGAACAAACATGTGAATGGTGTGTATATATATATATACATGAAGAAGATACTGTAGCAAATTATTTGCATATGTTCAGAAAATTCGGAAGAGTGAAGAAAACACCCAGGCCTTTGCCAATGTAGGATTACTACATGTTTTCCTAAAGCATTTGGAACTAATTAGAAATACCCTAGTTTTATTTAAAAGCAATATACTTTTAAACTTTGTTTTCAACAAGGTCCCAGTTTGTTGACTTTCAGGACGAGAGCAGTACAATGTCTACAAAAACATAGATTATTAATTTCTTGAAGCAGGACTGACTGGTTTTACTCATCTTTCTGTCTCCAGCACATAGCACAGTACTCACTAGGTACTTCATACATGCTTTTGAAAGAATCAAGAAATAAGTCTATGATAAAGAGTGGTCCTTGGAGCAGCAGCAGCAGTGTCTGGGAACTTGGTGGAAATGTAAATTCTCAGGCCCTACCCCAGACCAACTGAATCAGAAACTCTAGGGATAAGGCCTGATAATCTGTCTTTCGACAAGCCCTGCAGGGGATTCTCTCGTGTAGTGTATGAGAACCTCTCACTGCAGCTGAGCCCCGCGTCCCATCTGAGAGCCTGGAGCCCAGTGCGCAGCGCAGTTAGTCCGGATTGTTCTCGCTCTTGCCTATAGTTAAGTCTCTTGATGTATTACCCTATAGGTAGTGATAGAAGCTCTTGAGATCACCCTGTCAGTTGGCTCTGTTGGTGTGACATTTTATTAGTTAGAGAGACTCAGTCTTGTTTTGGATAAGCTTGTGTCCATAGAGGCTAGCCAGCTATCTGCTTAGTCGGAGAATCACTGACTCTCCTTAGCTTAGCATGGTTGCCAACAATCCCCAGTCTGTAAGTTCAGAGACTGGATTTTATACAGTATCTGAGGATGGTCTGGCCCTGGAGGACCCACAGTAAACAGACTTACAAGAAATAGATTTGTAAACTTCAATTCCAGTTTCATAATCGTAGAAACTGTAGCAGTCCTAGTGATTGTTGATGATAGATTTTTGTTTTTTTAGTCCTAAAATTCTGTGATTCAGGAATTGAAGAAACTGGTTCTCTTATGTATAGCTGTTGTCATTATCACTTAGTTTGGCCTGCTAAAAAGGCAGTTGGGCAAAATATTGCACCATCTGCTACTGTACCCCTACTTTGGAGATTTTTTTCCAAAGAGGTGGAGGATATAGGACAAGCCACATACACGAAGACTTTCATACAAGCATCGCTATAGGAACCAATATTTGGAAATAACTATTCAGCAGCAGTGGAATGCTTAAGTAAATTATGATGTAATTAGTAGGTGGAATGTTATGTAATTGTCAGTGACAAATTGGAAAACTAGAGCAAACTTGAACACTGTTTTTTTAAAAGTAACATAAAGAATGTATGTGCACCATTGATTGAAACCTTATATAAATCTGCATATGAAGGGACAATACAAAAGTTATGAAAAAATGTATCTTATATTTTAAAATAGATATGAAGGCTTTTTGTTTGTTCTTATGCTTTTCTCTCTTTTCCAGAGTGTAGCCATTAATATAAAATTACTTCTCAACTTAAAAGCCTACATTTATTGCTTTTATTTTTTAGTACGTCTGTGACCCTGATCAGTAAAGATCAAGCAAAGAGTAAATTGAACATTGAGAACCCTCTAGCTGTTTTATTGCTTTTAAGCCATTGAAGATAATGTGAGACAGTACATGAATTCTTTTCTGTTATATCCAGTTTTATTTCACACTTAGTTTTCTCTCACACATTGGGCTTCTCTGTACTCTGCTGGGCTAGTCCCTGGGAGGAAAAGATACCCCATCTTTGTTACAGCCTCTTCGTTTTTCTCAGTCATACATACGGTTTGATTTTGTTGAATTCCTTTGGGCCTGTGCTCTATTTGATCTTTAGCATCCACCGAACAAGAGCTATTTTAAACAATAGTTTCCTGAGTTATTTTACTTTCCAGCTATCCCCTTTTAAGTCTTTTTCTAAAAACTATGCATGTCTATTATGGATTTTTTTTCCCTAAAATTAAATAACCTCGGGATAGTTTGTCTTCTAACTCGGATAGAATTCTGAACTGGTAACCATAAATAGCTGATGCAGAAGCACAAGAGGGTAAACTTCTATTACAAATGGTTATTATGAGACCTTGATGTAATTTGTGATGAGTAGAGGTTTCCCAAAATCTTGTCAGACCTCAGCGTGAACACAGTAAAAGACGGACACACACAGCAATATATATGTGTATACTATCCACATCCACACACACACACAGCAATGTCCCTTGAATTGAATACTTCTTCCTTTTTTCTGTTGCATTGCTCTAGAAAATCCCAGAGGGAAAATTAAATAGTTTTGCCTTCAACTCAGATTACAGGTTACATTTTTCTTGTCACTTTCTTTGGAACTTCCTTTGAGAAATTTATATCAGCCTGATGCCTTTAGAATAGCCTTTATCTAAATGAAAACAAAGTTTTAAACGTTATTTTAGAAACTTTATATCAGGGATATTAGCTATTTCTCTCTTCTTTCCCCTCCCCTGCCACCATTTCTGATGATTTAATCCTTAATACGGCCCAAGGCAAACCTCAGCAGCTATCACAAACCTGGGGATGACCCTCCCACTCCCAAGAACAAATCGACAGAGAAGCTCCTTTTTAGTGAAGATTTATTTATCCAACAAAAATCTATTGAGCTCCTACTTTGTGCCAAGAGCTGTTTTAGAGAAGGAGTTTAAAGCAGTGAACAAAACAGACAAGGATATCCCTCCTGACATTCATGAGTATTGTTATCTAGATTTAACGAGGGTGTTAGTGGGAGACATGATGACTAAGAGCAAGCAATAGTCTAACTCCTGCCTCGTGACCAGGCAGCATTGCCAGGCCAGCCTGGAACTGGGTGGCTGTCTTTGAGTTAGATGTGAAGGAGGGGAACACCTGTGTCCTTGAATATTTTTCCTAAATCTCTCATATTATTTTAGGGTATACATACATAGTAAGTATCACACATAATGAATAATGTAATTATTGTGTTATTTCATTTCTCTCTTAGCAACAAAGTTTACTAGCAAAGGATATAAGGATGCATCTTTTGTTAATAAGCTATTAACTTTTCTTGAAAATACAAATAATAGGATGCTGATTCACTTTGCAGAAGGAGTATTTATTTCATAGTAATTTCAAAATGGATATAGTTCAGTGGTTAACTATCCAAGTGAATTTAGTTCATAACCTTATTTATCAGAAAAATGAATTATACCTAACAAAAATGTGAAACAAATTTCACTGAGACTATCCCATTAAAATTTAAAAAACAACAACAATACTTTTTTCCCCTGGGAAATAGTTAGCAACTTACCTTTTAAAAGCGTATTTGGAATTTTTAAATATTTAGAATATAATGTTTGAGTAAAAGGAGACCCAGCTCTTCAAATGACTGTTCTTTGGTCAGTGTAAGTATTACAGCTATTTCAACTTCTGTACTCAAGACCCAGTTGTCCGATTACCATTTCAGTTCTGTTTTTAAATCCTCAGAAAATGTCTTACTGACCACTTAGAGATAAATCCTAAATAACATGAAACTTTGGGGGAAACAAATGGTAAGGAAAATAGATTTTGAAGGAAGTTATATGAAGTTAAGTAGAATTAATATTTTCTCATATAGACATGGGATATTAGAGTGCATCTCAATGCAGATGTAACCAAAGCCTTCAGACATTACAAATTCCACTATAAGTTATTCAAAGCTCTGTGGACGTTTATCAGATGACCACTCGCTTTCCAGCACTAGGTTTCCTTATACAGGAAGCAAAATCTGCCCACCTGGTGACATGACTTTATAGCTGGTGGCCCAGTGCTTTTCAGACTGGGGAAGGGAATCAGAATCTAGCACCAGGCAGGCAAATAACCGAACTCAGTGAAAGTTAAGATTATTAAGTGACGGAACATAGCACATTGGTATGACGTGTCTTTAGGCCATTTGCATGATTCGTGTGCCCTTGACCATGTGTACATACCTGCTAGAACCATCTCTGATCCTGACGAAGCACAGCACATACACGCAAAGATTTTGTTTTTGCCCCACACAGTAAGTTTTAAGGGTCAGATGGATTTCTTTTGTCACACAACATACTTATGAAATAATTCACCCTGGCCACTAGCTATTAAACTCAGAAAATGCAGACTAACTTTACTTTTAGCTGAAACATAATTGGAAGAGATTTACTCTGAAATGCAATTTAACACGTTCCAGATTCTATATTACTCATTGCATTTGCTGATTGTTTGCAGTCAGGTCTCACAAGTTTTATGTGCAAGTTCTGTACCAAGCAAAATGATGAATTCCTAGAGAGTAGAAATGAGCGTTGAGGATCTTTTTATTCTTCTCCTGTGTACGTGCCCTGCTTACCTTCCCTAATTCACAGCCCACAGCACAGGGGACTGAGCACATTGTCATTACTTTATAAATGCTTTCAAACTTGGTTTGACTTTGAGGACTGCTTTGTGCTGTTTCATTGTGGGCTTCTCAGTGCTGCTCTTCTGCACATCTTTAGTGTGAAGTGAAAGTTGCTCAGTCATGTCTGGCTCTCTGTGACCCCATGGATTGTAGCCTACCTGGCTCCTTTGTCCATGTAATTTTCTCGGCAAGAATATTGGAGTAGGTCGCCATTCCCTTCTGTAGAGGATCTTCCCAACCCAGGGATCCAACCCAGGTCTCCTGCACTGCAGGCAGATTCTTTACTGATATTTAGGGAATTCCCTAAATTACTCTCTAAAAATGTTTATTTCTATTTTAACATTTTTGGTTACACAGAGTGATATGAAATTAATGCCAGAAGAAATTTCCATTTTGTCTGCTAAAGCGAGCAAAATGGGATATGAAAGAGAAAAAAAAATGTTAATTATAGACTTTAGCATTCTGTGTTGGATCTTTTTCTTGTCCTGGTCAGAAGAACAGGTTTTAAATGGCCTGAGGGCCAGGGCGCCTTTTTGCTTTCTTGTTTGAAGACTTCCAGTGGCAACTGTAGCAAATTCAGTTTAATACTACAGCAGGGAGAAAAGTTCCTACCGATGTATGATCCAGAATGTTACTTAGATTTATTACTCATGCAGAAAATAAAACCGGTTCCCTTTCAAACATTGTGTCAATTGTTAGATAAAACACTACATGGTCTCGGCCTATTCATTTGTTTATAATGTATAGAATAATTATATGCTCAGCTATTTCATATGTGCATCACAAGTATTATCACCATAATTGTTTAACAGTTAATCTCCTTTTACAAGGTAGATACACGTTTATGAGCCACTTCAAATCAAAATACCAGGCAAAGGAACCGATTTACATATGAAAGCAAAGCAAACAGGCGAACATTTTTTTTTTTTTCATGTGGCCCTGTGACCTCTCCGCACGCCCGCTTCTCTCCATAGGGCTGCATGTGTGCCTGGGGAATGAAGGTGGGAGTCTCTCAGCAAGAAATCAGTGGGAGCAACTCGCACCCTCTCCACCCCTGGGCAGCCTGCCATCATCCTCCTGCCGCCACACCTGTTCATCTCCTACCAGGGCAAAGAGGTGTCCCATACCTACACCTGTGACACTGAGGAAGAAGCACGTGGCAGGCAGGAGGCCACGACAGGAGGAAGGATAAGGACTGACCTGGGCCTGGAGCCGGCTCTCACTGAGGATCCAGACTTGAGCGACCTTCACTTGCGCCTCGTTCACGCACAGCCAGACACAATGAGTTATGTCCAGGTTCAGTAGGCCCCAGGCACAAAGGGAGGCAGCAAAGCTCCTAGACCTCAGAGTTTAGAAGCTATGTGAGTCAAAAAGGGGCAACGTTGAAGCAGTTAACCAAAAATCCAGATCAGTGTGGTGAAGGACTGGAGAAAGCAGAAAACAAGTGCTGCAAAAATTCCGAGAATGGCGAGATCAGTTGGAGTGGAGGGGAAGCCCATGAAAAGCCTGTAGAGGAGATGGGCATTGGATTATGTGTGGAAAATTGAGGAATTGACAGGATAAGCTTAAGAAAAATCCAAAAGAGGGCTTATATGTAGACATGTGGCTGATTCCCTCTGCTGTAAAGTAGAAATGAGCACAGCATTGTAAAGCAACTGTACTCCAATAAAAATTAACTTTGGAAAAATGGAAAATGACTTTTAAATATACCAGAAAAGAAAAAGGAATCAAAATACAATTTCATTAATATGAAATACTCAGACTAGGCAGATTCATGGAGATAGAAAGCAAATTATTTGTTGCCAGGGCTTGGAGGCAGAGGGGGCCAGGGGAGTGACTGCTTGATGATGCAAGATTTCCTTTTGAGGAGATTAAGCTGTTTTAGAACTTGATAGAGGTGACAGTTGCAAGACTTTAAGAATGTCCTAAGTATCATTGAACTGCACACTTTAGAACAGTTAATTTTATGTACGTGAATTTTACGCAGAAGCAAAAAAACGTTCAGGGCTTGAGATAGCGTAAGAGGAGGGGGAAAGAATTTCCAGGGCAAGAAAACGAAGCCTGGACTAGTGAATAAGCACAGGCTTGGGAGGTCATTCTGCAGAGATCATCCCAGCGGAAGTGGGTCGTGTGTCTGTGCAAGGAGTGAGAAATGGGATTGGGTGTAGATTTTAGATGGGATGAGAAAGGTTCTGGGGTGTAGGCAAAGGAGTGTGGGCTTTATCTTGTAAGGACGGTTGGGATTCCAGGTCTTGGGGGGAAGAGTGAGATGATTTAATCAGATGGTTCATTTGGCAGTAGTGTGCAGGGCAAGCAGCTAGGAGGCTATCGCAAAATCTGGACAGAGGAGGGCCTGTCAGAACAGAAAGAGACAAAAGGAGAGGGCCGTTGTGAAGCAGCTTCTGGAGACGGCTCCTGCCCTGATGCTGCTCTGCTCATTGTCGGTTTCCGACTTGGTAAAAGGTAAGCGCAGATATGAGGATAAGCGCTTACAGACGTTTACGGTAGAAAACAAGCTTATGTTACCAAAAGGGAAGGGGGAGATGAATTAGGACTTTGAGACTAGTAGATACATATACTATGTATTTTGCAGTAGGAACTAGCAACTCACTCCAGGATTCTTGCCTGGAAATATCCCATGAACAGAGGAGCCTGGTGGGCTACAGTCCATGGGGTTGGAAAGGGTCAGACTTGACTGAGTGACTGAGCACAGATACAGTACTATATATGAAATAAACAATCAACAAGAACCTACTGTTTAGCACAGGGAACTATAGTCAGTATCTTGTAGTAACCTATAGTGGAAAAGAATCTGAAAAAAGAATATATATGTATGTATAATTAAGTCACTTTGCCGTACCCCTGAAAGTAACACAACATTGTGAATCAACTATATGTCAAATTTAAAAAATACATGAAAAACATCATTAATGGGGGAAAAAAAAGTCTATATTGTCATGACACTCAGGCACATGCTTTTTTTGCATTTCATAAAAGAATCCACAACAGATTAAAAAGAAAAATGCCTTCATCCTGAGCTAGAACTCCACTGCCCTAAAGGACAGATGGACTGGACGTAGGGACTGGGTCTTGCAGGGCAGTCGGTAGCCGTGTCAGCAGTTTTATGGCCCATTTTTATGGCACTTTACCCTGTGCCACGCGTCATGCTGGCTCTCGATGAACAGTGAGCAAGGCAGGTTGCTCCTCTCCCTTATGGAGCTCCTAGGTCATAGATTGTCAAAGGATTGCTAGAAATTAAAGGGAGGCATACGTGAGCTCAGTGTAAAGAAAAAAAATCTCACAACTGCAGTTGTCTAAAGGTGGGGAGGGCTCTCGTGTGAGTGCCAAGTGCATGCTTTTGTCAGTAGAGATATTTAGGCAGAACCTGAATGGCTGTCTGTGAAGAGGTCTTATTTGATAGGAGAAATGAATCAGGGACCTTATAAAGTCCCTTCCGATGTGAAGGTGATTCTGTGTTCTGTAACATTAACTTAGAAAAACAGAGTTCTTTCTGTTTTTCTAAGGTGAAGTGTAGTTGATTGACAGTATTGCGTAAGTTTCGGGTATACAGCTAGTGGTTGCAGCATTTTTGCAGATGACGTTTCTCCTTATTTGACCGTGTCGGAACAGCAACGCCTGCCATTCTCCTCATTACTTGTAATTATATTTCCCTAGATTTGCCTGCAAGTTTGATTTTTACATGTATCTGCGCAGTGAGTTCCACAGTTCTTTTTAAAGAAAGTACTGTTTTCGAATGCCTTTTCGACTGTCATTTATTCCCTGTTTTACTATTCGTGAAGTTCCTCTTCCATGTCACATTTGCACAGGCAACGCAGATTTCTGCAGAAGTAAGTTACATAAATCACAGGCAGTCTGCTGACCCCTAAATCATTAGTCCCCACTCCTGTGGTGTAACGCAAAGGCCAAACAAGACCAGGCGCGGCTACCCATGTGGGGAATGTCTCTGGGATTCCATTTTGGTGTGGGTGAAAGCTCAAACAACTTTTGTTATTCAGCTTATTTCACTTAGTTATGACAGTCTCAAACTCTTGCTGTCAACATTTGAGCAGCTCAGATGAGCACAGATTGATTGTACTAGGGAGGATCCGGAGAACGGGACTCCTGTAGAAGTGATGCATGCATGCTCAGCGCTAAGTCGTGTCCGACTCTTTGAGGCCCCACGGACTTTAGCCCCCCAGGCTCCTCTGTCCATGGGATTTTCCAAGCAAGAATACTGGAGCGGATTGCCGTTTCCTCCTCCTGGGAATCTTCCCAACCCAGGGATCGAACCCACATCTCCTGCCATCTCCGTCCTTGGCAGGTGAACTCCTGAGCCACCTGGGAAGCCCTGTACTCAATAAATATTTGTTGAGTGTTGTTCATCGAACAATATGGTGGACAAGGCACTTCACATGGGAAACTACTATAAACACAAGCACGAAAGTAAAGAAAATGTGAGTTTAGAGAAAAAAAAACAAAGACAAGTTCCCGAAGGCAGCAACATCCTTTTGTAATTACCAGTGTGAAAACTTTTTGGCTCAGTAATTGTGGAGGCTTCTTAATTTCCACACAATATTTAAGATACCAGTGCTGGCCCTTTCTGAGTCTGTATCCACAGAAAGCAGCTGAGCTGAAATGGGAAAGGCCATTTCCTCTGGCTCTGCCTTCTGGGCCTCTCTGCCCCCGTCTCTTTCCTCCTTTCCACCCTCCCCCTGCCCCTCCATCCCTGCTCTTTCTGTTTGTTATTGTTTAGTTGCTCAGTCGTGTCCAACCGTTTTGTGACCCCATGGACAGTAGCCCGGAAGGCTCCTCTGTCCATGAGATTTCCCAGGTAAGAACCCTGGGGTGGGTTGGCATTCCTCCTCCAGGGGCTCTTCCTGACTCAGGGCTCAAACCCACGTGTCCTGCATTGCCAGGTTACTCTAACTCTGTTCTTACTCCCCACCCCCACCCCCTTTTTTTTTTAATATTCTGATGTTTTCCATATTCTGTCCCTTTTTTTCCTTCTTTTTCTGCTCTCTCATCTGATGGCCCTCTTCCTTTTCTCATTTTCCAGTTTCGAGTATCTCTCTTCTTGGTCCAGTCTCTTAAATACAGTATGGAAAAGGAATGTATTTTTAATCGACTAATCAAATAAGGACATAGGGTTTTTTTTTTTTTCTTTATTGCAGTGTGATTGACATAACTGACATAAACTGACATAAATTTAAAATGTCCATTCTGGTGATCTGAAATACCTGTGCATTGTGGAAGACTTCCCTCTGTTTGTTAACATCCATCACCTCACAAATACCTCTCTCTCCTTTATTTATTTTTCCCTTTTTGGAGAGAACATGTAAGCTCTATGCTCTTCGAAAATTTTGATATAATACAGTGTTAACAGCTATAGTCATCATGAGCACTTTCAGGATTTTTCACTCCGAATGTAACATGAGCAACATGCTTATGTTGCTCTTTCAAATATGAAATAAAATTGATTATCACTTATAAATGGATTTTGATTGATTTTTTAAAAAATTAGTGAATCGCTAATCCTCAGATTTGGAGAAGGGGATCAACAGATCTTAAGTCATAATTCCTAGTAAAGCACCATAGCTTCTTGAAATAGCTAATTGTCTTTAACAACTTTAGTTCCTCATTTTTCCACATGGTTCATGTATCAGATATATCATGGGATCCTTTAGCACCATCTAATTTTTTTAAATTACATCTTGATTTACACAGTTACACAAGAGCTGGAATATTTCTCTGTTTTGTTCATTGTTTATCCCCAGTGCCTAGAACACTGTTAACAAATGTCAGATGCTCAACAAATAATTGTTGCTTTTTTTTTTAAGTTTAGAAGTCTTGTTTTTTTTTTTTAATATTTAGTTTTATTTATTTATTTGACTGTGGCGGGTCTTAGTTGTGGCTTGCAGGATCTTTGATGTTTGTTGGGGCGTGAAAGCTCTTGTTGCAGCATGTGGGATCTAGTTCCCTGACCAGGGATCAAACTCAGGCCCCCTGCGTTGGGAACACAGAGTCTTAGCCGGTGGACCACCAGGAAGTCCCTATTGCTTTTCACTTCAAATCTGCAGTTTCATTATCCTTCCTAATCCTGAATAGGTATCATGACTTTTTGGAGTAATATTATTATTCACTGGGATAACAAAGATTGGTTTATAAATGTAACCATAGGATTTCATGTTTAGGTAATGCTTCCTTCCAGTTCAGTCTCCACTTCAGTCTGCTCCACAGTTTAAATCCTCAGCTAAACTGTCATTTACCCATCCTTCTAAAGGACTCTTCCTTAACCATCTCAGGCATCAAAAAAATAACCCAGCAATTGACAGTAATAGTTAATATTTACCAAGCCCTGATTCTATATCAGGCTCTATTTTAGGCACATTACATACATTGTCTCATTTTAGTCTGCCAGCAACCTGTTAAAGGTATACACTATTATCTCTATTTTGCAGATGAAGAAACAAGCACAGAGAGGTAAAAATAACCTGCCAGGTGATAAAACTAAGATCTGAACTCAGGCAGCCTAAACCCAGGCACCTTGTCTTGCACACGCTAACAAGAGTCTAATTTCCCAGTATTTAACTTGCCGGAGAATGAGATAACTACACCCCATACTACCAGCACTGTTCCACACCTAACAATTCCATCCACAGAAGTGTACCTGTATTCAGAGGTACCCAAGAATTAGAGCCAAGCTTTTCAGTTGTTTTGGTTCCCTGCCAATTGGTTTATGTGTTAGAAGGAAGCAACCTGAAAGTACTTAGAATTGTTACTTGGGACAAAGTAAAGTAGATCACCAAATCTTTATATTCAGTAACTCCACCGTCACTGAAAACCAACCCCCCTCTTAGGAGATTTCTTTATTTCCATTTTTCCCTTTCTCTTAAATTCCTCTGCATTCAAATAAAGTCACTTGATTTTGTCACCTCAGGCTATAGACATCAATTTAATAGCCAGTTTTGAATGGGAATGTTATAAAAGTCTAGGGAAGGGTATGATTGGCTCATCTTGACTCTGGCTTCTCATGGAATCAGTCAGCAATTTGGGGGCAGAGAGGTCAGTGGCAGACCAGGTATTTAACTCAATGGGATAGAAATTAGTCATTTGGGAGCATTCATACACTTTCGCCTTCCCTCAGTGCACCAAAGAGACTTTTCATTTGAGAGCATCTTAGAGAAGGAAATGGCAACCCACTCCAGTATTCTTGCCTGGGAAATCCCACGGACAGAGGAGCCTGGTGGGCTGCAGTCCATGGGGCCCCAAAGAGTCGGACACGACTGAGCGACTTCACTTTCCTTCTTTTTCTTTTCTTTCCCCTGTCCCTTAGAATAGTTGATTTTACTAGGTCAGTTTCCTGCATTTTTGGCAGGTATTGGAGAATGAGTAGAAAGGGGCTGGACATGAAAAGTTGGAGGAGATTTAAAGTTGCCACAGTTCTAAAGAGCTCGGACAGAGAGGAAGGCGAGATTGTGACATTACTGGGCTGGGGATGGAGGACATGTTGAGTTAGGAGGACTTTTGCTGAAGGAGATGCTTTGGAAAGCATAGGACATGAAAAAGTCAAAGGAAAGAGAGGTGAGAGGGTCTTCTGTGGTTTTGAGTTGAGCCTCCTTGAACGTCTGGTGACCCAGACGGTAAAGAATCTGCCTGCAGTGCAGGAGACCCGGGTTCAGTCCCTGGATTGAGAGGATCCCCTGGAGAAGGGAACGGCACCTGCTCCAGTATTCTGGCCTGGAGAATTCCATGGACAGAGGAGCCTGGCAGGCTATAGTGCATGGGGTTGCAAAGAGTCAGACATGACTTAGCGACTTTCACTTAACGGCGCACCATTGCACAAATAGAATGAAAACCAAGAAAAGCCTAATGGATTTATTAAGAAGGAGCCCACTTGTCACTTTTGCTTGAGTTTCAGTAGAAAGGTGGGTGGTGAAAGCCACACTGAAGTGGGTTGAGTGAAATAATAGAAAGTGAGAAAAATGTTCAAATACATTTGAAAACTAGTGAGCTAAATAGCTAAGCAGATTGTTATTGTTGATACTGTTGGGTTTTTTTCTGATTGCGGAGCTTACAGAACATATGCAATGTTAATGTACTTTATTAATCTCCAAAGATGAACAATATATGCAGATTTATTTCGAGGTGGAAGCTTTTCCACTGGAAAATCTTGAGGAATCTAGTTATCTATAGAATGCATATTTGGGGAGATGATGCTGTAATCTTTCACAAATAAGATGATGTTGGCTGTAACTTTGAGATTAATACTCTTGTTTTTAAAGTTTCTTAGATCTCTAAGGAAATATTTTCAAGAATGAATGTTGAATTTTACCGGGTATTTTTCTGGTGGTTTTTGAGATAGTCCTGTGGTTCCAGTGCTGGAACACATTATTCTAATAGGTTTTCCAATATCAAATCTTCTTTGTCTTTCTGAGATAAATTCAACTTTATTATGGTGTTTTATTCTTTTACTGTACCATTGGCATTTGTTCATTAGCATTTTATTTGTACATTAGTGTCAATATTAATAAGTGAAGTTGGTATTTTTGTTCTTGTTAGGTGTTGAAAATTAATTTGGTCACTCTTTTTCTTTCTACTCAGAAACAATTTCTGTAGCAAAAAGCATTTCTGCCTTGAACACTTGGAAAAAAATGATCTATAAAATTATCAAGGCCCAGAGCTTCTTGGGGAAGTAATTCTTTGATAAGTTTTCAGTTGTTTCCATTTTTAATTATTTTCCTGTTTCTTACGTCAGCCTTTACCATTTTTACCATTTCAGAGAGCGTAGAGTAAGTTGCAATATCATCTACTTAGATTCTGGTAGAAAGCTTGTCTCGGATAATAGAAAGGTGGATGCGTAGATGTGAACAGACCCTGTCTAGTGTGGGTTGTGTTGAAGTGGGAGGGGCTCGTCTGCTCTCTTCGCAGCCTCATTCTCTGGCTTACGTCGACGAGGAGAGAGATTTATGAATGAATGACTCTACACCAGTCTGCATTTAATTGATCAGACGGGGAGCATGAAAGAACTATAACCCTTGGTACATACTGCCCCCAGAATAGATCTAGTTTCTGCCCAATTATTACATTTTATGTCTGGAAACTACACCTTCTATGGCACAGTGCAGTTCTAAATGGATACAGAGAGCGGATTACTGAGTTTACCAAAGAGAAGGGGCTTGAGAAAAAGTTAGAGAGACTTCCTGAAAGTCACAGAAACTGGCCCAGTTTTCTGTCTGGTCCAACTCTTAGGGCCACAAGGTAGGAATACGTAGCAGTTTCCAGAGAGCTTAACTTTTTCCTGTCAATTTTTTTTTTTAATGAATTCATATGTATTTCAGGTGAGTGTCAAAAAAAGCTAATATGATTTAATCTTGGCCTGGCATCAACATTCTTTACTTTTTCGGATAGAGATTTTATTCAAATTTTTCTTTATCAATATTTCTTTCCTTGTGTTTTCACATATTTAAACCCTTTTTAGTTGACTTACGGGTGAAAAAAGTCAAAGTGGTAATCCATTGTAGATAAGCTGTTTCTCACGTATTGATGTGGGGACTCCTTTCATTTTTCACTAACAGATGAGAGAGTGTTTCACATGCAGACTACATTGCTACAATACAGATCAACAGTCAGAAAGCAAAGCATGATGGTCTAAAACTCAGGCACGTTAGGTCTGTCTGTGCCCCATGCTGAACACAAAATAGTTACCTTAACCGTTGATACTGAGTTCACATTAGGACGTTTTCAATTTCCAAACAGAAGTACTAACCAATGCTGGGGAAACAAACAAATAATCAAACAAAATACGCGGGCTGCAGTTTACATTCCTTTAATGCAGAAATAACAAAATGCGAAAACATTTTATGTTCATGATCCACTACGTTTATGCCTTTGATACAGTTCATGAGGTTCTCACCGCAAGTATACTGGGATGGTTTGCTATTCCCTCCCCTGGGAAAGATTGAGGGCAGAAGGAGATGAGGGCCTCTGAGGATGAGACGACTGGAAGGCATCACCGATGCAATGAACATGAACTTGGGCAAACTTGGGGAGATGGTGAGGCCCAGGGAGGACTGGCGTTCTGCAGTCTATGGGGCCGCAAGGAGACATGACTGGGCCACTGAACAACAGCAACACATTCATGCCATTCATTGGGTGTAACAGATTAGTTTTTGCAAATTCCAGATGGAAGGGTGCAGAATTTTTTAAAAAAGGAAAGAAAAATGAGAATTAGGGGGAGGTTAGACTGGGCAGAATGTTGGGTCTGGCTGTGAAGGCCCTGATGATAAGGCTTTGCCACTGGGTGCTATTTTGTCTTTATGGAACGCACAGCTATTCTTGGATCCCTGTGTCCTTTGGAAGAGCCAAGGATACACATTCTTAGACCTTTGGCATGATTACTCAATAATCTGCTCTCTGCCTCTTCCTTTTATAAATCTGTTCCACTGGGAAGGGACTTTGGGGGAGAATGGATACATGTATGTATAAGGCTGAATCCCTTTACTGTCCACCTGAAACTGTCCCAACATTACTAATTGGCTATACTCACAAATAAAATAAAAAGTTAAAAAAAATTTTTTTTAAAGGCTCCACATGAAATGTGTGACATCTCTTGTCTCTAAATGGCTGTTACACTTTTACTTTAGGTTAGCAGGCATGTGCCCTCTAGAACAAGCTTGTATTTTCATAAATGTCATCTTTGCTGTATATAACTTTTATCAATCACCTATCTTTTGAGGTTAGTAATCCTTTTAAGATCTAGTTTTTCTCAAGTCTGCTCAGCAACATAGGTGCGATTATTAATTCTGCATAAAAGATGGGTGAGACAAAGGACCTTGACTCATGATAAGTGACAGACTTGCCTTTTCAGGAAGATTCTCCATGATTTATGAGTCAGTCTGTTGTTTGCTTCTAGAGAACACAAAGCATTTTAAGCTCAGGGAAAGCAAACATTCAGGATGAAATCCAACAGAGGAAATACATGTATTTCTGCTTATCCATTTTGACAGATGAGGTTGCCTAAGAATTTTGAATATGTGTGTATATTAAAAATCTTCTTTCTTTTCAGTTGTTCAGGTTTGAAAGAAGCCACAACATACAACTCTAAGCCACAGACATACAAGAGGGACGTTTCCTTAAACAAGTGTCACTCCTGAACGGTAGGTAAACTCGGAACTTATTGTACTAAATTTGTATTTAAATGAATCTTAAAAAAAAAAAATACTGCGAATGCTTCATAGTATTTTATTGCAAAATTTCTTAGAGAGCTTTTATTATGACTATCAGAATACTTTCTACTGTAAAATCTACCAGTCAGTGAACAGAGGCCACAGTAACTTACTTGTCCAAGACAAAACAAAGATAGGAAAGTGACCTAGAAGTTGAGAAAATAACTCAGATCCTTAGAAAATAAGTCTCAAGTACATTATGTTAGATTCCTGTGTTAGTAGTTAAATTGAGAGAAAAATAAAAATGTCTTGCCTGATTCCCTATAAGGCTTGCAGCCATGACGCCAGGTTACAGAGGAGAAAGTAGCTTAATTTATCCAATGCTCGGGTATATATATTCTATCTGGGGTATTAAGATCCAGTGCTACAGTTATTTATTTTATTATTCAAATAATTCCAACTCCCAGTGACTAAGGCTGGAATAATTTGAACAATAACATTTTTAAGAACTACAGCTTTGGATTACAACCCCCATGTATATACAGTCATGTACGTATGTGTGTATATGTATATATACACACACACGATTCTCTACTGATATAAAGGGCTTCTCTGGTGGCTGAGATGGTGGAGAATCCACCTGCCAATGCAGGAGACACAAGTTTGATCCCTGGATCGGGAAGTTTCCCCTGGAGGAGGAAATGGCAACCCACTCCAGTATTCTTGCCGGGAGAATCCCGTGGACAGAGAAGCCTGGTGGGCTACAGTCTGTGGGGTTGCAAAGAGTCAGACACGACTGAATGAGTAAGGCGCAAAACAAAATAAATGAATAACTGAATGATTAAGTAAATGGAAGGAGAAGTACTTTTCTGTACAGAAGAATTTAAATTAGTAAACGTGAAAGGGATGAGGGAGATGGAAATTTGCCTTCGGAGAACCCCAGCAGCAGTGACTGCTCCCGGCAGGGCCACTGACCAGTACTCAGAAGATGAGTGTCAGGAGGAGCAGAATATGGACACAGAACCTCAAAGTATCTCCCTCCAAATATTTATTAATTACAAAGAGAAAAGTAGTTACTTGATGGGGGAGAATCCTGGCAGAGCCCACTTTAACCAAGTAATCCAGGTCAATAGGTTTATATCCACAGTAATAAGACATATGGGAAAGCGCCCATCAGGTCCTCAGAATTCTTCCCCCACATCCATAACGGTAGTTGAACCTGAGACAATGTTGGGCAAATCTAAACAGACATCCCATGAAGAACCTCACCAGCGTTCTTCAACAGTGTCCAGGGCGTGAAAGACAAGGAAAGACTGAGGCACTGTAGGCTCAACTGCACTTCACTGTCTGTTAAGTATACCTCCGTAAAACCACTCAAGAAAAAGAAGAAAAGAGTGAGAAACTGGAGGAAATAAGGAGAAATAGCTACAGAACACAGTGTGGGATCCTGGATTGGGCCCTGCAACTGAGAAAGGGCGTGAGTGGAAAAACTGGTGAAATCCGAATAAAGCTGTTTACATTCTCGTGCCAACCCATTTATTAGTTTTCCTCGTCGGGCTGTGGTTGTAAAACGTTCACAGTAGGAAGCCCAGCACAAGTGACATGGAAACTGTATCTTTGCAATTTTTGGTCAACAAGATGAGACGTTCTTTCGAAGTTACATTGGAGTCCCTCAGTAACCATTCTCACTAGAGTCTCACTGGTTTTCAGAGGGAGTTTCTGTTTGTTTGCCAACTTTAGAACCCTCTTCTCATCAAGGAGTACACCTTGAGCTCCTTCTTAACCTTGTGCATATGCACAGAGCTTCCTTAGGCTCCACAGCCTTCCTCCCCACATAGTTCTTCAGCTCCACAGGCTTCCTCCTCACGTAGTTCTCCAACCAGTTACTTCCAGCCCCTAGAAAACCTGTGAGTCGGGGGAAACACCCACAAGGCTCTGCGTCCTCAGAAACCACCTCTTAGCGAAAATTTTAGCTGGCGACGGTCAAGGTGTGACTTCAGTGTGCAAACTAAGTCTGTGCCTCATTAATGATCTCTTGGTCCACCGTTCTTGATGCAAGACAGCATTGGAACGAGCCCGTAGAATTAGGAACCCTATATTTGAATGGTGACGATAAGAGAAGATCACGCTGTTTATTCAGGTAAAATGTCTAGGAGTTCTGTGAATACAAGGAATAATAAGGGAACTTTGATTCTTAAAGGAAGTCGATAGCTGTATTGTTTGCTTTGAAAATCAGTTTAACTGAAAAAACAAAACAAAACAACAAAACACCAAAAAAACCAAAGCCAATTTAAAATCAAAAGACTAAACTCTTGAAAGACCAAGGAAGGGGCAGACTTGTACTCTGGCTTCTGAAAATGAGCATTTGGGCACGAAAAACAAAATACTAAGTGTTAGTTCTTCCCCGAAGGGTTTTTTGTCATCAGCTCTTTTGTGTGTTCAACCAATTTGGCAAACTACGCGAGTTCAGAAACTTTAAGAGAAACAAGAAGAAACCGAAGTGTCATCTAGAGCAGTCAGATTCGTAGCGGTGGCAAGCATGCTGGTGCCCGGGAGCTGGGAGGGATGGGAATGGCAGTTCAGTGTTTAAAGGGAGCTCAGTTTCAGTCTGGGCAGATGAAGAAGTTTGGGATGGTAGTGATGGGTGCATAGCAGCGTGAATGCACTTAGTGCCACAGAGCTGTACCTTTTTAAATGTTTAAAATGGTACATTTTTATGTAAGTGTATGTTTTACCAGCACTTTAAAAAGTGAAAAAATAAGTGGAAGTCTTTAGCAGTTCCACTCCCCTTCTTTCTAGGGTGCCCAGCTTTGAGCAGAATCTCTACCTGGGGGTGTTTCTCCTTTAAACATCTAGAGATGATTTCCTGGACATCACTTACCAACCAGAAGGGTAAATGGCCCCGTACCCTAAGTGGTGCAAGTAGAAAGGAACCTGGCACACAGGAAACTGGAGCGCTGGGTAGTCAGGAGAGTTGCTTTTGGGTTAATTTATAACTAAGACAAATGAATCCGTAAAAAGAAGAAAAGCCCCATAAGAATTATGTTAACTGATGGTAAGGGAGAAAAAAGGGTTTAGATAAAAGATATCTGAACTCGTTTGGTCCCAGTGATTTTATGGCTAAGGAATTCAATTAGAGGTGTACCGGCCAGAGCAAATCGCAGTCCTGTAAATTACTAATAGGACCCCACGATCTTTATCGTTTTCTGTATGTGTTCACGTGCAGGGTTCGGGCCTGCCCTCTGTAAATACACTTTCTGCTCAGCTATGCTGCTAGGTATGCACTCAGAGCTTCAGGGCTGGCACCCAGATAGGGTTCCGAAACCTTCAAGGTGGGGAGGTGGTATGAACAGAAATAAGATTAGGAACGAGGACAGATAAAATGACTTTGGCTGTTGAATTTGGGCCATTGGGTTTGTCTCATTTCACATTAAATTCTTTCAAGATGTTTTTGTTACTGAGAAGCTGTGAAATATTGTTTACAAGAAAAAGACCACCGGTAATCACACTGTACTAAACTAAGAAGCTGCTGTTCTAACTTCTGCTTCGTTTCTTGCAGTTCTAGCTGACCTATGTATGTTTTTAAATCACTAACAGTTATGGTTTATGTAGTATTTCTGCTTCTTTCCCTATTAGATTACGTATCTTTCTCCCTGTTTACCTGGCTTTCAGATGGCATAATGACAACACGGTAGTTCATCTTAGTGATATCACAGAATTTAGTAAGCCAGTTTTTAGGTGGCTTCTAATTTTCTAATTGTTGTACAGTTACTGTTTAGTCTTATTCAGTTACATACAGTGAATATCTTCGTGCACATACGTCACTTTTCAAAAAAGTCATTTTCTTCAGATTAATTGCTTTAAGAGGAGTTCTATGTTTAAGGTTTTGAGCAAATGTATTTACTCCTGCACTATTCGTTTTTATGACATTTCACATTGCTCTGAGAATATATTAGCAGCAAATTGAACAAAGGCATATTTCCAGAGTGTGTGTTTAAATGATTTCTGTTCATTTGAATCTATTATCGTTTAGCTCTGGGGGAGTGTGTGTGTGCGTGCGTGTGTGTGTGTGTATGACAGAAGAATGAGGGTGGAGAGTGAAGAGTTTCACTGGTTGTTTAGATATTAGAATAATATGGGCTTTGGGGTAGTTTCAGGGTTGTGTCGGGAGGTGTTGGTTTTGTTCTGGGTTAGGAAAAACCAACTTGGTTGCAGTGAAGTTGTAGATTATTTCCTGGGGCTATGCCAAATTTAAATCAGATGTAAAGTCTGTGCTGTAGGTCCCTGTGGCCTTTAAGTCTGCATGTTGCTAGTTGTTATAAAGGAATGATGGCTTTTGAAAATGCAGGTTTAACTAAGTAGCGCTTCCAGAGAGATGGATACAAATGCTTTTTTAAGGATTTATTTCAATCAGATATTCTAAATTGGTAGTTTGAATATTTGAAGGGAATAGTAATTTTAGGATAAAGATATAATGATAAGAGAAAATTTTAAGATACAAAATTATATGTTTAAAATGTATTACAATGAGTAGAAAAAGGATATTGGTGATTGTCTTTCCTTTTTATTCTAAACTCTCATTTGGGGGTTAAGTGTAACAGTTAATGATGTGAAATAGAGATTACAGCTTTTTAACTACAATGCAGTGTAATATACATTTTACTATCAAATAAGCAACATAATAACAACAATAAAGATCATTTAAAGAAAAAGATTATCTATAATCAACATCTTTATTGAAACTAATTTCTACAAGTTGCTTTCCTGTTCTTAATAAATACACACACATTTATGTATGTTTATATAGAATTTGAGAAAGAAAATACACTATCCCTGACCCTCGATGTCTGTGAAATTAGGAAATTATGATAAATGATTTCTAAGTTATCTTTTCATTCAAAAACAGGATTTTAAAACCTAACTGTGCCTAAACTCTGTAACATCTTCTGGAAAAACATATACATTGATCACAATGAGTACTATCTTTACCTAAAAAATGTGAGTCACTGCTATGAAATGTAGAGGATTAACTGCAAACAATTAAGCCTGAAGGAAAAACTTTTGTAATGTTCGCAGTTTATTAAACTGAAGAATTCACGGTAGGGTGAGGGGTTTGACTGTTTGAGACTCCTGAGTAATAATTTCAATAAAGCAATGTTTGGCCTCAAGTAGTAATTTTAATAAAACTTACTGCACAAAGGTCTGATAAGAGAGGACACAAAAAATTACTTTTGGCGATGACTTGATTTTCATTTATATCTGTGCTTTCATTCTTGTAAGAGAAAAAAAGTTTTTAATCTTTTTCTAATCTCATAATTTTAATGTTTTCATTAACTAACTGTGTAAAATACTGATTTTTGGCACCTAGTTAGACCAGTTAGGAAAAATGTACGCCTCTTCCTAATCTCTCCTTCCAGGATTTTGTTTGCCTTTTTAAAAATGCCAGTAATGAGCTGTGCTGTCCTAGCTGTAGCTTGCTTGATTCTTTGGCTACTCCCAATAACGTGCAAAAATTCTGCCATATAGAATCAACTTAACATGGTAAGAGCTTCACCATTGGAGGCCATTGCTATTCCATGGACCATAAAGTGAAGCAACTGTGCTCTCTCTGTATTATTCTAGTTGTTGTTTTGATTTTTCTTTCTTTGCACTTATGAACTCCTTGTCCTTCAGTCCAGATCTTGTGATCTGAAATCATTTAAATTATTAAAAGTTTGGTATTTTTAACCTTTTATACTCTCGGTAGACAGGACATAGGAAATTTAGTGACGTAAGCACCTTTAATAATCTTTAAAAGTCATAAGACTTGGTAGCTGGGACAAGAAACAATTAGGCATAAATTTCAGGGAAATACCAAAATGGCATGGCTTGTGTTCTTTTGTTAGCAAGCCAGTTGGCTTTCCTTTCAAACCCAAGGAATGAGTCGTGTGGCCACCTTTTATGATTTCAGTTTCATCTGCATCACAGAAATATATGTTTCCCTAAGTTTACTCACTATAATTTGTGATTGCTATTTTTCTTATCTGCGAAGGAAGTACAACAGTTCCCACTGGGGAAATACCATGTTAAGTTGATCCTAAAATAAGAAATCTAAGGGAAAGGTCACATCCTAATAACTTGTACAAATCTAAATTCCCATGGAGCTTTAAAATTATTTTGTAGCAATAGAGTATTAACAATGTGTTGTTGAACTTCTTCCAGCTAGCGTCATAAAATTGAGAACACTTTTGTGTACAGAAATAACCACTGATATATCAGTACAATTGACAAGACCTATTTTTTTTTTAGCACTCCATTTTGAGCATCCAGAGAAATCTAGCATGAATCATAAACCACAAAATGCTTTTGGTTGCTTTCACTGAAAATGTAAGGCATATTACTCAGGAAGTAGTACAATAATTACATACAGAGAAAGGGATTTTTCCTATAACTATAGAGATGTTTAATATTCCACTTTTTACCAGCCTTGACCCCCAGTCATGCTTTGGAAAAACCCTGAGTATGTAATTCTGGACAGAATTCCTGCTTCCAGGCATGCCTGAAAGTTGACACCTGAACATCAGGATCACCTAGGCCGCAGTCTCTCCTTTTCTATTAGTTGGCAATCTGTTAAAATCTCTGGGCCTCAGTTTCCTTATCTGTTAGGATATTGATTATGAGGATGAAGTAAGATCAAATAAATACAGGGCTTAGAAAAATTTTTTACAGATCGTATACTTTAAGATGTTACTATCGTCACTGTCTTTAGTTTTCATCTTTTCCACATGAGGAAATTGAGTGCTTATCCATGTGATAGAGCATATGTTCAAAGAATGTCTACAACTACTCAATATCTTTGTAATAGCTCTGTTCAGGAATGGCGTTAGGCTCCTTCCTTGTATTAATTCATTAATTAACATTGGTTTTGTGCACCTATATGAAAAGGGTGGAAAGTAATAGACCTAGACCCTACTGCACATTCCTCGGGAAAAGTGCTTACTGGGGAGCGTTCCCACAAAGTAGACTCACTTCCTGCAAGTTCACATCCTTTTAAGAAGAACCAACTGGGATGCGTGGTGGCTGGAATGCGATGAAGTGACTTGACTTACACCCTAAGTGATGAGTGGAAGTTACAATGTTCCCAACTCCAGTATATGGAGGTCACTGTCCTCATCCTTTCATCCATCAGACTTTGCAGTAACAGTAATGGCAATATCAAGTAAGAGTCTTAGGAGAATAAATTCTCTGTGCACTTCTGCTCCCCGACATGGCAAGGGGAAAAAAATCTTAATGTGTGAACTACTGATGGCTGTTACTATAAATTTGTTTTTCCAACTTTTTAATTTCCATGGATGTTTTCTTAGTTCAGGTTTTCCTTATTCCTCACCTGAGTTATTGCATATTGTCTCTCCAACTCAATCCACCATTCCCATTTCATCTTTCAAGTAGACAGATTTTCTTCTCAAACGTGTCTGCATTTCACCCTGCTTCCTGGGAGCGTTAAGGACTTCATGGCCAAGCTCAGCCTATACACTGTCTTGTGGCTTCCATGTTAGGGCATGGCCACACCAGATGGCTCTGTTAGTGTTCCTCTCGTAGCATTGGTTCATGCCTAGAAATGTACCAAGTATCAGATGATTGCAGATTTTGTAGTTTCACCAAGGGAGCGTCTTGGGGATAAAGACTGTCTTCTGGGTGTCCCTAGTACTTAACACAGTTCCTAGCAAGGATTATGCAAGTGCTACAATTATAATGTAATTAAAATTAAATGATTCAGATATACTTTTATTCCTGCTAATTAAGGACAGTACTATTAGCATTCTTGCCTAAATATTGCTTTTAAATCTACCAACAAGAGATAGGAAGTGTGATATCAGCCAGCTACTTTTTGACCTGTATAATTCAGAGATGAGGAATACTCAGTTCACAGACTTGTTGTGACCTTTTAGTCCTCTCTAGTATTTGAGGCAGGGCTGCTCAGTCAGGTAAAGATCTATAGCAGTTATTTGTACAGAGGTTTTGTTGTTGTTGTTCCTGTTTATACGTGGTGTTTATTCGACAAGCAATTCCGAGCTACTTTTCTGTATCCAGCCCTGTTCTACACCAAGGGGAATGACACCATTCATTACTCACAGTCTGATTTCAAGGGCAATACCAACACAGACCACATGAAAGAATTAAATCACAGAGCTGGGTGACGTGTGTTTGGGGAAGAACATGAGTGAAAGTTCGTAGAAGCAAACACATCCACAGAGCTGGAGTAGTCAGGTGAGTTGAACCCTGAAAATGTGGATACGGAGACTTGAGAAGGAAGGAGCTGGAGATACTAGACATGAGAGGCATCGTGGGGCGGGGATTTCAGGATGTCAGGGACACACTGACTGCGCTCTAGAGTCAGTGGGAGGGTCACGTAGGAGGGGAAGGACTGAGCTTGGCAGGATACAAAGGCTAGAGCAAGGAACTTGGACTTTGTTTAGGAGACACTGGGCAACTTGAAGGTTCGGGAAGGGGACGTGGTACAACAGTCACTCCATTTGAAAAAGGACAAGTGAAAGAGATATTTTGATAACATTAAGTTGGGTGACTGAATAAAAAACAAAGAGAATGAAAGAAAAGGGTCAAGAATGACCTTTGGGGTGATGTATAGAAAGATGGAAAAAATGTGGGAGAGAAACTGTGTTTGGGGGAAGAAAGATGCGGTTGATTTTAGGCGTGTTGAATTTGAAGGGCAGGTGGAGTATCTCAGTAGGAAAGCCCTAGAGGTGAAGATTCGAGACTGAACCTTGTTTCGGAGGCTGGAATGAGACATGTTGGTTTGGATGTCGTGAACGCGGAGTAAAGAATGCTTCGCATGGCATAGAGCAGCGTAGCATAGCACGTTAGCATAGCATGGACCATAGAGTGAGGAGCAGCGCACAGGTAAGGCCTGAAAGGGGAAATTGAACAAATGGCAAGAGTAGGTAGGATCATCACACCACTGCCACGTGAGGCAGATTTTAAGAAGAGGAAAAGAATACAAGCCTTAGGACCTCTTACGCACCTGGCGTTATGTTACTACCTTGACGTATATAATCTTGTTGCATCCTCACAACAGCTGTGTAACTGTAGGAATTATAATTACCCCCATTTCCCAGGTGAATAAAGTGAAGTTAAACAGGTGAAATAATGTGCCTAAGGGCATACTATCAGTGCCCAAAGGGGTGTAATTTCAACTGAGATTCTTTCGACTTCCAAGCTCACATATTTTTTATTTTCAACTGAAATATTGTAAAATGACAGCAACCTGTCAAGAAGAATGAGAAAAGGAGTAATGCCCTTAACAGCTGCAAGGAGGAGATCATTGTTTAATTTTATAGCTGAAGTGTAGTGGGAGGAGGGCTTCCCTGGTGGCTCAGCAGTAAAGAATCCGCCTGCAATGCAGGAGCCTCAGGAGACTCAGGTTCCATCCCCTGGGTCGGGAAGATCCCCTGGGGGAGGGCATGGCAACCCACTCCAGTATTCTTGCCTGGAGAATCCCAGGGACGGAGGAGCCTGGCGGGCTGCCGTCCACGGGTCACGAAGACTCAGACACGAATGAGCGGCTGAGGGCACGTGCATCCAGAGTGGGCAGAATGAGTGTTTAGGGAGCTTAGAGGACAACAGGTGGTAATATATGGATGAAGGGAGAGATTTTAGACCCCCGCCGCGTGGGGCAACAAATAGCACAGCTCTCCCAGAAAAGCTGAGTCAAGGAATGTAGTGAGGAGTGCAGATCAGTGGGGGAGGAGCTAGTATAAGGCTGAGGCCTGAGAAAAGTCGTTAAAAAGGGCCGGAGACTGCGAGAAAGGATTGCTTCCACGGAGTTCGGAGGTTGGTTTTCCAGTGGAGACCAGGGGGCAGGGCGTAAATGAGAAACATGTCAGATAAACATAGTTTTTTTTTAATTACTTTTTTCCTATTTATGTGTTTAATTTTTTGGCCATGCCACAGCATGTGGGATCTTAGTTCCCCTACCAAGGACTAAACCCTTGCCTCCTGCTTTGGAAGCGCGGAGTCTTAGCCACTGGACCATCAGGGAAGTGGTCATTTATTTTTAATTGAAATATAGTTAATTTGCAGTCAGTGTTGCGTTGGTTTCAGGTATAGAGCAGAATGATTCATATATATATATATGTATATTCTTTTTCAGATTCTTCTCCCTTAAGTGAAGTGAAAGTCGCCAGTCGTGTCTGACTCTTTGCGACCCCATGGACTATACAGTCCATGGGATTCCCCAGGCCAGAATAATGGAGTGGGTAGCCTTTCCCTTCTCCAGGGGATCTTCCCAACCCAGGGATCAAACCCAGGTCTCCTGCACTGCAGGCGTATTCCTTCCCAGCTGAGCCACCAGGGAAGCCCTTTTCTTTGAAGATTATTATAAAATATTGAGCAATTCCCTGCGCTGTAGAGTAGGGCCCTTGTTGATTATCTATTTTGTTTATAGTAGTGTGTCTCTCGGAGAAGGCAGTGGCACCCCACTCCAGTACTCTTGCCTGGAAAATCCCATGGATGGAGGAGCCTGGTAGGCTGCAGTCCATGGGGTCGCTAAGAGTCGGACACGACTGAGCGGCTTCACTTTCACTTTTCACTTTCATGCACTGGAGAAGGAAATGGCAGCCCACTCCAGTGTTCTTGCCTGGAGAATCCCAGGGACGGGGGAGCCTGGTGGGCTGCTGTCTATGGGGTCGCACAGAGTTGGACACGACTGAAGCGATTTAGCAGCAGTAGCAGCAGCAGTGTGTCTCTGTTAATCCCAGACTCCTAACTTATCCCTCCTCTCCTCTGCCTTTCTCCTTTGGTAACTGTAAGTTTGTTTTCTAAAACAGTTTTTAAAAAAAAAAAAAACCAAACACTAGTTGTAATGACACCTCGAAGTTATAACTTACTTGGGGAAGAGCTCATAAACATAGATACGGTGGCTACGTGACCGTAATCAATCCTTTTCCGTCTTCCGGCCTCAGTTTCCCTGTGTGTTGACAGTTTAGTGTAGGGCAGACAAATGAGCCTCGAAGGACCTCTCCACTACTTCATTTTCTCAGCACGGTGCAATGGGATAGCCTGGATCTGTTCAGAGAGAGCGCCATCACATAGCTTTATACATCAAAGAAACTTGTAGGAATAATTAAAATGAGAGATACAAAGGAAATTTTTAGAGTTTTAAGTCCTCCAGTCAAAATTTCTGGTTGTCTCTCTTTTCTCCCTTATTAACAGTTACTAAAATGTCTGTGTTACTAACTGTAGCTAACTCTTGTTACTAATTCTTGAAGGCAAGGTCTCTGTCCTATCCTCTGGTATGTCCTCACCATCACACCTAGTGCCTGATACAGAATAATGACTCTGCATATTAAAGGGATGAGAGTTGAATTACAAAACACAGTGTTTCCATTAGAGCGCGTGCTGTTTGTCTCCTCCGATGTCCCTTCTCCTCCGTGACGACTCAGAAGTGTGTTAATTATGCCGAGGCGGTCACTTTTCAGTATGCTGCTTTGTTTCCGTACCGTTGTAACTGCTCGTTTATTTTATTGCCGTGTTGGTTTTTCGTTCAAAGGAATCTACCCTTGGTGAGTTGACTGACAGTTCATTGAAACCTTAGGATTTTTTCAAAAGTATCTTTTGTGGAACTTACAAATTAATTAGCGTTCTAGTTTCACACCTTTTTGTCCCTTTGGCTGTTGGCTATTTGGTTGCTAAGTTGTGTCTGACCTGTTGGCTATTTGGTTGCTAAGTCGTGTCTGACCTTTCGCAAGCTCATTGTACCAAGAACGTTGCCTTTATAAAAAGGAATCGTGTTTTGTATGACAGAGGAAAACTGATTTTGAGAAAAGCAGAAATCTATTTCTGAACAAATTCAGTGATGGTGGTGTAAGAGAAAAAAAAAAAAGCCACAAGAAGTCATCCCAAATTAGTAATGCTTCCCATCTTGAACACGTGATTTCAGTTGTCCCCAGCTAGCTAAAGGTTACAGAATGTCACCAAATAGCCTTCACTTCCTCATGAGTTCTTGCTCCCCCAACCCTTATTCCCAAATATGGTAGATGGAGTTGTAAAAACCCTGAAGTATGACAATGTAGTTTATTACACTTTTAGTTAGAAACATTCTGCCAAAACGAGCTGAGAAATAGAGGAAATGGATTTAAATTTACAGCAATCCAGTGAGATAGAGTATTCCTTTTTCCAGACCACTCAACCAACAAGCCAGTTTGTAACTTTCATGCTCCATACGTTGGAAAAGTTGCAGCTGTCACAAAATCAACAGAGACGTCTCTGGCTAATGTGCTTCAGTGTGAAGACTGACTGTAGGAATGTTTTTTTCAAATGCATGCTTTTATACACTTTATAGTGCTTTCAAGATGGCACTGATGTTACTTGGTGCTACTTTGGGACTTACTGATTCCTCTCATCTCTCTGATAGGAATTAGAGCCAGAGCTGACATTTTCCACTATTAGCAGACTCTGCCTTCAGCAATCTGGTGATTGAAGATGGCTTTGTCTCTCAATACCATGCTTCAAGTCTACAGATTGTCCCTGGTCTTCCCTTCTCCTGAGATAGAAATTCAGACTGTTTACCATGGGACACGCAAAAATGCCAACTTTAACAAATAGCTGTTTGATTCTTGGATAGAAATGGGAATATTGGGCAAGACAACCAAAGATCCCAAAACTGAGTGGTCAGTGAAAGCTTTAGTTATCCTGGGCTTTGAGTGAAGATAGTAGCAGCATAGCCTATAGAATCAGCCATCCTGTGAGAACATCAACTTGAAGGAAGAGAGTGATTGATTTTCATTTCTCCCTTAAAAGTTTATTCAATTTTAAGTTTTGTTTTTTTTCCAAAATACATACCCTCACCATATTATTTTAAAAGTGACCAATGTACTGTGGACGTTGTATTGAAAGAGGTTATCTTGTCATTTGAAATACAAGAGGAGTGAGTGAAAAGGGTCGAGTGGTAAAAGAGAAGGAAACGGGGTGTTTTAACCCAATTTGCTTCTTCCTCTTTGGACTGCTGTCCATTTTATTTTAGCTATTCTGTTGGCCTGAACACAGGCAGCGTCACCACCTCTCTTGCAGCGTTCTGCTCGTAGAGAGTTAGAAGCAGCTATAAATCAGCAGACGGAGTAGAATCTTGGCGGATGAGGTCTCAGCCAGGAAACAAGCATTTTGTTGATAATTTAGACAATTCAAGAACCTGGTGTCTGGGCATTCAGTGAGAAGTCAGGGAAGGGAAACTCGAAGAACAGGACATTTATTATGAATAGATGTCACCTTTCTGCACTAGGAGGTTTAAATCCAACTACCTTGAGAAAAACTAAGGATGTTTCTCTTTCTACTTACTTGGCAAGTTTAAAAAAAAAAAAAAAAAACCAGTGAGGACCCCAAATCAAAAGAGAGCAAGGGCCACAGCAGTGCGTGTAGGATGGCAGCTGGCATCGTGCTTTTTGTGGCTCTGCTGAAAAAGGTCTCAGACCCAAAGTCTGCAGAGGCAGTGAGAGGTTATTGCGCACGCTACAGCGGAGGTACACTTGGGAACGGCCTTTGAAACAAGTACTCATGTCATAAAAGAGATGTTCAAATCCCAGGACCATTTTTGTACAGAATTGCACTGGCTGCCACGGGCTTGCTGGGCCATCGGTATGCCCTTGGAGAAATACCTGTTCTAGTTCTAGGCCCCCTTTTAGTTGGGCTGTTTGCTTTCTTGCCTTTTATTGTTCTTCTCTCACTTCTTAGTTCATTTTCTTACGCAATTATACATTTTCTGTATAATCAAAAAGATTATTTCACTGAGCCCAGAGACATGCTTTATATCTGCCTTTCATTGTCGCAGAGTCGAGGTTGAAGGCTTCTCAGCCTGTTGCCAGAATTAGTACCTGAGGATCTCCCTTGAAATGAAAGAATTTTTCAGAGTGCTTTGATGCTCTGAAATTCCTCGTATTCTGTCCCAAATGGCAGATTCGTGAGCCCACAGCCCTACAGGACTGACTCACTAAGAAGTACTCAGGAAAATAAACATCTACTTTCTTAGAAAGAGCTCACTGTAGACCTAGAAGAGACCATCTCTTTCTGAAATTTGGATCCAAAGACTCTTGGGGGTCCACAGACATATTCCTGGGCCCTGAGAATTTCAGAATTTAAAAATACTGTGTTGTCATCAAGAGTACAGGTCTTTATAAAGCCCCAGTTTCACAATTCAAGGACATTTTCATGGTTTCTTACAATATTAGTTTTCTCAACCTGGGGATAGTCTGAAGACACAGCCTTCGCAGATCTGTCCAATTTTTTCCTTCCCTTAAAAGGGACTCACATCAGTGATGCTTAAGAAACTCTGATCAAGTCCCCTTCCTTTCCTTTTACAAAGGAGGCCTAGAGAAGTTAAGACTTTCCAGAATAACACAGCAAGTTAATAAAACCAATCAATACTGAATCTCCAGTCTTTAGTCCGCATTTGTTGTGGATGCTGCAGGGATCGTGATTCCATTAGATTTAAATGTTGTGGGAAAGGCAGACAATGAGCAAGTAATAACTAAGACAGGAGTGCTGCAAGGGAGGAAGAGAGTGGTGAGTTGCTTGGAGTGATAACGGGCAGGTTTCACCTGATCTGAGGGTTTGGGGAGGTGATTTTCAGGCTGATAATGGAGGAGAGAGTGTAGGAGTCAGCTTAAGAAAGGAGTTAGCTGTAGGAGAAAGAAGTTCCACAGAGGAAATAACACGGGAAGGCTCTGCCTGGGGAAAAGCAAGCTATAAATGGAGAAAAGGACTGGGAAGAGGCTTCAAAGATAAACAGGGATTATTCAAAGCAGTTCAGATGCCAGGCAATCAGAAGCCAATATAGATTCTAAATAATAGAGTGACAGAATCTGATTTGTACTTTAAGAGGTCATTCTGGCTAAAGCTGCGAAACTGTCTGGAGAGGCAATTAGAGCTGACTTAGGGAAAGCAGGTGGGAAATGATCAGAAAGATGTGTAAGAGAGGCGAGTAATTTGGATCGGGGTTGACAGCAGAGAAGGTTGAGAGAAGTGACTGCATGAATTTAACAGATAGAATCAAAAGGAGGTGGTGATTGATTGCACGTGAGTGTGAGAATAGTTAGTTATGACTTTTTTGGGGGGTGGGTGGGATATGATCAGCTGGCAGATTAGTAGGAGCCATTTACTAAGTCAGGCTTACTGAATGAGACCAGCTCTAGGAAAAAGATGGTAGATGTAGTCTTGGACCTGTTGAGTTTTGAGGAGCCTATTGCAATGGACGTATCAAGTAGGTGTTTGTATAGAGGTCTGAGGCACAAAAGAGATGATGAGGATGGAGATAGAGATTTAATAATCTCAGTATATCCTCGACCTTTGAAGTCTTCTGTGATGCTGAGGGGAGAGTATATAGAATTGGAAGAGTGAAGAGCCTTGAGGAAGGACCAGCTTTCTTGGTAGGATTACTGGTATCTCAGGAGCCAGAAAGAAGAGAAACCATGGAAGAAGGACCAGCATCCAGAGGTCTGTCTGCTCTGTGATGGAAAAGCCGAACGGTTAGTTCCACAAAATATATCCCTACCTGACATGCTGAGATAGTTGTACGCTGCTGATTTGTCAAGTCAAACATTTTTCCATTTCTTTTTCCAGAAGGTAGTCTTGTGAAATGTTGATGAACTGGGATGTACAGTGTTCTCAGTAAACTGAGTCTTTCTGGAATCAACCAGAAAGCCCTCGTCATTTCTGGTTACGTAAAATCCTTTTAAAACACAGTAAGCCAAGTTTCTGTCTTGGTAATTATTGTGGGGTGAAATAAAATTTAAATTGAATTTAGGTAATTCTAATGATTCAGGAACTCTTCATTTCTTAGATTCATTTTGAATAGCAGATAACATTTTACTAAAGATATAGAAAATGTTTAAGATTATCTCAGGAAATGCTCTAGAAGCCACTTTTAAAAACAAATCACTGGAGAAGGAAATGGCAACCCACTCCAGTGTTCTTGCCTGGAGAATCCCAGGGACAGGGGAGCCTGGTGGGCTGCCGTCTATGGGGTTGCGCAGAGTTGGACACGACTGAAGTGACTTAGCATAGTAAAAAGTGTGAATAAAAGTTTGATAAGTCCTTCAAAAAAAATCACTTTTTAACTGCCTTTTTTCCCTTAGTGTTTGTCCATTTTTTCCTAAAGCTGTGGGAACAGCTTTCAGTACATCAAGAGCTTTTGAAAGCTGCTGAAATTTATATTGCATTTATTTTTATTTACATGTGGATTTTTATATAATTCTAACCTAGTAGAACCAGGGATGTCATTACATTTCTCAGTGTTGTTAATTTCATAAAAATGTGTACTGTTTGATCACTGACCCCGTGTATAAGGCAGCTCTTTCAGAATTATTCTAGTGACATTACAGATATACATATGAAGGCAATAAAGAGCAATGTGAAAAGTTACAGCTATATCAGGTTTGAGCAAGTAAGTCACGAGGCAACTGCACAGGGGAGGTTTCCAATGGTAATAATACCAAAGTGAATCTTTTAAAATGAAGTAAAATACCCTTCAAAGTGTGGTCTAGGGAGAAGGAAACTAACATCTGTGCTTACTCTGTGCCAAGCAGTTCTAAGTGTCTTGCACACATTACAGTAAATCCCCTGCATACGACCCATCAAACTGCAAACTTTCAAAGATGCGAACGTGTGTTCCGTCACCGTCAGGCGTGAGTGACATTGCCCTCCGTCTCCTGTTGCTGACGCCCCTTCAGCTCTGCCATCTCCCACCTCCTCTCCCTCCTCCAGTCGGTAACTCTTCCTGTCTGTTCACTCGATGCCAGCCCCTGGATGCCAGCTGTTGCTGAACTATAAGATTAAAAATGTCGTCTTTATTTTCTGTGTTTGTTTTTGTGTATTGTTTGTGTGAGAAGTGTGATAAACCTACTATAGTGCAGTATATAGCTGATTGTATTAGTTGGATACCTAGGCCATCTTTGTTGGATGTTTTTGTGTATTGTTTGTGTGAGAAGTGTGATAAACCTACTATAGTGCAGTATATAGCTGATTGGATTAGTTGGATACCTAGGCCATCTTTGTTGGACTTAAAAGCAAATTGGACTCCTGAACACGCTCTCAGAACTGAACTCATTTGTGTGTAGAAGACTTACGTACAAGACTTAGATACTATATTTCTTTGTAAAACAAAGAAACTGCAAAATCACAATTGTTTTATAATGAGGCCACTGAGACTAAAAGAGGTTAAGTACTTTGCCCAAAGTTACATCCTGGTTGGTGGTGATGCCAGAATTCTACTTGAAATTCATTTCCTTTTAACGTGAGTGTTCTTTCCATTTACATCTCTACTCCTACCAGGATTTCAGGAGACCTACAGTCTAGCTCCTGCCTCATCCTCTTAACTGTGTTGCCTTGGATATGTCCTTTCCTCGATTGCTGAAAGGGCTTCCCAGGTGGCTCAATGGTAAAGAATCTACCTGCCAGCGCAGAAGTTGAGGGTTTGATCCCTGGGTCGGGAAGATCCTCTGGAGAAGGAAATAGCAACCCACTCCAGTATTCTTGCCTGGGAAATCCCACGGGCAGAGGAGCCTGGCAGGCTGCAGTTCAGGGGGTCACAAAGAGTTGGACATGACTTAGGGACTGAATAGTGACAATAACAAGAAGACTCCTATAAAGCACAGTAACATTTGGATTCACTGTCCTCCGGACGTAATCTTGCTCTTTCCCCTTGTCTAGAATGCATCTTACTTCCTCTCCAGGTGTTCGTTCATGCATTGTTAACCTGTTCATCAGTGCGTCAGGCAACAATAGTCTTTATTCATACATAATTGAGGTTCTCTGACACAGCTGTGAATAGGTATACCCATAGCTTTGTAGGCCGTAGGGACCTGGTCCCTCTTTTTCAGGAGACCATACTCTGGTCTTATCTGCATCTTGCTCATGTATAAGCCGTAGCTGGAATCCCGTTCCTTCCATGAACCCATCCCATCTTGATATGCTCTTCTGAGTCCCTGTGAAACTGAGTCATTTTTCCACGTATTTGGCAATTCACCAGGTGCTGCCTTGTGACATCTCCTCTGTCATTGGCTGGAACTCTTATTTACATCACGAATCATTACTTAACTTTTCACCTGTTTGCAGCTTGTTTCTCCAACAAGATATAAATTCCTTAAGGGCAGGCTGACACTTCTCTGTATTTCCCACAGTGTCTTATAAATGGCAAGGTTTTCTGACAGGGTTTGTCCAGAACTGCTTTGGGTTAAATTGAGGTCTTACTTCTTGGTTGGCTGCCCTTGGCCATGTCACGTAGCTTCCTCAGCTTTCTATAAAATGGTAATAATCGCTACCTGTCGCGATTAAATAAGTAATACATGGAAAAATGCTTTGTGTACTTTAAGAGACACACAAGCCTTATAGATTTGTTATCCCTTGTGGTGAAAATCACCATATTCTGAATTCCTCCAATGGGTCCTTCATGTCCCAGCATCTACTTCAGCTATTCATTTGATCTCTTTCTATCTCTCTGGTCCTATCTTTTAGCTCTATACAGCTTAACGTCTTTGTTTACTCTAAGTGTAGTTTCGAATTTTTTTTTTGCTTTATTTTAAATATTCCCAAATCTTAGTCTTATTTATGACTGTGGATGTAAATGAACTGTCCTCAGACAAAGTCCGTCAGATTAACGGGCCCCTCATACTGCAAAATTGGGAGTAATAGAAATTATTGTTAATTTTCTTTCAGGCTAGCTTAATCCATTCACTTGCAGTTTCAGATAGATATAAATGTGTTGTTAGGAACTTGATATTGAGATTTTTTTTAAAAATCTATATTAAAACTTTGTTTATTCTCCAAAGAATATGTTAGAACTGGTACCTTCCAAGCCTGTGTTACCTTTGGTTATGTTTATGAAACCTTGACAAACTTAGTAATAACCCCAAAATACAGTCATTTCAATATCTAAGTCTTGTGATTAAGACTTTCCAAGTATACAGAATTTACTGAATTGAGTTAGTCTAGTCTTTGCCACTTTTGATGCTTTGGTTAATTGTAACCATCAAACCAAAATTTGTTTTGTTGTCTTCATTGAAATTAACTTTTTTGAGCATGTAAAAACTGTTTTTAGTAGGATCATTGCTTCCTCTAGCTTTTCTAGAGTGTGGTTCCTATGTGGGTAATGTCTGTCCACCCCTTGGAAGCCTTGAAATAAATATATTGACTGTTGCTATTGTTATTTATGTTGAAAGATATTAAAATGAGATTTGTAATCCAAATGGGCATTACTTACTTCACATCTGGTTCCTTGAAAAGTGGCCAAATGCAACAATTCTTAATGCAAGACAGCCTGGGGCAAAACCTTTGCAATTCCCACCCTCCTTTGCAAAACAGCTGCCCTGTGTGAACCTTTAAAATGAAAAAGAAGAAAAGAGAAAGAAAATTTAGTTTCACATTTAATTACAGATTTCCAATAACAGTGTGAATATAATTCTTACATTTAAGAGCTAACAACCGTTGGAAGTGGAAGACAGTATGAAAAAACTATGGCAGCATTGATCTGGTTTCTAGTTGTCAGGACCAAAGACATCGTGGAACTTCTTTCTTTAGATACCCTTACTTTGCTTAATTTTAAAGTGATTATATGTTCTAGTGGCCTGTGACAGTCTCAGCTTATGCCTGTTGCTCTGTTGCACTCTTCAAAGTGCCAGACTTTGGGCAATAAAGTGTATGGTCAGCTTCCTGAAGCCTGAATGATGAACTGACTGAGTGACTGAATCTTACTGAATGATGAGAACCGATTAAAGGAACTTCAGGTTGAGGCAGTGCTAGAACGGAAAGGCTGATCAGAATTCTCACTAAAGAAGATGAAAACTGAGCTAGAAATTGATTTGTGACACATTCCGAGTGTCACAGTGCCCCCCAGATTGATGCTGATTGCTCTCAGGGAGCATGGAGAGGCAGAGGGCTAGAAACAGGTCAGGAGCTTGTGGTGTCTTTTATGTAACACTGACATTGGGTTTCCTGTCTGAGGTTTTCCAAGTTGAGAGTCTCACCTCTTGATACCCTGAGGAGTAGTGATGCTGGTATCTAGTAGAAACACTTCAAAGAAAAAAACAAAAGGAAGATAATAGTTCTTTAGAAAAATGGAAACATTGTTCCTGATAACTTTCATCTTCTTCGAAAAGCTTAGCTAAATATCTCTGCCATTTACCTTAGTGATCTACTTAGGAATTTAATTGTATCAATTATAAAAGGCTTGCTTTTGATATTCGCTTTTCAAGAGTCCTCAGTATTTGATAGCTATTTTTTTTAATACTCAGTTGTTGCACAGTGTCATTATTTGACTTAAAGTAGCCTTTTTAAATTCTAGGAGTAATAGCTACTATTAAAAAAAAAAGATGCAGAAAAATATAAAGCAAAAACTAAGCACTCACAATCCTGTCACCACGAAATAACTAATGTTAACACTATAGCATAGTTCCTTTCAGTTTTCTTACACATATATATTTTTAACTTTTATTCAATGAAGGTCTTAACTTATATCTTTATGGAAAATGCTTTTATTGTTCTGGTAACAATGGGAAAATAATATCTTATGTTTGTATAGAGCTTTAAAACATATAAAGTTTTTTTTATGTATACAGAAACATGTTTAATTGTAATAATATCCCTGTAAGACAAGGCAAATATTACTTCCTTTTTTACCTTAGGGGAAAACTGGAGAAACTGAGGAAACTGGAGCCCAGAAATGCTCAGTAATCTGCCCAAAGACATTGGCAAGCAGTAGAGCCTTGATTAGAACCCTGGGTTCCTTCACAGTCCAAGACTCTTTTCTGTGTACAACTTGAGAAATTTCTTATACTAGAACTTTTAAGTCCTCCAAAACAGAATCAGGTCTAAAGAACTAATTATGAGAAACTGATTCTTCAAGTGGGAAAAGAAAGTAAGGCGAGAGGAGTGGTGTTTTTGTAGAATGGTCTTTAGGTTTGTAGAGGGATTGTATTCAAAGAGTGATAACCATCTTTCTTAGAACCTCTTCCGAAAGTGTAACAAGGGGGCTGAGTCCTTTGTGGGTAGGGAACTTTGCTGAAGGCCTTTGAAAATATAGTGTGCTGTCTGTTTAGAATGAATAGTCAGTCAAGTCTGGAACCTCTAATGCTATATTAAGAACAATAAATGAAGTAAAACATACCTTCTCCTGTTTTCAAAGGCCTTAACAATGTACCTGGAGGAATAAAACAAACGTGAAACAGCTCAGGGGTAAATTGTGTGGTTCTTGAGGCAAGAATACTGGAGTGGTTTGCCATTCCCTTCTCCAGTGGGCCACGTTTGGCGAGAACTCTCCACCGTGACCTGTCCGTCTCGGGTGGCTCTGCCCAGCTTGGTTCATAGCTTCAATGAGTTACACAAGGCTGTGATCCACGTGATCATTTTGGTTAGCTTTCTGTGATTGTGGCTTTCGTTCTGTAGACTGTGGGATTGTAGTTCTTGCTTCTTCTATCTGCCCTCTGATGGGTCAGGATAAGAGGCTTGTGCAAACTTCCTGATGGGAGGGACTGACTGTCGGGAAAACAGGGTCTCGAGGACCCTGATGCTGGGAAAGGTTGAAGGCAGGAGAAGGGTACGACAGAGGACGAGATGGTTTGATGGCATCACTGACTCGATGGACATGAGTTTGAGCAAGCTCTGGGAGATGGTGAAGGACAGCGAAGCCTGGCATACTACAGTCCATGGGGTCGCAAAGAGTCAGACGACTTAGCAACAGGCAACAAATTATGTGGTATTGACTCTGTGTACAATTTGTTATTAAGGTTAAGAACTAATGAACTGACATTCAAACAGCATTTACTTTGCTCCCATCAAGAAAAAAAAAACATATCATTAAGTGTTATAGCAGAAATAAGATCAGGAAGCCAGAAACAAGCCCTGGAAAATGATAGAAAATAGGAGTATACGTATTGATTCACATGTTAATGAATCCATTCAACATGTATTGAGCACCTACTGTATACCACAGGTACATCAGAATGAATAGATACATCCTTTCGAATAGAGCTTCAGGTGTGTGTTAGGAAATAGTGAACAGTAGGGTGGTGAGTGGGTGGGTGTGTGGGCCGATGATAGTGGTTAAGACTATCAACCTGTTAATAATAGGTTAGGCATGATTCTGATTAGGGATAGGAGTTTATAACAGATGAGATCTTAATCTTTAAAGCGCATTGATTGGAAGAGTTAAATGTTAGATGTCTTCTCACCTACTCTCCTTCCCCTGTCTCCACTTTATAAATGGGGAATTAAGACCAGAGCCACTGTGGCTTGGTCATGAATGGAGTTAGTAGCAGAACTCAAGGGTGAACCCTGGTCTTCTGCTTCCTGTCAGTGATGCTTCCTTTCTGCCTCTTAACTTTTTCTTTTCCTTTGCTTGTTTTTTCAGCATCTGCTTTGTTCCCAGGGTAGACCAAAATGAAATAAAGCAGCATGTGAGAGAATGTCGATAACTACTGTATGAGGGGTTTTTTGCCTTTGTTTACGGGAGAGGGAAGAATTCTAAAGAGACCAGAATGGTCCAAAAGTGCCTCATGGAGAGGTGGCATCTAAACTGGGACTAAAAAGCTAAGAAATTTTTTTTAACTTTTTATTTTATATTGGAGTACAGCCAATTAATAAAGTTGTGATAGTTTCAGGTGTACAGCAAAGGGAATTAGCCATACATATACATGTATTCATTCTCCCCCCAAACCCCCTACCTGATCAGGCTGTTATATAACATTGGACAGAGTTCCCTGTGCTAGACAGTAGGACCTTGTTGGTTGTCCATTTTATTTTATTTTTTGTAGCTTTAAACTTTTTATTTTGTATTGGGGTATAGAGCGTCTGTCTACAATGCGGGAGACATGGGTTCAATCCCTGGGTCGGGACGATCCCCTGGAGAAGGAAATGGCACCCCACTCCAGTACTCTTGCCTGGACAATCCCATGGATGGAGGAGCCTGGTAGGCTACAGTCCATGGGGTCGCAGAGAGTCGGACACGACTGAGTGATGTGACTTCACCTCATAGCTGGTTAACAGTGTCCTGGTAGTTTCAGGTGAAAAGCGAAGGGACTCAGCCATGCTCATAACACGCATCCATTCTCCCCCAAACCCCACTTCCTATCCAGGCTGTCCCATAGCACTGAGCGCAGTTTCCTGTGCCATACAGCAGGACCATGCTGGTTATCCATTTTAAATAGGGCAGTGTGTACATGCCAATCCCCAGCTCCCTAACTGTCTCTTTCTCCCATCCTTCCCCTCCCCCCAACCATAAGTTTGTCCTCTAATTAAGTCTGTGAGTCCATTTTCTGTTTTGTAAATAAGTTTATTTGTATCATTTTTTAAAAGATGTCATGGATTCTGCTTTGATTTTGTCACTAACTCTGTGTAATCTAGGGTACGGCAGTGGGCAAGTTGCTTACCCTGTTAGTACCTTGGTTTCCCCACCCATAAGTGGCAAGGGATTAAGTTAAACGTTCTTTAAGACTTCCTGCATAAGTGCCCATCTCACATTTCCATTATCTGTGTATACCATACCCTTTCTCAATCCCCTATTTATCCCCTCTCCCAAACGCGCTCTTCAAAGCTCCTTTAATCAGCTTGCCATACTGCTTGCCTCATTAACGCTTGGTCACTAAAACTTTCTGACCTCAGAGCAGAGGTCTTTTGGGTGCACAGTTCCCAAAGCATTTATCTGAGAGCTCCGTAGGAGACTGAATGTGGTATCATCCATTAATCTCCCAGGGGCTACGTTCTCATCCTCTGTAATAACTCTCTGATGGAAGCTCTCCCATAGATAGCAATACACTTTCCCTCCAGGCACTACATGAAAGAAACAATGGAATCATCCTATAAAATTACACAGAATGAGACTCTGGCCCATTGTTCTCTTCTGCTGCCTAAGGAGGAAGCTGTATTCTTTGGATCCCTGTAAAGATTTTGGCTTGTCCACCTCCTCAGATTCCCAAGTAACAATTAGGCAATCTGGCCTTCTTCCCACTTCTCATTTCAGTGTGTAGGATACTTGTCAACTTGCCCAGGAAGACTTTAGGCATTTTGAGCTCTTCATCTGAGTGTATGCAATAGATAAATAAAAACATAATTAGGAGGAAGACTGACTTAATACTTGATTTTATTTTTATGGAAGGAGGACATACTTATTTTAGAATTGAAAGCATTGTTTGTTTGTGGTTTTTTTTGTCTCGCTTCATATTTTAGTTTTCCTCTCCTTCCCTTCGTGTTCAATAAGATGTTTCTAAATGTTTAAAGTAAAGAGTGTATTAAAATGGAGCTCATGTTTGTAAATGTGGAAAACATAGCATCTCACTTTCTAGTGCTTAGTGTATCTGAAGAAAAGCACCCCTGGAGTGCAAACAACAAACTCAGTGGTTGGAATGTGGTTTAATAAGTCCGCAAACCTGTCAGGAATCTTAAACTCTCTTCCCAAAGCTATGCTGACATACAACATAACTGTGGAGGAACCAGTTCAGTTTGTATCGTATGTATTCCCTATAATTTAGGAATAACCGCTTGCTAAAAACTGAAAATCGCTAGTAGTGGAAATCGTTAGGTGAAACTGAAGCCTTCGTTATGTTATTAGGAGGTGACAAGTGGTTTGTATGTTTAATAAAAGGAAGAAGGGCTAGAGCTCTAAAGAACCAGTGGATGGATGTCTTGGTTGTCACTGTTCTAGAACCAAAGATAACAGAAAAGTGAAAAAACAGTTGAAAAAATAGAAACTTTAATATAGTCAGTATTTTATGATATGAGAATTCAGTGAAAAGCATTTAAGAACAGAAGAGCATTCAGTGAACATTCAGAACAGAATGCCTAACCAACAGATTTCGATACTGAAGATATCTACTTTTTTAAGTAAGAGAAAAAATTAAATATTTACTCTTCCTTTGTAATAGAAAATTATACTTCAGGGGCATCCACATTGGCTTAGTTCTCAATGGAAAGATCTACCTCCTATAAAAATGCCAGCTAATAAATGTAGAAAGAGGGACAGAATCAAACATCATAAACTCAAAAGTGTTGATTCACTCAAGGATTATTAAGTGTGTTGTGACTTTTGGGTGAATGGTTGGTGAAACTGAATATCCTTATAATTCCATAGTTAGCAGCACACATACTACTTTCTAGTTGCAAGGAAAAAAAGGAACCCTACAGTGTTATCATCATTCTAAATTAGTAATTGATCTTAGCATCACTAATAGTCAGTCATATACCATCTCTCTGATGTGATGAACTAGGAAACATAGAATATTACCTATATTACATTAAAAAAAAAAGTTTCACCTGAATCCACACACCCTTAGATATAACATCCAATTTGTGGGAAACATGGGGATAGAGAAGCAAGAGAAACAATCCCAGAAGAAAACAGCCAGACAAATCCAGAGGGTGGACATACCATGGGATAAATTGGGCTTATCTTTTCAATTAGTCAGTGGCCTTAAAATTAAGGAAAGTTAGCAGTGGGGGAAGGTGACTACCCTAGATTTTAGGAGACTTAAGGAACATACAACCAAATGGATAGCTACATCCTGGGTTAGATTCAGGCTGGAGTAAACCAGCTGTAAAGAACATTTGGGGTCACCTGGGAAATTTTAAATATGAACTGGATATTATTTGAAATGGAAATTTAGTAAAATGGAAAGATGGGGATTATGGACATTAAAAAACAGATTACCTGGATGCAAGGGGAATTTGGAGGAGAATGATTATATGTCTATGTATGGCCGAGTCCCTCCACTGTTCACCTGAAACTATCACAACATTGTTAATTGGCTATAACCCAATAAAAGTATGAAGGTAAAAATAAAAAAATAAAACAACTTATAAATAAATGAAAAGCAGGCTTACCACCAATAAGTACCATATCTCATTTTTACTAAAAAACACAAATACTATCTGTATAGATACAGGTATGTACATTTATATATGTACTTAGGATTATACATATGCCCAGAAAAAGATCCAGTTAGAGAAACACTGAGAGTTCAACATTAATAATGTCCAAGGAGTAGAAATATAATCATTTCATTTTTACCAATCTGCATTTTGAAATTTTCGACAATGAAAATGGATTGGTTCTGTAAATATAAAATGTTAATTAAAGAAAAACACTTTCATATAGTAAAGCAACAGTGTTTTCTGTCCTTTAAGGAGAATAAAAATGCTTCCATTGAGGAAGAAAAGTGAAAAGACTGGAAAACAATTTAGTACCTTTCAAAAACGTCTGGTAGTGGGTTTTGCCTGTAAAGTTGTATCTCTTTGTCTTTAGTCAACATGGTGCAAAGAGTCAAACAGACCCAGGTTTGAATTCAAACTGTCACTTTACAAGTGTTTTCACTTGGGGCATGTCACTTTATCTCTCCAAGTCTCTGTTTTCTCACCTAAAAGAGCGGTTGTGAGAATTAAAGATGACTTAAATAAATCAGTGCCTGGAACAGAGTGTGCTTTCAAAATTATAATATTTTGAAATCTTATCATCAACAATTTAAACCTTACACATGACAACTTGATTAATAAAATAATGAGAACAGTCATTAACTGACACCTCTGTTGCTCTTAAATTTATGTTTTTTGAATGTAAGTATGTTTCGCAAAGTAAGTATGACCTTCCTGGTGGCTCAGATGGTAAAGCGTCTGCCTACAATGCGGGAGACCCGGGTTCGATCCCTGGGTTGGGAAGATTCTCTGGAGAAGGAAATAGGCACCCCACTCTAGTACTCTTGCCTGGAAAATCCCATGGACAGAGGAGTGTGGTAGGCTACAGTCCATGGGGTCGCAAAGAGTCGGACACGACTGAGTGACTTCACTTTCACTTTCTATGTTTCACAAAGACATGGTGTATATAAGTAGAGTATGAGATTGTTAAGTAGTTAGATCTTCAAAAACAAGTATGAATTTTAAAGGTTCGCTTAGCAATAGAAGACCCATTTTTATTTATGGCATCAGTTAGAGAGCTGATAGAAAAATAAAAGATTAATTTTGTAGCCAAAATCATTGCCAGGTTCCGCATGCAAGCTCTTTTCAAGAGCTGCTTTTTACTCTCTTCTTTTGCTTTGAAGGACCTCGTAGCATCATTGTGAATTTCAAAATAGATAAAAGTACAGTGCAGCTCCAAGGTGCTTTCTAAAACTTAAAAGTTTGAGTACCTCACAGTGGAAATTTTCACATAGTAATTTTATTCTTTTCATTAGAGGAACTGTGACAATAGAAAGTACAACTGTTTGTACCAGAAGAACCCCAGGCTGTTAGGATGACTCATGAAGAATCTGAGCATGAGGCAAAAGGACATTTGTCAGCAGAATGGGTTCCTGAACTGATTGATCAGATATCACCAATTTTTAATTACCAAGCTGTTATTGAGTACTTCCTTTTTAAAAAGCCCCGACTCTAAACTGTGGTCCACTGTGGCATCCCCACAGGTGAGTCATACACATTAAGTGACTCACATGGTACTGAAGCTTTTTTGCTAATAGACTTCTAACATAATTGTTGGCATTAAGAATAATTGATTGGAACAATTTACTTGAACGTTTTATTGCATCATTTTAATGAGACAGAGCACAAACTGGGAATGAGGAAACCTGATTTCTAGCTCAAAGTCTGCTGCTGATTATTGGAGTCATACCTTGGGCAAATCACTTGATTTCCCTGTAACTCATTTTCGTTATGAAAAATTAAGAGTTTGAATGTGTTCATCTCTGTGGTATCAAGTTATAGGAGTCTGTAATCTCAAAAGTCATTGTATTTCCTTTGGGGCAGTCACAAACCTGGTAAATGGCTTATTTTACATAAACTAAACTTGCCTATAGCTCTGTGGCGCTGAACTTGCATTAGGATTGCGGGGTTTTCATATGGTTCACCAGTGATGGGATACGTTACCTTAGGAATCTCCAGATAGCTGATCTTGAAAAATTAATTGATAAAATCTGAACAGTGAAGAAGATACATGTTTTAGAAGTTTGGGATTTCCCACAACTTAAATATGGGTCAGTTGATGATATCACCTGTAGGTATTTTATTATGGTTAGAAACCAAATTGCTGGAGAATTTCAAATATTATACTGCAAACACAAGTTAACATAGTTTAGGTGGTATGTCTTTGGTTCAACAGTATAATGACTGGAAAAGTGTTTAGTTGATCCCTAGAAAGTGGTTAGACAAGTTAGAGTTTTGTTTTGTTTCTGTTTTTTTTTTTTTCAGGTGTAACAGGCAAGTTAACTTTTGAAGGGGGTGGGGGGGACGCAGGAAGAAGGAAGTTTCCAGATGAAAGTGCCTTTGGTGGTGTACCTAATTAGCCACCAGGTATGAGAAAGAAGTAGTAACTCAGGATTAGAACATGAATAAGAATGCAGTATACAGAGTTTCCTTTACCCTTTAAGTAAACAAATTGCAGGCGTACTATTAAATATCTCCACATTAGAAGCCACAAGGACTTAAAGGGTTTTGCAGAAAGTTCTTCTCATTCCAGAGACGAAGAAACGTGACCCCAAAGAGTTAACACAAGTCTGAAGCCATATAACAACGGAAAACCTATGCTTTCTGGCTCCAGTTTCTATCTGTGACTCCATGGACCACATCACTTCAGGGTCAAGAAAACCTTTTAAAATACCAAATACACATCTTCTGGAGCTATTGGCTATAAGCTAACATCTTTTCATCAAGTTAATTTTCTTTCGTTCAGAATGGTGGTGGTTGTTGTTCCGCCGCTAAGTTGTGTCTGACTCTTTGCAACCCCATGGACTGCAGCACACCAGGCTTCCCTGTCCTTCACTGTCTCCTGGAGTTTGCTCAGATTCATGTTCATTCATCAAAATGGTTTATTAGCTTAGAATAATAATCCTGTATAGAAAGCATATACTGTCCATGGGGTTCTCCAGGTGAGAATACTGGAGTGGGTTGCCACTTCCTTCTCCAGTTGACCTTGTTTTGTCAGAACTCTTCAGTGTGACATGTCCGTCCTGGGTGGCCCTGCATGGCATGGCTCATAGCTTCATTGAGTTACACAGGCCCCTTCACCATGACAAGACTGTGATCGAAGGGCCAGCTAATTGGAAGAGACCCTGCTAATGGCAAAGTTTGAAGGCAAAAGGAGAAGAGGGTAGCAGAGGATGAGACGGTTAAGTAGCATGACCGACTCAATGGACCTGAATGTGAGCAAACTCCGGGAGACAGTGGAGAACAGAGGGGCCTGGTGTGCTGCAGTCCATGGGGTCACAGAGAGTCGGACTTAGTGGCTGAACAGCAACAAGGCTGACATGGAAAACATGTCCCTGGGTTGGCCAAAAAAATTCTTTCAAATGACCCAATACTTTTTGAAATTCTAAACCAAGTTATAGTTTTAGCTTAAAGAAGAGTGGATCTTGCCCTCCTTTCTTTCATGAAAAAAAGAAAACGAAAGAAAGGACCCAGATGTGTTCAGTGGTGGCCTTCCTTTCTCTCTTTCCATGGGAATCCTGGACTTGCTGGGATGGTGGCCATGAGATCTACCTGTTAGGATACAGGGTTGTATGTTCTGCTAAAAGGCCTCTGTCCCATTGAAACATCGTTTTTCCCATGCTGTGTTCCCAGAGACCATGGAAAAACTGAATCGATGCACCCCCCGACACTGGAAGGTGGGGTTCTGAGCTGACTTTAGTTGCACCAGGAAAAGGCAGCAGTTCTGGGCAGGCAAAGTGAGCTTTCTGGTTATTGGCAGCTGTGTGGCTTCCTTGGGGGACCACAGAGAGATGTCAGTCTTGTCGGAAGAAGAAGAAAGCTGAAGGTGTTGCCACTTCCCGAGGTCCCTCTCCTCCGTGAATGATCCGTGGGAGACAAATGTATCAGGCAGCTGTCTCCTCATGGCTCTCATCACCGAAACGATCAATAACATGCATTGGTGCCAGCTAGGCACGCAGCTAGGCAGGACCCGAGGGATGCTCACAGGTATTAGATGCTGTTCCCTCAAGGAGCTCCTGACGTTTTAGGAGGTAATGCAAGTGGTCATGGCTCTCCTAGCATGAAACAAAGCAACTTTTTCAGTGGGGCTATAGCAGAAGGAAATGGCAACCCACTCCAGTATTCTCGCCTGGGAAACCCATGGACAGAGGAGCCTAGAGGGCTACAGTCTATGGGGTCACAAAGGGTCAGACCCAACTGAGCGCAGGTAGAGACGGAGAACCAGCAGGAGAAAGAATTCTGTACGCACTGTGCTAACTTGTACTAACGTAGCTTGCTTTACAGAAAAGAAAAAGAGCGCACTTAAAGCAGCTTTAAAATTCAATCTAGGGAATGAAATCCAAATTTAACCTGTAGCCACCTAACCCGGAACAGTAAAGAATCTGCCTGCCAATGCAATTCAATCCCTGGGTTGGGAAGATCCCCTGAGAAGGGAATGGCTACCTGGACTCCACTTTTCTTGCCTGGAGAATCCCATGGACAGAGGAGCCTGGTAGGCTACAGTCCATGGTGTTGCAAAGAGTCAGACACAACTGATTGACTAACACAGAGACACATACATGCTGCAGTATGTTACAGAAGCTGAGCTGTAACATTGTACGTCTGAAACTTATATGATGTTCTCGACTAACGTTACTATGATTGAAAAAAGAGGAAGGTTTTAATTAGTTTCTGAGAGTAATGTGACAGGAAAAAATACTCTCTTCTGTGGGAACATTTGATGTAAATCTTTGTCAATCTAGTGCTTTTTTAAAAAACTTCATACAGGTATAATACTATGATTTTGCTAATTATACATTTTTAGACATTCTCTTACTTTTTTGTCATGGAATCATTAACAGTTGTTATTATTCTACTTGTTGCTGTTGTCCAGTCGCTAAGTCGTGTCGGACCCTTTGCGACCCCATGGACTATAGCCCACCAGGCTCCTCTGTCCATGGGATTTCCCAGGCAAGAGTACTGGAGTGGGTTTCCATTTCCTTCTCCTGGGGATCTTCCTGATCTAGGGATCGAACCCTCGTCTCCTGCATTGGCAGACGGCTTCTTTACTGCTGAACCACCTGGGAAGCCCATTACTCCAGTTGCTTCTCCTAAATGTACTAAAATTTGGGGAGTATTCTGACTGAGTAATATTCAGATTCTTTTGGTTAAGAGATGATTCCGTAAATAATACTGAAGGCTTACTACTGAAGAGTAGCCTTCTCAAATTCCAGACTTCCATTTCTTTCAGATGTCATAACTAGGATAGGATTAAGCTTTCCATCTTCCTTACGATAGCACCATTCCTGATTTTCCCCACGCTTCCTCCTGCTGACGATGTGCCCTGCACCCACAGTCACATCCACACCCCTGCGTCTCCACCGTCCACAGGGAGACAATCGCCTTGTCTTCTCGCCTCTACGTGGCACAGAGCCCGACCTCCCCCAGTGTTGGAAGCTGGGTTCGCTTTTGTGCAGGTACATTAGGAAGGCGGCCTCCTCCCACTTCTCCTCACTCTGGAAAATTACCAAGGGCTATCTCTCATAGGTGACTTCCCAGGTGGCTCAGTAAAGAATCTGCCTGACAATGCAGGAGACACAAGACATGTGGGTTCAATCCCTGGGTCAGGAAGATCCCCTGGCGAAGGGAATGGCAACCCACTCCAGTATTCTTGCCTGGAGAAGCCCATGGGCAGAGGAGCCTGGCGGGTTATAGTCCATGAAACAATAGCAATCTTTCAAAGGACATGCTCCGCAGGGTGGAAGGCAATAGAATTCTTTATAAAAGCACCCTTCAGAAGCAAAGTGCTGATAACCAGTTGGTGTAGAAAACGCCTAGACGTGGTCTAAAGCTCCAAGGCCCACGTTACGGCCCATTTACTGGCATGCTTTTTTATGCATCTTATCATAATATCCTTCAAAGTTTGATAGTATGAAGAGTAAGACACTGGGAAATCTCAAGACCTTGATAGTAAGTAAATTCACATACGTGTCAAAACACTAACAGATTTGTCAGTGATCATATGCTGTGTCCATTGATGGTAACGACTTAACTTAAGCAACTACATTATTTCTGGTACCATCACATGCTAATTGACCTTCAAGGTTAAGGAAGCTAAAAGATCACTCTTTAAGGGATATTTAGATAATTTTGATAGATATAATTAAATGTGAACTCGTTGAGGATGGGAACCTTGGCTTATGAATATTGTTATCTCTTATCCCTTAGAATAATACCTGGCAGTTAGTATCTCATGAACATCTGAGGGATACACGAGTGGATAGCTGTCACCTGTGTCATTAGATACAAATGAGATTGGCTCCGTTTATTTTTTTAATTTTTATTTATTTATTTTTCTGACACCAAAACACTTTGTATTGGGGGATAGCCAATGAACAATGCTGTGGTAGCTTCAGGTGAACAGTGAAGGGACTCTGGCTCCATTTGCTTTTGTCCATTTTAATTTGTAAGCTGTATCTTACATGATCCAGCGCTGCAGTGTGATAGGACAAAATCACTAACATAACAAACACGATTAAACAATCCGTATTCTATAAGTATTTTGTTAGTAACTTGGGGTGCTTTCTATGTTGCTTGTTATGTTGTCAAGAGTTTAAGCAACATTTGTCGCACCGGCCACTGCTCTATTAAAACTGTCATTAAAACACACACACACACACACACACGTCATTTTTGTCTATTGATTATTCTAAAATTCTACCAGGTGAGAGCACATCCGTCTTGTTCATCAAGCCAGCACCTAGCTTCATGCCTGCCGATATAGTGGTGATATATTGCCAGTAAACATTCATTGAATAAATAAATGAATGAAAGACAGAGAATAGGACAAGTTTTTTGCTTTCTTGTAAGATAGTCTAGGGGAGAAGGGTTGACAGATTGTGGTCAGTGCTATAAGAGTTGATGGTATTAGATTCAGGGGCTGTGGAGTAATTCGCTGTCAAAAATAATTTTATGTTTGAATGGCTGAAGCCTGTCTTCAGAACTATTAGAGGCTTACAGCGTCTAGCGACATGGCAGGTAGGCCAAGTTGAATGGTGTTTGAGAAGGAAAAAAAGAGAAAATAGAAGTAACAGTAGGTGAAGAATCCAGAAATCAGTCCCTTTGAGGACTCTTGGAAAGAAGGAATGTGGGTATTGCCCAGAGAGAAACAGAGCTGACTAGAGAACCAGGTGATGGTGTTGACCTCAGAAACAAAACTCACACGATCCTCAGGTCGAACTACGGGGCATGAATGAGCTACATGGTCACTGAGGAAGTGCGGGAATGACGGGAAGAAGTGTGTTGAGAAACTCCCCACACTCCCTGTGTATCCATAGATACGGAAAAGTGAAGAACAGTTACTTATTGACATTCCTTTAAGGAGTTAACGCGTCTCCCCCTTAACTCACCGTTGCTCTAACCCTGTTGCGCCTGATTTATTGAAAGTGGTGATTCAGTCACTTCTAAGAGTAGAAGTCAGTGAAGACCAGTGGTGTTAAACTGGCCTGAGAATTAAATTCCAGTTCCAGCTCCATCCCTCCCTAGCTGTTTAACCCGGAGAATTTACTTCTCATTTGGGATCCCCATTTCCTCATCTTATTAGTAGATCCTTAGACCCGCAAAGGGCTTCTCTCACTCGAAAATGGTATCATTCTGCCAACTTTACCCTTCTTATAATCCATCCTAATCTTAAGGACACTTTAGTGAACTTGTTCTAAGTTCATTTTTTAAAAATTGGAGAGACTGTGCAATCAGAAGGCAAGAATGAGGTGATGATAGGGAACTGGGTGAGATACTGCCACTTAACAGGAATAAGGAGCTTCCCTGGTGGCTCAGACGGTCAAGAGTCTGCCTGCAATGCAGGAGACCCAGGTTTGATACCTGGCTTGGGAAGATCTCCTGGAGAAGGGAATGGCAACCCACTCTAGAATTCTTGCCTGAAGAATCCCATGACCAAAAAGGAGCCCAGAGGGCTACAGTCCGTGGGGTCGCAGAGTTGGACACAGCTGAGTGACTAACACACACACACAACAGGAATAAAGCCAAAATTTGCCTTTCACACTCAGGCACATTTTGGAACATTGAGTATCTGTAGGCAGTGCGTGGGTGCTAAGTTGCTTCAGTTGTATCTAACTCTTTGCAACTCTGTGGGCTGAAAGCAGCCAGCTCCTTTGTCCATGGGATTCTCCAGGCAAGAATACTGCAGTAGGTTGTCATGCCCTCCTCCAGCGGATCTTCAAACCAGGGATCGAACCCACGTCTCTTAAATCTCCTGCATGGGCAGGCGAGTTCTTTACCCCTCGCCACCACCTGGGAAGCCCTATCTGTAGGCCAAATGGGGCTTAAATTTTTGTTCAGTTTTATTAACAAAAAGGAAAGTGTTCTTGACTTATTTTTATCTATCATAACTTCAACCAAGAATCTTGGATTAATCACATCTTTAAATGTTGTGTCATTGTGCACAGTTGCCCACTGAGAAGAAAGAAGAAACTTGTTTATTGAGAAAAGACCCTGATGCTGGAAAAGATTGAGGACAGGAGGAGAAGGGGGTGACAGAGGATGAGATGATTGGATGGCATCATCAACTCAATGGACATGAGTTTGAGCAGGCTCCAGGAGCTAGTAAAGGATGGGGAAGCCTGGCGTGCTGCAGTCCCTGGGGTCACAAAGAGTCAAACACGACTTAGCAACTGAACAACAGCAGCAACAAATAGAAAAAACTAGTTCTACACAGCTGTAATTCCCTCAGTTATTTGGACTGTCAAGAAAGCTCTTTTAGCTCAATCACCTTAATAAAGGTGTTTTGGTTTTTAGAAGTTTATACACAATGGAATTGCCCAACTCTCCACTGTATTCTGTGCTGTGGAGACCCAGTTAAGTCTTCTTCCCACCAAGCTATTGCTCCGCAACTGACAAGGGAGCTTTTGCTAGTCTCTTGTAGGATGAGGAGTTACTCAATGTAGATGAACCAGATATATATGTATTCTGCTCAGGGAATATTGGGATCAGCAGCGTATTCAGAGATTTATTACCACCTGATATACTGCCCCAAGTGGAGGCATCTTTTTAAATCCACAAGTCACTGCAATTCCATGAGGCCACTTGTGTGATAGGAGGAGGCCTGCTCCCACATTGAAATTTGGCACAGCTAGCATTTCTGTTTGCCAAAAAGGTCAAAGGCCTTGAGCAAGAAGCCAGCTTTTTCCTGATTACAAAACTGACCACAATTCCTCTCCAACCCATCAATGTCAGTCTTTTTTTTTTTTTTCCTTTCTGGTAATGCGTTATTCCTCTCAGGGAGAACTCTACTTTTTTTCATGATGATATGGAATCTATCCTTCCAACGTTAACCAGCGTTCACACATCAGCTGATGTATATGCTATGGATGGGTAAAGTTAATAATTAAGTTTCTGAGTAGCAGACCCTGATATATAAAATCTGAGCTGTCTCAGGCCCTGTCTCCAGTCTGTTAATGCTTCAGTTTTAGAGAATCTGGATCACTGTGTCATTGTTTTACAGATTTCACAAAGTAAGAGAGTAAATACCTAAGGACAGAGCATTTCAGTAGCTGATCGCAAATTTTATAAACACATACTTGAATTCAGACATTTTCTTCAGATATCAGATGATATGACTAGAGATTCAACCAAGGGTGGGCAGACAGGAAAAAAAAAATTATCCAAGTGAGTTTAGCTAGTATTTCATAACCCAGAGATGTAAAGTTTTCCATTTTAGAATCAACTGAATATTGAACTGTGTCTGCTCTCAGAGTTCTAAGTACTATCCTGCCCCCGCCTCTCACAAGACACGAGGGTCACCGGCGAGACGGTGTGGCAATGTTTTCCTTGTAATGTACCAGGTCTTGCCAAAGCAGTGAACAGCGTTATGACACAACAGTTTGTCACAGCTGGTCTCTAACAGGAGGATGCCAGCCAGTCCATCCAGGCCTGGTCCTCTGTGAGTTTATTCCCACCTCCCCAAACATTTGGAAACGGATGTCTTGGCTCATTGGTGGGTTCCCAAGGTTTACTGCCACACATCTGTTTCTTTGAACGGAACTGGCCTTTTGCAAGGAATAGACCAAGTGTCGGTGGGAGTCACGGCAAATCCCTGTACCGTGCTGTGATGGGGGAAACCCTGGGAGATCCTCTTATTGACCCAGAGAGTGAGCCCTTCGCTGACACCGTGTCTGCAAGTACCTCACAAGGTAAAGTCAGCTCCAGATCTGGCTATCGGTGTGCTCCAGGCATCACGGAAGGGTGAACTTGACCTTGTGGCTTGTCTTCCAAGTGATGTCTGTTCTGTACTCTGATGTGTGTAGGTCAGTATTTTGATGCTTAACTTGCTGCTCTTGTGTTCACTTAAAGCATACTCAGAGCTTTTTTTTTTAAAGAACAAACAACTAAATCCAGATTTTATTTCTGTGCTTGACTCCTGTGTCCTGAATTTAAGTATTCAAGGTATATTTACATCCAAAGAAATTCTACGTGTTTTCATAGGGTTGGCCAAAAGAGTTGTTCGGGTTTTTCTGTACAATCTTACAAAGAACCTGAAGGAACTTTTTGGGCTACCTAACATTTTCTGGATTGACGTATGTTTTCCCCAAATACCTAAGGTCTTCTTAGAATGTCTTTCCTCCTTTTAGCCTTGTGTGTTATGTATCTCTCATAGCAGCATTTATTCATTTTAAAGTACTCTCAACATGGTTTTGCTCTACTTTGAAATCTAGATACTTGTGTGGATATTTTATCTGTCTCAAAGAATTGTGAGCATCCAGGGTATAGGGCCAGGTTTTATTCTTTATATTTCTTAGGGTGCAAAGCAGAGTGCCTAATGCTTTGTAGAATAGTGTGGAGACCTTGGAGAAGGCTTATTCTAAGCATCTCATTTTGCTATTGCTAGGTATTTGCTAGTTAAATGATTATCACTTTTACTCAGATGTGAAAGATTCAATTAGATACCTCATTTTCAGCATTTCTTTCTTGGCCTTTGCAAAATGTAAGTTTTTTATTTCTATAGCTCCTTCTACTGGAGCGTATTAGCACAGCTGCTTCTGTTTTGTGCTATATCATATTTATTTCTTGTTTTCTTCCCCCCTTCTTGTAGATGCTACGTAAAAATTCATTGTGTTAGCTAGTCTGATTCACATTTTACAATATAAATGCTAAAGTGTTAAAATTAAGTTGATTAGTTGTTGAAATGGATGGCTGTACATTTTGATGTTTTAATTTCTCAGAAAGTCTGAAGTTTGAACATATTAATCACAGAATTTTTTAAACATTGAGCTTTTTAAAAGTTAAGAAAAAAATTTCCTGAAGTGGCATTTCATTTTATTGTGACATTTGGATTCAATGTATATTTCTGTCATCTGAGTCTCTTAAACAGGAGTTTAGTCTAATTATATTACATAAAATCCTGTTATTCTGTTTTTCTACAAGCCATAAAAAGTATTGCTGTGTTTCTCCAGTTATTAATTTAACCTGCATCAGAGCAGAATGTCCAACCTATACTGTAAAATAATTCTTGTGTCAAAATTTGGCAGTTTTGTCTGTTTGAAAAGAATATGTCCAGAATGCAATGCAACAAATATTTTAGGTTAACTGAAGCGAGTATGTTTATGGTAAGGGATAGTTGTGGGTTTTGTGTCCATTTTCCTTCTGCGCTAACCTCTTTATTTTTATACCTAAAATTTGCCCTGGGTGTAATTTTTTTGTGTCTCAAATCCCTTTCAAAAGAATAACCCAGTACTTTTCTGCTTAATTAAAATGGTACAGAATAGAATTACTAGCAGTTAAGAAATTATATATTGAACCAATTATTTAACTCTCATGTTAAATGATCTCTGATTACTCTTTATTCATGAATGTTTTTTCTGTCAAAAATAGGTTTCTAAAGGCTAAAGACCCGTGATAGGTCACTTCTATTGTATTTTGTAGATGGCCACTTAAATACTTCACTGTTGCCAAAACAAACAAACAAACCTGAAAATAAGCTGGGAACGTGGTCATCATTAGCTAATCGAGGCCAGCAGAGATGAAACCCTGTAGAGATTAGGTACCTGGCCTTGGTACAGGAATTTATCTGGCTTCTCTTCCTCATCACAGGGAAAGGGAAATAAGGGTGTTGCAAAGATCTGAGTGCTGCTATTGAAGGGAAAATGGCTCACTGAGTGTGAATGGTCCAGTTATCCAGCCATACTGGTCCCTTTCATGAGACTTAAAAAGTCCACTCTGTGTAACCTCTATGCCCAAAGGGGACTTCTGCATGTTTTCCTGGGATTCATTATCACCGTGATTCCATGTATCTTATTCCCCTTTCTGTTTCCATTGTGAGCTTTGCAAGGAACCCCAAGTAACCCCATGCTGGCCGTGAAACCGTTTCCACTAGAGAAACTGGCAAGGTTGAAGGGAAGCGTCCATAAGCTGAAGCTGAACATGCCTCCCGCTTTCAGTGCCAGACTTAGTCCTGGGTGAATTCTCTAATTTTAAGTTGTTGCACCAGAGCACTGAAAGATGATGACATGCTTGTCCTTTGGAACTGATTGAGCAATGGAAGTGTGCCTTAGAGACACGACAAATGCTGCAATCGATGGTTCTTTGAAACGAGAGTCTCTCCTGAGGCAGGGGTGAGTGATGGATTGCTGCCGTTTCTATTGAGGGAGACTTAAACTGTGGCCGTGTGGCTCGAGGCAGCTGTGTACTTGGGAGCATTAGATAACTGAGCCAAGCCAAGGCTTTTACCTTTGCACAAGTTCTAAGGGACCCATGTGGTGTCAGGAAATGGAACTCCTGAACTTGTCCTGGCCATATGCTTTCTGTGTGAATTTAAGCGTGTCATCCATCCCCTCTGCCCTCCGCACACATGTTAACAGGAGATACAGGGCTATTGTGAGGACTGAATGACACAGTTGTGGGAAAGCACACCAGACCCCCTCTGTGAAGTTCATTGTCCTGGGCTTGTGGTGTTAATCACTTGTGGATAGAACAGAAGATACACAGTATCCTAAATTTGAAGCCTTTTAAGGAAGATGGAGGGGAAAAAAACTGCAGGATTCCTTATGCATCAAAATGAGTGACAGTTTTAAGTGACATGAGGCTTCTGTATAACCTCTCTTGAATGTTTTGATAAGGAAATGATCAGACTTAGAAAAAGCATCCTCATGTCTGATTTTTTTTTTTTAAAACGGGCCAGTTACCTCCTGATTTCATTAACATTTGTCTATAAAGAGGTTGAATTTCCACAAGTTCAATCATTCTTTGTGCCTAAATGAGAGCAATGATTGCATGTTTTCTTCTCAGAGACATTGAAAAATTGTCTTGGATTATAATGTTCTCTATATGATGAAGATTTAGGTCATTGACAGCTCCAGATTTTATGATCTCACAAGAAATAACAGTTCAGGGAGTGTTTCTAGAATTCTACTGTTGTCCATAATAATGTTTTCCTTAGTATGAGTGAGTGAAAGTCAGTCAGTCGTGTCCGACTCATTGCGACACCATGGATTGTAGCCCACCAGGCTTCTCTGTCCATGGGATTTTCCAGGCAAGAATACTGGAATGGGTTGCCCTTCCCTTCTCCAGGAGATCTTCCTGAGCCAGAGATCGAACCCAGGTCTCCTGCATTGCAGGCAGATTCTTTACCGTCTGAGCCACCAGTGAAGCCCTTCCCTTAACAGTATGGCTCTCGTTTATCATTTATTTCTGATTTAACTGTTCAGATTTGTTTTCTGATCACTAGGATGTAGTAGATTTGGCAGATTTCTAGACTCTGGGCATCTCCTTATTATGTTTCCGAAAACTATCATTTCTCTTGTACATTCTCCCCAAATTATGAATTATAGGAAACACCCCAAATATATGTCATTTATATTAAGTGCTTACAAGAAAGCATAGCACCTTAAAACTTTTTTTTTCCCCCATCAAAGCCTAAGGAACACGATTTGTCTTCAAAGCTCATGCTCCTGCTTAGTCGCTCAGTCGTGTCCAGCTCTGCGACTTCATGGACGGTAGCCCACCAGGCTCCTCTGTCCATAGGATTTTCCAGGCAAAAAACTGGAGTGGGTTGCCATTTCCTCCTCCAAGGGACCTTCCCGACCCAGGGATCAAACCTGCATTGCCTGTGCGTTGCAGATAGATTCTTTACCATTGAGCCACCGGGGAAGCCTGCCAGCAACTATCCATATAAACTGCAATATAAATCTATATAAATGGCAGTGTAAAACATGGGTCGTTAAATGAAAAACAATTTTTATACCTCTGATAGAGATTGTCGTGGATTATTACCTTTATCAGCATTCTCACTTATAACTTGAATAAGATAAGCTGGAGGAGATTCTGAAATCATCATAGCTCTTTGTAAGGTACGTATTCTTTGTGTCAGAGGAAATCTGACCAAAGCAAATTTCTTAGTTATATTAGATCAATGAACAGACACAAAGTTTCTATTACTTTAGCTTCCTTTGAACACCCTTATATTAGGCTTTAGAAAGCTGTCCAGAAAATGCCTTGTGTCCACCTACTAGGGTTGAGTTATTTGTGAAAATATGTGATATATGAATCAGACTCGTTTGAATAGGACTAAGTTTCTATAAACCTCTACCAGATAACTTTTTTTTTTTTTTGTAGACAGTTTTGTACCTATAACTAATTTAGAGACACGGGCATTGTACATGTATTTGATAGCAACTGCTATTCAGCTCTTATAACATGGGAATCAAGACCTGCCTGAGCACACAGGTTTTTAGGTCAATGCAATTTTTAGTTGAGAAAGGGATTGCCAACATAAGATTGAGGTTCCCACAAGTGGCAAATGGTTTACATTATAAAGTAGATTCAAAACAGCAACTGTCAATTACCTACAGGAGAATTATCCCTCATTACCTCATGCCAGGATTTCTGTACAGCCTTATAGCTGACCTTCTAAATGAGAAACTGTCAGCCAGCCAATCCAGTCTGCCAGATAAGTGGTCCTAAAAGCCTGTCTTTATTACCCATCTTCTAATACATATTGAGCATCTACAGTATAGTAAATACAAGACACCAGCAGGAACACTGGCTTTCAGAGCTCTTTGTAATCTGTTTCTACCTTATGTATCTTGAAAGTGAAAGTGAAGTCACTCAGTCGTGTCCGACTCTTTGTGACCCCATGGACTGTAGCCTATCAGGCTCTTCTGTCCATGGGATTTTCCAGGCAATAGTACTGGAGTGGATTGCCATTTCCTTCCCCAGGGGATCTTCCCGACCCAGGGATCGTACCCAGGTCTCCCGCATTGTAGACAGATGCTTTACCGTCTGAGCCACCGAGGAAGTCCTTTATGTATCTTATTTCCCCCCAGTCTGAGAGACTGGCCTGCCTTGCTCTAACTGGACCAATGTCATCGTCCCAAGAGCAAGCCACACTCACTTTTGCCTCCAAGACTACCGTGTCCTGGAATAGCTCTCCTGATTCTTCCACCTTTGCCAGTCCTCTCTGTCCTTCAAGGTCAGGTTCAGGTGACGTCTCCTCCATGAAACACTCTCTGGATACATTGCCATTAATCGCTCTCCCTTTCCCGTAAAAGGACTGTGTGTCTTCTCTTCCCTCCACTGCCCCTGAGGACGATCTCAGTCTCCTGAGAGGTTTACCTGAGTCTAGCCCCCAACCGCCTAGTCTCAGCCCAGAGGGATCACTTAAAGTGCAAGTCAGGTCTGTCCTTGTGCTCAACACCGTGCAGTGACTCTCCCTTCTCTCAAACGTAAGCCCCGTACCCCTACCTCACCATGTCAACACCCCTCTTACCCCCTGTCTGCCCTCACCCCCTTTCTGCAGCCACATTCGCCTCTTTGCTGTTCCTCCCACATTCCACACTGCTCCTGCCTTGGTGCTTTCGCTCCAGCTCTTGCATCTTCTTGGAATTCTCTTCCTTTGACACCTTGGCTGACTCTCAGCACCTCCTAATCTCTGCTCAGCTTTTACCTTCAAGTGAGGATTGCTTTGACCCTCTGTTGAATTATCTGTCCTCCCCATGGGCCTTCCCCTCCCCTTGCTCTACATTTTCTCATGTCTAAAGCATTCCTCATCCTCTAGCCTCCCGTATAATTAACTTACTCTCCGTATTTATTGTTTATTGTCTGCTTTATTCCACCAGCACATTAACCCCATGAAGTCAGGGATCTTTGTCTAGTTTGTCCACCCACTGACACACCCCAGCTACCTGGAATATGCTCGGTGAATAGCAGGGCTCAGTGACGCTTGTTCAATGGAAGAGTAAAAACCCTCTCGCATTTTTGGTCTCTATCACAGTGTTTAGCCCTTAATTTGAGACTGCCTGATAAGCCAGGTTATATAGTCACTGAGGACAAGACCCAAGTTTATTTTTCCTTTTATTCCACCAGTATCTAACACGTAATAGGTGTCTAATAAGTTCTTGTTGACTTATTAAGAACACGCTGCTCTTCCACGGTGCTTTTCTGAGGTCAGACACTGAAATCTGTTTAGTGTGTGAAAATGAAAGTTTAGTGTGCGCTGAATAACATTCTAAAATTGATGCTATTATAAGCAAACCATGTGATATATGTGCTAAAAACAAAGTACAAAGATACTATGGATTAACTAAGAGTTATGTGCACCATGGCCCTCCATTGGTTTGAATATCATTAGTTGGATATCACTTGAATATTAATTTGAATGTCACAGGTTTTTAAATTATCCAAATGCCTGGCTTCTTTGGCAAGTCTGTCTTATCTCCTGATACTTCCAGTGTTCACCTGAACTTCAGGAGCCCTGTTTGCTAGCAGAAAAGTACCGTGCTTGGTTTAGTAACTAATATCCCACATCTAAAGCCCTTAGAGCACTGCGGGCTGTGTCATCAGCGTCCAGCAGATGTTAATTCTGTCTTGTCACCTTTAAAATAGAAGTTACCACTCTGGGATAATACAGGTTTACATTATCCATACTACCAAAAGTTTTCTATTTTCAGTTACTTAAATCAGACTGACTTCTTAAGTCTCCTCCAATCTTTTCCTTAACACTTTTTTCAGAATATCTAGGTATTATCTGCTGCTGCTGCTGCTGCTGCTAAGTTGCTTCAGTCGTGTCCGACTCTGTGTGACCCCATAGACGGCAGCCCACCAGGTTCCCCTGTCCCTGGGATTCTCCAGGCAAGAACACTGGAGTGGGTTGCCATTTCCTTCTCCAATACATGAAAGTGAAAAGTGAAAGTGAAGTTGCTCTAGATACCTGTTATTAATCATAGTTCTAGAAGAAAAACCAAGGTTCAGTTTCTAGTTTTGGCAGAGAGCCAATGGCAGAACCTGGTAACAGAACTCCTGACATCCTTCACATGTTCCGGTCATGTGAACACAACGGCCCCCTTACTTCTTTTAGAGAAACTTAGATATTCATTCTTCTTAATCTTTTGCTTTGTATTAGCAATTAAATATTTTTAATATAAGATAATTGGTTATTACCTTCAGTTCAGTCAGTTCAGTTCAGTCGCTCAGTCGTGCCTGACTCTTTGCGACCCCATGAATCACAGCACGCCAGGCCTCCCTGTCCATCAGCAGCTCCCGGAGTTCACTCAGACTCACATCGATCGAGTCCGTGATGCCATCCAGCCATCTCATCCTCGGTCGTCAACTTCTCCTCCTGTCCCCAATCCCTCCCAGCATCAGAGTCTTTTCCAATGAGTCAACTCTTCCCATGAGGTAGCCATAGTACTGGAGTTTCAGCTTTAGCATCATTCCTTCCAAAGAAATCCCAGGGCTGATCTCCTTCAGAATGGACTGGCTGGATCTCCTTGCAGTCCAAGGGACTCTCACTGTTGTCTTACCCTTTACCTAAAACTCTGCCTTTTAGTTTTGAAAAACCTATTATGCAGACTGGGCAACTTTGCTTAGTTGATTAAACTATGTTGCTAATAAGATCCAAATGTATGTGTAAGTTTGACCTAATTATGGCCAAGTTTCCATAGAAATCTCTACCATTTACAAGGAATCTCTTTACTATTGATACAGCCACACCTCTAGCCAATTACAAAGTACAAACAATTGACCCAGGAGAAACCAGTCCAGTTTGCAAGGGTTGGTTCTATATGAAATCTAATCCTCTTTGATGTTATATTAGTTTTGTTATTATTGCTTAAATAAATTCAGGTATTACAGGGCCATGGTAGATGTTGGAGACGAGTATCTTTTCCTTGGATTATCTTTATTAGGAGCAATCCAATACCAGTCATTCCACTGGCCTTTACAATTCAAACACATCTCGACATTGAAGAGAGCCCTGATTATTTCAGAACGTGTGAGTCTCTTTCTCCTCTGTTTCTAAAGCACTTACTGTCTCTCTACTGTCTTCTTTTATCAAACGCCTTTCACCTTGGTAATGTCTCAAGGTCAAGAACTACGTTATATTGCATTTCTTGTGAGACCTGAAGAATACCTTGCACATAGTTTTAGGCCATTGGGTATCTTGATTTCGAAGAGCTGACTCATTTGAAAAGACCCTGATGCTGGGAAAGATTGAGGGCAGGAGGAGAAGGGGATGACAGAGGATGAGATGGTTGGATGGCATCACCAACTCAATGGACATGGATTTGGGTGGACTCCAGGAGTTGGTGATGGACAGGGAGGCCTGGCGTGCTGCGGTTCATGGGGTTGCAAAGAGTTAGACACGACTGAGCGACTGAACTGAACTGGCTTTGTATTACTGATTGAGCATGAACTGAGATTAAGATACTTAGAAAGAAAAATTGCCAAAGAAAAGTAAATCAAGGAAAAGTTTTGGGAAGAGAAATACCATCGTGAAATATACAATGACTTGTATAAGAAGCAAGGTTATAAAATAGGTTATTGATAAAAGAAGATGTTAAATTATTAGCATAAAATTGGTAGCCTGAATTTAACCTGCTGATATATTTCACTTAAAAAGAATGTCTCAAAAGACAACTCAACCGATTGAAGCACATTAACCTTCTAAACAGAGGACTCTTGATGTAGGCATTAGGTTTTAGAGAAAGATTTCCTGCACTATTAAAGGGTCTCTATATAACAGAATGGGCCAAACATATCTAAAGCAAAAACGTATCTTCTAATACTCACTCCTAGGATGAAATGTGCACCCTTTGAATTTTTACCTGCCCTGTTTACACTGCTTTAAGAACCTATAGATTAAGACCTACAGTTCACATGAAATTGATTTTTTGTGTGTGATGTAAGATAGGGGTTGAACCTTTTTCTTGTCTATGTGGATGTCCAGTGTGTGACCTAGTCTATTTATTGAAAAGACTGTCTTTCCCCACTACGCTACACTGGCATTTTTCATAAACTAGGTGACCGTGTACATTTGGCATAGATTCTGGGTTTGCTCTTCGATCACACTGGTCTCTTTTTCTGTCTTTGCACCAACCAGTATCTGGTCTTAAGGACTGTAGCACTGCCATTGGTTCTGGTATCTGGTAGTGTAAGTCCGCCCGCATTTTCTTCTCTTCAAGATTGCCTCATCTAGTCTTAGCCCCTTAAATTTGCATGTAATTTTTTAGTCTCAGGATGTCACTTTCCACACCAAAAAAAAAAAAAGCTAAGATTTTGATTGGAATTGTTCCAAATCTATAGATAAATGTGGGGAGAATTGACAGTTTTATAATACTGAGCCTTCCAGTGCATGAACATGACATACCCCTTCATTCAGACATTTAGATCTTTTTTCAATCGTATTTTTGAGTTTTCAGTGTAGAGATCTTACTCTTATTCGGATAGATTTTTTCCCATAGGTACTTGATGGTTTTGATGCGATTGTAAAAAATCATTTTAAAATGTCATTTTCTGTTTGTTGTTGGCTTTATAGAAATACAGCTGACTTTTGAATATCAACCTTATAGTCAGCAACTTTGCTAAATTCTCCTGTTAACTGTAATGGTTTTGTTGTATGTGTGTTTTTTTTAATACAGTCATGTCATCTGTGAGTAATGTTAGTTGTATTTGTATTTTCCAATTCTGTGTCTTTGTTGTTGTTGTTGTTGGATGGGACAGGATCTCCAGTGTTTAATAGAAATAATGATAAACTAGTATCCTTATCTCATTCCTGATCTTAGAAGGAAAGCTTAAGTATTTCACTATCAAGTATGATGGCTACTTTAGGGGTTTTGTCTTTTTTAAAATAGCTATTCTTTATCAGATTAATGAAGTTTCCTGCCCTTCCTAGTGAAGAAGTTTTTTAAACTCATGAATGAGTGTTGAATTGTATCAAATGCTTTCATGTAGAGCATTTTTTCATCATGCTATAATGGCTCAGGAGGAAGAGTTAAAATGAAAATGCTGACATCGAATATTTTAATATGATGTGGCAATAAGTTTTAAGATTATATATATATATATATATATATATAAAATCTCTCTCTATGTATGTATATATAGTATAGCTAATGAAAACCTGTGTTTCACGCCATAACCACTGGTGATCTAGCTACATCTGTTTTGACACTTTTGTCCTCAGAGTTTGTTTAGCTTAAGACCATTGTCTTCTCATTAAGAGTGTTTGGCACAGCAAATTGAAAGCAAAAGGGTGAACAGAAGCGTAGCGTATCACTCACTTTGCCAGACTAAACAACTCTGAGTAAGGCCAGCTTTCCCCTCTAGGATAATTTCAGGCCTTTAGAGATGCTTCGGTAGTAAAGTTTTCTTTAAAAACACCTACCCACTCTCTCTTCCCCTGGTTGCAGGAGGTCCTTTGCGATGGTTGATAGGTGGACAGAGTCAGGAGAAGCAGTCTTTGGTGGCTGCCTCCTTTCTAAGTAGTTACACCCTTCTAGAGCATTCCTTTCATTTTTTTTTTTTTTTTCCTTTCTACTCAGCCTCCTCTCTCCCATTTGCATTCCCCCATCACTGCAAAACCCAAATCAAGCTGCGCAGAAGGAGCTGACCAGCGGGGAGCATTCCAGTCCACTGTTTCTGGCCTAAGCGCCATTCTTCGCTGGCTGCTGGTGTGTGCTAGGCAAGACCAGATTTTCAACTCGGCCAAAGTAACTACAGTTCAACAGATTCAATCCTGACTAGAGTTTAGTGAGTCTCCCTTTAGAAACGTGTTTTTCTAATACTTGTCCAACAGAAGACATGTTTTCTCTTCTGCTTTTATCAGAAGAACCAACCTTGAACGAGTTTGACCATGATGAGAAAGAGGGCTTGAATCTCCAGCAAAGCTGGCAGAAGAAATGATCAGTCTGGATGAGGGCATGATTCTTTCATCTTTCCTGTACCTTCGTATCTCAGGACTGGATTAAACAAGCTATCTAAACAAGATGTGGCCCATGCAAGAGAAAATGAAGTTTGTAAAAGTATAAATGAACATTTTCTAAAGCCCTTTGTTGGTCTGAATTTGGAAATTTGCTGTGAGACCTCTTGGCTTATTATAAAGACATGTGCATATAAAGATACATATTAGAATGCTTTCAACCTTTTGAAAGCCAAGGCTATCAATGGGAGTATCTCTGAGACATCAATCGCAGAAGCATTGAATTTGGTTTGTAGTATTGTCTAAGTTGACAACACAATGAAAATATCTTTTCTTAAAGAAACAAATGACACTCTGAGAAATCCATTTTTTAAATCCTTTTAAACATTAGTAAGTTGTATTAAAAATAGTCAGTTATGTTACTATATGTACATTTATGAGTTATACATATATTAACAAATTATAAATTACATATGTAATGGGTCAGTGCCTGTCATGGAATGAGTGCCTGAAAATTATTAGCTACTTTTAAACTGTGGGTCTTCCCTGGTGGCTTAGTGGTAAAGAACCCACCTGTCAGTGCAGGAGACGTGAGTTCAACCCCTGGATCAGGAAGATCCCTGGAGGAGGAAATGCCAGCCCGCTGCAGTACTTTTGCCTGGGGAATCCCATGGGCAGAAGAACCTGGTGGGCCACAGTCCATGGGGGTCACAGAAGAGTCAGACCCGACTTAGTGGCTGAACAGCAACAAACAGCAGTAGGCTATACTTCTCCTAGTGAGTCCCAGGCTCTTTCTCTTCCTTGATACCAGTGAAGGAAAAGAAATGAATTGATAGAATCTATCTTTGAAATGCTTGAGTCACAGTCATCTGTGGACTGTCATCTATTGGTCAAGTATTAAAAATAGTTTCTGATTTTCCTTTAGTTTACTTGAAACTACATCACAATTTTCTCTACTTTTCCAGGTTATTATATGATAATTCCTTTTAAGAGGACTGAGGAAACAGGCAGGGAATGTATTTCCTCCTTCTCAGGTGAAATCATGGGAAAATGTTGCAACTTAAAGATGCTTAATTTTTACCTTTATCAAAGTAAAATTTGCTCACAGTTTTGGAAGTCAGATCGTACAAAGCTTTTCATGAAGAATCGCAATCTTTAGTCCATACCCAGTCCCTACTCCTCAGAGGCAACGATTTTTAACTTTTGAAAGCATTTCTCTTGGCTTTTACTACTGTGTCTTAAGATAACATGCTTATACTGCTATTTTTAAATTGTGTCCATCATTACCCACTGACTTCCTACTGTGATAGATAAGAATTTATTTAGCCCTTTGCCACCACGGTCCCTTTCCCAAAACACACACTTCTCCTTCCTCCCAACTTCACAGTGTGGCGATTCATAATTTTAGGTGAAATCAGATATTTGTGCTCACCTTTGAAAGTGTTGCTTATGATTGAGCCAGACAGTATGCTGCAGTTCTGCCTCTGACCCTGAATAGCTGTTTGTTTTTCTGGAGTTTGTTATTATTATTATCTTTGCTCACATGTTGTTCTTTTTCTACATACCTGTCACTAATTCCTCAAATTCTCCCTCAAAATGGGCATTTGCATGTATCAGGCATTGGGTTGCTCAGGGGATCCCTCTGCCCTCCCCTGTCCCCCTGTTGCTTTCTCTGTGTCTAGGAACAGGTTCTGTTCAGGATCTGGCATCCTGGGCCTTCCTACCACCTCTCCACTGGGTTTCCATCCCTTGCTTCCTGGATCTTTTGTTTCCTTTTTGTTCTGGTGTGGAACTCTAGGAAAGAGGTGACTCTTTTTGAGGCTTTGTATTTCTGAAAATGTCTTTATTCTCCTCTTACACTTGAGTGACGGTTTGGCTGAGTATAAAATTCTAAGTTGGAAATCATTTTTTTTCTTTGAAATTTGAAAACACTGCTCTTTTGATTTTCTAGCTTCCAGTGCTGCTCTTGAACAAGTCAATGACATTTGGATTCCTGGCCCTTTATATGGGACTTTTTTTTTCCTGTCCGGAATCTTTTAGGAGAGTCTCTGTAAAAGGAGCATTCGTCTTTACTGTGATTCCTTTCTGCGTGGTTTAAGTTCTCTCTTGTGTTTTGCTGTTGTTTCAACCAACATAAATCCTTGCCCTTAGTCATTCTAACGTCAAAGAAAACCTAAGGAGTAACTTAATGCTTTTCAAGTACGTGAGGCAAAGGACAAATATACAGAAGACACTATCCATTTAGAAAATGAAATTCCAAAATTATAAACTCCAACAACATAGCTTAGACCATCGTTTCACAAACCCTATTCCATCAAACAGTAAACTCTGTGAACATTGTAGGCCATGCCCCCCCCCGACTTTTGTATATTCTCATGAATTACTAACATCTAATTCTAAGAAGTCCTGCGGCAAACCCATTTAAACTGGCTTCATGTAGCATTTCCTAAGTTTATTTGCCCACCAGAATTTTTTTGTTTTTAATTATTCTGAAAGGAACATCGCTAACATATGTGTAACACAGTTGGGGACATGCCAGATAAGACGTAGACTTTCCTGGCTGCAGAAGAGTAATTAAGCGTTGGAATGAGTAACCAGGAGAGGCTGTGGACTCTCCTTTTGCAGAGGCCTTTAAAACAGGACATCTGTTTTAGGCGTAGTCCTGTTTGAACAATAGGACTTTGCTGCTGTTTCTTCCTCTTCCTGTCCCCTAGTGGTAGCATTGGGGAGCATTTAGCCCGCCTTTTACATGATTCTAGTACTCTGGTGGCAAAAAGTACCTCTGCCACCCATAATTATATTTATAGGGAACTCAGTGGCCCCATGCCGGATGCGTTACATATATTATTTAATGATTCTTCAACGGCAACTCCATGAGGTCTGCAGTAGGATTGTTTATACAGACTAGGGATAATTAGGTATAAAGAGGTCACAAAATGGCAAGCAGGAGGGCAGGATTCAAACCTGGGGCCGCTGACTCACTACTGGCTCTCCAGCTGCAGATGGTAATGTCCAGAACAGCAGCCCCTTCAACAAGCAAACATAGAAAATGCATCCATCTATGATGTGAAAACTTAGACTGGTATGATGCTCACTTTATCAGACTGTTCCCTAAACCTTTTGATGAATTCAGAGTTTATTGTTTTTCTTAGAAACAAATTCTACTCCCAGTTTTTTTTTTTTAATTCTAATTTGTCATCCAGCACATGGCTTCTTGCATGAGACTTTTTTCCTTCATGAATTTGACGTCATTCCTGTGTAGGAGTCAAGACTGAAATGTTCAGATCTGTAGATATTGGTGTAGGTTGAAAAGTCCCCTTTTCAACGTGTTTACACACAGTAACAACTCCCTGACGCAGTGCAGAGGACGCTACAGAAGGAGACAGAAAGCCTGGATTCTCATGGGCTCAGCCTCCAGCTCTAGACTCACGAGCAAATCACTTGGCCTGCTTTTCTTCATCTGTCAGATGAGGAGCTTAGATGATCTCCAAAAGGCCCTTTCTGCTCTCACGTTTTCAAGGTGATTTCTGTCTCTGGGTATCAGCTGTTGTAACAGGAGAGGGTTTAGGAAACTCACAGGTCACTGCAAAGTGATTTGAATAGGTCAATAAGGAGGGTGGCTAAGTGAATCACATTGAAGAGTACCATGACCCTGAACTGAAACAAATGAAATTGGAAAAAAAAAAAAAAAAAAACACCAGTGACCAAATGTCTCTCTGAGGTCACTTCCAACAGGGCTCCTAAATTTTAGACCATCTAGGAAAGGCTCTTCCCTGCACCCACTCTTGTTGCTCAGCTTAACCAGTTGCTCCAGTGAAACCTCTACTGGAGAATTACTCACCCTTTACAGGGCATCCCTTTGAACCTGGCACATCATAGGTGTTCAACGAGGGTTCATTGAAATTAATTGCTATTTGATATAGAACTAGAAGATCCAAGAAGAGATTTGTTTTCCTAACCAGTACTAAGTTAGGAAGTCACATGTGCAGGCTAGGCTCTGGAATTTTAGACCATCTGGGTTGATAACCCAGCTCTGCTCTTTAATATCTGGTACAGGCTGTGGAGTTTTAGACCATCTGTGTTCATTCATAATCCAGCTCTGCTTGTTAGTAACTGGGTGGTCTTGGGCAAGTTATTTCCATATCTGTGCCTTGGTTTCCTCTTCTTTAAAGAGATTTACAAGTATACCTACTTCACAG